>NW_027176816.1:13879431-14546931 GCF_023349555.1 Cebidichthys violaceus
CATATCTCACCTGTCTAACACTGGAACATTTGTAACATCGATGCAACATCTGTCCAGTTTTTATAGTATTGTCATATGATGACATATACACTTTATTTTGTCTCACTGTGTATATGGAGCACCTTCGTTAAACTTGAATCCAGCTCTGTCTCCATATGTGCCAGCGTGAAAGCAGGTGAAAACTTTTGTTCCCAGTGACTGATGGACAGCATGTCGCTCATATCAGCTCTTGAAACCACACAACAGATGGTAAAGCTTATAATACCCCCCTGAAACACACACACACACACACACACACACACACACACACACACACACACACACACACACACACACACACACACACACACAGACTGGGCCATGAATCCAATTAATCAGCACTAATAAACAAAGTTCTGCATTACACACAAACTGCTATGTGACAGCAGGTATCAGTATGCATAAGTAGTCTATGTTCAGTCATTATTGAGTTGATTCCTGGTGGAAAAATACTGTGTAGCCTCTGTGTTTGACCTATCTTAGGAAGCTAGTCAGGGAACGTTGGTAGCACAGTGCTCACTTCTGAGGCCAGTGCCTTGGTCCGGGGCAGTACTCTTCATAACTATAGTATCAGTATCATTACCTTATGCATCTCCTCTTAGAAGAGACAACCTGGAGGAAACCCAGTCCATTAGAATAACATAAGAATGACATCACAGTAAAATTATACCATATAGGCTACTTCACTGTGTACACTGAGCTGCTCAAATACAGCCTATAATCACTCTGAGCGAAACAAAACATGCAGTGAGAGCATGATATTTCACCAAAGGGTCTCATTGGACAGATAGTAGGGAAATCAGTCAGCTCCTCGTGCGGCTAAACACTTCCGTCCAGCATGTGGCGGTAATGCGCCAATAAGCTTCTTTTCAACCAACCACTAAACCACCAGTAAAGAAGAAGAAGACGTTAAAGAAGAAGAAGAAGAAACGATTCGACCGAGAGCAGGAGAGGTCGGAGAAGTTGGATGGTGAAAACTACACAACAAAACAGTGAGAGGAACCTGACAGATGATTCTGTCATCAAGGCACATCTGTCAGTTGGAGGTCGAAAAAGAGAAGTTTCCAGAATGGGGAAACATAATGATATGAAGAAAATTGTGGCGGGGCGGCACATCTGTGTTGTGAATGGACCAGAGTGGGGAGAGTCTGACTTGATAGAGAGTGATAACAGTATGGAGACTAACCAAGGTAGTGGGATAAGGAGTGAGTAAAGAGGTGGGGATTTTGTCGCGTCTAGCACGAAGAAAATCAGGAGTGGTGGAGATTGTGGTGGAGGATCAGAGGAAGCAGACAGTTCGGAGTTTAAAATCATTTTGAGGTTTGGAGAAGAGAGAGGGGTTTCTTATTAAAAAAATCAGATCGGAGATATTCTCATGGCGAAAGTTTTGAAAGACGGAAACTTGTTGATTGTTTGTCGAAATGAAGAGCAAAGAGAGCGAGCGGACAGGATTAAGGAAATGCGGCGGTTTAAAGTAGCGAGTACAAACCGTATCCAAAAAGAAAGTAAGTGGAGTAAGGGAGTGATTTGGGGGGTGTCGGTTGGAGTCACAATGGAGGAAATTAAAGCGAACCTTATAGGAGGAACTTTGAAAGGAGCCCGAAGGCTGCAGGTAACTCGAGAGGGGATAAGGAAAGACAGTGATTACGTTGTGCTGGATTTTGAGGAGGAAGAACTACCACAGAAAGTCTCTTTAGTTTACCTGAGTTACACTGTTAAGGAGTTCATTCCAAAGCCTTTGAGGTGTTACAACTGCCAAAGGTTCGGACATCCAGCTAAAGCGTGTAAAGGCAGAAAGAGGTGTGCGAGGTGTGGAGAAGACCACGAGTATGTGAAATGTAGACATGAACAGCCAAAGTGTTGTAACTGTGGGGTGATCACAGTGTGGCTTACTATGGGTGTGAGGTGTTGAAAGGGGAGAGGGAAATACAGCAGGTGAGGGTGTAGAATAAAATCACCTATGCAGAGGCAGTGAAGAGGGTCGGCCAGAGTGGAGAGACGGAAGGAAGAAGTAAGGCAGTAAAACAAACCGCAGCAGTCCTAGACCAGTCAAATGAGGGAAAGATAATGGTCGACTTAAAAAAGCTAGTCATTTTCATAGCAGGGGTAGTAAATGCTGCAATGGAGGTCAAATCCAAGACAGAGAGAATCCATATCATTGTTAAAGCAGCAGTTCACCACCTAGATATCAGAGGACTAACTTGGGAGGAAGTAAGAAATGATCTCGGTAGTCAAGCAAGTCAAAAGCAAATATAGGACGGATAGTTTAAATACACAATGCTTCACCTACTACAATGGAATGCTAGGAGTTTGTTGGCTAATGGACAATAATTAAAAATCTAGTAAACCAGATGTCATATGCATACAGGAAACATGGTTACGGTCAAATTTGGACTTCAGAATAGCTGGATACACGTGTGTTAGGGGTGATAGGGAGGGTGGACTAGGAGGAGGATATGCCACATTTATTAGTGAAGACATTTCATTTAGAGAAGTAAAGATAGGAACTGAGCTAGAATATGTAACTGGAGATCTGGACAAGCGAAGGAGAGTTCATAATTATTCATTTTTATAATCCTTGTAAAAAATTAGAGGCAAATAGATTGGCACAAATTGAAGGGATAGGTGGCAACAAGGTGTTGGTATGTGGAGATTTTAATGCACATAGCACCTTATGGGTTTGAGTAAGAACAGATGCAAACGGAGAGGTAATAGAAGAGTTACTAGAAGAAAATAATTTGGTTTGTTTAAATGATGGTAGAGGGACTAGATTAGATGTCCACACGGGAACACGTCTCCACTAGATTTAACAATTGTATCAAGAAATTTAGCAGTGATATGTGAGTGGGATATAGAAGATGAAACATCAGTGGGTAGTGATCACTTCCCAATAAGTTGTAAAATATCATTACAAAGGAGTAAGGAACAGGGAGATATAGTAGTTAAGTGGGTTAAGTAGGGCAAAGTGGGAACTTTTTGAATATATATGTAAGCGAGAAATGGATAAAATAGAATTAAATGAAGATATTGAGGAGATTGATACAAAAATTACATTTACAATACTGGAAGCAGCAAATCAAACAATTGCTAAAAGTAAAGGAAGGATGAAAAGAAAGGTAGTCCCCTGGTGGACAGATGAGTGTGGGAGAGCAGTGATAGAAAGGAACAAAGCTCTTAAGTTATTACGAAGATCACATCATTTCCAAAATTTAATACAATACAAACAAACACAAGCAAAGGTTCGTAGAATCATTCGTAAAGCAAAAAGGGAAAGCTGGCAGAATTATTGTAGCAGAATTGGAAGAGCAATACCTGTGGGAGAGATTTGGGGGATGATTAGAAGCATGAGAGGAATTAGAAGAGTACGGCAGTATCCAGTATTGAAGAGGGGGGAGGAAACAGCAGCGTCGGCTGGGGAGAGGGCAGAAATGATAGCAAAAGCATTAACAGAAATCCACAGCTCTGCCAACCTGACAGCAGAAGGTAAGAGAGGAAGGGAAAGGACACAAGCAGCTCATCCTGATATCCTTGGAAAAAGAGACAATACTAATAGTTCAAATGATGCTCCATTTACTTTAGAAGAGGTGAAAAGAGCAATAGAAAGAGGAGGACTTAATCGCCAGAGAAGGATGAAATTTGTTATATAATGCTTAAGCATTTAGGTAGTATAGCAATGATGACATTGTTATTTTTTATAATAAGGTTTGGGAAGTGGGGAGACTACCTAGTTCTTGGAAAGAAGCTGTGATTATCCCAATCAGGAAACCATGCAAAGACTCATCAAACCCAATAAATTATAGACCCATAGCATTAACATCCCATGTAGGTAAGATAATGGAAAGAATGATTACAGATAGATTAACATTTTATATGGAGTCCAGGGGAATGATAACATCTCATCAAATTGGATTTTGAAAAGGTAGAGGAACTATGGACCCAATCATTTGTTTAGAAACAGAAATCAAGAAGGCCCAGGTGAATAAGGAGAGGTGACCGTGGATAAGCGGAGAGCAGGGCTGCCTTTCAATCAGAGGGTCAGCGGTTCAATCCCCGGCTCCTGCTCTACTAGTCTCATGTCAATGTGTCCTTGAGCAAGACACTTAACCCCAAAATTGCTCCTGTAGCTGCGTCTACAGTGTGTAGATAGATACTGAATTGTAAGTTGCTTTGGATAAAAGTGTTTGCTAAATCACTGTAATGTAATGAGTCAGTGATGGCTGTGTTTTTTGATGTAGAAAAAGCATATGATATGGTTTGGAGGGAGGGGTTATTGATTAAATTAAATATGATAGGAATAGGTGGCAGAACATATATTTATTAAAGGGAAAGTACAAGAGGCTGTGAATGTGGTAGAAAGATGGTCTTTTTCATGGGGATTCACATGTTCTGTGGGAAAAACAAAAAAAAACTAAAACAATCATTTACTAGAAAGAGAGGAGTGGATGTTCAGATAAAGATGTACGAACAAAAGAGTCCAACAGGGTCAGAATGGGGAGCCAGCAGGTCTGCAATCAAAAATATTTATATCACTCTGATGAGGTCAGTCCTTGATTATGGTTGTGTGGTATTTGGATCAGCTGCAAAAACTTCACTAAAGAAGCTGGAAGTGTTGCAATCTCAAGCTCTGAGGCTGTGTTGTGGTGCTTTTAAGACAAGTCCTGTGGCTGCTCTTCAGGTGGAGGTGGGTGAAATGCCGCTGCATTTGAGTCACAAGCTCTTAACTATGAACTACTGGGCCAATCTTCAAGGACATTCTGGAGATAACCATCCGACCACAAAGGTGCTTCTGCCATGTTGGGAAAGAGAAAGGGCCAAACAGGAATGTTTTGCTTGGAGCAGTGGAAAATTAGCAAGAGAGATGTCATTGGATCAGGTAACATTCACTCCTACAGTACCGTTACCAACGATACCACCGTGGCTATTTCCATCAGTGTCAGTTGACAATTATTTTTTGGACAAAACCCAAGCATTTAAAGACATTGATATCATGGCAGGAGTGGTGGAGGATAGACTACAGACAACATATCAAGCATTTACTCCAGCATACACAGGTGGATCTAAAGATCCTAATACAGGGAGAACTGGTTTTGCAGTCACCATACCAACCTTGCAATTGGAAGTCAAAAAGAGAACATCAGATCATTTGTCTGTTTATACAGTTGAGACGTTGGCCATTTTAACAGCACTGCAGTGGGTAGAGGAGGTTTGGATAAAAAAGGTCATTGTCTGTTCAGATTCCAGTTCAGCATTATCCTCATTACAATCATTCACATCCCATAGCAGGCAGGATTTAATTAATGAAATATACAAAACACTGTTCCGACTTAAGAATATGGGTATTTTTGTATCATTTATGTGGGTACCAGCACACAGAGGGGTAAAAGGAAATAAAAGAGCAGATACATTAGCAAAACAAGCTTTAGAAAGTCAGCACAAGACAAGAAATCAGTAATCAAAAGAAACGTTATTAAGGAATGGCAGCATAGTTGGGATGTAGGAGAAACAGGAAGACATCTTTATGCTGTCCAGAAAGAAGTTGGCAAAGGGAGGACATCCAGAAGAAGCAACACAGAAGAAAACATACTAACCAGACTGAGGATTGGACACACAAGGCTGAACAAAACAATACGAGACAGGTTGAAGAGGAAGCTGGGAGTTGAGGAACTAAATCTAGAAGATGCATTAACCTTGGGGGCAGGAAATGTACTACAATACGTGAAAGAAACAGGATTGTTTTTTTTGTTTGTTTGTTTGTAAGGGGATAGATATTCTGGTCCACACTCCAATACAGTAGGTGGCGGAAATGCACCTTTCACTGGATGCCATCCGACAAAAAACTTAAGAAGAAGAAGAAGAAGAAGAAGAAGAAGAAGAAGAAGAAGAAGAAGAAGAAGAAGAAGAAGAAGAAGAAGACGACGACGACGACGAGGGAACGGAAGTCAACGTTATGTGAATGTGACTTCGCAGCATCCAGGCTTGTATCAGGTCTGGACATGTCGCCTTTACCCTCCTCTGCAGCTGCCTGACGAATGTTAGACTCGGCTAAATGCACTTATGTCCAGCCCTGCCACATTTCACTGAAATACGCTGAATTGATTTCCAGAACTATCGCGATCTAAAGTCAACGTAACCACTAATCAGTCAACAAGTTCACGGTAACGTTAGCACGCGACATTCCTGAAAGCATCTAGTTAACGTTACGTGGTTAAGGCGGTGTACGTTCTGTGTTTGCGTTTTCAAAGTTAGACAAGTTATATCCAACATTAGCTTACTAAGCTAATGCTAGTTAATGAAGCATGTGTCGCACGTTATAGCTAGATAGCAGGCCACAGGTAGCACAGTTCGAGTCTGTAGAGGTGGGCTATGTGGAGAAGACGCGCTGTCCGTGAGCTCAAACTAATGCGCCCTACACGAAGTCCTCCCTTGATGGAGGCTAATGCTCCGCTTGTGTTGATACTGATGGAGGTGGTAGTCCGTGCTGCTGACCAGAGGTGCCATCTAAGTAGTCTAAACCCTTTGGATGTAATTCAATGTGTCTACGCGTTATTCAGTGATACTTTTATTTTACGGTTTGATGAAAGTTGTAATCCGTAGTGTGTGTGTGTGTGTGTGTGTGTGTGTGTGTGTGTGTGTGTGTGTGTGTGTGTGTGTTGAGCTGCAGGATGGACATGTCCAGCAGACTGTTGGTGCTGCAGCAGCTGGCTGAGAGCTGTGGGATCAGTACAGTCAAGCAGGGCTTACAGCAGGTCTGGAGGCTGCTGCTGCTCTGCCTCATCTGCAGACTCTGCTTCAGACTGGGTGAGCTGCACTGACTGCAAATCAGCACGTAGGAGCATTCACAGGAAGACCCGTCTTATCTATTTTTTCATATGGACATAGCTGGAAGCAAGTTTAGATATTGTCCGTCCTGACATAATGAGATAATGTTTCTTGATCAATGCATCTCCTATCCTGGATTTGACTGGGTCCAGACCACTACATTCTGTCTGCCATCAGGAAATCCAAGATTGTATTGTGATATTTAGCTTTTCACAATCTTTAGTAGATTTACCATGTCATACATGTTTATTACACCTGGACATGGCTAGAATCAACATAAATTCAATCCATTTCCATGTGATGTATTTCAGTCAGATGTAAGCCATATTAGGGAAACAATAGACCGTTGGACTTGATTGTAATTCCTATTGTCTTCCTGCTTGTGTTCCTTAGGAGGTGTGTCCACTGTAAAGCATGTAGTGTCGGCAGTGACTGGGGTCTACGGCCTCTTCCTGTTCTTTGAGCTGCACATGCTGTGGGTGCTGTTGCTCTGTGCGCTCTGTTACCTTGTTCTGCTCCTCAGCCGACACTCCAGCAGCAGAGGCCTCTTCCTCTCGGTTGTCATCCTCATCTACCTACTTGTTGGGTGAGAAAACACAGTGCAAAGGATACCTAGTTTCCTGGAGACCAAAATTAATTATTGGAGCTTTCACATAGAAACAGACAAAATCAGTTGTCCTGGATGTGCCCATTGAGACAGTATGCCACTTGCACCTCCAGCTAGTGGTGTCCACATGCTTTGTCCACACACTGTGCAGCAGTGATGTAGTGCTGCAAACTGCAACATTACTCTCATACACTATTTACAGTTTGATTGCTTGTTCAGATTGTTAAACCCACTTCAGAACAACATCATTGCATCTGTTTCGATGTTGAGCACGAACCATTTTGTTTAATGAACATCGATGTGTTTGTTTGTGTGAGTGAGGCTGTGTGTCTGCTACCATTAGTGATGTTCTTTGTGCTGGAATCATACAATGGCATTGCTTGTTGAATTATTGCACAGTCAACAACGTCTACACTTCCTGTTGTAGTTTAACCATTTCCTCAGTGTGTTTGTTTATGTTGTTCTCCAAACCTACACATTTGTGTAGTAGAATATAGAAGCCTTGTAAACTTAGTTTTCTTCCTTTTTCATTTCAGAGAGTTGCATTTGATTGACATGGTGACCTGGCATAAAATAAGAGGTAAACGTTCCATCATTTGGTTTGAGAGTATCGTCACTGAAGTCTTTTTTTCTTCTTGATTTGAATCTTAATTTCTACAATACTGCAGTGTTTCCATAGCTACCACGTTGTGTCTGGGGTAAAGCTTCTCTGTTAGATGTGAACAAGAAGTTTCAGTATAGTCTACAGCAGTTCATTGTTTGGAAGAGGATATAATAAACATGTTCCACAACAATGTATTTAAGAAAGGTGAACTTTAGAGCTTCATCGAAGATCAATCTCATGATCTTTTTTCAACTGTTTTTATACTTAAAAATAATAATATAAAGTATGATGACGACACCAGGATTATTATTCTCAGCCTTCAGAATGTTCCTTCCTGCCACACTTTACAACAGTTTGACAGACTGAGTAGGCCCAACCATGATGAGTGAAGTGCCCCTTTAAAGTTAGGATCTCGAAAATATTCACTAAGATTCATGTCTGTTCAGTCACCATCTATCGCCGAGTGACTTAACACAATGGGGACTGTATTTGCTGCATTATGACAACACTGCTTGAGATCCAAAAACACAATTGCAATTAAAGCTGCAAGCAGCGATGAACGGGCCCTCGCCTCCTCCCGCACGTCGGGGGTGCTGGCGGGACTCCAACGTATGCAGCCGAGATCGTCTGCGACAGTCGGACAACGCGCATCGGAGTCCGATGCTTTTTTTCTGCTTGGACCGCGTGATGCAGGAAATGATGCAATGCAAATAGTCCACAGCATCCTGTATCCGCTGTGTGGTGCTACAGAGCATGCACAAACATGTATTATGTTGCTCTATAACAACTGTAGATGACATTGTGTAAAAGTCATGTAAATCGGATGCCAGTTGTCAAAAAACGCAGAATTACTTTGGCCAGCAGGTGGCGCTGTGAGTATTAGTGAAAATTAGCTTGTAGACATCCTCAGGCCATGAGTGTTATCAAGCATGGGAAGTTTAGGAGCGTTTGGAACAAGTCCGGCTGAGTTACATCATCTTTTTTCATTTGGAGTCACGTAAAGTAGCCGCCCGCTACGGCTAAGCCATTTCGTCAAACGTAAAGCTTTTGATAACTTTTAATCACAAAGGTCTTGAGACTGTATCGACCAAATTTGAAGTGGATCCGACAAAGTGCCTAGGAGGAGTTTGTTAAAGTATAGCAACTAGAAATGAGCCTAAATCCATTGAAAAATGACACAAAAATCAAAATGGCCGACTTCCGGTACGGTTTAGAGCATGGTCCCAAGAGACTTATTTGTAAGTCTCTCTGAGATACATAATCCTACCAAGTTTCATACAGGTACCTCAAACGTAGCGCTGGGGCTGCTCTTTTGAAATATTGTAGGGGGCGCTATGGAGGCAATTTAAAACGGCCAAGCCAAACACCCATATAAAATATGTCCTCCCATTACCTATAACACATGTATAAAGTTCCATGAGTTTTTGAGCATCGCAAGCCACTGATCCATCAGCCTACTTTTTCATGGCGAATGATGCGTTGCCGCGGCAACAGCGTTCAACGAAAATTCCCAATATTCATGATGGTGCATCATCAACGTGTTAAGACTATCTTTCCAAAATTTCAGACTGATCTGGTGAACTGGCTAGGAGGAGTAAATAAAAGTATAAAATATGACATTTCCTTTTGCCAGTAGGTGGCGCTATGAGTTATTGAACATTTTTCAATTGAAATGTGCTAAGGGTTGAAGTAGCATCATGCATAAGAAATTTCGTGCAGATTGAATAATGTACCTTGGAGTTATAACAACTTCTTTCTTCCCGACCAATGAGGCAAAATGGCCGCACCGCCACGTCAAGGTTCTTTGATGAAAACTCTAGCTTTTGATAACTTTTCATCACAAAGGTCTTAAGAGCATCCTGACCAAATTTGAAGTCGATCGCATGAATTCTCTAGGAGGAGTTCGTTCAAATACAAAGGCTGAAAATGTGAAAAATCACCAAAAAACTGAAATTGAGTGAATTACTGTAGCGTCCCCTATTCGTTGAATGGACTGAAAATTACAGGGTATGTTTCTCCATGCAATGTTCACATATACAGCAAATTTGGTGATTTTAGGATACATGGTTGAGAAGTTATGTGTATTGAGAAACAAGCCACGCCCCAAGAAGTTCATTGGTCCGTATCTTCTAAACGCTTTAAGATATCAACAAGCTTTTGATAACTTCATGTGATCTAGATCCAATAATGATCCACAGAAAATTTGGTAGCAATCGGACTTAGCATGTAGGAGGAGTTCTCAAAAATGTGTTTTTCACAAAATTCAAGATGGCGGAAAATTTTTCCAGGCGGAGCTTAGGGGTCTGAGAGGCTTTTTTTTTTAGATCTAGTGGATGTGGATATCTGTGTTGAATTTCAAGTAAATCGGACATACTGGCCGAGGGGCGTCGCCGGTCCGACTTGTAGGGGGTGCTACAGAGCCATTTTTGTTCACACAAATATACAACCTATATCATACCCCAAGTTTCACCAGACCTGACAAGACTGCAAAATTTGGTGAGTTTTCATGCCTGACAAGTTCCCCAGAAATGCTCCCAAAGAGGAAAAATAAAAATCAGAATAATAATGAAACCCCTTAGAAACTCAATAGGGCCTTCGCTGGCCCGACGTTGTCGGTGGCTCGGGCCCTAATAAAACCCCTTAGAAACTCAATAGGGCCTTCGCTGGCCCGACGTTGTCGGTGGCTCGGGCCCTAATAATACCCCATACAATCTCAATAGGGCCTTCACTGGCCCGACGTTGTCGGTGGCTCGGGCCCTAATAATACCCCATAGAATTTCAATAGGGCCTTCGCTGGCCCGACGTTGCCGGTGGCTCGGGCCCTAATTACCGCTTATCTCCACAGAGAACAAACCTTTGAGATCAAAACTCTAATATTTGCTCAGTCAAGAAAACTACATCTAGTTAGAAATGTTTCTATATGAACTGCATTCAGTAAACATCTTGCTTCAACAGCAATATTCAGAAAGAAACATTAGTATGAAAGTTTGTTGGGGTCATGTGCTGTTTCAACTCAATAAAACAAGGTCTACTTTTTCAATGGGGTCCAACCATGATCCTGGTAGATGCCTCGTGTGTGTTTCTGAAGTGTGTGTGTGTGTGTGTGTGTGTGTGTGTGTGTGTGTGTGTGTGTGTGTGTGTGTGTGTGTGTGTGTGTGTGTGTGTGTGTGTGTGTCAGGCTCTCAGATGGTGGTGGCCATGAAGGCCATCTCCCTGGCCTTTGACCTGGACAGAGGAACAGTGGGCAGCCTGCCCTCCCCAGCTGAGTTCCTGGGTTATGTTCTCTTTGTTGGCACTGTTGTCTTCGGCCCTTGGATCAGCTTCTCCACTTATCAGAACGCCATTGAGGGCACAAAATTGGTGAGTAGTTCATGTTTCCAGCTTCAGTGTGCATTCTATTATTCATGCATGTATAGTACTGTGGTGGTGATGAGGTGGTTTGTTCCTCAGAGCTGGTTGTGGCTGCGTAGCTCCTCCCTCAGCCTGCTGAAGAGTCAGATCTGTCTGCTGGTCTCCACCTGCGTCGCCCCTTACCTGTTCCCTTTGTTAATCCCCATCTATGGAAACGCAGTCACACAGAAGTAAGGCAAATCATCATTGAAATCATCATTGAAATGGTTTTCCTCCTTCGACTAAGGTAGTTTTCCAATACAACAGCTGTTCCAATACTCTGGTTTATCAACATACTCTTTGTCTTTCTTTCCCTGCTTCCAAGATACATTTGAGAAAGGTAAGGCTTGTTCTCAGGGTTAGAACTTACTGTTTTCCCCACAGGCTCCCATAAGTCTACTGCAGTGAGTTAAAAATAACTAATTACTTATTTGTCATACTTCTAGATAGCACACGGCCAACTGTCCAAAGTTCAGTTTAAAAGTACTGTGCTTGATTATAACATCAGACTGATGTTACAGTAATCCACTATCGGGTTCATTGACAAATCATGAACTTATGGTCCACTTACTAGCTTTTACTTTGGCTTTCACCTGCATCTTACAGTCTTCATCAGTGGATGGAGATGTGGTCAACATGTGGCCTACATTTGGAACTTAAAGGTATAATACTTGAAATTCACAGCATTTCTATTGTCTCCGTACACCTTACAACATGGCAACGGCTGAGCCGGCAGCTAACAGTGCAAACAGCGCTAACATTGCTAAAAGCACTAATGGTGCAAACAACGGCAACAGTGTTGATAGATCCAACAGTGTTTACATGAGGTGGGTGCTACACTTCTGTGACCGACTGCCTTATCAGCTGTAGCTGCTGTATGAGAGCGGTGAAGAGCAGCAGCCATGAGCTAACCAGTGGGCCACGCTAGCTCCATCTCTGCTCAGCAGACATTACTCCACTGTATCTTCACTAGTGGTGCACCGGATCATAAAACTCAAAAGAAAAAAGGGAGCAAATATAACTTTTAGAGATCACTGATCATGTGTTTGTTTGCCGCTGATACTAATTGATCATTGATGATCCATATTGGCAGATACAGATTGTTTAGTTGTTTGATTATAGCAGCTGGTCTACAAGGATCAAGACTATTTCTTTCTTTATGCCACCATCCTAAAAATACTTTCAACAACTATTCTAAATGTTATCCTTTTACTTTGCTAAAATAATTTATAGTGTTTTTTCAGAAAGGCACACAATTCAATTGATTTGGAAATAAAAGATTGTATTTTCTTTGATTAAAAACAAATCTTGTCATTAGTAGTTTAAATGATTATTGGAGCTAGTGTAAACAGGTTATAGTGCCCTCTAATATCTATTTATGTTGCTGTGAAAACATCTTCAAACAACTGGATTTATTCAAGTTTCTCACCAACACTACATTCTACGAGATTACACATCATGATAACGTTATGATTTACCTTCGCTCAGTACTAATTTTCACCGAACAGAGCCTGAACGCATCACAATGTAACTGAATAGAACCTTCGTTCATTGTCTATTAGCCACTTTACCAGCTCTATTTACCAAACTATTTCATACTGCGTCATTAATCCAGATCACAGATCGACAATGATCGGTTACACCGCTAATCTTTACATTGAACTTAGTTGTTTGCTGCTATATTAATGCTCTGAATATTATATAGAGAACCTTTCAAAGGACCATACTAGTGGTTTTGTACAATCATCCTATCCGTACAACTTAAATCTTCAATCGTCACATACATACAAGTTCATACATGTTATTTGACCTCTGCATCTGAGCAGTGGGCTGCTGTAAAGCACCCGGGGAGAAACTTGGGGTTCTGTGTCTCGTTCAAGGGTACTTTGACACACAGACAGGAGGAGCTGGGGATCAGACCAAAAACCTTGTAATTAAAAGTCGACCCGCTCTACCCCCTGAGCCACATCACTGAAAACCATTTCCCAATTTCTACAAATGGCGTGGTCCTTTTTAAATGCGTTTTCCTACCCTCCAGAGGCCCTTTAGGTTCAGTGCATCATTACACAACACACGTCTTAATACGTCACACGTTTTCGTTACTTCATTTCAGAGTTGAGATGGTGTTACAATCACAGAGTGATTTGCTAATCCCTGCTGGTGGTGCATTCAGGTGCAGGTCTGACTGCCACACGGCATTGCATTCATAAGCTTTGATGTTTGGAGACTCAGCAGGGAATCTAAATAATTATCAGACATGAGTAGCGTAAACACTTGTCATAAATTTGACAGTGAGTTTACTTGAATGATCTACAAAAATTGTTTTGATGACTTCAGAGTGAAAGACAGTTTTAGCCGCATGACACGCATTGTGCAGAGGGAAAAGGAGTAAAACGAATATTTTGAATATGTTTCTGTCCTATTTAATGGGACTAGATGGTCCTCATCGTGTGGTGCTCAAAGCTCCAAAAAGACATTTTAAAATTTCAACAGCAATGTTTTTTGACCTGGTTACTCAACATAATCCACTAACCTTGTTGTGAGAAGTTTCATGTAGGAACCAAGCACCAAAATAATGTAGATTGATAACTAGCTCTACAGATAACAGGAAAGTATGTACTTTTGATTGTGGGGTGAGCTTTCCCTTTAACATGCAAAGCAACTGGTATAGTCCTTTCTGTCATGTGATTGCAAATTATTGTATATTGTTATCCTGTGACTGAAGTTCCCTTCTCCATCTGGACTTCCTGTAACTCTGTTTCTACAGAAAGTGGGAATAATCAGATTACTTAAATGCCTTGAAGTAATCTGTGCCTTCAACTCTACACAGGTTAAGATGTTCTCTTAGAAGAAGTTCAGCTGACCAAAGTGTTTGAGTTGGGAATCCACCCAAAGATAACATGTTTGTCTTGTGTGTGGTGTGCTGCACAGGTGGCTGCATGCTTATGAGAATGCAGTGTCCTTCCACTTCAGTAACTACTTTGTGGGTCACCTCAGTGAAGGCACCAGCATGCTGGCTGGTGCAGGCTTCACTGAAGAAAAGGACAACATCAGATGGTAAGTTGAGCTGGGTCTGAGCTGAGGGGTATACTACAAAGTGAGATCAGTGGGTTAGCCAGGTAGGTTGAGCCGAAATCTTTCAATGTCACAAAGGTGGCTCTCTTTGAAGATGGAGATCTTTCACTCATCAAGTTCTTTGGAAATGACCTCACCATACTTTTTAAATCCTGTGACCTCAGTTTCAGAACTATAAAAGGATCTCACGAGAGTTCAGACACTGTATAGACCGGCTGGCTTTTCCAGACGATGCCCTCTATGAGTGATATGCACAACCAAGCCATGGAAACTGTATGCACCAGGAGACCTTTACGTGATGATGAAATCTGAGTTCCAACACTGTAGGCTGCTCTGTTCGCAAAGTTGTCGTTGCTCTCACTGAACTACAGAATATGTTTGTAGTGTTCTCAGGGCATTTTCTCATGCTGGCTCTTAAAGATGCTTTCTATAAAATCCCAGGCAGTATACATTAATAGTTAATTATGTTATTAGTCAGGATGATGTTTACTTGCAGATGAAATGTGCTATATTTCCTTCATAATATTCCCTAGGGCTGCAGTTTGCACCCACATACAGCATCAGTTGTAGTAGTAGTACGCTCCTCTCTGGCAGGCTGCTAGTGCTCAACACCAGAAAAAAGAAAGTCATCACATTTCACAAAAAGCAGACCTGATAGAGGGCTGAATGAGTGAACACCATATTCCCCAATACTTTGTATCTGTGTGTTTTATAATGCAGGGATATGCATGTGGTGAAGCCTCTCAGTGTAGAAATGCCTCGCTCCATGGTGCTGGTGGTGACGTCCTGGAACATCCCCATGTCCAGATGGCTGAAAACCTGTAAGTCCTAAACTCCACTTGAAACACTCCAGAATGACCAAACACTGTATTTACATCAAATTCCTGTCTTTTCTCTTCTGTAAGACACTTTTAAATGTTTGAAGACTCATCCATCACTCAGGGGTATTTACAAGAAATCCTCCAATCAAATGAGACTTTGGATGACTAGCTAGCCTCACCGCTCATGAAAAAGTGTGTTTGTGGATCTTATTAGCTAATAGAGCAATATGGAGAGAGACAGGAAGAGATGTGTTTGGATATCAGTGGGCAAAAACGTTTTCATTCCAATAACAAAGTTGCTGAGGTCTGATTCATTCAAAATAAATTTTGCAGCTTTTCAACCAGCAGTACATGCAGATGAACGTCTTCTGGATGTCGTGAAATGACCAGTGGAGTTTTACCGGCGGGTGAGCGAGGAGCTCTGGTGCTGGCGGCACGGAGGGAGGAAGTTCATCTGCATGTACTGATCGCTGCAGTGAAACAGAGCCGGATGAAAATTCATCTCTTCTTCATCCTCCTGATCTAACAGCCGAGGGAGATGTGTGTGGAGAAACAGTCCTCTAAACTCTAAGCCCGCCCACTTTTTAGTGTTCCAATCAAATGCAAAGGATTTGATTTGAACCCGTCTTAACTATACACCTCCTTAAATATTCTGTTTCTTTTTGAAATACGTCCCAGTACAGAAGCTGAAGACGCTCTACCTTCTGTTTCAATGGGATTTTGACAATGGTGACGTTGTTGTTTCTCTGATGTTACTCTTGATGTATTTCCAAACTGTAGAGTGAAAGGCTGCGCAGTATCATCTCTTAGTCTGGTATTTTTAGAAAAATAATTTGCAACTATTATGAAGATCAATTTATTAATTAATAATTCCAAATATCCGCTGCTCCCAGCTTCTCTGTGACAAGCTGCTTTTTTTCTTAGTCATATACAACAGTGAACTAATTATCCTAAAGTTTTAGGCTTTGAAAAGATAAATGCCATTTTACAAAAAATGTTTGTCACGCAGATTAATCATTACATTACATTACATTACAGTCATTTAGCAGACGCTTTTATCCAAAGCGACTTACAATAAGTGCATCAACATTGGTAATCAAAAGAACTACTAGTCACCAGAAGTCATAAGTACATTTCCTTTTCCAAACAAGCATCTAAGAGCATGAAGCAGAGCATAACTCAGAGCCAAAGTACAGTGCAGAAACAAGAAAAACAGTTAGTGCTATAAGTAATACGAATACAATAAGTGCAACAAGCTAGTATGAAAACAATAAGTGCTAAGTGGAAGGCTCAGGGTAGCACTTCCTGAAGAGGTGGGTTTTCAGCCTGCGCCGAAAGATGGGCAGCGACTCCGCTGTCCTGACGTCAGTGGGAAGTTCATTCCACCACTGTGGGGCCAGGACAGAAAACAGCCGTGACCGTCATCTCGCCAGTCAGGAAGGGATGAATCCTCCTGATGTTGTAGAGCAGGAATCTGCAGGAGCGTGTAACGGATGAAATGTTTGCCGAGAATGACAGTTGGTCATCCAGGGTCACACCCAGGTTCCTCGCAGTCCGAGTTGGCGTCACCACGGTATCATCAATGGTGATGGACAGGTCCCGGTGCGGGCAACCCTTCCCCGGGAGGAACAGTAGCTCAGTTTTGTCTAGGTTGAGCTTGAGGTGGTGTGTCGTCATCCACTTTGAGATGTCAGCCAAACACGCAGCGATGCGCATCTCCACTTGGGTGTCACCGGGGGCAAATGACAAGACCAGCTGGGTGTCATCGGCATAACAATGGTAGGAGAAGTCATGCGAGCGAATAACAGAACCCAGAGATGTTGTGTAGAGTGAGAAGAGAAGGGGGCCCAGAACTGACCCTTGCGGAACCCCCGTAGTCAGCATGCGTGGTTCCGACACGGCCCCCCTCCAGGTCACCTGGTAGGATCGACCCGTCAGGTAGGATGCAAACAGGGAGAGTGCAGAGCCTGAGACGCCCATGCCCTCGAGGGATGAGAGGAGGATTTGATGGTTCACAGTGTCAAACGCCGCAGACAAGTCCAGGAGAATCAGGACAGAGGAGAGAGAGTTAGCTCTCGCGGCGTGAAGCGACTCTGTCACCGCAAGGAGGGCCGTCTCTGTCGACTGACCCACTTTGAACCCGGACTGGTGAGGGTCCAAAAAGCTGTTTTGGTGGAGATAGGAAGACAGTTGGTTAAAGACAGCACGTTCAAGTGTTTTGGATAGAAAGGGTAGAAGAGAAACCGGTCTGAAGTTCTTGACATCAGGGGGGTCAAGTGATGGTTTCTTCAGAAGGGGGGTGACTCTGGCGGCCTTGAAGGCCGTGGGAAAGCATCCTGAAACAAGAGATGTGTTGATGAGGTGGGTGAGGAAAGGAAGGAGTTCAGTCGCAATAGACTGAAGAAGAGGGGAAGGGATCGGGTCAAGGGAGCACGTGGTGGGGCGGTTAGATGTAACAAGGTTGAGGACCTCGTTAGGGGAGAGAGGAGCCAGAAAGGGTAAGATGGGGCGTGGAGATGGGAGGGAGAGCTGTGGGGGCAGGATTGGACAGGGAGAGAGGGGCTGAGAGAAGGAGGATCTGATATCGTTTACCTTCGTTTACCTTCTAATCAATAACAAAATTTGAGTTATTTGCAGCCCTCTTGGTATTTACAGTTTGGCTGCTACTGGGTAGTATCACCTCATTGTCACATTAAAAGACATTAACAGTTTTGTATTTACAGGATTTTTATGAAACTTGTTTAACTATGTTGTGTTTACTGTGTTCTGTTCCATGTTCATCAGATGCCTTTAAAAACGCCATGAAACTGGGGACTTTTCCAGCCATCCTGGTGACGTACACTGCCAGCGCCTTACTGCATGTTAGTAACATGATGCACACTTCTCTCCACAGTATTGGGGGACATTCTAAGATACAATATGTTACAGACAGTTATTATGGGGTTGGAAGCCCATCTTCTTTCACTTCAGTATTGGAACACATGATAAACTACAATCTCTTGTCATCCGTTTGTGCCATGTGACTTTAACTGTTCACTGATAGACAGTGTTGATGGTTAACATACAGGTAGACCACCTGTAATTCTATGGAGCTAAATCCAGGTCAAAAGTTGACTTGACCGTCAGTGAGGATGTAGCTGCATGAATGGGACGATGGCAGGGAGGGACATTAGTGATGCAGAGAGGTGACAAAAATAGCTTTGAACAAAGTTAATGTAATAACTTGTGTTTGATATTTGTCTTAGTTATTTTATTTAAAAGTTTGATCTTTGATAGAGTAATGTGGGTTTCTTAACCCTAAATTAAAAGGATTTATTGTTATAATAACAGAAATATGGTTAAATATATTTTTACATTTATATAACTGCATGTACAATCTTGTTACACTTGAATAAACAATAATCAAATGCAGAGACAGTTATTCAACAATATGTTAGGAGTAGTTACATTTATACAGTCTTATACTTACAACCGGCCCTTTGAGGGCCCCGAGTGAAAATTTGTTTGACACCCCTGCACTACGGCATGTCATTGAAACATGAGTTTGCTCAGAGACAGGAATGTGGGCAGTAGATGATGAATGATTGACTGTCACTACTTGAACTTAATGTGTTGTTTGTTTTCTTCAGGGTCTAAGCTTTCACCTGGGAGCAGTTCTGCTCTCTTTGGGCTTCATCACATATGTTGAACATGGTAAGAAAAACAAATTGGCTTGTATTTAACTGTGAAAGTTGAACCATTAAAGGTAGAATAGAACCATCCCTTTCTCCTGCACAAACGACAACATGCAGAAATGACATTTTGACTTGATCTAGGAAGCAGGTTTCTCTGTGCTCCCAGCATTTGTGCTATACTCTGGGCCTACTGTGATAGTGTTAATCAGTATGTATCTCACACCTTAATGGTCATTCTTTTTCTTTTCCTCAGTTCTGAGAAAGAAGCTTGCATCCATCTTCAGTGCCTGTATCCTGTCCAGGCCCTGCACCTCTGACTGCAGCCATCAGCACAAGAAGGTACAGCTTCAGCTTTATGCAGCTCTGTGAGCGATGCTAAGCAATCACAAGAGATCAACAAAATCCTGAGCAAAATGCTTTGCATTGGTTAGTAATCTAGTTACAAGGGGCATGAAAAAGCCCACATCATGCTATTCAGTGTCAGAAGGGTACCTACGTACCTACTGCTGAGCTATCTTAGAGGTTTAAGTGTACATGCCACTGTAGAGAAGAGTAAAGTGAAACAATGCAGAATCTAGTTCCTTCCATATCTATATGGATTTAAAGTTACAAAAAGCGACGACACATCTGTGTGGGTGTGACGTCACTCGCTGCACATTATACGTATGTTGCACACCCATCTTTCTATCATACTGGTCCTGGTTTAGTTGCCGATTATTGGACTGCCTTGCACCCCCTTGGCATGTCGCACGTTTGTTCGTTTTGATTGCAGATGACAATTGTGCTCCTTTCGTGCAGGACTTGATCACATCCTGACTTGGCAAGCGAGAGCTCTCTGCTATAGCTTTGGAGCTGTTGGTTTTCACTGGAGACTGAGAGTCGTCATGTTTGGTTGTAGGTGTTGGTCACTACGCATTTTTGGAGCGCTGTCGCCACTTATGCTTCGGGCATTTATTTTGAGTTGTCGCTTCTCTTTGTTTTGCTGGCCTCTCTGGTTGAAATGTTCTACATCGCTGCTGGTTGAGGTCAGAAATGTGCTTTGCTGCACCTGTAACAGCACCCAGCAGTGATGTCACAGGGTCCTGGAGTACACCTCTACATCACTGCTGAAAGGGGACAAGTTAAACCACTGGAAGTCAGCAAAGATGTCCAGGCGTCTTATGTTTCTCCTCAAGGGTTTAAAAGAATGAGACACTATAAAGATGTTCTTGTGACTGTTTCACAGTTTATTCTTCTTCTTCTGGTCTGTAGGAGTATTGGGTGATGTTGCTAAACCTGGTTTTCAGCTTCCTGGCCATCTTCCACCTCACCTACCTGGGCTCCATGTTTGATCCTGGACTTGATGAACATGAAGTAGAAGAGGTGAGAGCAACTTGAGGACTGAGTCCAAGGAAAAAAGGATTATTTCTATGCCACATAAATGCCAACAAGATATAGTGCAGGACACAGTGGCTCCCTTTTGAGCAATGAAAAGCCTAGCAGGAAATGGAGGGATTACGCCTTTTCAGTTGCTGGAAGGCTTTTAATTTGAAACATCAGTGAATTAAACTCTACACTTTCTGCACAGAAGCTTAATAAAGACGGAAGACAAAAATAAAGTGAACAATCGGTACTTGTGTTAGAGAAGCAAAGAGAACAGCAGAGTGGTGGTTATGACATGATTCTGAAGTACTGATGGAGTTAATGTACGTCACACTGAAAGTATCAAGACTCCAGGTGAACATGAAGGAGCAGCAACATCCAAACAGGAGCAGATCAGAAAACAGGTAGCCCTCTAACTGAAATACTGTATGACGGCACATGCTAATAAAACTGGGACATTAGACATATAAGGGCTGGTGCAGGGGCTAGCACCGTCACCTCACAGCAACAGGGTTCTCCCCTCTGTGTGGAGGAGATGCTTATGACTGACTGGCGACCTGTCCAGGTTGTACCCTGCTGACCCTCTGAGGATGAGGATATAATGGATTGATAGATATATAATATATAGATAGTTATGATTGAAGCATTGATTAGAATAAAGGCCTGTCTTTAATATTAGCCTGATTCAAACAAAGGCCTGGTTCTCTCGCTGCAGTTCAGATAACCATTTGAGAATTTACAATATACATTTAATTTGGATTTTAAGTCTCACTATTGTTCCAAAGCACATGATTACAGCACACACCACATTGACCAGGCATGTCACACAAGACTGAGAAAGTCTAATTGGTTACATTTTCCATCCACCTGTGCGTGTCTGTCACTTCCTGTTTGCAGGGTTACGCAGCCATCCACACCATCCAGAGGTGGTCTGAACTGAACTGGGCAAGCCACTGGGTTGTGTTCGCCTGCTGGGTTTTCTACCGTTTAATTCAGTGACGTCATTGGAGCAGATGGAAAGGCTGGCCGACACCAAATACTTCTTAATACAATGGATTTCAGGGTGATGTTATCCGATGGGACGAGGATCGGCTCAAGTGGAAAGGACTATGGGACAGGTGGAGGACAGCATCTGTACTGAGGTGGTTTTCACACACGTATCCTGATTTGGATGTGAAGATGGAGTTACTTAACAAACCTCTTCACACCTGGATGCAGAGTGAGAACATGGCACACACCTTCATGTATGTAAGAAAAAAGGATCAGATGATTAGATTGCATTGACAATATGACTGGAAGAAAGACAGAAAGGACATTGTACGAGCTCCTAACAGACCCAGCAAAGGCATCCATAGACTTTTACTTGGAGTACTGTAGAATTAGTTCCATTATTGTATATGTGTTGGACAGTGTCCATGTCCAAAACATTTCAGCAGTTTAGTATGCTTATATGCATGTAGATTTTTTAAAGGGTCCATAACTGTAATTGTTTATATGTTCTTCTGTTACAACAGTCTTTTTGTTATGCTGCTATTGTGGTTTTTTTTTTTATATGTTTTCTCTTAAATGTTTCTGTAAATGTAAACAAACTCCTAGTTTGTGATTGTCTGCAAACAGCATAGTAAGAGGCTGACATGGCCAGGATGTAACCCTGAGCTCTGGGTATTCTATCTTTTGTACTGTTAGTTATAATCACCTACCTCAAAAACACATAAAGTAAATATTCATTATATTTATACGATGTATTTTTTTTTTTTTACATACCATGGGCTAGTGCTACATACTGCTACATATACAGTTTGAATGTCAAGTGTGTAGGATCTGGTGGCATCTATTGGTGAGGGGGCAGATTGCAACCATATATTAGCCCTATTAGATTCCATTACAACAGCTGTCTCCAGATAGGTCTTTATGTAAATATACTAGGGCTGGGCAAGTTAACGCGTTAACTCATTTATTAATTAACGCCGACAATATTATTTATTTGTGTGTGTGTGTGTGTGTGTGTGTGAGTGTGAGTGTGAGAGTGAGAGTGAGAGAGAGAGAGAGGTCTCTTCCTGAAGTTAATCGCAAAACAATCATGCGATTAAAAATTGTAATCGTTGCCTAGCACTAAAATATACACAACTCAAAAGTAAAATACATACAGAACAACACAGTGACACTGAAAACCATCATGAGTTGTGTGGGAAGGCAGTTCCATAAAGAGGATTTTCTTTAGATACGTTTAAACGTACGGAGCCAGAGGTTTTCACAAGGTCTCTGAGCACTTGAGTCATGTAGGCATAAATAGTAAATGGACTGTACTTGTTTCTCTCTTCTAGTCTTCTGACCACTCAAAGCTCTTTAACACTACATGTCATCATTTACCCATTCACACACTGATGACAGGGGCATGCAAGGTGCCACCTGCCCATCAGGACTCTAACATTCATACAATTTGGGGTTAAGTGTCTTGCCCAAGGACACATCAACATGAACTAGCGGAGTTGGGGATCGAACCATTGATTCTCTGATTGATCCTCTGATGTGCTCTACCACTGAGCCGCTGGATAAGTTGAATACCAGCCAACATGAATCAACTATTTGGAGAATGATGAACAGTTTCTGATGAGACTCAGCATCAGAACCTCATGAGCCACCTGCACTCCTCTTTACCAGGCTTCCTGTTGCAGGGTTGGGAAACTTCATAATGTAGTTAACATGCTACAGCTGTAGGGAACACTATCAGTGAAACGAGGACCAGAGACGGAACATCAGAATCATCAGCTTTTTGTGGTCAAGAAAAATGTTGGGCTGTGATATCTTGGCTAGGCTGGAAACATCAGATTCCCAGAGTAAATGGTAATGAGTCACTTTCAAATGTGACCCTTGCTGTAGTTCTATGGTAGTTATTTGCAGTGAGAGGTGCTAGCTGGACTGTATTGAATTGTAACAGTATCGCAATATGTTCAAATGTAATCTTGTAATATAGTTTTTGGCAAAAAACTAATAAGTGCAGTTGTTTAAAGATGTTTTCACAGCAATATACACTATATCTTAAAGGTGGAATTATGAGCCGATTAACATCCTAACACTAGCTCTAAGCAGCTTATAATACATGATTAATACTACTAATGACAAGATTTTCATTTTTTTAATCAACATTTTTAAATATAAATACAATGTATTTACTAATCGTTTGAATTGTGTGTTTTACTTCAGGACAGTGATATGAAAAGTTAGTATGGAGCCTTGCTGTCAATTATAGTTCTTAAAAAGAAAATCTGAATTGGCAGTTCAGACTTTGAAAAAATCTAGAAAATTGCAATTGGTGCATCTCGTCATGTGGAAGGATCTAATAGAGCAAACACAACAAAAAGATCTGTTTACACATCCAGCAGTTACAGAGCAACATTATCATTCATTTGAATGACCGCATGATAAAAGAAGCTCTGTTTTTAAGCGCTGTCTTTGGTCTCCACCAGCTCCTGAGGTAAATATTGGTCTCTTTAGCTGCTAAATGCTAAATATATATATATATATATATTGATTAGTGAAGCTTTAACTAACCTATACAGGTTTTTAATGTCTTCTTAGATGAAAATCTAGCCTGTTACAATATTGGACTTAGATCCCCACCTGTCCGCTTACCTGTATCTAGTCAATCATTAATGTCTCCAGTCAGACAGGAATCGTTCAGGTCAACACGGAAACAATAGGACAGAACGGCTCCTCCCTGACCAAGGGAACTAACAAGGTTAACTTGGTGCTGTGTCATTCAGTAGGTCAAAATCAGGCTTTAGAAGCTGATTGGGATCCATTTGCCTGTCTATGTGTTTGTGGTGTGACAGGTGGACAGAGTGTAGAGAAGCATTATATAGAGAATGGGAAGAGGGGCCAACTGCAGCTGGATTGGGCCTGAGATCCCTCTGTCATCACAGATCTTCAGCGGTAGGTAAAGGTCTCTACTTGTAATGTCAGTACACTCTTTTACAATCTCTAACATCTGTCTGTCTAATCCGTAGATATATTTTCAACACTAAACACAATTAGCACCACACCCATCATTAACACAATATGTTGTGCAGAAAATGAACACAAATCTAAAATAACTCGTTCACTTTTAGATAGTTTGTTGCCAGAAATAAACACATCTATTACTCAACTAAAACATCTAGAGTGGTTTACAGTAAAAGTAAACTGAATTATGAAGAACAATGGATTTTATATTGTCTGTTGTATACAGGTAAAACTAAAATATGAGTTTTTGTGAGTCCATTAACTGTTAGTATTTTAAAAGCCATCATGCTATGATTGAATATCTTGGACAGAAAATGTGCTAGTGTTTGAAAGAACTATTTGACATTGAGTCAGCTGCAATAAATTACTTTTGTTTTTTTATTTGACTTATTTGTGCATTAACGTCATATGTTGAACTTAACTGCACTGATTACATACCTGCTGCTTCTGCTGCGCCATCAAGTGCCATCTTCCTTGTGGTGAACTTTGACCTCGATCCAATAGCTATGTCACAGTCCTCCATTAGTCCATTGTGGGTTAGGTGTTCCACTGGACATGTCCCGCCCCCTCACGCCATGCCCCTGGTGTTGTTCGCACTGTTAACGCTGTTAGCACTGTTAGCTGCAAGCCGCCGTGTTGAGAACCGTGTGGAGGCAATAGATATACTCAGAATCTCTGTGATGTAAGTGTGTTGCTGTGGTAAGAGTTTAGTCTGTCTTTTCTCAGCCATTAAAGATGAGCTGTGGCTCTTCCTCATCCCAGCCGGCCTGGCTGTCATTTTACTGGGGGTGTTTCTGGAGGAGGTGGGCTTCTTTCTACGCCACATTGCCACGTCCAGACGAAAACAGCTCTACCTGTGGATATTAGGAATGTACCCGGTAACATTACCCTCCTCATTCCCACACATAGCTCCTCCTCCGACAGGGGTGGAGCCAGATGTTGTGAGCACCTAGCATCCTTCCCTGGGGAGATTATTTACCAAATTGTACACAATTTTTTCAAGCCATTTCATAATAGAAGACTTAACATTATACAATACATGTACATTATTTGGGAAAAACTGTAGTGCTTACGTCCTATTTTTTATGTAGTTATTCTCTGACCGTCTCCATCTTTCTGAAACCATAACACAACACCACCTCAAAAGAGGCAAAGCTTGTCTGATGCTGTTACTGATTGAAGCAACTTAATAATAAGGGTCAGAATTTGGCAATGGCAGCCTCACTAATCATGAATCCTATTTTGGTGTTCTCTGCTGGAGTAGAGCTCACAGAATGAATCCTTGGCTGACAAATCTGCTACATTTAAATCATTATGCTACAATAATCAGCTGGACTTCTCTCAGTGCAAAAATAAATCTTGATTTGTTTTGGTCCAAGGTGCACCTGCATTGCATCTCAACCTTTGAATGTTCTTCATATCTTAGGTATTTGCCTCGACCTCCCTCATAGCGCTGTATGTGCCACGCTCTTCTTCGCTGTGTAATTTCATTGCCTCATTGTGAGTTTACAAGTCTTCAAAGATTTCATTGCAAGATTTTATTGCCATTTTAACATTGTTGATGGGGATTTGTTTTGATGAGCTCACACAAAACAAAAACAACAAGAACCCCCCCCCCCCCCCCACACACACACACACACATACAGTGAAGTAAATCAAGTAATGAATCCTAATTTAAACAAGCATGAGGATGCTGTCACATGTCTGTACATTGCTGCTCCTGTCTAAATGTGTATGTCTGTGCAGGTATCACTCCATCACCTTGCTGAAGTTCATGGGACTGATCACAGACTTCTTTGGAGGGAAAGCTTGTATGCTGGCTGCTTTGTCTGGACAGCAGGTATCGCCAGATCCTTTCCCCTGTTGCTGCTGCTGCTGTCTCCCAATGGTGGCCATCAGCAGGTACACACCAGACAAACACCTGCATCCAATCTGGAATTTTTTTTATTTGATTTTATTTGAGTCAAATATTTTTTATTTGGAGCCAACATGTAGCGGCTATCACAGGTACAGCATCTTAAGAGAGATTTCAGATCAGAATCAGCTTTATTGGCCATGTATGCGTACGCATACATGGAATTTGGCTCCGGTTTTCACTCCGCTCTCAATGTACATACACTATTTTACAATAAACAAGAAAAGATATATAAAGAATAATAATGGTGGCAGCTCTGTGTTTGTGTCTATAAATGTTGACAATACCACAATGAAGTGCATACACATGCAAACAGGTATTTTCAACAGTTTCATGTGATTGTATGAAATGTTGTCTGTAGACAACGTGACTTGACATGCAGCTCCGTCCCTTCTCTTGTGTGTAGCAGCAGCCGTGGCTGGATGATGGCTGCTGTGCTGCAGCTCTCTGTTGTCCGCAGCATCTTGTTCTTTGTCACTCTGGTCCTGTGGACAGATGAACAGTATGACTATGGTGATGTGAGTTATTTATTTATACCTCGATCTATACTTATTCTCCCAGCCAGCATGAGGTAGTCAAGCTGTAGTCTGTGACGGTGTAATGTACTATATTTTATAGTATTTTTCTTCTATGCACTACTTAAACGCAGTTCATGTATCATCATATATATTTTTTTATGGTTTGTAGTCTAGATGTTTTTTCAATTCTTTACCTCGTTAGATTTGATATTTCCCCCCTTACCGAGTCTATATTGTGTGTTTAAAACATTGTGAAAACAGTATGAGTTAGCAAATGTTTGCATTGAAATCGTGTTGCTAACTTATTTAAAGCAATGTGTAGTACGGTATAAACCACAGCTGACAAACAGCATGTAGTGATGTATCACGTATCTATCTATCTATCTATATATCTATCTATCCATCCATCCATCCATCCATCCATCCATCCATCCATCCATCCATCCATCCATCCATCCATCCATCCCATAAACAAGATTAATAGCCTCACTAATAGACTTGCTTTTCAGATCGTCTAACAGTGTACGTTCAGTCAACACTGAAATCATCTGTTTCGAGTGGGCTCACCGTATACTCTTGAGGAGGCCCTGCTCTAAATAGCACTGGATAAGTCAAAGGTTAAAATCGATGACAACCACCTTCTTGTTCCATAGGTGGATTCAGTCAACCCCAACCTGTATGTGAACGGTATCATATGCGTGTCGACCTTCGTGTCCTTCTACGGCCACCTTCTCTTTTACAAAGCCACTAAGAGTGCTTTACATGGCTATGGGCTGAGAGCCAAGTTCATCTGCGTCATTGTGGTGTTGGTGCTGTGTGGCCTGCAGAGTGGCATCTTAGAGACCATGGGTGCTCTGGAGGTTATCCCTTGCACACCACCCTTCTCTGTCCTGACCAGGTCCCAGTGTAAGTCACAGCACATCTGTTTTAAATCATGTTCACTCAGCCCACTCATTTGGCATGCAACAGCATTGCATCTTTTTACGACTTGTAATCTGTACTGACTGCAATTTAAACACATACACATGAATATGATATGCTCAGAGCAAGTGAGGTAGTGTAAAATGTGATAAAGACTACGATTATGATGGATGGATCAAACAAACACAGGACTATCACCCAGGAGACAGGTGTTCTCCTGATGGTTGGCGGTGACTGGTTTCTTTACTCACCTCTAAAAAATGTCACCAAGGCTTATAGACTAATTCTGTTTCATGGCATCATGTAATTACAAATATAAAACCTTTAAGAAAAACTAAAATGGGTCTTTTGACAGACAAGTTTAAAAAGAAGGCAATGATGCGGCTGTTTCCTCTGTGATAACTGTATGTCATCATTGAAGAAATTGGCTGTTGTGTTCTCTGTCCAACCACAGTGATCTACCACTACTGTGTGATTGTGGAGATGTTCTGCATCGGCCTGTATGCCCGCCACACTTTCCGTAAGGTGGAACCGAGCGTGGTGGAGGATGTGGAGGGGCCCGTCAGAGTCTGGCAGGAGGAAAAGGCTGTTCAAACAGATGACGATCAGATGACACATCACAGGCCTGGCCTGCTCGGCCGCTGCCTCTTCAGCGCCTCCAATCCCAGTTACAGCAGTGACAGCGAGGACAGCCTGTGCAGGATAGAGCATGCACCTCTGGATGGTTTCCCCTTCCCTCAGGCCAGAGGTCAACAGCCAGGCAGGCCAGAACCAGTGGAACCCAGGTCTGCAGAGGAACCGGGTGTAGAACTGACCCACATTACGGTCAGGGCTGACATTAACTATCAGGACTCTAAGGATGTCACTGTCGTTTGACCAACTATGGAGGACCTTTAATAAGGACTGAATAAGATTACACTCAATCACTGAAGATGCTGGTACTGACGAGGGTCTGTGTGGGGCCCCAAGGACCTGGACTATGATAAATAGGGCAAAAAGTGACACACTTACCTAACATATAGGAAACTGTGCAAACTGTAAACTGCTGGCACAAGCTGTAGCAGAATGAGGATCAATGTAGTCTTAAGAAATGTTGGTCTTTTTAATCCCTGGATGTGTGTTTTGTTATGTATTCTTAATATGTTTTGCTTTGCAGTTGTGTATACCTCACACACTAATTGTCATAATTTGTGGAAAATAAAAGGCATGATGAATACATGAGAAGAAACGGTGGCCTTTTATAGTCTTGTGCCACAATATACAGATTACCTTGCTGCATGTACCTGCAGCATTGCTTCTCCTTGATCTACTGTGGCTTGGATATCATTTAAATGTGGCTTTTGGCTTCTGCCAAATGAATGATAGCTTTTTTTCCCCAGGCATCGACTGTTTGTACACTGGTTCTACATTTAAAGTCCAACTGAAATTAAATTACATCTTTGTTTGATGTACTACAGCATACATGTCTGATGTGTAAATCACATAAAACCATGAAAATATTTTTCAGTTAAATGACACCCCATGGCAGTGCACTCACCAGCTCTGTATATGTATATTGAATCCAGCCAATGAAATCATTCATCCATCTATCCATCATCTTTCCGCTTATCCTGTAAAGAAGACCTGGGCATTGTACGGCCCCGGGCCATACCCGGCCATGGCTGTTGCCGTCCAGCCCGTCAATGGGAAATTAGGAATAAAACGTAAATAAGTGTACATAATGCACGGAATACAGCTGCATTGCTTTTATTTTGAAGGCGACTGTTGCTGTATTTTTTTCTTAATTTACGTATGTTAGTACATTCTGAATGTGTGCTGCTGCTGATCGCACACATTCACACTGCAATGTGTTGATGATGCGGAGTGACACGGACATCAAGGCTTGGCTAGCTAAGCTGCAAAAGCAACATGCTCAGAAGATGTCGGTTCTCTTTGGATCTTCATACATATGTGAACAAACATTCTCCGTGATTAAGTTTAACAAATCCAGATCCTCTCTCACTGACCATCACCTGTCAGCTGTCCTTCACATCTCCACCTCACACATTCAACCTGACTCATTCACTGAACTGAAAAACAGAAAATGAAGTAATTGGACTACAAACAATACTAATAAAAGTGCTAATTTTGCAGAAACATGATCCCTGTCAGTGTTCTACTATTATATATGGATATTACATATGTATATTTGTTTGGATCATTATTCCTGCTGCAGATGTTTAAGGTGGAGCTCATTTTAACTCCATTATACTCTGTTGTTCAGTTTGGGTATAGTTAGGAATGGTTTGACAAATTATGTGCAATGTAACTAGTAACTAAAGCTGCCAGACCTGGGGGTGCGTGCATGCTCCCCCAGGATCATTTTTATTTTAAATATGATCTTTAAAATGTAGCATTATGGTGTACTCTGAGAAGAAAATTAAGTGATAAGACATTTACTTTAAGCAAAAAACTAATATATTATTCAGTTATGAATCAGTATTTCAGCTCTTGAACCCTGTTACTGTATGGCTTAATATTAATGGATTTCTACTGTTACTGTAAAGCTGTTACAATTGTAGCCTATCTTCTATTTGCAATTATTATGTATTCAATCCAGGTCAATTATTTAAATTAAAATGATAATCTACTCTGGCTAAGGTAGCTTATCAAGAGTAAAATAATAGCTGTTAGTACACTGGCTGTGGTCATTACAACACCTTTATCCAGGCCCAGCTCCACTCACATCTCAGCCCTGCGTCAAGCTGCGCTACACAAACAGCATCCTCTTTCTTAAGCTTTTTGACCACATCATCTTATCAGTATCTGGGTGTCTTTTTTCATGGTCATAAAAGTTATTATGACCACGAAATCGCCTCATTCTACTTTGAGTTAAAAAAAAAACACCCAGATCCGCCGGTGTTCCGGTTTAACGTTAACGAGTGACCGCGTGAACTGAACTGGAACGGGGGGGGGGGGCGCGCGCGCTGCATGTTTCATCACGTTACGTTTCTTTCCTCCTAATTCACGATAATGACGAACGTTAACAATCGACAAAGTCCCGCTTGCAGTGGACGTTATCATTACCCCGCAAGTCTGAACTGTAACGGTACGTAACGTAACTTAAACTTAAACGGATGGAAATGAAGACGGTGTAGACATCTTAACGCCGATTGGCCAAGACTCGACACGCCACATCAAATATGTTTTATTGCGAAGATCACGACATCACCTTTTCTCCTTGTCTCACTCCATTCTGAGAAACGCTCAGAAACGACCCACCCCCCCAAAAAACAACAAAACTCTACGGATCTACACGATTCACGTGGATAATATATTTTGATTGAAAACGGCGATTTTCGCCGAAAAGCGACAAGTTTGCAGGTATGGGTGAAGTAGGTTTAACGTGGATGTAGTCTTAAACCGAAGTTTTACCTGGTCAGGTATTGTGGCATTAAAGGGAGACTTGTTGTTCAACCGGATGGAGGATTTGAACGTCGCATTAGGCTATTTGCTAGTTCTGACTTTTCTTCTGTTGTAATGAGGAAGGAGAACTGTGCTGTGCTGTATAGTTACGTCTACAATGTGTAGCCCGCCCAAGCCTACCCCATGTTTCCGCTTATCAACAAACAACCGCAGGCAGAACGTCGTAACTTCGGAGGTTCGTAATGTCTTGGTGAATTCAACTAGCGTTAGCTCAGTAAAAAATCTCTTTCGGCCGACCCTCCTGGCTACATCTGAACCAATGAGAGGGCTGGTATTTGATGCTACTCCAATCAGCAGCCGCTACAGGCTACTCTGTATCAGGATCCTCCCCACCAATGTAGTTTATCCTATTTTGGCGGCTGTGCGGAAAACATGGCGGAAAATTTGAAAGGTAACTCATGAGGACTACATATAATTGTATATTCCATTATACGTTTGTGTACTTTAGTTATTTGGTAATGTATGAGTGTAAACCTTTTAAAGACCCCAAATATGCACGCTCTTTTGCCTTGGACTTCACGTGACATGAACGAGAGCGGTCGAATTGTACAATAGGTGACTCCAAGAAGCCAAGTTATTGTCCGAAGTACATGCTGTTTAACGCAGCCTCTTTAGTGTAATTCTACGCTTGTGAATTTAGATCAACTTTGAATAATCTTGGAAATAATAACGTTACGTAATAACGTAATTAGTTAATTTAGCGCTTACATTTTAGTGGCAGGCTGGGTGGTTTACGTTTGCGGGCTAAACTGTTGAGTTCCACGCGCCATGAAACGCCACGTACATGTTTGAATGGTATTAATGTGTAATGGGCAAATATTTGATGTTGCCGTGAGGTATACTGTATGTGTGTGACGATTCTATTCCCGACGACTGGCATCGGCTGCGACTGTCGGTATGATCCTCTACCGTTACTGCCGTGTTTGGCGGTAAAACGCGTAGTTATCAGATTGAAAATAAGATTTTATTGAGATAAAACGCTCTTCATTGTGTTATATCTAGGCCGAATTAACCATGCACCAAGACAATGTTAATAGTCATGTGATATTGCTTTGCAGCTCCAGCAATGAGTAGTGACATTTTAAATCGACTGAGTTTTTAGTGGAGTTTCGTGTAGCTGCAGTGCATTGTACGCCTAGTTAAAGGGAGTTGCTGTGTCAGATTGCAGCGTGCCGTGGAATATGTCCTGGGACGAGCTGGAAGCGCTGTGTCGCAGAGAGAGGCTCTACTGTCAGCAGCTCGGAGTGAAGAGAGCCAACGTCAACGAGTTCGATGTGGAATTCCTCTGCGACTACAAGAGGACGAAGGTAATAGCACGTGACTGTTTACTACCCATCAGCAGCTCTGCTCATCTATGGTACATGGCCTGTGTTAAGAAGTATGCGTTACGTAACCTGTACACTTGACTTATCTTCTGGACACTGTCTGAAGTCTCCAGGCCACAAGTATTCCTTTCTTTAAAGTTGTTGTACAGTTGAATCAACAAAAGATAATAACATAAATGTAGCAACCGGTTGTAACAATTCACCTAATTATATAAACCTAAAAAGGGAAAAGTACATGCGCTAAAATTAAGGGCACGGGCGGATCTGAATTGGTAGGTTTACAGAGTCTATATCTGCCTGAATAACATGGTGGACATTTCGGTGTGCAGGTGTGGTCATGCAATTGGGGAATATGAATGCAATGCAGGGTTGAGGGTGTATGTTGTGTGCTGGCTGTGAAAAACATGTACCACCTATCTATGATCACCTACCCAATAAACACCTAAATACTGCACATTCATCCCCAAGAAATTGGGTGTAAACAATGCAATTTTGCAAGAGAGACTGCACCTCTCACAAAGGTCGAATTTTAATTATTTAAACTATACACACTAACTATAACTGGGATAAGTTTCCAACACAAATATTACCTGGGCTGTTTTGGTATGAAACAAAAAACTTGCCCTCCAGGTTAGTAAAGACAACACCAATATCAAAATTAATTATTTAATCCTTCACGTCCCCATACTGGCCACCACTCTGTAACAATTCACCTAATTATATAAACCTAAAAAGGGAAAAGTACAAACGCTAAAATTAAGGGCACGGGCGGATCTAAATTGGTACGTCTACAGAGTCTATATCTGCCTGAATAACATGGTGGAAGGTACAAAAACACACTGAATATGATCTCCCTATTATGCCCTATAAGGATAGACCACACCAGACGCCAAAGAAACCACACTGCCAGGTAAATGTAACACAATATATTAATATAGATAAAAATTCACTCGGCATACAAACAACAAAACCAAAATAAAAGTGAGGCTCCCGCTTCGGCACAATAAACTAAACATTTACAAATGATCACCCAAACCTGAGTCCCATTAGTTCAGAAAGTTCCTTTAAGTAACGAAAAACAGTGACAAAAACAATCCCCGAGGCAAAGTCAACAACCGGCGGAAGCGTGGCGAGACGCCGCGGTCCCTGTGTCCACCGAACCCGCGCTACCTCACCACAGCTCGTCCTGATGGTGGCCCTCTGTGCCATTCCCAGTGAAGACTCCAGCCTAATACTCCATGAAACGCCTGCTTCAAATCCGTGGCTGAGCAATCGCCGGCAAACCGCGCTCTCCTGAGTTCACTGAGCGTAGCTTGCTTCTTCCAGTCTGCATGCACGCAAAAAAAAAAAAATGTGAATTAGGTGATGAATATCAGGAACAATATCAGAATCCTGCCACCTGACGTATCCTAGCATCGTCACAGTGTTTCAGCAGCTGACAGAGGGACCACCTGCAGCTCAGGCTGGACTGTAACAAATAAGTAACAAATCACAGATGTACTTCATTTAGATTTGAGTTGCCCTGTGCTTGTGGAATTATTGGTGGCTTTCACAAATACTACTAACACAACAAATATTATCTACACTACTTACATGAAAGTGAACATAAAAAGATGCCATGTGAATCATCCATTGCATTATAAAACATTTAACCAGGGAGTCTCGGTTTGAAAAAAAGAGGCTTGAGTGGTCTGCATTGAAACGTGGAGCGCAAGACAAGCCACCATGACAGCACATTTGTAATACTTTCCCACAATCATTTTTTTTCTTTAACAACAAACAGATTTTTGAACCTGTTGCAAACCCAGAATATGTACTTTTAAATATTGTGTTTCTCTGAGATAATAATTGTTCATTATAATAGGGTTAATATACTGTGAGACAATATAAATTAGTCTATGGTAAATGGACTTGCATTTGTGTATTGCCTTTCCAGTCTTCCCACCATTCAAAGCGCTGTACACTACATGTCAACATTCCCACACATTCATACACTGATGACCGATGCATGCAAAGTGCTGCCTACCCATCAGAATCTAAAGGAAATGCTCATTCACGCACTCACTCAGCGATGACACTGCCTTCAGGAGCAATTTGTGGTTCAGTGTCTTGCCCAAGGACACTTCAGAATGCAGACTGAAGGAGCCGGAATCAAAACCCTTCTTGCCCCTTCAGGTGTCATTGGCGAAAGACAAATATTGTTTGATTCTGATTGTATTGTTTGCAAATTACACTTCTGATGTTTGTCATAGATTTGTAGTGGAATCGTTTAGTTTTGTATGAGACCGATCAGTGAACTACATCTCTGGTCTCGCACAATGTATGTCACCAACATGGCCGTTACCTTGGCTTGCTAGCTAGTTAGCTAACTTAACTATATCCATGCACTAATGAAATGTGATCTCACCTAATGTGTTTTATCCAGTGACTCTTTTTATCTCCCTGGAAGCGAAAGATCGAGCAAGACTCGTTTGTTTGTGTGTGTGCATCCTGGTATGAAACACACAGGCATTGTAGCCAGAGACGTCACTTACACAGCTTTTTTGTGTGTGGTCTCTGTAATTGTGTATTTTCACAGTCTTATACTTCAACAGTGTTGATGTGCAAAGATTGTCTTTGAAATTGACAAACCTATCAAATCATATGTTTAATTAACGGCACAATTCAAACTAGATCAAAAAGTTTTTGTCCCTCCCCAATAACTACCAAACAAAATAAGCACCTTCCGGTAGTCCACTGGACATTGCCTCTCTATTGTGAAGTTAGAAAGTTACAAAACAGTATTCTGAGTAAGTTCTGAATAGTCCACCTTCTCTTCCCCTCTCTCTGTTGCTGTCGTGTCACACAGTGCAGATTAGAAAGTACTTTATTTGGAGGCTTTTCAGAATGACAATTAACTGGTTTACATGTTTAGGATGCAAACGTTCAGCAGCCACAGAGAGATGAGTGCATTGAGGTTTAAGGCCACACCATATACAGTGCTGTGAAAAAGTATTTGCCCCCTTCCTGTTTTCTTATTGTTTTGCATATTTGTCACACTTAAATGTTTCAGATCATCAAATGTTTTTTAATATTAGACAAAGATAACCCGAGTAAATACAAAATGCAGTTTTTAAATGATGATTTAATTTATTAAGAGAGAAAAGCTATCCAAACCTACTTGGCCCTATGTGAAAAAGTAATTGCCCCCCCTTGATAAATCATGAATCAACTGTGATTTTTTTTTTTGGAAAACTGAGTTCAATTTCACTATCCTCACCCAGGCCTGATTACTGCCAGACCTGTTGAATCAAGAAATCACTTAAATAGAACCTGTCTGACAAAGTGAAGTCGGCTAAAAGATCTCAAAAAGCAACACATCATGCCGCGATGTAAAGAAATTCAAGAACAGATGAGAAACAAAGTAACTGACATGAATCAGTCTGGAAAGACCCCAGAACAACATCTAAAGAACTTCAGGCCTCACTCGCCTCAGTTAAGGTCAGTGTTCATGATTCAACAATAAGAAAGAGACTGGGCACAAATAGCATCATGGGAGAGTTCCAAGGCGAAAGCCACTGCTGTCCAAAAAGAACACAAAGGCTCGTCTCACATTTGCCAAAAAACATCTTGATGATCCCCGAGACTTTTGGGCAAATATTCTGTGGACTGACGAGACAAAAGTTGAACTTTTTGGAAGGTGTGCGTCCCGTTACATCTGGCGTAAAACTGACACAGCATTTCATAAAAACAACATCATACCAACAGTCACACATGGTGGTGGTAGTGTGATGGTCTGGGGCTGCTTTTGCAGCTTCAGGACCTGGACAACTTGCCATAATTGATGGAACCATGAATTCTGCTCTCTACCAGAACATCCTGAAAGAGAATGTCGAGCCATCAGTTCGTGACCTCAAACTCAAGTGCACTTTGGTTATGCAGCAGGACAATGATCCAAAACACACCAGAAAGTCCACCTCTGAATGGCTCAAAAAAAGCAAAAAGAAGGTTTTGGAGTGGTCTAGTCAAAGTCTGGACTTAATCTGATTGAGATGCTGTGGCATGACCTTCAACAAGCCGTTTCTGATCGAAAACCATCGAATGTGGCTGAATTAAAACAATTCTGCAAATAACAGTGGGCCAAAATTCTTCCACAGCGATGTGAAAGACTCATTGTCAGTTATCGCAAACGCTTGATTGCAATTGTTGCCGCCAAGGGTGACAAAACCAGTTATTAGGTTTAGGGGGCAATTACTTTTTCACATAGGGCCAAGTAGGTTTGGATAGCTTTTCTCCCTTAATAAATGAAATCATCATCTAAAAACTGCATATTGTATTTACTCTGGTTATCTTTGTCTAATATCAAAATTAGTTTGATGATCTGAAACATTTAAGTGTGACAAATATGCAAAAAAATAAGAAACCAGGAAGGGGGCAAATACTTTTTCACAGCACTGTACATGTTTGAAATTGGTAAGCCATCACCCTCACAAAAAAAGCCATCACAGGGCTGACAGGCAGATGAAGACTAGCTGGAGAGAACTGAATTAACAATGCACTTGAGAGGCCTGGGATGGAATTACATTACATTACAGTCATTTAGCAGACGCTTTTATCCAAAGCGACTTACAATTGAGTATCTATCTACACACCGTAGACGCAGCTACGGGAGCAATTTTGGGGTTAAGTGTCTTGCTCAAGGACACATTGACATGAGACTAGTAGAGGTAGGAGCCGGGGATCGAACCTCCGACCCTCTGATTGAAAGGCGGCCCTGCTCTCCACTTATCCACGGTCACCCCACGGTCACCCCAATTCATTAGATAGTGAATACCAAAGATTTTGTCTGATAGGAATAGTTTGAATTAGGGCTGGGCGGTATGACCAAAAATGTATATCACGGTATTTTGTAAGATTATACCGGTATCACGGTATTTTTGTTTTGCGTTAACGCATTAACTAATTAACGCCGAAAATTGTTTTATCAAGCGTTTAATTATTAAGCGGACATAACACAAGAACCAGCCAGCAGCTAGCGGTGAACAGCTGTTTGTGTGGCGTGTCTTCCGTCTCTTCCTGCTTCCTTCACCTACATTCCCCTGGGTCCTAAGACCCTCCAAGTGCAGCTTCTTATCACCCTCTATGTATCAACGTCTATTTATAACAAATACCACACATATTACACTCTAATCAGCGATGCATATGTGTCTGACCAAAATACCCCAAAAAGCAAAAAAAAAAAATTTAAATGTTTTTGTTTGTAATATGTATAATAAGCATATCATTTAGTTATCGCTACTGATAATTTAACAAACATAAAAATATGACGTAGATAGGTTTGCAGTTTTCAAGGTGTAAATTTCAGATTGCATCTATGAAAATAACTCACGTTTTCTGCTGAGGTGATGTAAGTTGCTCGTGTTACCACAGCGGCATCAACAGCTCATTTGTTCCTCCTGCATCGCTCTTTTCTGTTCTATAAGTAACGCGACGTAGCCTCTCCCAGCTGTTAGCAGACTGTTGTGCTAACGGGCTAGCTACCGAGCTGTACTCAGCATGCTGTTCGGCAGTGAAATTTTATAAATGTACAATTATTAGTGTCACAAATTGTTTATTAATTGTTGTGTTATAAATTTATAACAATAATTTAGGGGTCCCTCTCACTACATAAGTAGCTCCAACTGTAGCACTCTTTGCGGCGAAGAATATGTTTTGCTTCCTGTTGAAGAGTGACAGCAGTTGTTTTGGCTATGACGGTATATGAAAAATTCATATCGTACGGGAAATTAAAACCGGTATACCGGTTCAATCGGTATACCGCTCAGCCCTAGTTTGAATCATTGTAGTTATATCTTAAGCATGGCATGCTGGTTTACGGCTGTGAGTTGTCAGACCACTAACAACTGTTGTCTGTGCAGATATAAAGAAGGATGCATACAATAGAAGTGAGAACGAATACAATCTTTGCCCTTAATTTAAGTGCTGTGTTTCAGGAGGAGGAGTTCTACCTGGTAAAGTGGAAGGGCTTCCTAGAGTCTGATAACACCTGGGAACCCAAGAGGAACCTTAAATGCCCCAAATTGATGAAGCAGTTCCACTTTGACCTGGATCAGGAGCTGAGGCGCCACAAGAGACGCTGCACCCCTAAAAAACTGGATAAGGAAGTTGCCTCATTTCTCGTCCAAAAAGCCAAAGTTCGTAAGCATCTGCAGCACTGGGAGGCACATTTGAACCAGACACGCAACCACCCAGGTCGCATTTATGTCATGAACGAGGTGGACCTTGAGGGCCCCCCAAAAAACTTCACATACATCAACAACTACAAAGTAGGCCAGGGCATTGTGTTGGATGAGATGGCTGTGGGCTGTGAGTGTAAGAACTGTTTGGAGGAACCCATAAATGGCTGCTGCCCTGGGGCTTCCCTGCACCGCATGGCCTACAATGACAGGGGGCAGGTGCGTGTCCGGCCGGGACAGCCCATATACGAGTGTAACTCCCGATGCAGCTGTAGCCCCGACTGTCCTAACAGAGTGGTGCAGAAGGGCATCCAATTCGACCTGTGCATCTTTAAGACGGAGAACGGCCGGGGATGGGGCGTCCGCACACTGCAGCACATCAAGAAGAACACGTTCATCATGGAGTACGTGGGAGAGGTAGGACCTGATCAGAAACAGGTTTCACTCATTCTGTTCTGTCATCTTTCACTGTTTGACTTAATACAGCTTACTCATCTAAAGTAACGAAACAGACCAAGTAGCTCCAACCGTCACAAGACCACAGAATGACATTTTGTCCCCACAACAGCCATCTGCTGACAGTGTCACGTTAAAGTAGTAGTAGTAGTATGACCACTATATGTCCAAGGCCAATCCTCTTTTATAGATGGATTGCTATTGGCTATATACTGTACCCCTTCTTTTGTTTGTTTCTAGTATGTCAAAACATTTCCCATCATGCTTCATTATCATCAGTGCAGAGTGCACCAAATAAACAGAAGCCAGCAATTACAGATGTTGATATTACAGAACTGATGGAGCTGCATGATCACTTTGTGTGAACAGGTGAACCACACGTCACTCACATGTGAATTTGAGTATTTTGTTCATGCTTGGGTGACCGTGGCTAAGTGGAGAGCGGGGCCGCCTTTCAATCAGAGCGTCGGCGGTTCGATCCCCAGCTCCAGCTAGTCTCATGTCAACGTGTCCTTGAGCAAGACACTTAACCCCAAAATTGCTCCCGTAGCTGCGTCTACGGTAGATAGATACTGAATTGTAAGTCACTTTGGATAAAAGTGTCTGCTAAAATGACTGTAATGTAATAATGAAGAGAGGCTGTCCAAAGGGTGAGGACAGCTCTAATAACATCTTTTTGTGCATTACATATTATCTTCATATTTATTGAAACTAGATACAAATCTTAAATTATGAATCAATTTAAAGCTTGATGATACAATACACTTTGTAATTAGCATCATCAACCTTGTCTAAGTACTTGACGACATAAAACATTATGGCTTGGGGTGTGATGAGAAGGTAGGACACAAAATGAAAAAAGTAGTAAGAATGAGCAGAGTTACAGTAAATGGTTAAACCCCACTGCTGGGAAATACAAACAGTACATGGACGCTTTGCAAAGAACAAACGCTATGGAGCTGAGGAGCTGCTGGTTGGTCTCTCTCGCTCATGCTATTAGATCAGGAGGATGAATTAACAATCACATGCTTTGTTTTCACACATTTACAACCTGAAATCCAAACACACACCTACTACTATTGTACTGCTAGCTACCCGCTAGCCAACAGTCAAGACGAGTCATCAAAAATGTTTTAGATTTACAGGGAGGGAAAAGAGATTTTAAAAGAAGCATTTTCATATCAAAATACTTGTATTTGAGTCTTATTTATATAACCGTTGACAGACAAGATGAGTGCCTTGCATGCAGTGGTGCTGTGGTTGAAGTGCCTAAAAAGCCGTCCAGCTGCAATGATAACCAATGCACAAACAGGTTAGGTCATTTATCGCCAGCTGCAGTTATGCAAAGTATGAAATTAGCTGCAAGTTATACGTGTGAACGTAACTCCTCAAGACCATAGACTGACATAGTCACCGGGAAGTCACCCATTGGTGTCTGGACTGCCATTTTAAAGCCTTGAATTTGTCATTTTGACTGACTCCATCTTAGTGATCGGCAACCAGAAGAGACAGGAGAGAGCGGAGCTAAGTACAACCCAACCATAAACCAAAAAGTTTCCAATGTGCTTTGATGAAGTGAAATAACCTGCAAAAAGGTTCCAGTTCTTCCATGAAAACACGGACAACTCTCGTGTCTTAAGTGCCACCTATGGATTAAAGTGAAGGGGGTTAGCCCCAAAGTTAGCGACAATTGTGGCTCAGGCTCACTTAAGGTGGACTGACCTTTTAAGGTGGACCAGCTGTTCTCCTTTAAGTGACAAGCCGCTCCTCTTAATTTGCTCAGCGTTTAAATATTTCTATATGGCTAGTGTTGCTGCTCTCCTTCAGTGTCCATGTTTGGGCAGTGCTGATGCCACTTTAGTTCTATACTTCTCTATATAGATGGTTCTGAACATTGTTTTTATTTTTAAACTGATATTTTTTGTGGCTGAACTTGTGCGAGCTGATATTGACACTTCCAGTAAATATCTGGAGTGAGTATCTAAGCCTTTTTTTGTTGTATCCTAAACTGACTGGTGCTGGTCCATGTCCTGCTTCGTTGCTTCAGATCATCACAACCGATGAAGCAGAGAGGAGGGGTCATGTGTACGACCGCCAGGGCTCCACATACCTGTTTGACCTGGACTATGTGGAGGACGTGTACACGGTGGACGCAGCTCACCAAGGCAACATCTCCCACTTTGTGAACCACAGCGTGAGTGTCTTCAGACTGAGCACAGAATCTACAGACCACACTCTCTTTGTTCAGGTCTCTGTAACTGTGTGCATCTCAAAGCTTTAAAACAAGGCCTGTCATAATATTCCTTTTTTATGAGACACAGTCAATAATTAATAATTAAGATAATAGAAGTCAAGTCAATGCCAGAACTGATTATTTATATGTGGATAAATCATATTGGAGAGTATTTTACATGTGAGTCATGAGTCTCTAGCACCTTGTAAAGTAAAGGACTAAACCTTGTGACTTGTTGATCGTGTAACTTTCAGTGTGTGTGCATAGCTCCTCCTTTCCTCAGCACACACACTTTATAAATATACAGTTTTTTATGTTTATTAGCATAGCATCATTTTAAAGCACAGTCTGAGAAGCTCCTGACACATGTCGTGTTGTTTTTGCAGTGTAACCCCAACCTGCAGGTATTTAACGTGTTCATCGACAACATTGATGAGAGGCTCCCAAGAATTGCTTTATTTTCAACACGGGCTATTCGGGCAGGAGAGGAGCTCACCTTTGACTACAAGATGCAAAGTAGGTATCATTGATTGAGCAGATTCAACATTGGCATTAAAGGTACAATATTGAGCATTTTCCTTAAAAAACTTTGTATAGAAAATAATCCTCAGGATCATTCCTTCTGACCCACTAGAAGTGTGTATCTGTATTTCCTTCTATTTAGCTGTTTGTAGGACGTTTGTGGGGTCAGAACCTTTGGGCACAGTGGGAGTGTAACCCTCAGCCAACAACAGCGCTCGGCATGTTCAGCCCTCTGAGGTCGTCAAACACATCTGAGTCTTGACACCGAGTCGCCCTTTAGCGTCGGTTTGATACAAAGCAGCGGTGTTTGACGACCAGAGGGTTGTTACATGGCTGTGTTTCATGTACTTCAGTGTCTCCGCTGCTCTTCATCTCTAGTCACAATCTAATCCTGTGTAATCATGTAGTTGTGTCCTGTAATCGGCAGTCTCAAAGAGTTGACACTCACATACAGTAATGATATGTGAGTCATTTAACAAGCAGGTCTCACCAACAACAAAGCAGCTGAATAGAGCCTAGATGATCCTCAGGATCAGTATCTGGACCAGTCAGGGCATATGCTCAAATAAAGCTGACCAGAATATGATCCTTCCTCCACTAAACAGCCTGGTGGTGTTGCTAGTATAGACTGTGCTGGGAGAAGTATTCAGATCCTTTACTGCAAAAATACTAAGGATGTAAAGCAAAGTAACTGAAGCTGTCAGACAAATGTAGTGCAGTAAAAAGTACAACATTCACCTCTGAGATATAGTGGAGGAGAAGTAGAAATCTGTTTAAAATGGAAATACTCAAATCTGTAGTTCATTACAAAACGTGTGTAAATGTAGTTGTAGTTAAATTCCAATAATGTAAGAAGTGACACTGGTATTACAAGTTCATGTCAGAACATGCAGTTCCCTACAGGCCAACACGCTATTTTTATAACTTTTTTCATTCAACACAATGGTAATAGTTACAAGATTAGCAGGGTTTTGTTGTTTTTAGTGGAGTTTAAAGAGCAACTAAATGTACATTTTTGAGTGTATAGGTAAGTTATGTGTATGTCAACTAGACAAATATACTTGGTGCACCACACTCGTGAATTTAAGGGCACCATCACACTCCCAGTGGCGTTACCAGCCGTCTGATCTCTACACAGATTCTGCATTCATGCAAAGAGACAAGATTTTGGTTTCTGTTTGTAGTCAGAGTGGTCTGACCAATCACGTTCAAGCAGTCTTTGGTTGAATGCAGGTAAACAATCCGTGTGGAGAGAAGAAGAGGCCACTGGCTATCATCTGTCTTGTAAACTTGAAACAATCCGGTCACCTCTTAACTCTAACTCCAGTCTCTCTTCTCTGTAAACAATGAATGGGACTGTTAACAATGAGCAGCGCATGTAACAGGAAGTCTTGACCTGGATATCAGCTGACTCCACCATAACAAATCGAGCATCTTGGCCCCAGAGGCTTGTCCGTCATCACGCCTACCGCTGGTGGCTTCTCATGCTAGCCGTCTATATACATTTGTGAAAGGGTCTTGTTCAAGTAAAGTCAAGTTGCTGGCTTTTCAACTGAGCCTTTTGTTTGTTTCCAGTTGATCCAATGGACACAGAAAGCACTAAAATGGACTCCAGTTTCAGTGTAGCGGGGCTCTCCAGCTCTCCCAAGAAGAGGATTCGAGTGGAGTGTCGGTGTGGATCGGACTCGTGTCGGAAATACCTGTTCTGACAAAGGACTGCTGGGAACGCATCACTCTCATCTGTGTTGAGATGGACACAATTGTACAGATTTGTATATGAATTTGTAATTTCCTTTTTGTTAATGAAAGATGAAATTCACCATTATCTTTTTAAATGTGAACATGACAAACCCTTTCTAGATAAAAACCGCAACCCTTGAACGAATGGAGAGCCTCTTGTTTCCAGTGGGTTCGGGCTGCATCAGTGGATTATTGGAATGCTTGATCCAGTGATTTAAACAAATAGCTCAGTGAGCATGTATATTAGCCCGTCCCTTTCTCAATGCTCTAGAAATGTATTCTACCAGAACATGACTATTGCCCAAGCCTTTTCATCACTATTACATGATAATTCCAGTGTGTTACAGTTTTATTCTACCAGTGAAAACATGATTCTCTCTGTGTAGTTGCTGAGATCTGGGAACACAACCACATCATCAAAGAAACACGAGCAGGTCTGAGACAAAACTCCAGTCAAACTCAGTTTTAAAGAGAAAACATCCTTCACAGTTTACAGACACGCACTTCCTGCTTCAGCGTTGACCTACTGTAGTGTGCTGTGCAATGAGGAATCCGTAGCAATATATCCCTAGATTCTCAAGTCCAGTCCAGCCTTTAGAGAAAGACTTTTAACTAATCAGGATCAGTGATCTTCTGACGGCTCGTCTTCACCTCCTAGGATTCTTTTTGTGCTCACAGATCTCTGTTATTAACTTGGTGAGTGCAATGTCATAACTAGTAGACATGATGGACAAAAGTATAAAAATGAAATCCAAGTTGTCCGGACAGTCCGGAATGATGTTTTTAAACTACTGCATTGTTGTAATGGTCCACTTCACCCTGTGATGATATCTTGAACTGTTCACAGCTGAGTTCCAGAATGTCAGCACTGAGCTCAGAGGACATTTAATCGGTAATTCTCAGCTGCTCGCAAATTACTCCTCTGTGTTTTGTTACTTCGATCGACTTAAATGATCAAACATGGGTTACAAGAGGCTCAGGGCCAACAGGTACCATACTCTACTAAAATACTGGGTCTGGATAAAGGGCCAGTGCTTGATTTGCTCATACAGATTGAACAGGCTGTGCTTGTACCATACACAATGTATATCCCAAATCGCTTCCATGACGACTGATATAAGAGGCTCAGTGTCTTAGAACTCAGCAGGTAAATCTATCTGCATGGCCAGCAGGGAAAAGTCCGAAAATGTCTTGGTGATTATGGTGAAGAGATCAGGATCATAATGACGTTTTCTATCTGTCACTCTTGTGACTGTACAGTATCTATTTTGTGGTCAGTAGGTGAGTCTTTTACAGTGTTTATATTTAAACGCTGTAGTTGTTAGTACTTCAGTGCATGACTTTTTTATAGGTAGAGAACAAAAACAATGTAAATAAATGGATTGAAGATAACTGATGCTTTCATGTTTTGATTGTTGTATTTTTACTCTTTTTATTTTTTATTATTTTGTTTATTTATTTTTCACAAGTGCTGGATATGGAGAGAGACCAGTGACTAAGTTTTGGCTTTGGAAAAAGGAAATGGCAGTGAAAAAAGTTCCACTGAAAAATGAATACATTTTTTCTATACCGATAATTTTTTCGATGACAGTCTTTAGATAGACATATCTTTTCGTCATGTTACTCTTTTCAGGGTCCGTTTTTTCTTAACATGGACAGTTTTTTTATCTTTTACTTTTCTTTGTGTTTTGGCATGGAGGGGAGGGCTAAGGGGAGTTGCATATAAATCACCTTTAATGCCTGTTTTTTGTCAGTACCGATGTTTCCCTTTTTTATGCCCAATTTTTTATTTCAATTCCAAAGTGTACTGTCACTGTTCTAGCTCCATATGAAGAGGGCGTAGTTCATTTTCAAAGTATGTTCCACACGTTTTACCACTAGATGGTGCTTTTGACCTGCTATAGCTGTCAGACGCATTATACAGAGCGAACATGTTTGAGTTTCCTCTTGATACAGAACTCTGTTCTAACAACCCCCACGTTGTTCTGCTTCATATCAAGAAATACGTGAACTACTCAAACTACACTTCCTCTATAAAACAAATGGAAAATATGAAAACGCATAAAAGCTGATGTGATGTTTTTCAGACAGGGAGGGCAGGTCCTTCATGCTGGAGCCTGATGAACCTGCACAGATGAAACATGTTACTAAATAATTTCAGTATGTGACAAATGAGTTGGAATTAACTAAATCATCGTTCCACCAACACTTAAATGTGGGTCATATGAGTTTGAATACAAAAGTTCCATGCACACTGTCATGTAGGTTCTGCCTCAACCCAAAAACATGTTTCTTGTTCATGAAAATGCATTGTTGGTTTCTCCATCACAATCATCTAGATAGAAGCTATTTAAATGGCATCTCCAGCTCCTCCAGAATCAGTGTAAGTCCATTGGATGTTTCACATCACACATCCACATTGCCTTCCAAACTAGTTGTGAATCTTGCTGCTGCGTCCAGGTGTTAAACTGAGACTAAAGGAGAGCATAAAGAAACGTTCCCTCTGCAGCAGAAGGATGTGAGAACAAACTGAGCACTTCAATCATTCTGCACAGTGAAGCTCAAACATTCAAACAAGGTGACAAGAGCTTTTTGACTGGAGGGGGGCTTTCAGTTTAGAATTCAAATGAAACATACTGAAACATACTCGTAATGTTGACATGTTGTATAGAACTCTGATCTATTAAATTATTCTAACTGCAGAGTCATACAGTTCTCCTTAGAACAGTAGCTGATGTTCTTGCTTGGTCCAAGTCACCAGCAGAACATTCTAACAATGAGATAATTCTTGCATGATTCAAAAATAATGATAGACATTTGTTTCACACAGTGACGTGTGGTTCGTGGCTGGTGAGGCACTGACACTACATAAGTCAGATTTACAAATATATGAACCCAATAGAGAAGCTTAAATCACCATTCAATTGGCAGCTTGCACAATGACTACTGGTTGTTTTTCATATCAGCATTATTTACACACACATAGGTTATTTACACATACATAAGTAAGGTACATATTTGATTCCACTGGGAGCGTGTGTCTCGCACGCCCTCTTCTTTGAGGCAGAGGTAGTGTTTGCCTCCCCTGTGTGCTTTTTCACTGCGGTTTCTGTCAGATCAGCAACACTAAATATGTTCTGCACATACGTGAAATACATTACCTATTCTATGTAAAGAAAGGACATATAATAAAAGTGTCTACAAATATTACAGTGGTGACAAACAATGAGAAAGCAAAAGGCATGCACTCAACCCAGTTAGTGAGGGATTCACAATCTGAGGTGAGGCACAGCTCGTCACTGCCTCACCAGGTGTTTTAGAGCAGGGGTCACCAACCTTTTTGAAACAGAGCTACTTAAGGGTAAAGAGTAGTATGAAGGTCTACTTGTTTGATTCAAACTTCCTAAATAACAAAGTTGCACAGATCACCTTTTAATAATAATAATATGTGTGAAGAGACTGTCTGATCACATGTCAATGTTAATTATTCCTCACAATAATTATTAACAATGATTGTGTATTTTGTTCAAAATCACACCTGTTATATTTTTGTACAAATTATCTCCAAATTATGTCTCGTTTGTACTAACTACTACCTTTGAAATTTTTTTTAACAAATCATGAACTCTGTCCATGTTTATACAAATTATCAGTTATGTAAGATAAGAAAAAAAAAATGAATGAAATAAATGAATCCTATTACATTAGTACTAATCACCAAATTTTGGGAAGTCTGGATTGTGCAATGAAGCCTGCATGCCGGCCCGTCATGGCGGGAGCCCCGTCTGTTGTCACCGACACCAGCTTTTCTAATGGTACCTTTTTCTCCACGAAGAAACTAGTAAAAAGTCTCGTCTATAGCCGAGGGGGGGGGGGGGGGGGATCCAACCCTCCTAGGTGCGCGAGCGTCTTCGGGCGCCTGCGTTCAAACCTCTAGTCTGGGCCTTTTCGGTCGGATTGCGTTGCCGCGCCTCTACCCCCGCCACCCACGAGTTGTTGCCCCGCAGCCTGTTCCGAAGACTGACGGAGCTGCCTTGCGGGGGACTCACGTGGTCCATGCGGGCGACCAGGTACCCGCGGGCACTGTGTTGGCCACCTCTGTTTGAGATGTTTGGGTGTAGAAATGTATCCTTCACTAAATCCAATTGTTTCAATTACCAGCTGCCAAAACCACCAGACACAGGAATAGCTTCTTTCCGCTGGCCGTCACTCTGATGAACAATAAATAAGTCATACTGCACTAATACCTCTGTTTGCACTATTACCACCACTTGCACTATCACCTCAATTCCATTGCCATTGTTGTTTATAGGTTTACGTTCACATGTGTGTGTATATATATGTATATAAATACATATTACATTTTTTTATGTATTTTATATTTATACTTATATTGTATATAGCTGTTAAATGTTTATACCTACATCTGTTCTACTTTTTTGCTGCTCTTTTTTATTCTATATATTTTTTTTCTTGTTTATTGTAAAATAGTGTATGTACATTGAGAGCGGAGTGGAAACCGGAGTCAAATTCCATGTATACATATGTACTTTTACAGTTCAATGATACCTCTCTAACCACTAGGGGCGGGTCACCGAATATGTGGACATTATGGGCTTAGTCCCTCCCCCAAGATTTTGTATGAACAAGCTCTATTTTGATGCTCTTTAAATGCATGCTGGCACCTTATTTGGGTTGTATTCAATATACTTTTTATGAACAGTTGTTTTTGTCATGAATACTTTCACACATAACGTGATTATTACGCGGTGAAAAAAGCAACGTCATTTTTTTCCAGAACAATGCTGATTTTTCAGAACTTTTGCACCTTGAATAAGACATCAACCAATCACGTTGTGTGAAACGAACATATTCAAATCATACACTATAATGTTTCAAGCTAAATAAAGGCATTGTAGACCAGATCCACTTCTTCCATTCTTACCTTTCACAATAAAAGCACTAGACATACACTGCATAACTGTTTACCAGAGGGAACTCAAATTCACTCAGAGTATTGTTTAGAAGTGTGGTAGCTACTTCTCCATACTCAGTGTATTACTGCAGGAGATGGAGTTTGGAGAAACGTCATGTACTGCTGTGATGTATTTCAGACACCTAAAAGAATCAGTTTAAATGTAGCTATATTTAGAATATTTTCACAGCTTTACCTTGCTGACTTGCAAGACTTCTTTGACTAAAACTGTCATTTTACATCACAAGAGAGTTGCTGGTTTACTGCTGCCTCGATTGTTTGGGTTGTTTGTTGTATTGTGTGACTTTGGTAAACCTGAACTAACCCTTAAAACATAAGGTAAGTCACACAATAACACAAACAAACTAACTGCTTAAGGCAGTGGTAGACCAGCGACTCCTGTGTTCTGAGAGGTAAAATTACTTTTTGGTAACACTTTCTATGAAGCCCATGTCTGTAATGCATTATAAACTTCCTTACAATCTGCTTATAAGACTGTATAATCATAGTGATAAGCACTCATATATTTGAATAATGTTTTATAACAATAATCATAACACATTATAAAACATTTCTTAATGACTGCGGTCAAGTATCCCAATACTTCTTAATTTCTAATCACTCACTGACTTTCTCATTGTTGTAATACAGTATACTGTCTTTAGTCAGTTTAGTCATAGAGATTGGTTACTTTCATGTTTATTCAGAACAAAAGACAGAAAACATGGGAGGAATCTGGTCTGAGGTCAGTATGAAAGGAGGGTCATGAATCAGTGTAGTTTGAAAGGCTTCTTGGATGAGAAAGTAGGCCAGACTGGTGTTCAGTGTGTCCTCAGTAAAAGCCAGCCATCCTGATCTCCAAGTGAAGACACACAGGTGGTTGAGGTCAATGAAAGGTGAACAAGCCAGATGGGTTGTGTTTAGTCAACTGAAGCCACAGTGCTGGTCAGGTAGCTTGCTATCACTTCATGTATAGCTCCTATTAACCTGACTGGATGATGGGCTGTGTTATATCTGCATGTATTTGTGATCAAGACAAATTAACTAAAAAGATGTATAGATCGATTCATGTTTTCTTTCTTTCTTTCTTAATACAATAAGACAGTTTTAAGTTTGGTGTTTATAATGGTTCTCTTTCCCTCTTTATACTGGCAATGTAAACTTTAAAAGAAGCAACATATCCTCATACAACTGTTCATATAATCTCTTTTAAAAAGTAAATCCTATTAAAGTTCAGTAATTTCAGCTCGTTATAAGCATACAGTCTTTTCAAAGTAGCCTGCCGTCTTAACAGGAAACTACTTAGTTGGTTTCGGCAACACAACTACTTTGTTAGGCTTAGACAAAACATCTAATAAGTTAGGTTTAGGAAACAAAAATACTTAGTAAGGTTTAGGCAATAAAACTACGTAGTTAGATTTAAACAACAAAACTACTTAGTTAGGTTTAGACATCAAAACTACTTAGCTAGGTTTAGACATCAAAACTACTAAGTTAAGTTTAGGAAACAAAACTACTTAGTAAGGTTTAGGAAACAAAACTACTTAGTTAGATTTAGGCAACACAACTACTTTGTTAGGTTTAGTAAAAGATCGTTGTTTGGGTTAATATAACAACGGAAGTGTCGTCACTGAAGTATGCAAATTAACAACAAATAAATAAATTAACATTGACCTATTGAAAAGATATCCCCTGGTTTGAAAGACTGTTTTTTGTTTGACCCATGAACCCTTCTGTTTGCATTCTGGTTTGTGATTACGTGGATCACATACAAAATCATTTTGTGGGATATCTACGAAGTACAGTGCGTTATATTTCATACTAGGTATCGCTGTAAACGCTGGATGAGAACTACCTGAAAGGAGTAAAGGTATCATTTGAAGTGTAAGAGCTAAAAGCAGTTGGAATCAGTTAATATACTCACTGAAATGTCAGTTGATGTCTGAACTATGAAAGCAGTTGACTTGTCATTTGTGAAGTGAGCAATGGAAGCAGTTACAATGTCAGTTTACTTGTGTACACTGTGAATAATTGTAGTGTCAGATGGTATGGAAGCAGTGACAACTGAAATGTTAGTTGAAGTATTGAACAACTTTCTTTCAAAGAAGTAGTCCCCATGAATACTTCAGACAATGTGTTGGGTAGATTCCCCTGAGTAACACTGGACTGTCTCTGCAATGAGGTGTTGATTTTTTTAGAGGTAAGTGAGACTTTTGTAGTTTTGGTGAACCGACCAAGTTACAGAGTGGAACCATGGTGTTGACCCATCATACTCTACCATACCATCATCATACTCATTAAGCTTCCAAAACTGTACATTAAAAGCATGGTCTGTGTGCACAATGTGCAAAATGTGTTTTTAAAATCGATATACCATCACACCCAGGAATTCTGGGAAGACCCTGCCATAGGTAATCATAATAATGTTCTGATCATTTCAAATGAAATTTATTTTCATTACAAAATCAACAACAAAAATCATAAATCGCCAGAGACATGCGTAATAGCTCAAACTTTTTTTTTTTAATAATACAGAACAAACGGAAACCGCAGCGTCTGACTTGCCTCCATGATTGAGTTGTCAGAAGAAATTCCTTTCACGTACTTCAAACCTTTTGGTATTTTTTATGTATGATATTGGCTTCAGGATGCACTGAGATGAGATTAACCTTCTACCTTTAGTGTTCTACTTTAAGGGAAAAATTAGACATTTTGCAGAGAATTCATAGGCCTAGCCCCCTCTCTATATGACATTGTTTTGTTGAGTTCTTTCCAAAGAAATGCTGTCTATAGCTGCTGTGATGTCTTGTTATTGTGATTTCTGTTACTGTGTGTGTTTACCATGGAACAGTAACAGAGACTGGTTTGGACATTCACTTGTCAAACTGGTATCTGGCTCATTTACTGCTGTGGCCCAGTCACACCAGCACTCACACCACATTCTATTCTTTCCCACCAGATTCAACTTTGGTGAACTTCTGTAAACAAACTCTAGTTTAGCTAGCTTAACTGCTCGACTCTGGTGCTGCTTCATGGTCTTTCTGATGTGACCAGGCCAATAGAAAGCCAATCTTTGAGACAAAAGGTGACGATTAAAGGATAACTCCAATTGATTATAACTTGGGTTTGATTTCTTTGTAATATGTATTCACTTTTATTGGTTAATTCTCAGATCTGGGAGCATGGCGACATCGCTGCAACAAAGGTTGAGATGTTCAGACAGGTTGGGAACAAACCAATAGTTTATCTGAACCACTTTATATGGAGGTCACGCTGAATGTCAGTAATAATATGTTGAAGCAAGAAGTGGGATGTGAACTGTGATGAATGTTCACAACAGACGGTTTGAGTCCTTCCAACTAACCTGTTGGTTTGTTCCCATCCGGCCTCATCATGAGACTGAGTCACTGTGTTCACAGATCTCGGCGTTCGTGACACTGATTGATGAAGAAGACCCAAGGAAAATCATTTGCTGTTATTCTTTAAGGAAAATAACAATTGAGTGCTGATTTTTTGTATGTACAATTCTTGGTTATTTATCATCATGAAAATTATAGTTTGAAAGGCTTTTTTATGTATCAACTCTTCAATGAAACATTCAGAAAGAGACAGTGTATGCGATCACATTTGGCCTGACATTATCTCAAGCTCTTTTACCTTCATTACCCCTAAATATGTACAAAAAATCCAGTCCAATTAATAATAATCTATTACATGTTTTACAAAAGGGACCTTGAGTAAACTTCATTGGTTTGAAAACACAATCAGATCCTTGTGTCACCATGAGCAATACTGAGGAAGCATTTGCAGGAATGATATCTTCATAATGCATTTATCTGGTCAGTATTTTCCTTCTCATGTTCCTGGTTCATCCATTTAACCATCATCTTACTCATACACACAGTCATACCTGCCAATAGAAACAAACACACACACACACACACACACACACACACACACACACACACACACACACACACACACACACACACACACAGTAAAAATATGATGATCAGGAACTCTTCGGTTGCATTTCAAAGTTGGTTTGCTGTCAATATAATACACACTAAATAGTACAGAGGTCACAGTACATTTACAAAAGATAATCTGCCTGAGGCAACTAAAAAAGCACTGTCAGGCCTCTCCAGCATCATCCACACGTTTCTCTGGCTTAGTCTCAGAAATGAAATGAAAGACCAGTCGTTTTTCCTTCTTCTCTCAGGTTGATGTCCAAGAGGAAAACAACTGTGAAAAACACTCCAGAGCGGGCTTCCCTTCTACTACTTTGAATGTTCGCCTTCATCCCGTTTCACATCATCTGTCCATGACTCCAGTTCCTCCAGGTTTGGATGGAAAGAGCAACAAGTCTTCCAAATGTCACTAGTGTACACAGTGTTCTGTTTCCTCCTCGAATGACTTCAGTGCATACAGAAGAGACACGTGTCTACTCTTTGTTGCATTGGTTGGATGTTTTTATGGAGTAAGGCCATAATTCTGAAAATAAAAACAAGATTAGCGGTTCTGTGTGGCATGCTGTTGTCGGGTGTGTTAGATATGCCACGGCAGAGACAAAGGAGCCCCTAAACACCATTTTCTATCAAGCTTAAGGACTGTGTCATGTTTTCACACATTCACTGACAAACTACAATCTCTGTGCCCTGTTCCTTTCTTCTACCTGAACTCCACTTCAAGCTAAGGTTCTTTTTTAAGAGAGATACAAGAAAGAAGCAGTTAATCAATTTTTAGGTTTGTGCAAAAATAGAGCAGTAGATGTCTTTGTATCTTCAGAGCTCTGTGTGTGGTAACGATGAGTTAGTTTCTACTGTACGATCAAACTCCATCAAGGTGATAGTGACTCCAGATTTATCTTGTAATCTAAGATTTCGTGCCAACCATCTTGGCTCCATTTTGAACAGCTTAGTTGTACTATGACGTCATGATAGGGACAACTGTGATAAGAAATTGTATTGACTATCAGTTTTTAACACTTTTGATAGAGCAAGTGAAAATGTGGACTTTATCTCATAATATTGACCCGAAAAAATAATAATTTTGACATTTTCTTAAGTCAGAATTTGGATTTCTCATATTGATTTGCATCATCAAATATCAATGCTATGAATGGGTAAACGCTGATTTTCCAGCAGTATGTGATTCCTGATGGCCGACAGAAGATGGATGTGAATAAGTTCTTGTTTGGGGGAGACAGTCTCTGTGTTTTGGTTGTACATTTTAACAGGTCTCTTGATATCTAATGTTGAAAGAAACTGTCCCTCAACCAGTGATTGGAGAGCTAGCTGCACTTCTCATTGCCCCCTTACATCGTCCATAGCAGTTCTCCTCAGTAAAAGTTGTGTTAAAGATGTTACTTAAGATGTTTGCCCTCAGGGAACATTCTAAAGAAATAAGGTTTTGTATTGAGGTGTATTCCAAGCCTGAAGTCCTCATAGTATGTTTTCTGTTGCACGAGTGAGCAACAACAACAAAGCACTTTAGGCTACCATCACTGGCACAGATGGAAGTTTAGTGTTTTACACTGACAAACAGAATGAAAATATGCCAAGAGCAAAATCCTGTCGAGACTTCCTCCTGTCTGTTCTTTACTCGGATACCTACATTTCCTTTGCATTCTCATTTTACTTATTAATCTATCCATCCATTGCCTCTTCTCCTTCTCCCAGTGCAATAATATATATATATATATATATATATATATATATATATATATATATATATATATACAGTTGGGATTTCAATCAAGATCTGATTCCTGCTGGGCTGTTAGAGATCACTCAAGCGAGGAGGTAACTTGAGATTTCATACAGGAATCCTTGTCACATAGCTGAAATTAACAGGAATAGTAAAGACTAAAGGTCCAGTAACAACATCATTTGATATGGCTGCATTTCAGAGTGAAATCGGTTCCTTTCAATGGACTTAACGTAGTCAAGAGATCAACACATGGAGGCAGAGTAAATCCACACACGTCTTTTAAGTTCATCGTTTGTGAACTTGACACACTAATGTGATTGGCTGATCGGTAGAAAACTGTCTAGACATCACTGACCTTCAAAACAGCTTCATACAATCCTCCTCTGCCCAAGTACTAACTAACACACTGTGAATTCCAAGCATACGGAAAACATTTTTCAGGTCACATGATCAATGTGGTAACACATACATTGCAGCTCTACTTTACTGGTTTAAATGGACGTAGCTCTGTCATCAGACATTTGTACTGAACAGTGAAGGAAAGCTGTAGTTTTCTTTCATAGACTTCAGAGAAGTGACAGAAACAAACAGGAAAAACTAGCTTTTCTGTTTGTACATGACGACAAAGACAAATAAAATGTATTGATTCCAATCCAATTGTCAACAATTACAGCATTTACATACATTCACAAGTGAATTCTCTGCTGCAGAAACACAAGCTGCTCTGATAGAAACAGAACGGAATCGTTTTTTGTTCCATTGGGGGAATTTTTGAGGGCATTACAATTTAAACTTCACAACAAAGTAAATTAAGTGCACTAGGTTCTTCTAAGAGAAGTATTTTAAACAAAACAAAGCACTTTGTTCAGAATCACACCTCTGCTTTTTATCAACTGAGCTGATCACTTCTTCTCTTTTGTCTTCAAGTGAGGCACAGCATTAAAATAACACGTGTATCAGTAGTTATTCTGCAGTTATAATAGAGAAAATAATAGATAAGATGAGACCGCAGAAGATTCATCATCATGATCATAAAAGCTGGTGCCTATTACTTGTTGGTGTTTCTGTCACTGATGCGTTTGCTTCAGACACTATGTTCCTCATTCAGGGAATTCATATCATTACCAACTTAAGATCAGTTTCAACCATCTCACTGTCTTCTGAGTCAATGCTATTCATGAACTCTTTGAGGCTGCCTTCCTTTCCTCTAATAAGTTCAAGAACCCCCCCATGTACTAAAACTTAACAAAATTGATTTTAAAATAATTTTCAGGCCAGAATGTGACATAAGCGCCATACATGGGTAAGCAGCTGAACAATAAGAGGCTGTCTTTGGATAGAGTGAAAGAAAACCAAAACCTCATGGACCGCTGGAATTATTTTTCTTCCAACAATGTTGTCAAGTCCCAAAAATTGAAGACTAATAAAATAGGTGCAGTTAGGGGTCATTCCTGTGGCTTAGGGGTTAAGACGCTGAACAGCAACATCCTCTGTTCAAATCAGTCCAGGGACCTTTGTTGCATCTCTCTCTCTCTGTCTCCCTCCGGTCCTCTCGGCTCTAACATTATCTGCCTTTGCTAACTAATCCAGCATGTTAGGGAAATTTAGACTAGAAAAGTTACTGCTTTGTCCTTAGGAATCTTTTTGTCAACAACTCAAATATCCTTTGTGTCAATCCAAGACTTTTCTATTTGGCTATTTTGGCATTCTTTATGAAGCATCTCATGTAATTTGTTGTTTGTCTGGCTTGGTTTCCACAATGACTGCATTATTACTTGCATGTGTTGCAATTTAAGTATTTTTCTCTTGTTATCGTGTATGCTTTTTGAGAGAAAAAGAGTTGGTAGATGGAAATACATGCTTACCATTCCAGTGTTTTAACCATTACACTCACTAGTTTGCACCCACTGCTTAAAAGTAGCTTGCATCGAATCAAACGTCACATTAGCTCAGGCAAACACTCCCCCAACATCAGTCAGCTGCCCCTTGGTTTCTCTCCATGTTTTGCTCATCATCTCTGCTTACATGACACAATAAGGCTCTCGTGGCAGATGAGGTTTAGTCCTGCAGCAGGCTGGTAGGTGGGAAAGGAGCCCTTTCTTCAAGTCTTTGTTAAGGAAGAAACAGACAATAGGGTTGACCCCGGCTTGGGCGAAGCTCATCCACACGGTGGTGGAGAGGTACCGGTGTGGTATTGTGCAAGCCTTGACAAACACCCTCCAATAGCAAGCCACTATGTAGGGAGACCAGAGCACCAGGAACAGCAGGGTGATCACGTAGAACATCCTGCCAAGCTGTTTCTCCGCTTTGAACTCCTCCATGCCCAACAGGCGCCGGTTCTGGTTGTGCAAGTTCTGCCGAATTCCTAGCAGAGTCGGTGGCATCGGGCCCCTGCCAAAGCCCGCAATCCAGTTGGCTGCCGCTTGGCCAGTAGCCCCCGGCCCGTGGAAGGTCCAGTTCTGACTGATGGCCGGCACCATCTGGACCGGCTTCATCTTACGGTGCTTGTACTCAAAGAGGAGTAGCTTCATGTAGACAACGTGTGTGGCTAGAATGAGCACAGCCAGCATTAGCATGAAGCCCAGCGTATCATTAGCCTTGAAGTAGCGATGCTCAAAGATGCACTGGTCCTCCTCGCGAATGAATTTGTAGGTGCCCACGTCAAAAACTGGCGGGAAAGCCATTGCCACCGACAGTGTCCACACCATGCACACCACTGCCACACATGTCCAGAACGTCATGCGTTTCGAGTAAAAGCGGTGGTGTGCAATGGCCATGTAGCGTGTTACGCTGATACAGAACAACATGAAGGCGGCATGGAAGCAGAAGAGCACTGCCATGAAGGCCACAACCTTGCAGCTCAGCACGCTGTAGGTCCAGGCCGAGCCGTTCTTTATAGACACCAGCACGAAGGGGAAGCAGATGGCTGAGCGAATGGTGTCGGCCAGGCACAGGTCCAGCAGGAAGTAGTAAGGTGCCTTGTGCAGGGCTCGGTCCCGCAGTACAAGCAGAGACACCACCAGGTTGCCCACCAGGCTGATGCAGATGATCAGCCCCAGCAGCACCAGTTTGATATAGGTAGAGACAGCCGAGGACGGGCTCTCTGCTACCATACCTCCTGCCGTAGCTACCACTGCTGCTATGGGCCCAGCCGGCCCTTCGCTACTCTCGTTTCTATTCGCCATCCCGAATGCCCCCCCACCCATACCAGCTTTTCTTCAAACACCAAAGCCACCGCTCCTCTGCCGCCTCCTCCGTCTGCTGGTCGTTCCTCCGTCCTCGTGGTTGCTTCCTTTCCGCAGTTCACAAGGAACAGGAACACCTCAATCCACATCGCCCCATTTCGAGAAGGGTCCCTTCTTTGGTGTTTTATGTCGTCTCACCTCCTGATCCGCTCCAGGAGCCTGAAAACAATTGGAGAAGACAAATAATTAAGAGTTTGGATAGATCTTTGTTGCATGTGTGTGTGGAGAGTCATTTCAGTCATTCAGGTAGTACCACACCAACATTCTAAGAACACTGCTAATTCAACCTAAACATTTCTAGCAAGGATTCCTAGCCTAGGAGTGATTTAGGAAATATCTCAGAGCAACTCTGAGCAAGGGATCTCAGTGAGGAGGTGAGGGTGACCATGTTGCTAGGTATGACACATCGCTTAAAAGGTGTGAGAGATTGATGCAATACTTAATGATAATGAGCATATAATGGACAGTGAAATCAAAAAGCTTAGTCATAGAATTTAGTCTCTACTAAGACACGGTGTAATTATCAATACTATTTTATGTAATGAACATCTCTTGAATAAATTGAGAGCCATACTTTAAAAGAAGAATACAGAATGGTGGAAAACACGGGCCTACTTATACAGTAACGCACATGCTGATAGTTGTTATATTTATTTGTTTACAGTTATTCATCATGCTGGTGATTTTAATACGTAATCTATTTCATGATGTCATTCAGCGAGAATATTTCTCCTACTTCTTAGTCTTTCCATCGTTTTCTCAGAGGAGTCATTTAAACCGTGCTGGCTGGTTTTTCATAGGACACCATGGGACTGTAAATTTCTGTTTATATTTTTTACCAATTGTTAAAATCTGCATTAAGCTTGAATAAACTCCAATTGTTCAATTACATATTCTAAGTGCTGTGATCTGTGAACAGTCATCATATAGGTGTTACAACATCACATTGCACCCTCACCCCTTTTTAAAACTGCACATCTCTGTTTTTTGCCCACTTGTGCCAAGCACTCCACAAAACACAGAACATCTTGCACCCATTCGACATATAATAGCCTTATAAAGTTGAAATGTCGAACAATCATTAGGAGTGGTGTTCATGTCCACCTGATGAATGTAGGTCCAATATTTAGTCTCACTTGTTTTTTTGGTCTCCATCAACTCCTGAGGAAACATCTGTCTGCTTAGCTGCTAAATGCTCCGCTGTGTTCACCAGCTAGTCTCTCACTGAGTCGGTCTGCTGTTCGATGCTGGGCTGGTAGAGTACAATGGCTTTATCACACCTTTGTCACTGCATCCATGTGGACACGAGGGTCCGAGTTGTGCAAGTTTTGTCTCTGCCCATATGGAGGTGAATCAGTGATACATTCAGGGCAATGCAGTTATTATATGAAAAATATACAATATTATCACATAACTAGAATAAAAAAGACGCTGTTGAGAAATTAGGATTAAAATCCAAATATTGAAGCCCAGGCAAGACAAGAAATTAATGTGGAAATCTTTTTACAACGTGCTCAGTGGCAGCCTGTAAAAGTAGGTTTTAATGTCATGTACAGAAAATTTTAAAAGTAGAAAATAAGAAATACCTGATGAGGTCTAACTGATCAAAATCTTTGTAATATATTGGGAGATGATATTTTTTCTTCTTTCTAATGAAAGATAACTGAGTATACTACATTATAAAGTCGCCTCATGTTACTCAGATATCTACATCAGTGATATCTCTAAGCTTCAGTAAGCAAACCGAGCCAAACTACCATTTAGGCGCACTTTGATGATCCACAATCACTTTGTTTAAGAAGGCTGACCCCTTAAACCTTAGCCTCAGTTAGGACTGTTAATAATTGATAGGGACGGTCACGGTTGCTCCTCATGAAAAGCTTAGGAAGCAGAGCTTCTACAGTGCTGCACTGTAACAGAGGTTAGTAAGTAAACCCTACGTACATTTGTCAAACCAACCACTAAAGCTGGATTTATAGTTGTGCAGTAAGGGGTTACATTGGAGCTTTGGAGCCTACACATGGAGCCGCAGTAAGAACTGTGATTGGTCAGCACAGCTGTCGCAAGGGGTGTACAACTCAAACATCCTTTAAAAGCTATGCGATTATTCTTTCCTGGGTTAAGATCTCATGTGCCAGGTCAGTGTGCTCCGGATTTAGAGCAATCCTATACAGTGGACTGTTTAATGTACACATATGTGACAGTTTGACAACATGTTCTGATTCCTCCTTAAACCGACTAAACTGTGAAATGGAAGGAATTGATCTACAAAGGCACTGCTTCACATTGAGTGACGTGCTGAGCACGTCTGAACTCAGGACATAAACATACGAGACCTGTTCCCAAAGCTGAGGATACTCAGAGATAGAACTCCAAAGGAAACAACTACAGCACTTCAAACTCTCTAAAGTTCTGTGAGACTGTGCCATAAGGAAAGAGCAGCTATTCAGTGAAACAAATCAAGAACAATTTGTGTTCATCAGTGGCTCAGGACAGACTACTAAAGTTATAGTTAAGGGTGCATAATATGAGATTAAGAGCCTTTTATTGCCTCTCAACAGCTCTCAACATGGCCACGCCTGAGTCAGCATCTCATAGGTAATGGTGCTAACCCGCGCTAACAGTATAAACTTTGTGCTGACAGAGCTAACAGTGTTGACCTGAAGGGGAACAGAAGGGTGGGTACTACGCTATGAACTGTAGTATCAGGATGTCGTATGTGTATAGATTATAAAGCTCTCTAAAACAAATTGGTGATTTGTGATTTTGGGCTGTACAAAATAAATTGAATTGTATCGTGACATGTCGATTGTGATACGTATCGTATCGTGAGGTGCTTGCCGATACACAGTCCTATTTTCCACACATGTCAAAGACGTCCTTATAGTGCTCAGAAAAATGGAAACTTTGAACAGTTCAAAGACAACTCAACAACTGATGAGTTGATAAAGACTCCGTAATATGGTCAAAAGCTCCAAAACTGAGGAGGTGGACCTTGAGTGGAGATGTTTTGTCAAATGCCATGTGTTTTTGTTTGGAGCATACTGCTGGGCGTTTTCTCATTTCCAGCTAGAGGTATCTGTTACCCTCAGATAGTACTATTACTACCTTCACCGAGGTACTGAAGTGAATTCAACCTAATTCCTATCTCCAGGCCATGGTCAAGCCCTACACCCCCGCCCGACCACTTCGCTCTGCTGCCTCGGGGCGATTGGTTGCCCCATCGCTCTGAGGTCCCTGCGGCCGATCGACCCGGTCACGGCTGTTTTCTGTCCTGGCCCCACAGTGGTGGAATGAACTTCCCACTGACGTCAGGACAGCAGAGTCGCTGCCCATCTTTCGGCGGAGGCTGAAATCTCACCTCTTCAAGAAGTACTACCCTGAGCCTTCCACTTAGCACTTATTGTATTCATATTAGTTTGTTGCACTTATTGTATTCATATTAGTTTGTTGCAATTATTGTCTTCGTATTAGTTTGTTTCTGCACTGTACTTTTGCTCTGGTTTATGCTCTTAGATGCTTGTTTAAAAAAGGAGATGCACTTATGACTTCTGGTGACTAGTAATTCTCTTGAATACCTATGTTGAATACACTTATTGTGCTGTGGATAAAAGTGTCTGCTAAATGAATACAATGTAATGTGTACTGCTGCCATCATTGAAAAATGAATAAAGTGAACAGAAATGTATCTTTCATAAACCAGCGTCCACTGTCACTGTGCAGAACACTTTACTTTACACTTTGTCCTTACAGCTAATTAGCAATTGTTAGCATGCTAAAGACTAAACTGAAAAGATGGTGAAAATGGTAGCCTAGAAGTTTTACCTGCAAAAATTGTTAGCATGCTGATGTTAGCGTTTAGCTCAAAGCACAACTGTGCCTAAATATAGCTACTAGCTACAGACTTGTCATTTGGTGAACCGACCCTTTAACACAACAGGAGAGGCTGCAACGTTTCTGCCTATAAATAAAGAAATGAAAGCAATATAAAACCTCTGACAATGTCTCAATGAAATACTTAATTAACCTCTAGGTTGGTATGTGGAAGAGTAGTTTCATATCAGCTCTTCTTGAGGATGAGTGGAGCCTTTGAGGAAAATGTATTTGAAAAAAGCTAACTTGAAGACATCACTTGGCACTCCATTAAAGGACTAGCTGAATACGAACAGAAAACACAGCGTGATGAACGACAAAGATGTTTATCAAATCCACATCAAATTGATGAATGAATAAATTACACTTTCATCAACTGTTTGAATCAGGTTGCAGTCCTCATAGCTTCATAGCTCCACAGGCTGGGGAGCAGAGAGACTGTGAGAGGGGCTGTGTGTCTTGAAGGAGGGGCTTTGCAAAGCTGGAAGTTGGTTGGCGGCGGAGGGCAGAGTCACTGTCAGGAACTGGGTAGCAACAGCAGCCCAATACCTCTGGCTTGATGTCGGTGGGAGGAGGCGACAGCTCACTGGATGAGATGTAGACAGAGTTGTTCTCTGACAGCGGGGCCCAGCATCAGGCCTCCTCACACAGAGCCTACAGGTCTGCTGAGGACTGGAGAGCCAGCAGCTGCTGCAGTCCTGCATTAAGGAGTCTGGGTGGCTTAAAACCACACACACACACACACACACACACACACACACACACACACACACACACACAGCCCGTATTCTTTCAGGAGGTGGCGCTGTATTCTCTGGGGGCTACATCAGTCCAAATGCTATTAAAACACTTGGTTGTCCCATTGCTGAGCGAGGCCCTACAGCTGGGGGAATCCTGTATCATTTCTCATGTGCCACACTGACCACTGCATGCTTGCTGTATGCATCAGACATTAGGATTGGCTCTGCATAATGCCAGATGATCACCCTGTAGAGGCAGACAAAAGGCAGCAGTCCTAGTGAGCTGTGGTGGTCTGGGCCTACAGGAGGCTGCAACCAGGACTCAGCAAGAGCTGATTCCACCCAAATTAATGGCATGCAGGAATGCAGAGGCAGGCAGCATGACATTTTGAAGACCAGGGACCTGGAGGCGATACAAAATGGTAGTCATGTTGTGCTGCTTACCTGCTGTGGGCTGCTTGTCCTCCACACTATGGCAGGCAGGCCGTCTGTTGCAGTCCTCATGTAATGTGGGCTCCAGCGATCCACCTGGCTGTTCCCACAGAGGAATGAATAGCTGGGAACAATCAGTAAATCAGAAAGGCAGCAGCACCTCACGGTGTATTGGCAACAGTGTCAACGCTCCAAATCTTTGTAAAATGTGTTTTAGGAAGCCTGTTGCGGACTCCCTTTAAAAAACAAAGCTTTGAAAGAACCCGAAATTCCCTTTCCTCTTTTTTCTTGTGCATGTCATGTCTCTGCTTTCCCCCCAGAAGCTAATGCCGGTCGCCAATAAATCCCCCAATCCTTGTGGCAGCACAGACTGTGGGTTCATCACCATCAGACGTGGTTTACTGCTGATCTTCTAAGCATCCTATAGTAGCATCAGTAAACTCCTCTTTTCTCGGAGCTGACAGACACCAGCAGACGCCCTGTGGAGCATCTCCTGCTCGTAGTTTTCGGAAACCCTGTCGATCTGCCGCCGCACTTCCTTTCGCATTGTTCCAGTCGAGTCGAGAGAAAGCTCACGTTTGTTGTTCATGAAATCCTTTAGCATGCCCAAACAATCCAAGGGCTTCTGGGCAGAGAGAACTCTGTTAGCTAGCTAACGTACTGAGGCCAGAAAGCCCCGAGCGGGCAGGGCTGCGGGATGACACCGAGGCCAATCCTCATTGTGTCCCGCAGCCCGTCAGCGGCCGGGCATGTCGCAAACAGGCGGATATACGTGGAAGAACGCGGAGAGAAATGCCCGATGTGAGACGCCGGCTTCGTCGGTATCGCTGGCAGGTGGACGCGCGGCTTTATTCGGTGCTGGGCAGGTTTCGGGAATAAACGCAGCATCCGATCGTCGGAACGGTCAACTGCTGCTGGTGTCGGCAGTGATTTTAATCCTGTCTGATGGTCCCTGGTCAGGGGCGGCCCGAAGCTTTTGGGGGGATGTGGGCAGACCCTCCCCACCAGAGAGTCCCACTGCATTCTGACAGTTGTTTAAACATGTTCATGAAAATAATCCAGTTTGACTTGATATACATGTATGTATTTCAAATAATAATAATACAGAAACAAATTAAAATAATTATCAGGCAAAAATCCAGGTAAAAATCAGGGTTTGTGTGAGTTTCACCAAATTCCTTATTCCACATAGTAAACTATGCAATGCATTACTCACAGTCATACCAGCCTGAGAATGACAAATATGCCGGTAAACCGGCATATTTGTCAACAATGAGGCCTTTATTTATGAGGCCATATTTGAACAATGAGGCCTTTGAATTATTAGTATTGTTCAGGTGTACCTGCTTTACATCAACATGTTAGCATTGCCATTTTGAAAGTGTATTAGCATTCTGAACTTATTTAGTACAGCCTCTCAGAGCCTCTAGCATGACTGAAGACACTCACTTTTTTCTGGAACAATGGCAGCAAAATATACTGACATATAAGTTGTTAAGATGACTGCAATGTAACATTCACACATTCAATGAGACAGCATGGTTTTTGAATTACTGACCAGCACAAAGGTGTGGCTGCCAGATGGAAGAACTGACTGCCAACCACATCCTCCAGCTCAGTACTTGACACACAGACTTCTATCACACACATGCTGAACTATTCTTTTAAAATCATGGTTATATGTGTCCTTTTATAATGTCTTGTTTTTTTTTTTTCAACGTTTTGTCTTAATACCGTTTCTGTCTTATGTTAAACATCTGTAATTACCTTGATGTTGAAAGGTGCTATACAAAAAAAGTCTTTAATGTCAAACCATGAAGACAAAATACATTAAGTCAAGGATCCAATCGGTTTTGAGTTGCAAAAGTTTTCAGTGATCACTTTAAGGATAAAAAAGAAAGAATAGTCATCAAGCAATACCCACACAGTCCTGACGATGATGATAATGAATGTTGTACTGTCTACCGAGGCAGCTGCAGTGGTGCTGCATGTATTCTAATGACCATCACGCAGGGTTCTCAGATCAGTGTCTGCAGCACACTGGGCTGGAGCCAACAGAGGTCACGGGAACATATGGCAGTAGTGATGACATGGAAAAACCTCACAGTATGGCCTGGATCACTGCCCTCCTCACGGCCAGTCAGTTGTGTTTTTAACAGCCGTCTGCTCTGCTGGAAGCTGGACACTGCAAAACACCACAGCTACTTCTCTCCTGGAATGAGCAAACGTGTCCTGCACAGTCTTTGCTCACATTATTTGGATCAAAGGTTTGTAGGAGAGAAGCCTGTTGTGGAGAATAAACAACATTGTACCTTTTGGATGAACTAAGTTGAGGAAAATGTATTGATTTATATGGTTTCAGTGAAACAGCGAGGACCCTGCACAAGAAACTGAATGAACACTGGAAAAAGACAACAACAGCTGTCTGTGAACACCAGACCAAGACCAGTCACAGCATCCACTGGAAGCGATGAAATAAGATAAAATAATTCTTTATTAGTCCCACAGCGGGGAAATTTACAGGATTACAACAGCATAGTGAATAGTGCAAACAAGAGACATAGTAAAAAAAACAATGTATCAAAACATGTATTATAAATAAGTAATAAACAGTAAAGAATATTAACTAAGTAAGAAAGTTAAAAAAAAGTTTAAAAAAAAATCCACAATAACTAAATATAACTAAAAAACTAAAAATATTATATATACAGACTGAATAATTTTTTATTGCACAGTGTATTTATATTGCACAGCTTTTTAGTGTTGTTAGTGTTGTGTGGTCCACTGGGAGCACAGCTGGTTGTGCAGCCTGACAGCGGCAGCAAGGAAGGACCTGCGGTACCTCTCCTTCACACACGGGGGTAAATCAGCCGGTGGCTGAAGGAGCTGCACAGAGCTGCCAGGGCGTCCCGCATGGGGTGGGAGATGTTGTCCATCAGGGATGATAGTTTAGCCATCATCCTCCTGTCTCCCACCACTTCCACCGTATCCAGTGAACACCCCAGCACACTGCTGGCCTTCTTGATGAGTTTGTTTAGTCTGTTCCTGTCGGCTGTCGAGATGCTGCTGCTCCAGCAGACCACTCCATAAAAGATGGCTGATGCCAACGCAAAGTCGAAGAAGGTCCTCAGGAGTGCTTCCTGCACTCCAAAAGACCTCAGTATCCACATCTAACATCTAACCTCTATAAACAGATTTGGCAATCGTATGCAGATGGAACGCATTGGCTAAAATGCAATCTGAGGATGAATTTAGCTTTTTATTGGATTTGAAACTTAGCTTGAAAACAAACTACTAATTAAAAAATGTGGTTGTACGCGTTGTCTCTCATTTCCAGTTGCTGATACAAGACTAGATATGAGACTTTAAGCAATGAGCAGTACACAAAAAGGAAGTCTTGGCCCGGGTATTTGCTGGCTACACTGCAACCCCAGAAATATAGCCCCTCGGCCGCAGAGGCTTATCAGTCGTCAGTCCAATAGCTGAGGGTTTCTGAGATTGGTGGACAGCTGGAGAAACCCAACAGCAGGTAACCTGTTTGTCGGCATTTCATCGAAGATCATATGACATCATATGATAAATTGTATGATAAATTCATCTGTTTTTGCAAGCAACACACACACATACATGTTTTACCTTTTGCATTTGCAGGTTAATTTTTAAGCTGTTCAATATGCTGCTAGCTAATTAGCTATCAGCACTTTTTCCCTGGTTAATGGCTGTTTGCACACACACACACACACACACACACACACACACACACACACACACACACACACACACACACACACACACACACACACATATATACTAAATGCAAACATACAAATTACTTGTATATGGTAGATATTTAACTACTGCTTTCATTTACTCATGTATTGTAAGCTGCCTTAAAGGGAAAGCAGAGGCTTTTCCAAAATCACAGATGAACTAAACATCATAATGATGTATTTATAAAACTAGCGCTAGTCTTGATGCCAGAGTATATAAACAAATACTGCTAAAATGTTACAGTTTGAATCTTCTCTGTAACCAAACTGCAGTAAGTGCTGCACTGTAAAAAGGAGAAAGTGGAAAGAAGCCGATATTTCAACAAACAAAAAGAAAGTAAAGTAACATTTTACCTTAATGTCTTACCTTCTGTCTTTGTCAAACAGCTCAAATCTGCTAATTTGCTTCGAAAGTACTCTAATCTGTACATTTCTCTCAGTCTAGTCTAGTCTACAAGTAGTGTCATTTCTGATCCCTCATGATGCATGAACTACATCATCTAGTTGTTACATATTTTCCTGTGTTGCTAATGAACACATTCAGAACTGACACCGGATTTTATTGAGTAAAAGAGAGCAGGAGTGGTTGACATGGTTACCTATCTATACCCATCATGGTTTGCTCTGCTTTCATTTTGATCAGCGAGAAGACCACATGATTCATATGAGACGCATAAACACACGTAACAGCTTTTGTTATGTAACTCTTTCCTGTAAAAATAAGGTGATCTGGAGAATTTTAAACTACAATGCTGATAATTATGCTGATAAACTAGCAGTGTTTCTAAACAACTACATTTGAGTTTATTTATAAATTCTGAAATAATGTGAGAATTAGATGAATTAAGTTGACTTGGCTCAAGCCAGGAGTTTATGATAACGGCTGAGTTGATTCCTTATATCTGATTAGGAGATTTTACAGTGTGGCGCTGTTGTATGGTATTAGGTGGAATGTAAATGTCTGTAAACACTAGCAAAATATTAGAAGCTGCACAAAGACAAGATTATTACTGGGCTGCTGTACTGAATTGCACTTGACAACAAGGTTTCTATTTTTCAGCTCACAGAATGTATATCCCAAACAAACCGTTCTTCCAAAAGATTATTTATCTTTACCAATCTAACAATACGCTTGTGACCAAGTTTCAATGACGAAATTATGAAATGTTGAAAAGGTGAAATATAAACATGCAGATGAACCAGATTTGATCTTATCTTTTTGTCTTTCCATGATTCATTCATTCAAATGAGACACTTTGAAAACCACCTTATCTGAGCGCTTACCATGCTGTTCATATAGACTAATCCTTCATCAGTAGCATGTCAGACTATCATTACGGACACAGAGCTACACTTTTCAAATACATAAAGACAGGAATGTCCGTCACAGGAAACACTATTGTTGATGAATACATTTTTATGGACCCCAATACAAAGTATAAATGCTGTATACACACAACATCCAGTAGCATCCTGCTGACGTTTAGTTGATCACTGTCATATCTACACCTGCCTCAATTGTTCTCAATTGTCAAACATATTCTATTGGTATCGACCCACTTTTGTTGCTCAGTTTTTTCTTAAATGATCAATCTTTCATTCAAGTGGAAACAAAATGTAGTGGTAGCACTAAAATGTAATAAAAACAGAAAATGAAGCCACAACATATTCAGTGTTTAAACATTGTACAAGCTGTACTGAAACCACAAATGTACTACAATATTTTATAGTTGCCTTGGCTCAATTTCAAGTTTTAATTTGACCAAAATGCCGCACTCCAAATTTTGAAAAAGGAACATAGCCGGTAAAATCAAAACACAATATAATACAAATTAAGTAACATAACACATCACGGAGTAAGTTAATCAGAGCATCACAACATTGTATATGGTCATCATTGAATTTGAACCATTTGAGCATTTTAAAATAAAAGGACCATTACCAAATGCTGTCAAATATGAACACATTTTCATCAAAACAGAGTCTGGTGTTTTCCTCAAAGATTATACAAACAGCAATGAGAAAAATATTGTCAGGAGGAACCAGAGATAGTGAAAATGAAAAAGTGGAGGCAGTGCAGGGATCCTGGATGGAAGTTGTGTCATTATAGATGCACATTTCATTGTCTGTGTTTGTCAAGATTTGGGCTGTGTTCTCTGTTGTTTCACAGTTTTTTTGCTAAAACACAATTTCTAAAACTAGTACCCTTGTTGTCAAAACTCTACGCACACACACACACACACACACACACACACACACACACACACACACACACACACACACACACACAAACATATACACAAAATACTAGATATCTTATATCTCTTTCAAAAGCACACACTTCATTCAAAACTTATCAACTCTTCTAAAAAGTGTATTTTTGCTTGACACACAGACAACTGCACACTGATGTGCGAAGCATAAAACACTATTATGTAGTCTTTGGTATTTCAATTTGTAGCATGCTGTAAATATACTATGAACACAAATGCAATGTGTTTATTCTCAATATTAATGTACTCACAACACTGTCAGACACAATTACTAAGGCAAGATACTGCAGGTAAAAACATAATTTTTTTCATGCACCGGTCACAGAAAAGCTGTAGTACAAAAAACTCATTGATCTCACAGTAATGTAAGTATCAATCTCAGTTTTGCATATTGAAACTTTGCTGTGAAAACTGAGTCAAAGCAATCGGAAAATGCTGCGTGAGGAAATAATAGATTTTTTTTTAATAAGCAAAAGGAACTAGAGAGCAATGAGAGAGCACATACCTCCGTCTGCATTTGTTACTTTTGTTCATGCAGTTTTAACCTGCATCTTAGGTGAATGATTTTATTTAATTTAATCCGTAGCTGTTGGAACATTTGCAAAACATCTCACATACAGAAAAAAACAGCGATCATCTGAGAAATTCCTCTATGAGGTTGAGGAATGGAGAGGGAAGGGACAGCAGCTGTTACAGTGTCCTATTGGACAATTGAAGGTTCCACCAGAGTGCAGGGTCTCAGGAGACACTCCATTCCATCCAACACCATCAACCGGTCTCTCTTCCTCAGTGACCATGAGATCCTATTCAGTGGGCTGTTGGAAAATGTACAAACACCACAATCATCTTATGTCCATCTCACACTCTGGTCCTTGCCTGTGATGACATCACTGCAGTCATGCTGAGGTGGGACACATGCTATTGTTTTTCAAGTAAGGGAAGGGAGAGTATTACAGTCATGTGGAGGACAATCTCTGACCTGATGTAAATGACAATGGCAAGATGAGTCCATAATTTGAGTTCATTTTATTTTGAGTGTTGTTATCACCACTAACTGACTGCATGTGTGAACTTCTGACTTGCACTTTGTCAAATAATTAAAGCATTAGAAAAAATAGGGACCTAAGCAGCCTGCTTTGACATCCTGCTCAGCAAGGCACTGTCAGATAGACATGATGCAATACTTCAGAGATATGTATGCTTGGTAATAATCCCTGAACTTGTGCTAATGTGAGGCGTGCGTATTCTGAGGACTGAGCATGTGATTCATTTTGTGTTCAAAGGCAAGAATTTGGTTCAATCAGAAGTTTTGCATATTGAAACTTTGCTGTGAAAAGTCAAAGTGGAAAATGCAGCGTAAGGAAATAATGTATTTATTTTTAAACAAAATAAACTAGAGAGCACTGCTAGGGCTCATAGCTCCATATCACATTTTCTTTCTAACCTGCACTTTACGTGCATGATTTTATTTTATTTAATCCATAGCCGTTGAAATATTTGCAAAACGTCTCACATACACACAAAAACAGGTGCAAAAAAGGTACAGCGACCATCTGAGAATGTCCTATAAAAACAGGTTACCTGATGAGCTTAATGATAACAGCAGAACCTTCTAAATAAATCGAGATTTGAAAGGACTCAGGCTTCCGCTGTGCCTCTGTGGCATTCTGCTGAGATGACCTTTGACAACACAAAAAATAACCTCAGAACAAGTTGTTTACACCTGTTAGAATGTCATACAGCTTGTTACTGGGCTTCCCCCCGCTTACTGCTCTTAATGCTTCCTCTTACCATTTGAGGTTGTTGATACTGAAAATGACTGAGGTGATGAGTTTACACAGAGCAATTATTCTGACACAAGGAAATAATATTTCTGAGGTGTTTCAAACAAAAAATATACATTCATTATTGAATAGCATCTTGTCTAAAACAAATATTTTATAAGCTGGTACTGAAGCGCCAAAAGTGGTCCTTACAATTCACAACAGCAGACACAGCATTTTTAGATTTTTGAGTGAATTTCCAAACTTCAATGTAAAGGTAGTCTTGTTACTAGTTCATCACGACTGGTGAAAGTAAATTATGTGGCTGATATGATTCTAAAAATGCAGAGCACACAGACTGTCATACATTTAGAACATGGAAGACGAGGTGCAACATAACTAGGCTCAGTTGCCTAAGTAGCTACTATACTATACTTACAGGATAGTTGTTTCATTTCAAGTTAATTGCTGCGATCTTTGAACATGGTGACATCACTATAATGAAGTCAAGTCAAGAACAAGAAACACGAGCAGTCAGACGATCAGCAGGTTTTGAAGAAAATTACGGTTTTCTTCAACTTGGACCTTCATTTAATCAGGTAGTCTCATTGAGATCTAGAGCTCTGATTACAGTAGTAGAAGTAAGACACAAAAACACAGTCATCATAAACAATCACACACATCTCTAAAAATGTGCAAAATGAAAAGTTCATCCATCTAATGTGATGAGACTTTCAAGTTTTAATGTCCTTTGTAATCCATTCCATCTATATGGTGCAATTTACATGGGCGGGACTAACTGGCTTAGTAGGACACATTTATAAACCAAAGTTTTCCCCTAGATGCTACTTTGCTATATAGTACACCAGCCCAGTATCATGGGGCTTCATGAATGCCAGCTATTGATTCATGTACAGGGACACAAATTTTGTGTCACTCAGGACAAAAAATATTGCCAATGGAAAGTCAATTAGGATCCTCATTCGTGGTGGACAAGCAAATTAAATCCAGTCAGAGCAAGTGACGAATTTTGTAATATCCAAAAAGACGACTATTGGTGGGCAGGAAGGGAGTATTGGCCCAATGAACAGGACTTTGAACCAAAGGACCGTTGTTTGACACCACGTTGTGGTTTTATTGTAGTCATTTTGTCGCCTAAACCAAACTGTTGGTGACCGTTTTCCTTAACTTAATTACATGGTTTTGTTACCTGAACCTAACTGTTCATGGTAGTCAAAGACATGTGGTCAATTGCACAATGTTTTTCCTGTCCTCAATAGAAAAACATACATATTCCAATATCAGAAATACATTTGTATATTTACATTATGTGCCAGATGTTCAACATGAGGTTGAGTTCAATTCAATTCAATTTTAGTTCTATGGTGCCAAATCATAAGTAATCTCAGAGCACTTTTCATATAGAGTAGGTCTAGACTGTACTCAAGTCAAATTACTAATTTCCAAGACTGAACAGCCTCAGTATCATTACATTACATTCCAGTCATTTAGCAGACGCTTTTATCCAAAGCGACTTACAATAAGTGCATTCAACATTGGTAATCAAAAGAACTACTAGTCACCAGAAGTCATAAGTACATCTCCTTTTCCAAACAAGCATCTAAGAGCATGAAGCAGAGCATAACTCAGAGCAAAAGTACAGTGCAGAAACAAAGAAAAACAGTTAGTGCAAAAAAGTAATACGAATACAATAAGTGCAATAAGCTAGTATGAATACTTTCCACTGAAAGCTCAGGGTAGCACTTCCTGAAGAGGTGGGTTTTCAGCCTGCGCCGAAAGATGGGCAGCGACTCTGCTGTCCTGACGTCAGTGGGAACTTCATTCCACCACTGTGGGGCCAGGTCAGAAAACAGCCGTGACTGGGTTGATCGGCCGCCGGGACCTCTGAGCGACGGGGAAGTTGTGTGGGAGAACTTGGGGCGATTGAACACCAGGCGAGCTTCTGGACAAGCTCCAGAGGTCTGATGGCCGTCGCCGGGGCTCTGGCGAGTAGTGTGTTGCAGTAGTCCAGGCGGGAGATGACAAGAGCCTGGATGAGAACCTGCGCCGTCTCGTCAGTGAGGAAGGGACGAATCCTCCTGATGTTGTAGAGCAGGAATTTGCAGGAGCGTGTAATGGATGAAATGTTTGCTGAGAATGACAGTTGGTCATCCAGGGTCACACCCAGGTTCCTCGCAGTCTGAGTGGGCGTCACCACGGTATCATCAATGGTGATGGACAGGTCCCGGTGCGGGCAACCCTTCACCGGGAGGAACAGTAGCTCGGTTTTGTCCAGGTTGAGTTTGAGGTGGTGTGTCGTCATCCACTTCTAGATGTCAGCAAAGCACGCAGCGATGCATGTCTCCACTTGGGTGTCACCGGGGGGAAATGACAAACATCGGCATAACGAATAACAGAACCCAGAGATGTTGTGTAGAGCGAGAAGAGAAGGGGGCCCAGGACTGAACCTTGCGGAACCCTCGTAGTCAGCATGCGTGGTTCCGACACGGCCCCCCTCCAGGTCACCTGGTAGGATCGACCTGTCAGGTAGGATACAAACAGGAAGAGTGCAGAGCCTGAGACGCCCATCCCCTCGAGGGTGGAGAGGAGGATCTGATGGTTCACAGTGTCAAACGCCACAGACAGGTCCAGGAGAATCAGGGCAGAGGAGAGAGAGTTAGCTCTCGCGGCGTGAAGCGACTCTGTCACCGCAAGGAGGGCTGTCTCTGTCGAGTGACCCACCTTGAACCCAGACTGGTGGGCGTCCAAAAGGCTGTTCTGGTGGAGATAGGAAGACAGTTGGTTAAAGACAGCACGTTCAAGTGTTTTGGATAGAAAGGGTAGAAGAGAAACCGGTCTGAAGTTCTTGACATCAGAGGGGTCGAGCGATGGTTTCTTCAGAAGGGGGGTGACTCTGGCAGTCTTGAAGGCCGTGGGAAAGCATCCTGAAACAAGAGATGTGTTGATGAGGTGGGTGAGGAAAGGAAGGAGTTCAGTCGCAATAGACTGAAGAAGAGGGGAAGGGATCGGGTCAAGGGAGCACGTGGTGGGGCAGTTAGATGTAACAAGATTGAAGACCTCGTTAGGGGAGAGAGGAGCCAGATAGGGTAAGATGGGGCATGGAGATGGGAGGGAGAGCTGTGGGGGCAGGGCTGGACAGGGTGGAGAGGGTGGACAGGGAGAGAGGGGCTGAGAGAAGGAGGATCTGATATCGTTTACCTTCTTGTCAAAGAAGTTGGCGAAATCATCAGGGAGAAGGGAGGAAGTAAAAGGAGGGGGTGGGGGTTGGAGGAGTGAAGTGAAAGTTTCAAAGAGTTTTTTAGGATTGGAAGCAGAGGTTAGGATTTTAGAGTGGAAGAACGCAGCTTTAGCAGTAGATAGAGAGGAGGAAAAAGTGGAAAGAAGAGCTTGGAAGTTAAGAAGGTCCTCCGGGAGTTTGCCTTTTCTCCATTTACGCTCAGCCTCTCTTAGGCTCCGTCTATCAGTACGCACTGAGTCCGACAGCCACGGGGCAGGTGGAGTTGGCCGTGCAGGCCTGGAGGTGAAGGGACAGAGTTTGTCCAAAGAAGAAGTAAGGGTGGAGAGGAGAAGATCAATAGCAGTATCAGGGGATAGGAGAGAGAAGGATTCAGGGTCAGGGAGAGCAGAGGTAACAGAAGAGGAAAGATCGGCAGGGGAGAGGGAGCGGAGATGACTATGGGTAGAAACCATGTGGGTAGGTGGAGGAAGTGATGGGGGAGAGGATAGGGAGAGGGAGTAGGACATGAAATAGTGGTCAGAGAGCTGGAGGGGAGTGACAGAGAGGTTAGCAGTAGAACAGTGCCTAGTGAAGATAAGATCCAGCTGGTTGCCGGCCTTGTGGGTAGGAGGAGAAGAGGATTGGTAAAGGTCAAAGGAGGAGAGGAAGGAAAGAAGAGGTTCAAACTTATCGGTCTGGATGTTGAAGTCACCGAGCAGGATGAGTGCGGAGCCATCGTCATGGAAGTGCGAGACTAATGTGTCGAGCTCCTCCAGGAACTCACCAAGAGGCCCTGGTGGGTGATACACAACAGCAATGGTGAGCTTGACTGGATAAGTGACAGTAACAGCATGAAATTCGAAAGAGGACGGGGAGAACTGTGGAACAGAGACAAGAGAGTATTTCCATTTTGGGGAAATTAGCAGGCCAGTACCATCACCCCGCCTCGCAGCTCTGGGAGTTTGAGAGAAAGAGTACACATCTGACAGAGCTGCGGGTGTGGTGGTGTTTTCTGGTGTGATCCAGGTCTCAGTTAGAGCAAGAAAGTTCGGGGAGAAAAGGAAGCGTAACCTGAGATGAACTCAGCTTTCGGCACTGCCGACTGGCAATTCCAGAGCCCCCCTGCCACCACTTGCTCGCCCCAAGCTGAGAGAGTAGGATAGATGAGGTTAGTGGGGTCACGGCTCCTGAAAGCGGCCCAATGTCTACGTGACCACCGGGCAGAGGAACGGACAGAAATAGAATGCAAACACATGGTAGTACACGCTCGAGAAGTCTTAGTTTGACGAAGTCTTTAAAACAAGTTAGTTTAAAGCAGGCCTAAGTACAGCTATCAAGACGCTTAGTTTAAAGCAAGAACAAGATACTTATCAAATGCAGGTGAGTTTAGAAGTTCAGCTGTTCCTCCAGGTGATGGATACACTGAAGTTAAAACTCAAACTGGATTACTTATATCCTTGAGAGGTGGAAGCTCCGCCTTTGGCTATCAGCACCATTATGTGTATGAATGATGATGTGAAACAGAATTGTGGGTTGATTTTTCTTCATCAGCATTCAGTATAAGTTTGAGGCTCTGCAGAGATGTCTGAAGAACATTAAAGACCGAATGTGACGAGCCATGTGCGCACAGGATTGTATCATCGGCACTAGTTGCTAAAATTGCTTGGATCTGAAACATCAGACATAACTCTGGTGAGTACAATGCTATCATATCCAATAAAAAGGAAGGAGGATATGAACTATAATCTACGGTTCATGTATGAACAGGGAATTTAGTGCCATGAAGACTTGCCATTGGTTGTTAAATAGAAAAAGTAGTGCTGTGAAAAGCTATTTTAAGTATTTTTCAACCTGCACCCTATTTTCCATGTTTTTCCCATGCATGTTTTTGTGTTGAAGTGACTAACAATTTTGATGTAACGTTACGTTAACTAAAAGTGCTTGTCTTTGCCACTGACTGGCTCAGATTATTAGTGTCTGACAACAATATGGAAAGAACCCTACAGAAATATAAAACCCTTTTTCTTTACCTTCCACTTGATCCGGTCTGTTTGTTATTGTGTCTAACCAAGTCTCGCTCAAGGAGAAGTCTCATTGAGAAATCTGAATATCTGGCAGCAACAGGTCTCACTCTGAACCACGTTCTTCCTCTGTGGGCCTCATAGGGTCAGAAATCAGAAATTTTGAAACCTTTGTTCCATGGGAAAATAGGTTCAAGGCTGTTCAAAGTTATCCTTTAGTGATGCGTCACTTGATTAGTTGTGTTTTGTAGAATGTAAGAGCAACTTTCTAAGGGAAATATTGTGTGTATTGTTTTAATTAATAATTTTTTTAAATTAAATTTAAGCTCTAATCACTAGTTATATTGCAGATACATCATAACCATTTATAGCGCATGGTCTGAAGTGCACATAATTTGGGCCTAAAGTAAGACTCAAGTTTCAAAGGGGTTGTATTTGGTATCTAAGTTCATTATAGGTGTGTCTTGTCATGTACTATGCATTTTAAAAGTCAGGTACCCCTGCACCTGATATGAATTTAAAGCAAAATACTTTGTTGGATAAAAAGCTTTTTGGCAAATGATATTTAGAATTTCCGCAATTTTTGAAAACGGCAACAAATATGGATTGAAACAGGAAATTTTCTTAGATAAAAACATGTTTGATGCTCTAAATGTTTGTTGTGAACCAGCCTATGAAGCCACATCTTACTATCTAACTAATGCGCCCTTTAAACCAGCAGGAAAATACTGTGTCATTGACTGTAGACCAGGTTTTTGTTGGTCAATGGTGCAATCGCTTCCAGCTGCCTCAAGCTAACAATGCAACAACAATGAGACCGGCCGCACCTCATTTTAAGCCAGACACGCCCATGAAGACACAGATGGATTTGAGTACATTTGTAACTTACACAACGTGGGCCTTGGGTAACTACTGTTGCGCTGTACTGTGCGCTGCCTTTAGCCGGGTGTGAAATAGGTCCCATTGACGAAAATACCATGCTCAAAGTCAGATTTTCTATATGGTTATCCTATATGCACACCCACAGGCCCTGCACGTATGTGCAAAAAGAAAATGCAATTTCACTGGGATAGTCCCATTACTAACTGCTCAACATGCACATGCACAAAACTTTAGAGTTCTTTGTGAAAAATAAGATAACATGCTTATTAATTTATTGGTCAATACGATTATTTTTGAGTTAACCAAAGCCAAAGTGTTCTTCATGATTTTGGTCATTTCATATCTCAATAACTATATCATATATATCACAAAATAGCATATTTTTCTGGTACTTTAATAAATAAATAGTCTATATGAAATAACCACATGGTTTTATATACTCTTGTATAAATTAAATACATGATAAATGAAAAGTGCATAGTATTTTTTCATTTATTAAGACCTTTAGGGCAAAATAATCAGATTTTCAGAGAAATCTGAGTTTGTATGTGCTTCTTATGATCAGTTTAGATTACTTAATTGTGTATCATGATATCTTAATATGTGATTTAATTCCACAATGATTCCATTGAAAGATGATTATATTACTGAATAATCACCCAGCCATAGTTGTGAAGCAGCATAACATCAAAGTCTACCTTCACTGATATTAATGGGCAGGACAAAATGGTAGAAACATGGGTATAACTCAATATAGTGCAACAGCAGCACAAACTACAGCCTCCAAAGAGGTCATGAAGGTGAATCAACACCACCTCTCTTAAACAGTATTAACACAAACTGAACATTAGAACCTTCATGAATGGAAGATTGATTGCAGGGCTGTTGTATTAGACTGCATTAGCTAGGCGGACCTGATAAACTGGCACATGAATATAGTTGTCCAGTGATGTCGTATGTTTGCCAACCTACGATCTGACGTGTTGAGTTGTGACGTTTCGAAAAAATGTCTGCCTTAGGAAAAGATAGAAGAGAGAAGAACAGAGTAGTTCTGTGGTGAGTCGAGACTTTTTATATTCACACACTTTGGCCAAGTTATGAGTAAATCTTTTTACCATATCTAAACCACAGATGGAATAAATATAAAGAAAGCTGACAATAATCCTGTTTTCTTTTAAGATCTGAATTCAACAGTTTCACAACAGAAAGTCATCGGCACTGCTAATGAAACAAACACTCACCCCTGAATCTGCTGACTAAGCCTCACCTCTAACTCCTTCGTCAGGGAACGACTGAATCATTGGCATATCGACCAAATATGATTTTCACTCCCAGAACCTCGTCAGCAAGAATCAAAGCAACATTTTCACCTCATCATCATATGCTCAGGTACAAGTAGTCATCAAAGCACATGATGCACTGTTTCCAGCACACAAACGCACCACTCATGTGTGACAGTTGATCAGAACCAAATTAACAAATTCAGCACCTCAACAGCTCAAATTAGATTAATTGATGAGCTCTTATATTGCTGCCATCTGTCTACTTGAAAACATTCTACAGTGGCCTCACAGGTAGAAAAAGCCCATCAAGAGGAAAACTTCAGCAGTGATTCATAGTATTAACTTGCAGGAAACGTCAACATGCAACAACACAGGAAAATAGTGCTTTACTTTAGACATTTGCCACAGGTGGGTGATCAAACAAATGATGGCTGAATTCCATTCAGCTGCTTCAGTTTCGTGGTATTGTTCATGCTGCTCGCTGTCACACTGTCATGGCTTCCTGGGACACTTGAATAAAACAGAGCCATCGTCAATGTTATTCATGACACCTGTGACACCTGCTATGACAAGTCAAAATGTGTGCTGAGAGAAAGGGCCTGGGCTCTTCGGTCGCTGTGATGGTCTCAGTACATACTTCTGTGGAAGCACCTTACTGATCTCACATTAAAAGGTAGACCAACTCAGAAAAAACTAAAAATCACTGGAGTTCAGGAAACAATTGAACACACTCGGATTAATGCAAACATGAGAGAACATAAAAGAGGCAGCAAGGACAGAATTTCAATGTTGCACACATATTTACACTAGCAACCTACCATTACAGGAGAGCAAATACATCTCCTAAAAACTTTTCATACCAATTAGTTTCTAGTAAAACATTAGTAAATGTAATGTGTGAGGTTATTTAAATGTATGGCGGTCTATAGTGATTATTTAATCTGGATTTAAAAATGTTCAGTGTAAATCTAAATAGAAAATCTTCAACCTACATCTACATTTTTTTAATTTATTTTAAACTTCACTGATCTTTTTGTTTTAATTTGAGCTCTAATGTGACTATGTTATGCTTTACCATTAAAACACAGTATTATTTTTATTAGCAACAGAATTGCAGTTGGATTACATGTACAGCAAAATAGGCAGCTTTCATGTTTTATGTTCGGTGTTATGTGGTTAAGCTTAAGGAAAGATGGTTAAATATCATGAAAGTCACTGACATAGAGGACAGGTTGACAGACTTTGAATATGTGTAGGATTAGAGAATGTGTTCAGTGAGAGCATACCTTTTGAATGTGGTCTGTGTGCAGTCGTAATTGTCCAAATATTTCAAAGCACGAATTCATGAACAACACACACAAAAATATCATCAGTGTCATGCACAAAAGCCTTCAAGATGAAAAACACAACAAGCCAGGTGAAATGTGAACATGTATCATGTGAAAACACTCAACAAAAAACCCAGAACTCATTTAAAATGTATTATCTAAAGATATGTCAATACAAAAATTGTGTTTGTATTTAACATATTGCAATACATAAAAAACATGTCTCCCTCAACAACATCACATCTGACTGTTGGCAAGGAGCATCCAGCATCATCAGGGTCTTCTAAGGTGGTCTTGGTTAAATATCATGAAAGTCATGGACATAGAGGACAGGTTGACTTTTTCATCTTTCTTTAACTCTTAATCCTTAATAAGTGTTTTAGTAAATCTAATAACACATGGGGGACAAGAGACAAACCCCAGTCTCAGTGTCAAAGTTCAGCTCTTTGTACATCCATGTCTTTATGTGTTGTGTATTCCTGGACTGGAAAAATGTGGCCCGTGAACATAAATCAGGCCGCAATTACGTTTTAAATGTATTGGGTGAAAACTTTTAATAAACACAAAAGCCTAAATGATCTCCAACCAAAGAACAGATAGTTCAGTCCTATTCTACAAAAAGCTATTTCCATTCACCTCCATTGTATCTGGGTAGTGAGGAAAGGCAGTAGAAACTCAAGTTCTCAACATAAACTCCAGTAGTTCCTGCTAAAAGTAAATTCTGAAATATATCAGTGATTTTAGTGAACCAACACTTTTAAGGACCAGAGCAGTAACATACAGAAAGTGAACTTGACCTTTTTGATTTTTAATATTTTTTAGCAAAATTCCAGGCATGTTTAAACATATGTATATGAATACAGATGTGAATGTTACTCAGTGGATTCTTGAAGACAGGAAAAAAATAAAAACATGAGACTTGATTTCTCTAAATTGGTTGATCAAATTTAGATAAATCCATCTTTGTTATTTGAAAACATTTTCTTCATTTTCATATAATGCATATTTTCTTTCATTTTAGAGACTGTGTGTTAACACTTCTAAAAGATCTGGAATGTGAGAATAGATAGAAATATGTGTTAGGATTCATGTATTCCTGATGGAGGTACACTGAAATAATACAAAAAAATCCACCCGGCACAAAGTCGGCTTGTTTGCTCTTTTTGCTCAAGTACAAAACAACTTACTTTACAACAAATATTTTTTCAGGTTGTCAGAGCGGCGGTGGGAAAGTGTAAAAGTTTGCGTTGCAGTTTCTTATTGTGTTGTGATTTGCTGGCTTTGCTGGGCTTTAACTTTCCTCCTTCTCCTGCTGTGGGTATATATACTGAGTGGATGTCTCGCCGCTTTATGTGCCCTCTTCCTCTGAGACATCGCCAGGTGAGTGACTACCTTTATTCTAGTGTCAGTACTAACATCAAGTACCAGAAACATTCTTTTTTAAGATAGTAAGATAATGCAGAAGTTCTTCTTTCAAACAGCTGAACTGAAATTTTAAATTGAATTGCAATCATGAATTGCATCATGTGTGCGTCAAAAACGCACACATGATGTGGTTTTGATTTTATTGTAAAGTACACTTCCTCTTTTTTATCGTTTCTTTTGTTACTTTTTTTTAAATAATTACAACCTAAATCCCACAACCATGCAGTCCTCTTCAGAACGAGGTCTGTCTGTTATACTTTTTCTTAAAGTTTGAGTTGCCGAAAACCATATTTCCTGTGGAATAACTCCCACTCTGAATCATTTCTAAGTATCTCAGAGGCAAAGAGGAGGTTTGGCACGGAGGTGATACGGTAAGCACAAATCTTACTGTTTTATTCCAAAACTTCAAATCATCTGACTGGGATCATTACAGAGTGGCAAAAGGAAACAGACTTAGAATATGTGTAGGATTAGAGAATGTGTTCAGTGAGAGCATACCTTGTGAATGTGGTCTCTGTGCAGTCGTAATAGTCCAAATATTTCAAAACATGAATTCATGAACAACGCGTACAAAAGTAGTGTCATGCACAAAAGCCTTCAGGGTGAAAAACACAACAGGTTTCATTTGTTTTTTGCTGATATTTAAGATGGGGATCTGACAGAGGAATAGTTTCACGCACATGGCAGCAGATTCTTTTTCTTATTTTCTTTTTAAATACACTAACAATTATAAAGTTGATCTACATGCTCAGTACAGTGAAATTAAAGTAATTAATCTGCAAAATACTTACAAAACATCAAAAACATTGTGTGTTATGGTCACATTTCATTGCAGTTCTTCAGCTGTACGTCAAATTGTAGTGAATGCAGGAAACAGTGAACATGTATCACGTGAGAACACTTGCCAAAAAACCCAGAACTCGTTTAAAATGTATTATCTAAAGCAGTGGTTCTCAACTGGTCTGGCTGTGGGACACACCATCACCCCTTAATGACAAGCCGCGACCCAACTTCTCAAATTGATTTAATGAAAAGATGGTGTAGTTTGAACCTGAGCTGAAAATGTCCTCTGCAATCGTAGTAGTAGGGAGCTCTCTTGTGCAGAGAAATTGTTCCTGTCAGTCCCCGTCCCACACATGTTTCACGTAAACGAGTAAAACTGCTTTGTTTATGTCTGTAGATTCGTCCATTTGTAATGCAAAATGACCACTTGCCTTAATTCGAGCTGTGGTCTGTTGTTTGATGTCATCTGACATGTCTTCAATTCGCCTACTTATAGTGTTATTTGACAGAGGTATAGTTTTCAGTTTATCCACTGCGGATTGATCCAACACGTCCATGTCCATGGCTGCAGGTAAGTAAGACATGTTTGTGATGTCCTCAGGTCTTGAAGTCGTCTTCGAAAGTACTCAACAGGTTTATCCTAGAGTGTTTTGTTTCCAAATGCTGCTTCAGTTTTGACGGCTTCATGCTTTCTTGTGCCAGAACCAACCAGTTGAGAATCACTGATCTAAAGATATGTCAATACAAAAATTGTGTTTATATTTAATATATTGCAATACATAAAAAACATGTCACATCTGACTGTTGGCAAGGAGCATCCAGCATACCAGCATAATAAGGGTCTTCTAATATTAAGTCCAGGTCGTCTCTGACGTCTTTGAAAGACATAATAGATGATACCGAATAATAATGAGAAAAATACATTTATAAGAATGAGGTGTGTTTTTTCTGACCTGCCTCTAATCTTTGTTTTTTTCTTTACTGGTTTTACTGGTAACTATGGAGCTTCAGGCCTCTGAGAATTATTCAAATGAAACAAGGTCTCTTGCGCTCTTTGTCTTAACTGGCAATGGACTTTGTAATGATTATTGTTTTGTCTTAACCTTTGTATTAAAATAAAACAAAATCCTCAGTATTATTTCCATTAGAGTCTCTGTACATTTATAAACTAAATGCTCCTTACAGGCCCAGGTGTCTTGTCTTGCTTGTGATGAGTGCAATACATAAGTTAAAACATATTTAAACTCTTCAAAAGCCCATATTTCAATATAACCAATGTGTGAGTCTGAGGATCATGCTATAACAGCCTACCGTCACAGAGAGGGGTGAGTCGACATTTAAGATATTCATGGTGTTGTGCTCGATTGTATATGTGAAAATTAGAGCTTGAGAGAGAAGTTCAAACCCTCGTACTTTCACATTTGGATTGTCCGCTTTGGAAACTTAGTCTGCGTTCAGACCATCTTTAGGCCCACACTGAAGACCGCAAATGGAAAATGGTGCTTTTCATGTCTCACTGTACCTGAAGCTACACACCCCCACCAAGGCGCCCCTTGCATTAATGCAGGACTGTCTCAGTCTGGGGAGCGCTGGGTTCCAGACACTTTTTGAAAATCCTACAAGCACCTCTTTTAAAGCATACTAATGTTAGATGTTCACCAAATATTTGACTGTGAGCGTTGTGAAGATCCTCTGCTCTGTCCAATTTAGTTTGAAAGCTTCATTTTTGCTGGGGTTGTTAAATGTCATGTAGATTACATGTAGCAGGAAATGTACACACACACACACACACACACACACACACACACACACACACACAGCAAAAATGGAAACTGAAATACTTCTCCACAAAAAAGAAATTTAGGCATAAACGTTCATTCTCAACCTTGGAAACCTAAATTTAAAAAAATATATTTTCAGGCCCATGTACTCTATCTATAATCCACATTCATCTTCTGCTGGGGAAGGCCGAAATATGTAGTTGAAAGCTCACGAAAAAGCCAGTAGACCTTGAGTGAAGTTTCCTTTTGTCAAACTCCTGAAATGCTCTGAACATAACAGAGGAATTTGATTTCAAATGGTAGTGGAGAATTTAGAAGACATGAACATACAGTCCAGTCAGCATCAACTGCAAATTCTACAGAAGCTGATAACAGCTGCAGTTGTCACTGATTCTTCAGCTCATTACCTCAAGATCACAACACAATGATCTCTTTTTCTCCAAATAACCGACGTGGTGTTCATGTTTCTCTAAGAGTATGACTGTCCCAAAGTAGTGATGGCGATATCAGCGCTCTTTAGATAGAACCAGAGGTGTCATGATGATAACATTCTGTGCAGGCCTACGTCTTTTTCCTCTTCCTCCTCTCATTTCAAATAATTTTATCTGTGCCTCTTGTTCTGGGGGCTGTGGGGAACCCTGGAACCCACTCTGATAGGCATGACGTATAAAAACCTGCTCACCCAAAACAAGGAGATCGTCATATTGTGGTCCTGAGATTATGAGCGTAGCACCGCAGAGAGCATGAGATAGTATTTTAAACATTGGATTTAAGTATCCCTGAAATACTACAGTACATAGTGTATAGGCTTCGTCAGGATAGAGCAAGAAAGTTCTGGATTTATTTCTCCATTCATTTATCAAGATGGAGACAGGTGTGTTTCAGAAAGATTCATCATCAATTTAGAAAAACTGAAATTTGCCATTTTAATATATTCATTTAACTGACTTACTTCAAACAAGTATTGCTAATTCAGTGTAATGTACTGCATTGCACATTATACATATCAATTTTGATCAAGTTCACTTTTAAATCTCCATTGCACTTTTGTGTACATTCAGAATGCATACTTAAAATAATAAAGCACAAATTCAGATTGGCCAAATTCAACTTTGGGACTTGGCCCCCAGATCTAATACAGACCTGTTTCACAGCCTTCAGGACTCTGATAATACAGGTCTCCAAGCTCCATCCTCTTAACAAACTGAAACAAATATTCAAGATGTAATTCTTTATTGCCAATTCAATGCTAATCATTTATTTATTTATATATCATATAAATATATATATATATATATATGATATGTATGGTATAAAGATTGGAGTGTTAAATTAAAGTCAAACTAAACTAAACTGTAACTGTAAAACTGTTACCTTGATCTGACTCAAAACAAATCAGACAAAAGACTCCTCCTCACAGGGTCCAAGGAGAGTTTCGTGGTCCTAAAAACAAACTACTACCACACTGAGAGCTCTGCTAACTCAGGTCAAACTTGAAACTTAAAGCACTGCAAAAGAGTACTTACATGTTTTTTTTCCCAGAAACAATCTTGATACCTTTTAATAAGTTGTATAAACACAAATAAACAGATAACTCATTAATTTGATAACATCGTCATTTTTAAATATAACCAGTATGAACTGCATTATTGAAGTCAAATGTGATGTGTATATGTGAGGAACACTTGATTGGGTTATTCGGATCAAAGACCTGAGAACAAGAGTCTCTTACACATTTAGTTTTAGAGTATAAATGTGATTGGGATGTGTGATTTGAAATATGGGAGCATGTGAGTAATAAACCCACACATCACAGTAGTAGCAGTATGAGGCATCTGCAACTTTCCAAACTCTAATGTGGCTGATTTCAATATCCAAACAAGAACTTATTTGAACACATTTGCGGCCGGCAGAAGTTGACTCACAGATATACCGACCATATATCAGCTATCGGATCAAGTCACTTTGTGTAGTGTTGTGACTAAAGCACTCCTCACTTTGACAAAATAGACACAAAGACTTTCATGGGCTTCTACTCGGGGAGATACATTCGAGAAGGAAAGCCAGAATGAGAGATGACAGTGAGAAGCCACAAACTGGGTGCTCTCACTTTCTACTTAATTTCTGTTTCTGTGGGGGTGTATTTGCACATATGGTGTTGGCTGTTTGGTTTATTGTATAGATGCACACTTCCCTAAAGCCTTAAGGACATCTCTGATGTAACAGTCAGATAGCTGAAAAGACAGAAACCCGCTCTAACACTTTACATGATCTGTAATGTACACAATAGCAGTAAGTATTGCATACTTCAGAGAGATCTGTCATGTCATATGAGCTTCTGAGGGCTTACATCCCTTCATGACCAAACAAGATTAACCATCATGGCTGCATGCTTTTAGAATTTGGGAGATGAAGCCGAGGACATGCAAGTAGATATCTCGTCTAGTTTTGAAGTATCCAGGGGCTGGTAGAATACTACGACTGTCACACTAGAAAATAAAGAATGGCTATGAAAAGTTAACCAACTTGTCAACGAACAGAAAATGTGAACAGAAGGTTCACTGCAGTAACCCCTTTGAAAAATAATGGACACATTTCTTGAATTGCTACACTCATTGCTTATCTTCCCAGAGAGAGGTCCATGTAGCTGTGATGTTAAGTACTGAGCAAGGTCAGGACGTGGTTAGCCTAGCTTAGCATAAAGAATTGAAACAGGGATCTGTCCAGAGTTAAAAAATGTGCCAAGCTCACTGATCTGTCTGTTTAGTCTGTACACAAACAGAGATGTAAAAACAAGTGATTGTGGTTTTAGTGGGATTGTAACAAAGTACTACTTCAGGAAAGATGCCATCTGACTTGGAAATACCATCCAGGCATCTTTGACAAACACAAGTCCCGGTTGCAGGTGACACATCACTGTGCTGCACAAAAGTGGAGCAGCGCTGTCTCCCACTCATTCTGTAGACTGCTGTGGTGATGCTATCAGTGTGTATGTGTGTGTGTGTGTGTGTGTCTGTGCACCTGTGAACAACCACAGCTATCAGAAGGCCTGGTACAGGAAATGTTTTGAACCACTGACTTTAATCTGTTCATGTTCTGGATGCTGATTGGTTGGAGGGTGTATATTATTTTCAGATAAGCACACAACTCTGATATTGCATTCTGACTTATTCCTCATGTTTTTTTTTTCATAATTTAACCTTATCCATTATTTTTCCAGGATAGTCCCATTGAGATGTAAAATCTCTTTTTTGAGGGGGAACATTTTCATAAAAACAAATCAGCAAAAGGTTAAAAGTAGCAAAAAAATGTCACATACAAGAAAACAGTATAACAAACAAAAAAAAGACAGCACATTGCATCAACCAATGAATTAGCAGCGTTTCGTTACAAGACCAATACATTCAAGATAATATTCAAAAGACACTACACATTATGGATCATTATCAAAAAAATAAGATCAAAGCAATAGTGACAAGGGCAGATGCTAAAAAGACATTTGACATGTATAAGGCCCTTTAAAGAAACATGTACCAATGATCTATTCTACGTGAAGATGAACTTGCATGCATACATAAAATATCACCATAATCAAATTTCTGATAAAAGCGTCGCTTGAATAATTTTGTTTTACCAGGAACTTCACCCTGAGTTTTTTGTAAGACACTAAAAGACTACAAGTTTATATCCTAGGAAAACAGGTATTTTCATGTTGAGACTCATTCAGTCATCTTATTTTTGACAGTAACAATCTGATACACATCATCAGCAAATCTTCTTTAATCTTGAAAAATACATAATTTTGCTTTTGTCAACATTTAGTAATTCTCAATTCACAGAGATTCCTCTGAACAACTTTAAAACCAGATTGCAGTTTAATTAATAATGGCACTTGCTTAAGATGAGGCAGAACTATACATAATGGTGTCGTCCACATAACAATCAAATGTTGTATTATTAACACTGCAACACAGTATATTAATATAAAAATGTAAATAAAATAGGACCCAGTACGGAACCTTGTGGAACACAATCTTGTGTAGGCCTACTTAAAAAGCTAGAAAATGGAACATCAACTTGGACATTCTGTGTTCTGTCGCTAAAATAGTTTTCAAACCATAGAACGGTTTTAGAAAAACAGTTTCTGTAACAAAACAGAGTGGTCAACGGTGTCAAAGCCTTAGGAACGGTCGAGGAATAATGCAGCACAATATGCATTAAGTCAATTGCATTCATGATGTTTCAGGATGATGTTTTTTTTTTCATAAACCAGACTGTAAGTCATTGAGGATGCATGTCTTGATAGGAACTTATTCGTTACCTATCAGCTGAAACTTTGACCTGAAATTTTGACCTATAGTGTGACTTTTAGGTTTAGCAATATTTGCAGCAGCAATTTGTACAAAATATAAATCTTAAGCATCAGGGCCAGCTGATTTATTCTTTTTTTTTTAAAGCATCCTGTACTTTAATAATTGCAAAAGTTGTAAAGTTCAGATCAAAAGGCAACTTTTATTCCAAGTCAGAGGAGTTTTGAGACATCTCTGTTTATGTTTGACATTTCCTTAACATAAAAGTCTGATTTAGCTTCATGTATCAGTTTCCTGGGTATCTAAAATGTTTCCAATCCGGGGAAATCCTTTGGATTTTTCTTGCAGTTGCACAAGCAAGATTTGGCTCTTAAATTATATGTTAATATAACATCTAAAAATAGTAATTTAAAATAATAAAAGGCCACCTAAGGTTTAGAAATCATACACTTTTGCCAAGTCACATGAATAAAAATGTGTATAGAAATGCTTTGAAAGGCTTACAATGTCCTTGTCGTCTAATATGTGGTTTTAGCTTTGGAAGATTATGTCTCTCACTGCAGTGATCACTGACGTCTTTTGCAAATACAGCGGAGGCTTTATACCTGTGTGGGGTGTGAGTTAAAAACGAGTCAATCCTTACAAACCAGCTCATTGTAAGTTTGTGACTGGATTTGGCTGCACATTTTCAGATAACAAAAAAACAGAAAGGTTTGCAATTTTATGTGAGTCAGTTCTTTTCATGAAAAATCCAAGAGTGAACGAAACATACTGTACATTTAGGAGGAGGAGGCTTAGAAGATGTTTTAGTAAGATTGTTGATGGTTGACACTGTCTCTGTTTATTTTGCACTGCGTTAAAATACACAGTGCAGCTACCTGATAGCAACACCCAATGTATAAAAGAGAGTGTTGGGGGGAATGTGATTGTCTCACAATATTTATATGCAGAAATTAATTACATTTTTATTGACATGTCACAGCCTGCTGGCTACCTTAACCTGACTCCTGACACAGTGTTAACAGCAGATTGTTTGATATATCAATGCTATAATATTTCAATTTCTGCACATAAATTATTACTTCTTTAGTATTATAATTGGTCATGATTTCTCCATGAGACTGGTTTTCAGTTCCACGACAGAGGTTCACTTCTTACTGGGGTGTATCGCCATGGTAACTGATGCTGAACACCTAAACTGCTTTGAAGCAGGTTATGTTTGAGATTAGAGATCAACTTGTATAAAAGCACCGCCTACTGACCAATCACAGATCGGTACCTGGATTCTTAGATAATACACAAGTACGAAGACGTTAAAGTCATAATTCAGACTAACAGCAGCACAGTTTAAACAGACAAATGCAGAAAGGACAGCTGGCAATAAATCACTGACTGTGTGAATGTGTAAATGAACAGATTTATAATATCAATGCTTCATCTAGAGCACTATAGATCGGACTATAATTTCATGTGTGTATTATATTAAGCTCATGTGTTGCAGATGTATTCTGATGGCGTGTGACAATATTTTAGCCGTATTCCTTCATCTGTAACTCCGGCGGTGTGAAACAGACAAATCAGTATATATTCTCTCATCATATATGCATATCATATATTCATTATGTGTGAGCCGTGTGTTGCAGTGTGACGTGTTGGAGTCCTGTCTTACAGTCACAGACTGGATGCAGCGTTACTCTGCTGTGGTTACTTTAATGTTTGCTGTGGGTTATTATAAGTTATGGAAGGAAACCTTCTTACCATGAATTATGTTTTTATATTTATTTGAATTGTTACCAAGTCTGTTTCACACCAGCGCCTAACGGCTGAAAGAATAAGAATACATCCAAGCAACACATTAATTTAAGAGAATAGACACATGTAATTATAGTCAGATCTATCGTGCTCTATATGAAGCAGTGATATTATGAATCTATTCATTTAAACACATATACACAGTCAGTGATTTCTTCCAGCTGTCCTTCCTGAATTATGTGTTTATCTTCTACGTATTCCTCTGATATCATAGTTTTCTCTTTATTTGTAAAATGCGCCGCTCTGCTGACAGCAGACTTGTCCAAGGTTGTGATTTGTCAGACGCTGCAAACACCGCCCCTTTAAGTGAACGTGCTCACAGCGAGATTGGAAAAACTTGGTGGGTTTATTGAGTTGATAAGCATCTTTGTGGGACCGCTTAGCAGGATCACAGTTCTTAGGGTTAGTTAAACTGGATAACCAAAAGATACCCTGGGTATGTTGAACTCGCTTCGTACTACAGGCCCCTGGTTAAAAGTCCTTTGTTTGTTTGACCCATGAACCTCCCTTCTCACTTATTTGGGAAGGTGGCCCTCTGAAGTTTTTTTACTAATCAGTAACAAAAGGCTGGAAATGGGGAGCAGCGATAGGCACTTTTCTGTTAAAAATAGATAAAATAACTAGATTAGCCAGCAGCCCCCAAACTGCAGGTTTATAAAAAGTATGTATACATGTTTTACAAGTTGCAGCGTTGTGAAGCATTAATGTCACTTCTGTCACTGCAGAGATGCCAGAGACTTCCTGTGAGAGAGGTGGCCAAGCTCAACCACAACATGACAAGATCAAACTGAAGGAGCCCCGCCCTGCTACACCTCCTCCTCCTCAGCCTCCTCGTCAGACTAGGGACCCCTCAGGAAGTCAGGTTGACATCATGAAACACACTTCCCAGATCATTTGACTCTATCATGAAAGACTGATTAAGGAAGCACTAGAATAAAGATACGTTCTAGAAACTTCTTGAAACAGTGATTGTTGTATTGGGACCTGTAAAACAATTGACAGACTTTTGAATTTGCAGACTTGTGACTTGCAAAACTATGACCTTGGCTCAGTTTTGGAAGAATGCATTAAATATGTACAACCACAACTCCTTTCTTTTAGGTATAAACAACACTGGTTTAGACTTGTTGCTCAAGTCAAGCACAGATGGTCTGCCTAATCTCCAGGGGGGCATATATGGTATATGCATATAAGCCACTTAGGAGCTATACCTAATTTATTTTGGGCGTATTAACATTAGATTTGTCCCCGAAGACTAAAACTGCCAGAGTTTAACAAGTTCAAGGGGTGTGGATTATGCTAGTAATGAAATCTCACAAACACGCTCCTCTTCATGACCATCAGTGATATTTATCAGGCTGAAATGAGCCACCTACAACAAGTTTGTCAAGTTAAGAGAGCTTGTAAAGGATACAAATTCTATCATGTTCTTGTATGAGGCCCAATTAACTATTTAAAAATGTTCACATCATCCACATGTTGACATTGGTGTTTTTTGTCCTTCCAGAGTTCCAGTATGGAAGGCATAAAGCAGAAGCAGCAGAGACCATCGGTGCTGCGTCAGGTTACCCAAACAGCTTCCAAACGACAACATGGTACGCAGACACTTCAGTATCCTGAGCAACAAGCAACATCATTTTTCATCAGTTTTCTTATCTGAATAAGTCAACTGAATACAGATTTTAGGACCATTTTCAGCATCGATAGTGGCAGAATTGTTGTTATATGTATTTACAACAGATCAAAAGCCTGCCTCAATGCTTTCTTCCCCTAGTGCATCCAGAAAATAGTACAGCCGTCTCCGTTTGCAAGGAAGAAGTAGTTGCTGTCCGTCTACCCCGATTGTCTTCACCACACATGGGCTCCTCTTCCAAGCAAAGTCATCTTTTTCTCCCCTTGAGCAGAGAAGAGCCAAAGCAGAGCTCCGTCCAGGCCAGGCTTCATGATGGGTGACTTTCTCACATTTACACTGAATGACTCAATGCATCATAAGATAGCAAGATCAGTTGCCATCTAATTAATGGGTTGACTAAGAATATGGTGTGATACAAATTTTTAATATATCTTTATCATATATAATTAAAGTTTCCTTATTTGGTGAGATTAATTAATACAGATTCAGTTATGATGGTGGAACAGTTGACCAGCTGAAGGAGTCATGGGAGTTTTCTCATCCATTTTACATGTGTTGTGGACTTAGAAAAAGCTTATGATCCTGTCTGTTAGGGTATGTGGTAGGGGAAGGAATATTTCTATCACTGCAATCTCCTCAAGAAGTCAAACACTATCTCAGTGGGCATTGGGCCACATCAAGGTTCAGCCTTTTCATTGATTCCGTTTGGATGGAATCTCAACGTGCAGACGAGACGTGAAAGTGTCCACTTCGATGACCTCAGGATTGAGATGGTTCTTTGGCACTAGGGGGGCAGAGATGAGTGCCAGCAACTGAACTCTGCTGCAATATGATTTTTTGTCACTGCCCCAAGTGAAGCACTTCTAGTATGTTGGGGTCTTGTTCACTATTTAGCGTAAGATTGAATGGTTGGTCATTATTCTCACAACCAGAGGTTGCTTGTCAGAAAAATTCCACAAAGGTAAATTAAAGTGTTAAAAAAAACAAGGAATGCTGGATATTTTCTGGGTGAGGAAAGAAGCCTGGCTGGCCTGCTAGTACTTGAACCCACTGCTAATCATTGACCACCAACATCCCCAAGATCTGTGCCATTTTTGCTGCAGAGGGTGAAATATATGGAAGCGATAAAAAAGGAGCTTATTTTTCACTGTACAAACATCTTCCAACTTTTGGCTCAGCTCTTTCTCCAAAGGTCTTCCCTTGTACCACACAAGTCTGAACATACTTCTGTTACAACACGAGTAGATGATATCACTGACACATTTCTGTTTCCGCCAGCATCCCTGAGGAGAGCAGTGCCCTGTTTGTGAGTGGACTCTGTCGCTGGCCCGGCTGTGACGTGATGTCTGAAGATTTCCCTAGTTTCTTAAAGTAAGTTGACGGCTGTATACTACATTCATGGTGTGGCATATTTGAGAACGGTTATTTTCAACTTTCTGGAGGTACAGATTAAGTTGATATCAGTAAAGCAATGTAACAATTACCTAACAATCATTATTTGTCTCTTTAAAATAAATGTATCTGCATATATGCTGCTCCATCTCACCCAGAGTAAGATGTACAGTACTGAGTCCAGTGCTCAATCCTGGCAGCACCATTCACTGAGGATACTATGAACACAGAACGTTTTAGATGCCATGTAGTTAGGAGGCACTTTTTGAGTTTTAATGGAACTAGGCCAGCACTTCCATTTGCTCCCAGTGTTTGTGCTAAGCTAGGCTTCATTGAAAATGTTGTAATTGAGTCGTTGTGAGGGCCCAGTAACTGCACAAAGCACCTCACAAGTCCTGTGAGGTTGCCAAGTTTCTGTTTTCCAAGAATAGGACCAAAGTGGGTCTTAAAGGACGGGCTACCCAACATACAGTTGTGGTCAAAAGTTTACATACACTTGTAAAGAACATAATGTCATGGCTCTCTTGAGTTTCCAGTTATTTCTACAACTCTGATTTTTCTCTGATAGAGTGATTGGAACAGATACTTCTTTGTCACAAAAAACATTCATGAAGTTTGGTTCTTTCATGACTTTATTATGGGTTAACAGAAAAAGTGACAAAATCTGCTGGGTCAAAAATATACATACAGCAACATGAATTAGCAATTTTGGTGACTTAGAAAGTTGTGTCAATGAAATGAGCTTCATAGCATTGGCCTCTTAACTTCTTGTGAGTGATTATGAGTGACTACAGCTGGTGACTTCTCTGAGGCCATTTAAATAGGGCTCATTGGATACAAACACCCACAAATGCTACAATGGGAAAGTCAAAGGAGCTCAGCATGGATCTGAAAAAGCGAATCATTGACTTGAACAAGTCAGGAAAGTCACTTGGAGCCATTTCAAAGCAGCTGCAGGTCCCAAGAGCAACAGTGCAAACAATTGTTTGTAAGTATAAAGTGCATGGCACTGTTTTGTCACTGCCACGATCAGGAAGAAAACGCAAGCTATCACCTGCTGCTGAGAGAAAATTGGTCAGGAGGGTGAAGAGTCAACCGAGAACCACCAAAAAGCAGATCTGCCAAGAATTAGAAGCTGCTGGAACACAGGTGTCAGTGTCCACAGTCAAGCGTGTTTTGCATCTCCATGGACTGAGAGGCTGCCGTGCAAGAAGGAAGCCCTTGCTCCAAAAGCGGCACCTTAAGGCTCGACTGAAGTTTGCTGCTGATCACATGGACAAAGATAAGACCTTCTGGAGGAAAGTTCTGTGGTCAGACGAAACAAAAATCAAGCTGTTTGGCCACAATGCCCAGCAATATGTTTGGAGGAGAAAAGGTGAGGCCTTTAACCCTAAGAACACCATGCCTACCGTCAAGCACGGTGGTGGTAGTATTATGCTGTGGGGCTGTTTTGCTGCCAATGGAACTGGTGCTTTACAGAGAGTAAATGGGATAATGAAGAAGGAGGATTACCTTCAAATTCTTCAAGATAACCTAAAATCATCAGCCCGAAGGTTGGGTCTTGGGCGCAGTTGGGTGTTCCAACAGGACAATGACCCCAAACACACATCAAAAGTGGTAATGGAATGGCTAAATCAGGCTAGAATTAGGGTTTTAGAATGGCCTTCCCAAAGTCCTGACTTAAATCCCATTGAGAACATGTGGACAATGCTGAAGAAACAAGTCCATGTCAGAAAGCCATCAAATTTAACTGAACTGCACCAATTCTGTCAAGAGGAGTGGTCAAAGATTCAACGAGAAGCTTGCCAGAAGCTTGTGGATGGCTACCAAAAGCGCCTAATTGAAGTGAAAATGGCCAAGGGACATGTAACCAAATATTAGCACTGCTGTATGTATATTTTTGACCCAGCAGATTTGATCACTTTTTCTGTTAACCCATAATAAAGTCATGACAGAACTAAACTTCATGAATGTTTTTTGTGACAAAGAAGTATCTGTTCCAATCACTCTATCAGAGAAAAATCAGAGTTGTAGAAATAACTGGAAACTCAAGAGAGCCATGACATTATGTTCTTTACAAGTGTATGTAAACTTTTGGCCACAACTGTATATGAATGCATTAGGAAAAACAATCCAACATCTTTAAATGATTCTAGAAGTACCATAAATGACAAAACTATACTTATTTTTTTTTGTCATTGTTAATATTGTTAATAACACATTCTGAAAAGTTTACAACCAATTTGATTTTAAAAAATGGCTTAATCAACATTATACAAGTGCCGGTTTGTTAAAGACCTCCGAAAAGTTTTTCCTATATTGCTGCCCTCTGTGGTGATTTATGTTGTGTTTCACAGATTGTGCATAATGTGTACTTCTAAAACTCAGATACATTGAACACTACATAACTCACATTAAAAATGCAGTTCCATCACAGTCATAAATGCAGACAAAAAAGATGAATACATTATCAGGATATGGAATTCAGAAGCATGATTGGCAGAAGGAACTAAACTTCAGTCCACCAATCTACAGTTAGTGTCTTGTATCTGTGACCAGATGGGAGTATAGAGGAAGGTGTTAAGACGTGATTTGAGTTAATGTCAAGTTAAGGCAAGGCAGAGATGACTGGTTAGGGTTGGGGCTACATCTGGGTTCTGGTTAAGTTAAGGAGACACATATATGGATGGGGGAAGACTTAAACACAACATCAAATCTGTCTCTGTACTGGACACTAATAGATTTGAATTTCTCATCTGATTTTTAGGTTTCATGGCAAACAAGTGTACTTCTCACAAACACTGGACAACTAACCTTGTACTATTTTGTGTTCTAGGCATCTCCATTCTGAACACAGTTATGGGGACAGAAGCATTGCTCAGTGGAAGGTCCAGCAAGATATTGTTCAGTGCATGGAAAGTCAGGTGGGCAACTTTTAGTGGACTGCAATTCAACATCTTCTGGCAATACGCTTCATTGGCCAATCAAAAGCCACATTTTTGTTAGATGTCTTTGTAACATGAATGATGTATTTCTACTAATCTTTGACAATAGAAGAAATGCTGATGATTGCTGAATGCCTCTGAAAATATTTTCTTCAGATGAAAACATTTTTTTACACGAGGCTATTTATGTCTTAACACCTGCTAAATGAAAGCAAAGAGACTAATGGCAATAGCAATAGTTGTTAGTACGGTTCAGTTTAAAATAGCTGTATGTCAACACTGTCTTCTAACAATCAAATGCAACTATTCTGTATTAGTAACTGCAGAAAATACTGTGAGGTTCATAAATTAAAATAAGGTGTGGAGGTCTATCCTGTCTCATACTAGGATTTAGTTGCCTGACTTTAACCTAAACTTAAGCATGCATAGACTGCCGTACATTGAATAAATACTACAGTAAATAGCATAAACTTCATATATGATGGACAGCGTGCCTGCACTTCCTCCCAATGTACTAAAGTGAAGCCAAAATATCAGAGCTAGAGTTTGCATGGAGGGTGGTAGGAGGGTGGAGCTGAAGTCACCCGCCCGCCAAAGTCAATTAGGAGCCAAGCACAGCCACATCTTGTCAAGCATGTGCCACCTAGCTATCACGTTAGCGCCACAGTAGCTGTTTGGCTAGACAGACACAACAACTAACCATAATATCTCTATGAATATATTTATGATTACATAGACTTGTGACGGTTAAGGACAGTGAAAGTTACATCCCTCTTGTACAATTCCTGAGTCTCCGGCTCCGCGCGTACCTCTTCACTCAGAGCAACTTACAATAATGATGACTCATGTTTCACCACTTTTTAATGACTAACAAACTCTGTGAGTCTTGAGTCATAAAATCACTTATTCAAGCTCAATTTGATGTAAATTTAACCATGGGCATTCTCTTTTTTCAGCTCATCCTGGAAAGACAGAAACTCATTGCGATGCAACTTCATCTGCATCTCTCTGAACGCAAACACACTGATTTGGTATGTTGGTTCCAATCGCTCTTTGCTTTCACCTGTTTTTTCAGCTTTATTTGTCTGATAAAAGAAGGGTTAGTATAGCTTGAAGAATTTTAAGAAATCTTGAATATTTAGTAAAAATTCTTGATTGAACTTCAACCTGGAAAGAAAGCAAATTGAACTGTTCATGTCCACCTCCATCATTGCATGCTGAAGGCAGCTTCTGAGTGGCCATACAGTCTTCCTCTGTTCCTGCCCCAGCCCCAGGTAACAGATGGAGACAGAGTGCAACAATGGGGCATTAAACATCTGGAGGAGTTGTCCCAGCATGGCTACAGCATGGCTGCTGGTTCTGCTCACATTCTCCCAGGTAACACACTTTTTATGGAAGTTTATTAATGACCAAACACTAAAGCAAGAAATAAAGCAATACCCACTCAGATTTTTTTGTTGTGCCACATTCTGAGCTCTCGAATGTGCACAGATGTGCTTACAGATGTTGACTATCATGATTCAACAGCCACATCTGGCCATTTAAATCATACAGTTTCGTATTCATTACGTTTTCACTAAAAACTGATAGAACACATTTCATCATTAGATTAGGCAGTTGAAGTTTGCATAGAAAGGATTTCTAATTAGTGTTGACAATAGTTAAATTAATGTCAGAATTCTATATTTATATGTTAATAGTTCTTATTTCTATGAATCCTCCAAAGTCCCAGGAGCTAATATTTTTTTCATCTTGTGCAAGATAATAACATACAATAGATATGAGCAAGTTAGTATCTTGAGCACACTAGATAAAATCTAAAAAGATCTAACCTTTCAACTTCACTCTGTCCTAATTCATCTGACACTATACAGTATATAACTTCTGATAACTTATATGATTGTTTGAGAAAGCAGATAGAAAATAAAAAGTAAAAATTCTAAATTCTAAATTAAATCCATGAGATTTGTAGCTACAGTACTCTTATCAATTTCTAACAATTTGTTATCTCAATCTTTAAATTGAAATGTATGTAATGTAATGTAATTTTTTCAAATTTTGAGTTTCAAACTACGCCTGAACATTATATTCACTGCTTTTCATTTATATGAGACTACACTAAAGTTTCCCACCAACACACTCGTATTTACAGAAGGATAGTTTAGAAGATCAGATGAATAATCATAATCTTAATCACATATGTTTGATGACATATCATTGTTGTTGTACAGATTTGGTCCCCAGTATTGAATGTTACAAATACAACAACATCAGACCTCCGTACACCTACGCCTACTTGATAAGATGGGTGAGTTTCTTTTATAAGATGTTCTATTATTTGTTAAGCTTGTTTTTTTATGACCGATGTACTTTGGCATTCACTGTTGATTTCAGAGAGCAGACTTTACACTCTTTAGGAGGGTTTTACAGTAAATTAAAAAGTTACTTTTTGGATCTTTTCAAGGTAACATCTTTAAATATATTCAGATACATGGCTGGATTAACCTTTCAAAAATGAGTTTGAAGGTCTAGTGTGTAGAATCCGGTGTCATCTAGTGTGTGTGTGTGTGTGTGTGTGTGTGTGTGTGTGTGTGTGTGTGTGGAGGGGGGGGGGCAGCAGGCAGCAGCATGCCATTGATGCAAAGCTGAGTGCAGGTTTAAATTGGACAGAATGATATTATGGCTCAAACTAGGGAAATGATGCCTCAGCTGAAAGTAACCGGATTTGATGCATTCTAGTTCTGCTACACACTGTTGCAATGGTGGCTGATCTCTATATTGGATGGCAGTTCCTGTCACATCTACTCAAGTGTGTTTCTCACTGTGTCTGACTGTTTGCAGTCTATCCTGGAGTCTCCAGACAAACAGCGCACTCTGAATGAGATTTACAACTGGTTCACTACCATGTTCTTCTACTTCAGACACAACACTGCTACCTGGAAGGTTTGAACTACTCAGATTACACATTCACTCTGATACCTGATTAAATGATATGCATTACACTGTTGGAGCCTTATGGCAAATATTACTTGCTAAATCATCTATGTACACTGAAATGCATCTGCACTGTTTTTTTTCTTAGGGCTCAGTCACGTTGGGAATATTTCACACTATATTAACTTAATTTTACTTACATTTTTACAGTTGTTACATTATGTTGTCATGTTATTATTCAAATACAAATCATGGTCTTTCTACTAACATTAACCAAGTAGTTTTGTTGCCTAAACCTGACTGATGTTTCACGATGTTACCTGATGGCAATGTGTGTTGCTGCAAGCGTGAAAATAGGCTGATATGAAACATATTTATGAAACGTATTTTTGGATTGGAAACGTTGACATTCAATGTATCAGTGATTTACAGAAACGTACAATGCCAAAAATGTCTGGCGGTGGGTTGGTACAAATGCTTCTACTAATCACATATTCCAGAAAAGAGCAAGAGTGTGTGGTGCTCATTGCTGGCTGTTCCTCAGGTTAGGCAAACAGTTGACCAATCAGAGCTCTGGAGGCAGAGTTAAGAATGGGCTCGTCGTCTTGCTACATAGATAGCAAGCTACATATTTAAATCCATTACAAATTTCAACAGGAAAATTGTAATGAGTGCAGATGAAGCCTAAATTAAACTAGAAAATGTCGCAAGAAATTTTGACAGTGTGGCTTCTACTGCCCGAAGACGTCGCAATGTGTGTATATATATATATATATATATATATATATATATATATATATATATACGTCGATGTTACCGGTAGTATTGTTGAGGTTTGATTGAGATATCGCTTCTCTCTTTTCTGCATTTTAGATTCATACTCTTGAAAAAGTGAAACCAATGACAGACAGACAGACAGAGAGAGACTTGCATAAAGTCTGGATGACACACAAGTGCGTTGGCACAGAATAATTTGCATAAAGTCTTCTCTGCATTTTAGATTCATACTCTTGGATTGAATCTTGTGTTCGTCATGGACAGTCCACAAATGGCTCCCGTCATTTCTGTATTGGAGATATACATCTTTGTTTGAGCAGGGACGTGCGGTCAGGGGAGGCAGTGCCTCACCTGTCATCATGAAAAGTAAAAAACAAATAATGATAAAATAAAATAAAAATGTATATTTCTCTACTGATCTGTGCTATAAATGTAATTTATGTATGATTCCAATCATTTTTATAATCAAAATCGCTGAATTAGCGCATGTCCTGTTCAAACAGAGAGGAGACATGCAAGGTGAGGCAGTGACGAGCTGTGCCTCACCTCAGATTGCGCAATCCCTTACAAACAGGGTTGAGCGCATGCCTTTTGCTTTCTCATTGTTTGTCACCACTGTAATATTTGTAGACACTTTTATTATATGTCCTTTCTTTCCATAGAATAGGTACTGTATTTCACGTATGTGTAGAACATATTTAGTCCTGCTGATCTGACAGAAACCGCAGTGAAAAAGCACACATGGGAGGCAAACACTACCTCAAAGAAGGGAGCGTGCGAGAGCCCACGGCTCAGGTTTATCGCGTCAAGCTGCACAGAGCAGATCAACCCAAACAAGAAGTCAGACACCGAAAAGGGATAGAGCATCCGGTAATTTTTCAAAATAAAACACTATGTGCAGCCGGATCATGGCGCACACGCTCCCGGTGGAATTATGTAGTTTACCTATGTGTGTGTGAAGAATGCTGATATGAAATATGAAAAACAACCAGTAGTGCAAGCTGCCAATTGAATGGTGATTTAAGCTACTCTATTGGGTTCATAGATTTGTAATCTGACTCTGACAGAGTCAGTGCCTCATCAGCCACAAACCTCACCGCACGTCACTGTATTTGAGATATATTCCTTTGTTTGAGAAGCCTTAGGAAATGATGGGAGCTAATGCTCCCATAATTTCTGTATGAACCTCATTCTGAGCTTCATGTTAAGATACAGTTACTCTATGGGGCTGGGTGGGTTAGAGAAGAGGAGAGGAGACATAATCAGAATGTATGAAACACACAAACAGAGGTTATTAAATCACAATTATTCCAGTTAGATTTCACTCTGTGGGGCTTTTATTTTGAAAGAGTTGGACTAGGTGGAGCAGAGAGGGGGAGAAGAGACATGATCATAATGTTTGACACACATAAACAGAGGTTATTAAATGACAGGCTTCATCACAAACATTTCAGTTAGAATTCCCTCTCTGGGGCTTTTATTTTGAAATGGGTGTGGGGTGTCGGGGGGGGGGGACAGAATCATAATGTTAGATAAACACAAACAGGTTAAATGACAGGCTTCATCGAAAGCATTTCAGTTGGAATTCATTCGGTGGGGCTTGTATTTTAAAATGGTGTGTGTGTGTGTGTGTGTGTGTGGGGGGGGGGGGGGACCTCTAAAAAATCTCCAAGACCTAAATGACTGTATGAGAAAGAGACACACAGACAGAGAAAGAGAGAGAGACACACAGAGAGATAGAGTGAGAGGAGTGTATGTGCGTGTGTCTGTGAGTCTGTGTGTTTATCAACATCACTAATTAGCTACACCTGTGTCCTTGCAGCCATTTCAAGGATAAATAACTGGGAAACACCTGTCAAACAAAACCTAAAAAAAACCATAACCGTAGTTCCTATTGCTCCGATATTAATACTGGAGAGGAAGGATGATTTGAAGAACAGATCCTGTGAAAATCGTGTCTGTAGTGTTAAAAATGTGAGCTCCAGCGCAAGTTATCAAACTGGTACCGTCTGCTTTCTTTGAGAAATTAGTGGTCTGATTTAACATGGAGTCTAATGGAGCAGTCGGTTGGAGTTCATGTCGCTCTGTGGCTCTTTGAGCCAAATGTGTAAGTCCGTTGGATTCCATAGACACTTGACTGCGGCCAGCACATTTCCAAGCTTTTTGGCCAAAAATGGTGTATAAAGAGTACAAATTGTGGGAATGGGAGCAATTTGTTTGGAAAAATCACAGAATATTTTCCTGCTCTGATCCACTCTGACAGTTATGGCCTCACTGTAGCACTTAACGAGCTGCGCAATACACACCCATTATAAAATCTGAAATGGACCCAAATTTTTCCTGAAACTTAATCTGTGACTTCATGAAAACTGTGCTAGCTATCAAAATGTCCATTTGGCTCAATAACGTCCATTGTTTTGTCTACGTTTTAAACTTTTAATAATTTTTCTACGTTAAAATATGGCTGGTCAATACGGGTCCAAAGTTAAGTGTTTTTTAGCTCTCTTCACGCTGGGCGAATCTCTCAGAAAAGTCATTGCACACCATTCCCGATCAGGCCGCAAGTTTTGGTGTATTTTTTGCGCAGGTGTTGGGAATGCTGTGTGAGGAGGAGTGCGCCAAACTTTTTGAGATATGATTATTATTATTAAGCTCGATGGATTATATACAGTGTGCTTTGGCACAGGCAGTTTTACTGCTTTGTGCTACAAAGCCACACTGAATTAAATTTGGGTTTGTCAGATATGTTGAAGCTCTCAGAAAAATCGGAGATTCTCGTTCATAAATACAAGTCAGCAGCAGGTATCACGGTAACTCCTACATGACTTGAACACAGCATTATGGTTAACCTGACAGGAAGCTATAGGGTTTAGAAGACATATGGACTTCATTTGGTTACACTGTTAAAAGCCATAGTCTTGCTGCCTTGTGATTTAGTCATGTATTAAGTGATAACAACAACAAAAAAGTTTCCATCTATTGACAATACAATGTCCCTGTTCCAACCAGAATGCAGTGCGGCACAACCTCAGCCTACACAAGTGTTTTGTGCGGGTGGAGGGAGGAAAGGGAGCTGTGTGGACGGTGGATGAAACCGAGTACCAGAGGAGGAAGGGACTGAAGTATCACAGGTATAAAAACTCAGGAGTCAGGAGTCCAGTGCTGTTCATGGGCAGACATTTGGGCCTGGAAGTGCTGAATTTGGTTCACTCCTGTTTCCTCAGCCAAAGCAAAAGATAATGAATTTCCAACTTCCACAAGACAAGGAAAGACAATGAAAGGAAGGAGAAGAGTTTGTAGGAAAGGAAAGGAGAATGTAGGGAAGAAAAAGTGGAGCTTAAAAAGAAATAATACTCAGCAGATTCTAATCCAGCATCAAATGTCTGCCCATAGATAGAAACATCAACAATGGCTATAGTGATAGCACAGTTAGCCAGTGCACTGTGTGTCAAAATAAGTGTGTGTGTTTGTGTGTGTGTGTGTTTTTAGGGACTGTCCTGTGAAGTGGCTCACCTCCTACCCCCGTTACTGTCCAGAGGACCCCTGAACACCAGCAGGTGAAAGCACTGAGCTACTCCTTTAGTCCAGGAGCGAGAGTCCCAATCACATGGAGAGGTGTACAGAACTGCATGAAGAATTATTGAAATGCCTGTTTTTGTTTTGATTTATTTTCGAATGCCTTGTTGAATACTTCTGTGACGTTTGTTACATCAAGATGTTTTGTACACATACTTGTACGACAGCAGTTTTTGTACTCACCGAGAAGTGTTGGAAAAATAAATGAAACTAACATTTGTGTGTGTCTGTCTTCAGTCTGATTTTAAGCATTTATGAACTGATGAATCCCGTCAATGTAGGCCAGAGGTCAGACATTGTCAAAATATGTTCACATCACCTCACACAAGCCATCTGTGTGCTGAACAGAGAACGTCCTCCTAAACTTAGTTATCTGCTTTTATTGTTTTTAGATCTATGATCTTGATTTTCACAAATACAGTTTGAAAATGGGTCATTTACTCTCTGAACCCACTTTTTTCCTTTCCCACAATCACCCATGTAAAAAATTCAAAGGCAACTGCATTACCATATATTCTATGACATGATTTAATACTGAAATATATATGTGGTGTATAGAGTTACAACAAACTGTCATGCAACTTTATTTGATCAATTAGCTATGCGATATTCTATATTGTTCTTAAAGGCAACAAATCCCAGGAAAATACTAAAACCTTCTTGAGCTCTCAGCTCTGAGCACATTGGTTTCTTCTGAAGACATAAACCTAAAAAAAAAAGGATGTTCTAAAACTTGCCAAAAAGGCGCAGTCATTTCCTAAAGCAGCTGGTCACTTTAATTCGTAACAAACGTGGCTGGATGACATGTAGTGTTAAAGAGACTAGAAAGGCGCTATACAAGTACAAGTCAATTTACCATATTTACCCAATTTTACTCAAATAATAATCATAATTAAAGCTGCAAGCAGCATTGATCGGGCCCTCGCAACTACTCGCACGTCGAGGATACTGGCAGGACTCTGGTTGACGCGGTCATGCATTTCTGTGACTATCATACAATGCGTGCACGAGTTAGATGATATTTCTGCGTCGACCAGCAGCGTAGCAAGATCATGTTGCCAGGCATTATGCCTCAAATGTTTTGAGTTTACTCCGATGCAATCATAAATGTAAGCCTGTTAAGATCATTAAGAAAATGAATGTGCGTGAATGCGCTTCAGTGTTTGTAACATAACAGACTTGTCAGTTTACTGGGTGCAGTGTCCTGCTGATTGTATTTGGACTCACATGAAAGTTAACAGAACAGTAGTGTAATTTGCTTTTACTTGAACACTTTAATTTAACACTGTTTTCATTTTAAGCTCTTCTGTAACTTTAGATTGTAGTGTGAAGCATTCATTGCAACATTTATTCTGATTCTCGAGTAGAAGCTCTGGACTGATCATTTATACTAATGCCCACTGACATGGTTTGAGAACCACTGTTGTCTAACTTTTGCTCTCCAAGCATCTTAGTTTGCACATATTTAGATCAGAGAAGTCTTTTTCTGATGGTGTGTCCACAAACCCTTTTATTAAGTTCAGTGTTCGGGCCGCTGTAATTATAGAATCCTGCTTACGTCCGTGGTTGCCAGTAGGTGGCGCTATGACTATGAGTTAATATTGGCATGCAGATGTCCTAAAATCATGACAGTAATCAAGCATGTCAACTTTGGGACAGTTTTGACAAAGTACAGTTGAGTTACAACAGCTTGATGGATGATGGCGAAACATGTAAAATGGGCGCTACACCAAGTCCATGTTCGAAGAATTCTAAAGCTTTTAGTAACTTCTAATCGCAAAGGTCTTTAGATTGTTCTGACCAAATTCTAAGCTGATCTGATTAATTACCTAGGAGGAGTTCGTAGTACAGCACCTGGAAATGGGAAAAATACATGAGAAATTCATAGAAAATTAAAAATGGCTGACTTCCAGTTGGGTTTAGAGCATGGACCCCGAAGACTTTTTTTTAAGTCTACATGTAATACACCTGCTTACCAAATGTTATACATCTAGGTGAAACGTACTGCGAGGGCTGCATCATCGAAATATTGTAGGGGGCGCTATCGAGCCGAGTTGCCACTCTGAAGCATTAAAATCACATCAGATAACTACATTCAGGATTTTAAATGTGTGTGACAAGTTTGATTTTGTTTTGAGTATTTTTAGCCCCTCAAAAAGACCTTTGTTTTTCATGGCGAGGAATGCATCGCCACGGCAACGGCATTTCACGAAACAACAAGCTTTGAGTAACTTTTAAACACAAAGGTCTTTAGATTGTTCTGACCAAATTCTAAGTTGATCTGATTAATTCCCTGGGAGGAGTTTGTTAAAGTAGAGCACCTGGAAATTGAAAAAACGACACTAGAAATTCAGACTAAATTCAAAATGGCTGACTTCCGGTTGGGTTTAGGGCATGGCCCCAGGAGACTTTTATTTAAGTCCACATGTGATACATGTGCCTACCAAATTTTGTTAATCTATGTGAAACGTACTGCGAGGGCTGCTTCGTCGAAATTTTGTAGGGGGCGCTATTGAGCCGATTCAGCACTCTGATTGAATAAAATCATATTATATAACTACATTTTGGCCTTGTGATCTGTGTGTCAAGTTTGCTTGTGTTTCGAGCTTTTTTAACCTCTCCAAATGACCATCGTTTTTCAAGGCGAAGACTGTGTTACCACGGTAATGGCGTTCGACGAAACGTCAAAAGCTTAGAGAACTGGCATTATGAACTTCTTACATTTGTGTGGAACAAATTTGATGTTGATCTGATTTTCCAACTTAGAGAAACAAGCCAAAGTATAAAGACTTTAACTTACTGTTGCCAGTAGGTGGCACTATGACTACGATTCAAAATTGGCCTGCAGATGTTTTCAGGCCTGGAGTCTAATCAAACATGTGAAATCTGGTAAAGATCTGATGATGCGGAGTCGAGTTACATCAGTTTATTCGTTCATGGCGAAGGATCGAAGTTCGCCGAGCCGCCACGTCGCCGCCCTTCGATAACTTCTTACAATCTTCACAATGAAGCATTATCAACATCTTAAGGCTTTTCTGACAAAACATTAGAGGGATCGGAATAATCTGTGAGGAGCAGGATGTCAAAGTACAAAACTTACAACTTCCAGTTGCCACTAGGTGGCGCTATTACTATGATTCTAAATTGTCATATACATGTGTTCAGGGTCAGGATGTTATGACATATGAGAAATTTGGAGCAGATTCGGCAATGTACAGCCGAGTTACAACAACTTCCTGTTTCATGGCGAATGGTGTTTTTTTGCCGCCACGCCACGGACACATAGTTCGATAACTTTTTGATCTTTGATTATCGTTTCACTGCCAAGGTCTCAAGAGCATACTGACCAAATCTGAAGGCAATCGGGTTTAATCTCTAGGAGGAGTTCGTTAAAGTACGCCGCCTTGAAACGGTCCAAAAACTTCATAAAATTCAAAATGGCCGACTTCCTGTTTGGTTTAGGATATACCTCCTTTTGACTTTTTTGTACGTCCCATCACGTTCCACATACCTACCAAATGTCATACAGCTAGGTGAAACCCAAAGTTGGGGCTACTCTGTAGGGGGTGCTATCGAGCCAAAATGTCATGCCGCAGCTGGACACCCCAATAATACTGGAATTTTCACCACGATTGAATTTTGTGCCAAATTTCTAAAGATTCCCAGTATCCCAAGCACCTCCTTTTTGCGATGAAACTGGTACGATAATAATAATAATAATAATAATAATAATAATAATAATAAAAAACATTAGAATAACAATAGGTCCTCCGCTCCGACTACGTTGGTGCTCGGGCCCTAATAATAATAATAAAAAACATTAGAATAACAATAGGTCCTCCGCTCCGACTACGTCGGTGCTCGGGCCCTAATAATAATAATACCCCATAGAATTTCAATAGGGCCTTCGCTGGCCCGACGTTCGGGCCCTAATTCTTTGAATTACATTAGGGCCTTCGCCCGACTTCGTCGGTGCTCGGGCCCTAATAAAAAACATTAGCAGGTGACACTGTGAGTATTAGTGAAAATTAGCTAGTAGATATCCTCAGGCCATGAGTGTTATCAAGTATGGGAAGTTTAGGACCGTTTGGAACAAGTTACATCAGCTTTTTTGATGGGAAATCACGTAAATTAGCTGCCCGCTACGGCTAAGCCTTTCAACCAAACGTAAAGCTTTTAATCATTTTTAATCTCAAAGGTTCTCAGATTGTAGGCTACTGACCAAATTTGAAAAGGATCAGACAAAGTCCCTAGGAGGAGTTCGTTAAAGTATAGCGATTACAAATGGACAAAAATCTATCAAAAAATTACACAAAAATCAAAATTGCTGACTTCCGGTATTCTTTAGAGCATGGTCCTAAGAGACTTTTCTTGAATGAAGTTGATGAAAGTTTCAACCACACTGGCCAAACTTCTGATTTACTTGACGGCCATGTAGGGATTGTTTTCCTGGAGTCTTCTTCAAACATTGGTTTAAGTGTTTAAACTGTGGCCTCAATCAGAAGAAAGAAAAGTTTTTAAAAGTTTGAAAAATAAATCCACCATGGAATCTGTTCTGCCGCTCTGGTGACTTTCGTGAAATGGCTAGGATGAGTACATCAAAGTGTAAAACTTGTCATTTCCCAGTTGGTGGCGCTATGACTATGTGAAAATTGAGGCATGTGAATGTTTTCAGGCCTGGACTAGCGTCATGCATAGGAAATTTTGGGCAGATTTTACAATGTACCTTGGAGTTACAACAACTTCAATTTTCATGAAAAATTGCACAAAATGGATGCCACGCCAAGGTTGTTGCATGAAAACTCATGATTTTGCTAACTTTTCATTATGAAAGTCTTAAGATTGTGCTGACCAAATGCTGATCGCATAAATACTGTTGGAGGAGTTTGTGAAAATACAAAGCCTGAAAACGGATAAAATAGCCAAAAAGAGCTAACTACTGTAGCGCCCCCTAGCTGCTAAAGGAATTGAAAATGTGAGGGTATGTTACAGGCTGCTATGTCGACATGTGTCTCAAATTTCGTGATGATTGGCACAAAGGTTTTAAAGTTAGGTTGATTGATGTACAGAGCCACGCCCCTTGTAAGTTCATTGGTCCATATCTTCTTAACACGATAAGTTATCAACAAGATTTTAAGGGTTTTTTGATGAGATCGAATGAATAATGATCTGATAATGGTAGCAATCTGACTCAGCGTTTAGGAGCAGTTTGCAAAAATGTGTTTTTCACAAAAGGTAAAATGGTGGAAATCTGAATGGGCAGAGCTTCATTGTTAGAGTGTATTGATTGTAGAGCAAATACAAGTGAACATGTGTGTCAAATTTCAAGTCAATCGGACAAGTGGGGTGAAGGCCGTGGTCTCTTAAGCTGTAGGAGGCGCTTGTGAGCCATTTTGTCAAACCAGGGAAATGGGACCCATACAATCTAAAATGTTCACTCAGTCCTGATATGCCTGCCAAATTTGGGGAGTTTTTGAGCATGATAAAGCCCTGAAAAATGCGATTTTAGGGGAGAAAGAATAATAACTTTGTCGGTGCTCCGGCCCTAATAAACATTTGAAGAACAATAGGTCCTACGCTACCGACTATGTCGGTGCTCGGGCCCTAATAAAAATAATTCCTACAGTTTCAATAGGGACCTTGCGGACCGACGTCGATGCTCGGGCCCTAATTAGACAAATTAACTCATGAATGTGATTTGAAGTTAGCTCATGCATGCGATTTTGAAAGGCTTTAATTTTGAAATGCTACATCAGAATGTCCTGGTTCTCTCTGAGGAAAACCTTGAGATGGTCTGCTATCAGCCTGATGTAAAATGATTTCGAAACAATGCACCATTTCCTCTAAAATCTAATCCAAAGTTAGACAAATTGTCTCATGAATGTGATTTGAAGTTAGCTCATGCTTGCGATTTTGAAGGGCTTTAATTTTGAAATGCTACATCAGAATGTCCTGGTTCTCTCTAAGGGAAACCTTGAAATGGTCTGCTATCAACCTGAGGTGAAATGATTTTGTAGCTATGCACCGTTTCCTCTAAAATCTAATCTGAAATTAGACAAATTGTCTCATGAATGTGATTTGACGTTAGCTCATGAATGCGATTTCGAAGGGCTTTAATTTTGAAATGCTACATCAGAATGTCCTGGTTCTCTCTAAGGGAAACTTTGAAATGGTCTGCTATCAACCTGAGATGAAATGATTTTGTAGCTATGCACCGTTTCCTCTAAAATCTAATCTAAAGTTAGACAAATTGTCTTATGACTGTGATTTGAAATTAGCTCATGTTTGCAATTTTGAAGGGCTTTAATTTTGAAATGCTACATCAGAATATCCTGGTTCTCTCTGAGTGAAACCTTGAGATGGGCTGCTATCAACCTGAGGTGAAATGATTTTGTAGCTATGCACCGTTTCCTCTAAAATCTAATCTGAAATTAGACAAATTGTCTCATGAATGTGATTTGACGTTAGCTCATGAATGCGATTTCGAAGGGCTTTAATTTTGAAATGCTACATCAGAATGTCTTGGTTCTCTCAGAGTAACACCTTGAGGTGGTCTGCTATTAAGCTGTTGTGAAATGATTTTGAAACTATGCACCATTTCCCATAATATCTCATCTGCAATTTCTTAGCCTTCTTTCTTAGCCTTCTTTTTAAGGCTCAGACTGGACCAGTCCATGACGCTGTGATCTCTGGTGATCGTAGACTCTCTGGTTCTTCTCTCTAATGTTCGTGGTCTGGAAGCAAGAAGCGCTGAGAGTGGTTCAGTGTGTTCAGTGGACTGCTGTGGTTCTCGGGTGTCCTGGGATGATCGCCTGGTCCATATCCACTCTCAGATGCTCCAGGAATGCCAAAGACAGGAAGACTCCTGTCCTATGAAATCAACAAGTCATGAGTATTGTCATGAATATATTCAAACAGAATGCAGCCTGGTTGATCACTACAGAGTAGGGATATACCTCTAGTCCTGTTTGAATCAGGAGGGACCAGATACTGAAAGCTGCGGGAGAGTTTGTAACGAATATCACGTGACTATTCACGTACACTGGGCGTCATGCTGACGGTGTAAACAAGAAGTAGATTGGTTGCTTAGTTTAAAAAAAGACGACAGAGTAATAAAGTAGTCTTTAATAATGAAAGGTTGTGTTTGATACTTAAGATCTTCTCTAAAATCTTCCTCTATAAACTCAAACAGACACATTTCCTGGAAAGTATTATTTTTCAGACTTAGTTACAGTGCTGTGGGTCTTGCTCTCTCTTTCTCTCCTCATATTGACATTAATATTAACACATACACACAAAGGTTTACTAGATTATGTGTGTTAACTTGTTGTACATAGTTGTACAGAACAAAATAAGCATTAATAAAAAAAGGAAAGTCCTCCGTTTTGTGTTCGTCCTCCCTAAAGCCGCTGACGTGGCTTCAGACGGCCGCTCCGTAGGTCTGATACACCGCTCACTAATCGCGCCATTAGCTGCTTCCTCTGCAGACATGCAGACTTTAACTGAACAACAGCTGCTAGTAAAGACAACACGGTCAACAATGCCTGTAATCAGTTGTTCATATTGAATTAACCTGGGCCCCGTTCCTCGTAACTGGCTAACTGAGTTAACCGGATAATTTTCAGGATAAGATTAGATAAATCAGGCTTTTCGGTTCCAAGAAACAAGTTTGGCAAAATCACCATAACAACACATCCATAAAATTTAACCTGCTCCAGCGCAGGCTAACTTAAGTTAGCTGGATAAGCTTGCCAATCCTCCAGAAAAAAATGTCAGCTCCCTTCCCCAGAGATCCCATTAATGAAGGAGCGATATTAGTTAGATTAGCGTTTTATAGGGAGAGAGTTCTTCGAGATCGCCAAGATCCGTTATCACATCATAATGACTTCCTATACGAGCGCTATTGAGTCTTTATTTACAAGACCTTCTCGAGCCATACATTGCGAACACCACACACCGCAGCAGAGCATCGACTATCTCACAGACTGTATGCATAGCCTTGCACTTTTTTGCGAGTGGTACATTTTTGTACAGTGTCGGCGATGCGGAAAACATCGGGAAAGCTGCTGCATGCTGTGCTGTTCGTAAAGTTTATTTGCCGCTTAAGAGACTTATGGATGTGTTCATTACATTACCATGGCACATATTGTATTGACTCACCATTCTGAATAATGTTTTTGTGTTTAGTTTTTACTTGCTCCCATGTCCTCTTGATGGCTTGGTTGAAAGCATTCATAGTTATATGACAGTGTTATTAGAACACCATAGCATATCATGATTGTAGAACATGAAACATGATTAAGGTGGACTCATGATAAGAATAGAGAGAATCACACACAATTTATTTTCACTGCTCCAATTGATTGAATTTCTGATGTTGAATAATACATACATACATACTGATCCGCCCATACACAGATTCACACACACATATTCAAACTCCTACTTCTATATGGTAATCTACACATACATGTATATACATATAGTACATGATACATAAGCACATACAGTACATATATCCTCATAAGTATCTATTAATTTGTATCAATTAGATACTCTTTGGGCTTGTTTTTATCTACTTATTCTGAAAGAGTTGAGATCATTATTACTCATTCGATGATGCATTCCATTAAGCCTACTGCCAGCAGGCACATTTAAAGAAATATAATCTGATTGATTGGGGTGATGAGGCACTTAAAATTAGCCTATACATTTTCCCAACACTTACGCATTTAACTTTTCTGATATATTTCGCTATGCTTCTTGTCTAGCCCTCGCAGCGGTGGCGGTGTTAGATTTTGCCATGATTATGGTCTTGAATTCCTCATATGAGTTCATGATCATCTCCTGCTCGTCAGCGGAGAAAAAATGGGCTCTTTCTTTGACTTTATTTGCCATTCTACTGTTAGAAAATCATGGTTTCGGTGATCGACGCTTTCCCCTTCTGAAGTAGGACGGGCACGCACAATTTAAGCTGGCTAATAGGACATTTGATTGACTTAGTTGAACCACGTACGAGGAACGGGGCCCTGGTAGTCGATCGGTATTCAAGACTGTTGATTGTGAACATCCGGGAACAGTCACGTGATAGGACCGTGGCGAATCAGGTAAGGACATCGCGTTACGTCGGGTGGGTTGCCATGTTTGAGTGCAGTGGCTCCACCAATTTCAGCTACAGTATATATTATTTTTCAAAAGCAATTTAATATTATTCAAACGTATTGTTTGGTTCGTAATGCGTACACGTGTATCGTTAGGTTAGCTGTAAAGATTAGTTCAAGTCTTGCAGCAGGTATACCCGGTCTCTCTTCTCTCTCACAGGTACTGGTGGGGTAAGTTTTTCCTCTTTGATTTTCTTTTATTGTTATTTTGTTATATTCAGTGATTGAAGTAGAAAAAAGAAGGTCTCTCTTGTGTTCATCTTCCCAAGAAATACTTTGTAACAAAAATATTTCTTTGTACTATTTCTTGCCCACTAGAGAGTTGTGTCATAACAGCCATTTTAATTTTAATTTTTTAGGTTTAAATATCTCTTATTGTCAGTTTAAAGACACCTGTAAGTCTTGGAAGAAGGTCTCTCTTTTGTCTATCTTCCCAAGAAATACTCAAATTTAGCTGACTAAAAGGTTACTTTTTTAGATTTTTTTTGCCCACTGGAAAGTGGTGTTATGATAGTAAATTGTATATTATTGTTTTAGACGAGGAAATATGTTATTGTTACTGTAAAGACACCTGTAAGCCTTGGAAGAAGGTCTCTCTTGTGTTCATCTTCCCAAGAAATACTTTGTAACAAAAATATTTCTATGTACTGTTTCTTGCACACTAGAGAGTTGTGACATAACAGCATTTTTAATTTTGTATGTTTAAATATCTCTTAAATACTCAGCATTTTTATATTAATGGTTTATATTTAAATATCTCTTATATTATCTCTTATCTCTTAGATCCAGCCGCGAGGTGGTCCGACCGCCATCGATGGTGACTGTATCACTTGTCGCACCCGCATCGGTGACTGCACGTCACGTAGACCCCTCGATGGTGACTGTATCACTTGTCACACCCGCCTGGTGCTCCGGCCGCCTGGTGCTCTGGCCGCCAGGTGCTCCGGCCGCCTGACGGGTGCGACAAGTGATACAGTCACCATCGAGGGGTCTACGTGACGTGTGGTCACCGACGCGGGTGCGACAAGTGATACAGTCACCATCGATGGGTCTACGTGACGTGCGGTCACCAACGCGGGTGCGACAAGTGATACAGTCACCATCGAGGGAGCTACCCATTCAACACCACACCCAAAAATACACATATAGTTGCATACACACATTTAGAACCTAAAGAGTGGTAAAACAGTGTCTCTGACAGTTTTGTGGAAACCTCACGTTGTCAACAGAAGCAAAACTGATCACACAAACCAGTTGCTCGGGTGAATTCCATACGAACTGGTTGGCTGTTAGCACTCTCTCTCATCGTGCCGGAACGAAATCGACCATGGAATCCGTTCCGCCGCTCTGGTGGTGCTTGTGTAACATTATGTATAATACTTCTGATGTTATTGAACTGTCCTTGTCACATATTTTTGCAATATTGTGTGATTAATGACTAATCTAAAGAGTGGAATGTAATGATACAAATATGCATAAACAACCGTGTCCTTGCTGTGAACCCAAAATTAGAAATAAATGTATCTTAATAATTTTTAATATTCATGATGAAGCATCTTCAATGTCATAAGGCATTCCTTACTAAATTTGAGACTGATCTGGTCAACTGGCTAGGAGGAGTAAATAAAAGTATAAAATGTGACATTTTAGCATTGAAATATGCTCATTCTTGAATTAGCATCATGCATATGCAATTTTTTGCAGATTGAATAATGTACCTTGGAGTTATAATAACTTTATTGTTCATGCAGAATGAGGCAAAATGGCCGCCACATCAAGGTTCTTCCATGAAAACTCACCAATTTGATAACTGTTCATCACAAAGGCCTGAAGAGCATCCTGACCAAATTTGAGGTTGATCCCATGAATTCTGTAGGAAGAGTTTGTTAAAGTACAATGGCTGAAAACTGCAAAAAGTGACAAAAAAGCACAACATGGCGGGTTTACTGTAGCGCCCCCTAGTGGTTGAATGAAATAAAAATGTCAGGGTATATTACAGTATGCGATGTGCACATATGCTGCAAATTTGGTGATTTTAGGACAAATGGTTGAGAAGTTATGTGTATTGATATATAAGCCACACCCCTAAGAAGTTTATTGGTCCATATCTTGTAAATGCAAAGAGATATCAAAAAGCTTTTGATATATTTTGATGATGTAGATCCAATAATGACTCAGAGCAAATTTGTTATCAATCGAAATCAGAGTGTAGGAGAAGTTTGCAAAAATGGGTTTTTCACAAAATTAAAAATGGCGGAAAATGTAAGTAGGCAGAGTTTAATATTCTGAGAGGCTTTTTTGTAAATCTAGCGGAGGTGGACATGTGTGTTGAATTTCAAGTAAATCGGACATACTGGCCGAGGGGCGTCGCCGGTCCAAATTCTAGGGGGAGCTAGAGAGCCATTTATTTACACACAAATATGCAACCTATATCATATGGCTATATTCACCAGGCCTGACAAGTGTGCAAAATTCGGTGAGTTTTCGAGTATGGCAAGTCCCCCAAATATGCGCCCGATGTACTATGTGTATTTGAATTTCAATAGGGCCTTCGCGGCCCGACGTTGTCGGTTGCTCGGGCCCTAATAATAATACTTTCATTTTATATAGCACTTTTCTAAGTACCCAAAGACGCTTTACATAGGGAAGAGACAAACAGAACAGACAAAACAAAACAAAACAAACAAAACATGAACAAACAGGTGGATATACATATATGCATAAATTCAGAACTATTTTCAGCGGCGGATTAATCCACATTATGCACTGGTATGCGTGGCAGCAGGACGGTGTATGTGGGACTCAAAATAAGCTCTGTGTATGCATGGTAATGAAGGAACATGTGTGACTTTCTGATAGTTTTCTGGACCTGCGTGTTCAACATAACATATCTATTCTGTCTTTGCATTCTTCTTTTTTACATTACAAGTATTATCGCCAGACAAAAAAACAACAGATTATTGTTAAAAAGTTTAACAAAAGCTAAATTAACTTTCTTTGTTATTGCTATTTCCAGAACATGTCTGTTTATTTTGATCACGCAGTTTCACCTCCAAGCCGGCTGGTGGCGGTAGTGGTGCAGAATATATATAGAATTTATTTATAGCTTTGCCCCTCACCGGCGGGTGAACGAGCTCAACAAGGAAGCAGCAGAACGCGTTTGTTTAGTGTTGGAGTGTAACGTTATTTAATAAAGGTCCTGTATACAGGTCTCTCTGTGGGTGTCATGATGTCGGTCCCAGTGTGAGTGACCCGGTGAACCAGCTGCTAACAGACCGAACCACAGCGTGTAGGGAACAACAATGGCAGACGAAGCTCCTTTCCAGTTTTTACACAACGAAGTCATTCAGTACATTTACAAGTCAGCTGAGAACGCAGAGACGGTAAGAGTGTCAGTAAGCTGCACTTTTCTCCGGACAGTCAGTAGTCGTCACCTGTGTTATTCATCACTTCTCTGTCCTTCGCTCAGGAGAATGGACGAAATATCGCCAAGCTGGAGAATATGGGCTTCAGAGTGGGCCATGGTCTGATAGAGAGGTAACCCTTCACTGACGATGTGTCTGCAGTCTGGACAGTGTTCTGGCTGCATTCAATGCTAAATAAGTGTTTGAGTCACTGGCTCATTATGGATTCAATATTAATCCCTTGGACCTCCTTAGACTCTCTGAAAGGTGACCAAGAGCTTCATTGTTTCATATATTCTGATGGATTCTATTTACTTAATTTTCATCTTGTAAATGGAACAATATGAGCGGTTAACCAGTTTTTTTATATATTTGTTATACATTACAGGCACGAGGCAACACAAATGAAACTTAATTATTACAATAATAATACTTTAAAAGGTGTCAAGAAATCTGATATGCAGAGGCAAACCAACACTACCATATTTGTATGTGCATTAGTATTGCATCAAAATAAGCTGTATGGAAACATAGTTTGATTTAAAAAAAAAAAACACCATGGACATATGAAGTGAACTGGATCCAGTGTCATTCATTCCTGTAAAGGACTCCTATCTTTTTGGGTCCTATGGCATCCTGTGACACACCTAGATGTTGTAATTCAACCAGTTTCCACCACTTCCTGGTTAATCATTTATTCTGTCTTAGTCTCTGCATTACACATGGCCAATACTAGCATGAAAAGACATGAAAGAGCAATTCCTGAAGGCCTCTCTCTATTTCCTCTCATAGATGGTTTGATGGCCAAGCCGACTTGTTTTGTTTCCAGTTCATAACCTCTACTTCTTCTGTTTGCTGGCAGATTACAGCCATGCTTACAGAGGAGTCTAACATAACTTCAGACCAAACTACGCTGTAACTGGGTTTATCTGATGGAAATGCACTTCTTTTTTAGATATTTTAAAAGGTTTGCTTAAATTGCTTAAGATTTGCTTGACAATTGAAAGGAAACATGACTACTGAATGTATCTACTACCAAGTAGTGTGAGTGTGAGTGTGAGTATGTGTATATATCAAAGCCTGATATATGTTCTTCCTCTGGGCCATAGAGCTCCAGTGTTGTCCCAAAACTATAAAAACACATGAAGGAGCCACACTGTTGCACTGACATGTTCCTTCATTACCATGAACACACACTATAGATTATTTTTGACTCAGTCCCACACACACACACACACACCGTCCTGCTGCCACATAAACTCACTAGAGGAACAACTGTGGAGAACAGTCCCCAAATACATGTGTCATTTCCTGTTGTTTGAGTTCTGCTTGACTTAAACTGCAGTGACCAGCTGTTTCACAAAAGACTGAATGACACTGCATACAGTATATAGCCACTGACAAAGCTGAGAAGTGGGACTAACACATTGGGTCTCTTGTAAAAAAAACAATGGTATGAACAGTGTCAAGCCTCTGGACTTCATGTGAACAGCTTTTCCTTTTCTCCAGACTTACAAAAGACACAGCACGGTTCAAAGATGAGCTGGACATCATGAAGTTTGTCTGCAAAGACTTCTGGACCTGCGTGTTCAAGAAGCAAATCGACAACCTTCGAACCAATCACCAGGCAAGCTCTCTGTAGTTACTCTCATTCATACAGTAGGTTATCTTTAACATAACATGAGCCAGCCCGACAAACTGACATCATTCATTTTGTTTCAAACATACATAATACACAAATAAATATCAGTGTTATTCACCAGCTGTACTGCTGAATGCTGTGTTTTAGGGCATCTATGTTCTCCAGGACAACAAGTTCCGATTACTGAGTCAGCTGTCAGCTGGGAAGCAGTACCTGGAACACGCCCCAAAGGTGCTCTGCCTCCATTTCAGACAATTGTACTTTATTATGACTTTCTGCAGTTTCCCGTTTGTGAGGCAGCTGATCCCAGACCAGCAGGACTTCACTCTGCTCTAGAGTCCCATTAAGATAACTTTTAAATTAGCAACATTGCAGAGTGTAGATAAGCTGTAAGCAAATAGCCTGCAGGTTACTCATGTTCACTTTGTTACCTTCAGGTGCAGGGTCGTCCTGGTCACAATCCAAATCTTTTAATATTGAGCATCTGCTGTCAAATCACGCTTCATCTTTTTTAGATTTTAGTTTCATTAACAGGTTCACAGTACACAGCTAGAGTTTTATGTGTATGAGTAGTTCTCTAAGAACATAAAGCCTTTGTCACAGCTCACCTTTGGTGTTTCTCGTAATGCTGTGTATTGGGTAATGTAGATAACCGGACAGGATTTAGACAACCTCCTTCAGCATGATGCAGTTTAAACCTTAACCTCCTTTACGCGTACACACACTGCTGTATTTCTTTAGTTCATTCATGGCTGTCCATTTTCAGTGTTTTAGCAGATCACTGTACCCACAGCAAACACACATTAACCAGGATTTATATAGCTGATGATGTACGTCAGACATGCCTCTATGTGATGCCAGGACATCCCTACTCCTCTTGTAACACAGATGTGTGTCTCTCTGCAGTATCTGGCTTTCACCTGTGGTCTGGTGAGAGGAGCTCTGTCCAACCTGGGAGTGAAGAGTATTGTGACTGCTGAGGTGTCCATCATGCCTGCCTGTAAGACACACATCACTTGTCCATCATCCAATCAGAGAAAAGAAAAATCTTAACTTTTGCCTTTTTTCCAAGAGCTGGGTGTGAATGATTAGAGTATGAATTTGAAACATATTTAAGCAGAAGGAAATAGTTTTTACTACTGAATAAGAATGAAGTGTGGACTAACACACGCTTTCTTCTGTCTCTGTTCTTTATATCTCTGCAGGTAAATTCCAGATCATGATCCAGAAAATGTGATGAGGCCACATTCACTCTGCACTCTACTGCTGTCATACATCCTTGAGTTGCCGCCATTAAAGGGAAATGCCGCCCATCTTCATCAGTAAAATAAACGTCACTCTGCACTTTAGTTTGTCTACACTTCCAACGTCCAGAGCCTCATGTTCTCAAAAATATCTTTAGAGAAAGAGTGTTTCCTGCTGACATGCTGTCATTGATATCAGAAGTGGTCAAACACTGTCAATGCCATGACAATTATTTCTGAGAATTAATTTATGTTAAAAAGAAGTCTATGGGCTCTATCTTTTACCAGAGCAACTGTCATTGGTAGTTTCAGGCCAACGCAGTTGTCATTTTTATGCCCACATTGACTAAGTAGCAAATGTACCATGATGTTGTTGGTCTTAAAATGAGCTGTGGACAGGAGCATTTTTGACGCGTTGCTATCTTGAGGCAGCAGACAGGGATTGCCCCATTGACCAACAAAAACCTGGTTTTAAGTCAATGGTGCATTATTCAGATTGTGAGAGGTGGGGTCAAACACTTTATTTCCTGCATTCTGGTGAATTGTTAATGCACCAATTTATGGTGGAAATGTTTATTTTTATGTTAAGATAAACCGCTCCCCCCACACTTCTAACAAAACGTGTCACGATGAGTCCATGATTTCTGTTTGTAAGCATGCACCTCACCCCTCTGTGTCCTCAGCGCCTCCTCACCCCTCTGTTTCCCGTGTGTGTGTGTGTGTGTGTGTGTGTGTGTGTGTGTGTGTGTGTGTGTGTGTGTGTGTGTGTGTGTGTGTGTGTGTGTGTGTGTGTGGACGTAGGCTGCTTCAAAGTACGCTCTCCCCCTAACCTGTGGCCGTTTTGAGGCTGATGTCTCTTGCATTACGCATCGCTTCTCCTGCAGTATTACTATTACTTTCTTATCTACTATTACTAGTATTACTATTACTTTCACTCTGGTGGCACAAAGCTAACAGCAGTTTGAATTCATACACAGTAAACTGTTGATCCATTTTAAAATATGATATAAATGTATTAAATAATCAGTTTGTTTGGATATACCATTTCAAAAAAAGATATATGTGTATGGTCCCAGCCCTACTAGTTAGCTCTAGTTGGAGCTGTAGAGCTTCTCAGAAACCAATTTTATGTTTAAGCAGTTCAAAGAGAAATAACAATAGTTAAACAAAAATAACATTATATAGACCAAAAATAATAAATAACACACAAGTCCATGTCTCTTGTGTGTTATTTATTATTTTTGGTCTATATAATGTTATTTTATATAGACCAAAAATGTTAATAAAGTCAATGTCTCTACAATTCAACTTCAAACAAAGCAACTTGGAGTTGAAGTGTGGCGACAGTGAAAGGCAGACAGAGTTCCCTTCAAGAATATTATCCTCAGACATGCCAACCTGTGATTTCATAAACAGATTACATGAATGAATAAAGACACAGTGCTCCACACATAGTGAGGACACTTACTGTCCAATACTGGTCAGCAATCCTGTTGAAGCATGGAAATATCCAAAGTGTTTGTACAATATGTAGATGGATTTTTTTTTCTCCCTTTTTTAAGTTGCTTGTTTTCAGGTGGAATCAGTTGCAATAAATACCTCTCTGTCTATGTTCCAGCTTACATGATTCATTCTCTGGGTAAAACCCCAGAAGCCCAGTTATAAACTCTTCTGGCAAACAGATCTCAGAAACTACAGAGCATTCATAAAGTATTCAGACCCCTTCACATTTTTACATTTGGTTATGTTGCAGCCTGATGTTAAAATAATTCAAATGAATTCATCTATCTACACTATACCTCATGACAAAGCCAAAACTACATTTCAGAATTGTTTATGAGATGAATACTCTGAGGGCACTGTATATACATTTCATGCAATACACTTTATCAGAATTCTCAAGCTACTCAAATTCAAGTATTTGCTCAGACAACTTTAATTTCTAGATTTTGACCTACTGAGACTGTGTTGGTTATCTCAGCGCTCTCATCATCCTCATTCCCAGCAGGAGAAGGCAGCTGACACACTGTTACCTGCACACCATCTGACAGCAGACAGTTACAGTACAGGATGTCAGCTGTCTGCTGCTACTGGAAACCAGGCTGGAAGTATCTCTTAACTAGCTGAGTTGGAATAATAAAAATAATTTTAAGATGGAAGTATTCAATCACAAATCACGAAGCACTGTGGCTCTAAAAGCAGTTCCTCAGTTTGAGAAGCTAGAGGCAGACCAGAGGACTCCTGAGTCATGTGTCTCTTGTAGAGGGGACTGTGGTCTGTGGGTTTGTCCCGAAGAATGACACCTTGTTAATATAAACTATATGCATTAATGCAGCTTTAATTAGTGCAGCATTTGCAGTAAGTATGAAATGACAATGCACTCAGACCCGTCGCTGGAATGCAGACTGGCCAATCCTAGCGTAGCATCGGCCAGCACTGACCAGGGCCTGACAACTATTCGTCTCTGCTCAATAAACTCTCTTCAGTGGTTTCAGATGTTCTTCATTTTCAGGCTGGTTTAGTGGATTTGGTGCAAATCATGGTGAAACTTGTAATAGGGATTCGCTACCAGGAGAGGTAGAACATGATATTGGCTAACATTAGCGGAGTACGTTAGCACGTCACTAACTAATCTTAGCATGTCTATGCTATGCTAGCTACTGAAGGTATACTGAATGTCTACACATGCTTCTTGTGCTTTTTAATGATTGTAAATGTGAATAAAGACCTACCAGCTTTACAGGAACAGTGCTGTTCCTTCTTTCATTGTCTCACTAGGTGATGTGGTTATTACTTGGTGGTTCGCTTTTACTCTGTGATCCGTAGCTGTAGCCTCTAACCTTTTCTTTTCAACCCGTTTTCACTGCTGAATTAGTTTAACATCCTGATAGGTTCTTCAAATACTTATTGTAAACCTGTCTGCTTCTCTCTGAAATTACTTTTTTTGTTTTACCAAAAATCTGATTATATTTCATCAGGGAGTGCCTGTTGGTGACAGTGTGGGCTCCATGGTAACGTGGCTCTTACAGCTCTGGTAGCACTTACAGCTCTGGGGGACAAGACTTAGCAAAGGGTAAATTAGTAATCATCTGACTTATCAGCCCCTTCACTTGATAACATTATTGAATGGATACACCTGCCGTCTCTCTCTGTTGGGGCTGTTACATTAGCAGTTATTTGCTCACTTTTCTGCACTGGACCTCTGTGATAATGACGCAACTGCAACACTCTTAAGTCAAGGTTACCGAGTTAGGAATTCAATCCACGTCAAGTGTGTTTGTTTTAGCACTCAGCCTTAACACATCCTAATCTGCTTTGAAACCGACAGGAAGTTTCTAAAGAAATCAAGAAAAATATACCTTTTTATGAATTCAAATATTTTATTGAGATTTCAAACAAATCCTTTTTTGAAAGATGTACAAAACTTTGACAACATGTATTCTGCTCTGTTGAGACACCTTCAGCTAATGACTAAACAAACTTTAGAAGATAGATCAGAAGAAACACATAATCAATAATCACAAACAAAAAGATGTCAATGATTTTTACATTTGATTTTGAATACTGTCAAAATCAGAAATCATTCTGTGACAGATGACATCACAATGCAGGTTTCCCTTTCAACATCCAGTGCAGGCAACAGATTCACAGATCTCACAGGCGTAAGAGTGGGAAGCCACAAGTGCTGAAAAAGGAAAAAAAACCATCACCAAAAATATTCCAAGTCATTTGCTGGAGACCAGAAATGTCCACCGAAATATCATGGAAATCTGGCCAGTATTGTTGAGATACTTCACTGTGGACCAAAGTGTTGCATAGACTGAACGAGGAACATCACCATCCCTAAGACCTCTGTATCAAACAACATGGGGCCACTTAAAACTGCTATTAACACATGAGATGTGGTCCGAGAACACGTCATACAAACTAGTTTGTTTGAAGCTTTGAAGCCTTTGGGCCTCTGCTACCAGTTGGACAACAACACCTCAACCTGAATCCGTAGCAGATAAACTCAGAACGTTGTTTAAATCTGGGAACACATTACTGACCAGACAGGTTGGAAACAAAGTTAGTCAAAGTTATTTTGGAAAAAAAAGGATTAGTGAAGGATTATTATCAGCTCTCAGGTGTGCTCACTTTCAGTTTGCCCTCCAAATCAAGTGGTTAAAGTCAGTAGTTTCCAATCCGTTTGATTTGTGACCCTGTAAAATACAAGTGTTTAGTTATGACCCAGTGTGGATGTGAGTTGCGATGAGCTAGTGTATTTACTCATTTGCGTAGTTGAATAAATACACTAGCTTTCCATCACTGGAAACCCGACCATCACAGAACTGTGTTTAAAAATGGACTTTACCCAGTCTGGCCAGAGATGCTCTAGCATTTGTCGTCAAACACAGAGGTCTGAAGTCTTGGGACAGAGCGGGGTGAGAACACACAGCTGCTGCTTTGGCCTCCACCAGCTGGAGCTCCTTTTCTGCTGCTGCATCATCTCCAGTTATCAGAGCACCCTGTCACAAAGGGAGCTCTTGATGAGGACTCTGACGCAGAGTAGAGGTTCAGCTGACGATCTTTTATTTCCAACAAAAATGCACAGGGAAATCCCTGGAAACAAAAACCTCTCTTAGCGAGGAAAGAAGAAAATAACAAAGTAGAACTAAAAATGCTCTGATTTAACTCAAGGAGCTGCAAAGTCAAAACGGCAAAAGCCAAACCAAAAATCACTTCTCGAGGAAGGTATTAAACTACAAATAAAAATGCTGTGATTTAACTCGAAGAGCTGAATGGTCGAAAAGGCAAAATGAAAAACAAAATCTCTCTTACCGAGGAAACAAGAACGGGACAGACAAAACTATGACTTGGACTGATAATAGCATAAGGCGGATGTGCAAGACGAAAGGACATGACACACTGGCACAGGACAAGGGGAGACGCAGACTATAAGTACACATGAGGGAAGTGGGGGAACAGGTGGACACAATCAGGAATCAGGGAAGACAATCAGACTGGTGACACATGAGGAAGGGCAAGGAACCTGAAACGAGAGGAGTTAATTTCCAAAATAAAACAGGAAGTCACAAAACAAACGTGGAGACAGGACAAAAACCCAGCTTGACATACAGGTGTGACATTACCCCCCCCTTAAGGCCGAATACCAGACGGCCTTGGAATGTCCGGGTGATCTCTATAAAAGTCCCGAATGAGATCCGGGTCGACTATGAGGCTAGGAGAGACCCATTGTCGTTCCTCTGGGCCGTATCCCTCCCAGTCCACGAGGAACTGCCTGCCCCGGCCCCGCTTACGTACTGCCAACAATTTCTTCACTGTGTGATTCCACTTGTAAGGGTAGTTCCTTGGCCGCGAGCCATACTTGCTGGCCGGGCTGATATACAGGTGCCGGTCTCCTCCTGCAGTCTGCTGCTCTTTTTACTCTGTCCCCCTGTTGGATTAGTGTCTGTCGTGCTGCTGCCCAGATGCGGCGGCAGCAGCGACGGACTAAGGCATGGGCGGAGGGCACAGACACCTCTGGTTCGGACTCGGGAAAAACAGGAGGTTGGTAACCAAACACACAATGGAAGGGAGACATACCAGTGGCGGAGGTGGGAAGGGAGTTATGGGCGTACTCTACCCATGTCAGGTGTTGGCTCCAGGACGCAGGATTCTGGGCCACCAGGCACCGAAGGCCGGTTTCCAGCTGTTGATTGAGGCGCTCCGTCTGGCTGTTAGCCTCGGGATGGTACCCAGATGTGAGGCTAGCGGTGGCTCCGATGAGCTTACAGAACTCCTTCCAGAACCGTGAGACAAATTGGGGCCCCCGAGCCGACACAATGTCTTGGGGGAATCCGTGGATCCTAAACACATTGTTCATCATAATATCGACCGTCTCTTTAGCTGACGGCAACTTGGGCAAGGCTAGAAAATGTGCCATTTTAGAGAATCTGTCCACCACGGTCAAAACCGTGGTGTTACCTTTGGAGATCGGGAGCCCCGTGACAAAGTCCATAGAGATTTCTGCCCACGGCCGGGACGGAATGGGCAGCGGCTGCAGCAAGCCTGCACGGGTTCTGGAGGAGTTCTTGTTCCTAGCGCAGACGGAACATGTCTCAACGTACTCCCGGACCTCCGGCTCCATGGGCAGCCACCAGAACCTCTGCGTGATGGCGAACATGGTCCGACGTACGCCCGGATGGCAGGTGAGCAAAGACGAGTGAGCCCAGTGGATCACCTGTGGGCGCAGATTAACGGGGACAAACAGACGATTATCTGGGAACCCACGAGGTGGAGGGGTCTCACCGTTAGCCTGCTTCACCTCGGTTTCTATAGGCCAGGTAACCGCTCCAACCACACAGTTAAGTGGAAGGATGGGCTCAGGTTCCATGGCCACAGGCTCAGGGCTGAAAAGACGGGACAGGGCATCAGGCTTGGTATTCTTTGACCCCGGTCTGTAGGATAGGGAAAAATCAAAACGGTTAAAAAAAAAAACAAAGACCAGCGGGCTTGACGGGAATTTAAACGTTTAGCTTTCTTAATATACTGCAGGTTCTTGTGGTCTGTCCAAACCAGAAACGGGTGCTGTGCACCCTCAAGCCAGTGCCGCCACTCCTCCAGCGCCACCTTCACCGCCAGCAGCTCACGATCTGCCGTCAGCCGTCGAGATAAGAAGGCACAGGGGTGAAGCTTGTTATCCAACACTGCTCGCTGGGAGAGAATGGCCCCGATCCCGTCATTAGAGGCGTCCACCTCCACCACGAACTGGCGAGCGGGATCAGGGAGCGTGAGGATGGATGCTGTGGTGAACCGCCGCTTAAGCTCTCGGAAGGCTGCGTCCGCGGACCAGTGAAAAGGTACCTGCGGAGAAGTGAGAGCATGGAGTGGAGCTGCTGTCGCGCTGAAGCCTCTGATAAACCGCCTGTAAAAGTTGGCAAAACCGAGGAATTGCTGCACTTTTTTGCGGCTATCAGGTGTTGGCCATTCGGCTACAGCGCTTACTTTAGCCGGGTCCATGTGAACCCTTCCAGGGGCTACGATAAAGCCCAGGAAGGAGACAGTATTGGCATGAAATTCACTCTTTTCTGCTTTAACGTATAACCCGTTGTCTAGGAGACGTTGCAAGACGAGTTCAACATGATTTTTATGAGTGTCTAGCTCGGGGGAATAAGTCAGAATGTCATCAATATAAACATGTACAAAATGATCTAAGAATTCTCTCAACACGTCGTTTATCATCGTCTGAAAAACTGCTGGGGCGTTGGTGAGACCAAAAGGCATGACCAGATATTCATAATGTCCGGATGGCGTGTTGAATCCTGTCTTCCACTCATCCCCTTCCCTAATGCGAACCAGATGATAAGCGTTGCGCAAGTCCAGTTTGGTGAAAATCTGTGCCTGTTGAAGCTGGTCGAATACTGTAGTCATGAGGGGAAGGGGATATCTGTTCTTAACTGTGATTTCGTTAAGTGGGCTATAGTCAATGCAGGGGCGAAGAATTCCATCCTTTTTTCCCACAAAGAAGAAACCAGCCCCTGCTGGGGATGAGGAAGGTCGGATCAAACCTGCTCTCAGAGACGACTCAATATAGTCTTTAATGGCCTGCCTCTCAGGCCCAGAAACCGAATAAAGAGGGCCCTTCGGGATGGTGGAGCCGGGCAGGAGATCAATGGCGCAGTCAAATGCGCGATGAGGCGGTAGGGCTGTGGCTTTGCTTTTACTAAAAACCTCTGCGAGATGATGGTAGCAGCTTGGAACCTTGGTCAGATCAGTGGTCTCCGAGTCTGTGATAGAGTGAGTAAAAACACTGTTAAGAGTAGGGTTCTTCTCTTGGGGCTGTGATTCCCGTCATTGGTTCCTACAACTCTCCCCCCACGCCAGAATGTCCCCGGTGAGCCAATCTATGCGTGGGTTGTGGCGAATTAGCCACGGAAACCCGAGGATGAGATGGTGCAGAGGTGAGTATATAAGGTACAGCCTTATGCGCTCCCAATGATCGGCGATGCGAAGATCTACTGGTTCGGTAACATGTGTTATAGTGAACAATGCGCTTCCATTGAGCGTGCTCGCCTTAACAGGCTTACTCAGTGGGTTAACCCGAAGCCCCAGTCTCCACGCTAAACCCCAGTCGATTAGACTCTCATCTGCCCCTGAGTCAATCAGGGCTCCCAGCTCGAGGTCTTTATTGTGGCGTTTAATCTTCACTGTGGTTAATCGTCGTGGGGTGAGAGTAACTGCTGTGACATGACTCACCAACAGGTTGGCCTTCACGGGGCAAGCGGTGATGAGGTGGCCATGTTCGCCACAGTAAAAGCACCTGCCCTCCTGATAGCGCCGCTGCCGCTCCTCCTGAGAGAGCCGGGCCCTTCCCATCTGCATGGGCTCCTCTTCTCCTCTGGCGGGAGGTCGTGAACGTTGCTCAGGAGAGGTCCGACGTGATGCGGCGTGCCAGAGAGCCGCTGAAGAACCAGGTGCCGTGGCTGTCGACCTGGACCTGCGCTGCCGCCTCCGTTCCCGCAGCCGGTTGTCTGTGCGGATGGCGATGAGGGAATCGAGGTCCAGAGGGAGGTCCAATGGGACCAAAAGGTCCTGGATCAGATCTGAAAGTCCTTTCAGAAAAACATCGTATAGGGCCGTGGTGTTCCACCCGCTCTCCGTCGCCAGGGTGCGAAAGCGAATGGCGTAATCACAAACAGGCTCTCCTCCCTGTTTTATCCGGCTGAGCTACGGAGCCCTTTCTCGGTCTGTCGCCACAGGGTCAAAGACGAGTTTGAGAGCGTCGGCAAACCTCTTAGGCGGAGCACAGAGAAGCACGCCTTGGCCCTTCCCGTGAGATGAGACATCATGAAGGCGACCTTGGATCTTTCTGCGTGAAAGTGAAGAGGAGAGTGCTCAAAGTGCATTTCGCATTCAATAATGAATGACCTACTTTGTCCGATGGTCCCAGAGTATTGTTCCGGGGGTGTCAGCCTGGTGCATGCGTCTGCATGTGTGGCTACGGGGGAGGGCTCAGAAGGCTTGGGAGGTTGCTCGGGAGCAGCGGCTGGGTTTGTGGAGAGGAGGGTGAGGATCTGTTCCACCTGGGTGCTGAGAAGTCCCACCTGCGTGGTTATGGTGGCCTTAAACCCCTCCTGGCTTTGAGCTAGTCCCCTGACTCCTCGATCGAGGCCAGCCACCAGATCCTCATGCTGCGCCAGCCTTGAGGCTTGAGTGCGCAGCGCCGCAGTCAGCTGGTCCTTCTCTGCAGAGTCCATTCTGGCCAGTGTGTACTGTCACAAAGGGAGCTTTTGATGAGGACTCGGACGCAGAGTAGAGGTTCAGCTGACGATCTTTTATTTCCAACAAAAATGCACAGGGAAATCCCTGGAAACAAAAACCTCTCTTAGCGAGGAAAGAAGAAAATAACAAAGTAGAACTAAAAATGCTCTGATTTAACTCAAGGAGCCGCAAAGTCAAAACGGCAAAAGCCAAACCAAAAATCACTTCTCGAGGAAGGTATTAAACTACAAATAAAAATGCTCCGATTTAACTCGAAGAGCTGAATGGTCGAAAAGGCAAAATGCAAAACAAAATCTCTCTTACCGAGGAAACAAGAAACAAGACAGACAAAACTATGACTGATAATAGCATAAGGCGGGTGTGCAAGACGAAAGGACATGACACACTGGCACAGGACAAGGGGAGACGCAGACTATAAGTACACATGAGGGAAGTGGGGGAACAGGTGGACACAATCAGGAATCAGGGAAGACAATCAGACTGGTGACACATGAGGAAGGGCAAGGAACCTGAAACGAGAGGAGAGTTAATTTCCAAAATAAAACAGGAAGTCACAAAACAAACATGGAGACAGGACAAAAACCCAGCTTGACATACAGGTGTGACACCCCCAGTGCCTTCACTGACTCCAGGGAGAAGTGAAAGTCTCCCTCCTATATGGAATGACATGTGTTAGCTCTGAGCCCATGTCCAGCGAGGCTGGAAATACCACAGGACACTTACTTGTGTTACAGTCACTTTCACTTATTGACTTGTGACTTACTAACCTGCATACTTTGCATATTATGAGGTTTTTATTGATATGTACCACCCTTGTCCCAGGCTTTACGTTTTATGTAGTGGCTTTAATAATGAAACAAATAATAATACATGAACATTATGTAATTTCCACACTTTGTGTGAACCCATCAGTAATGCACTGAATGTTAATAAGTTGTATTTTGTTCCAGAAGGTGGGGGGATACATTAGTGTAATGCTGGAGGGATTTTCTCAACCTGGCAACCCACCTGTTGATGGTGAAGTCTAAAGCAGTATCAAATGATTTACTAACATCAAATATTAATAATTATTGACACTTTATAAAGTGTAACTTGTAATGCCCCTAAGGGGTCATGAGCAAAAACCTTTTTTCTGGTGCAAATAGGAAACTATCTGGGTTCAGGTGTACATCAGGATCCAGAAATGATCTGATGCCTCAAAAATAACCTGGTACTCACTAATTTTACTTATGTTTCTTTGAGGGCTGCACCGTGCCATATTAGAAAGTGGTACCATTTCGTTTGTCATTTTTTCCACAGTTCAAAGGGAGGCCTCGGCTGTGCAGAGGTGAGAAAAGAGCCACGGTTTGAACTTCTCTCCCAGCTCAATTTTTGTATTTACTTTTCATGTGTACAACCGAGTGCAACACCGTGAATGTCTTCCAGGAGCAACTGTCTGAAAATGTGCTCCAAAGCACTTTAATTAGCATGTGTTGTACAACACGTGCTATAAACTAGTTATAGACCAGTATACCCCGGCCCTTAGTCTTTTACATGAGATAAGAACAATACATTACTTCCAACATACAGGTGGAACATAACAAACTACCACAAAAGTATTACAGTAAATGTGGAGGCCTCATTTGAGAAGCTCCCTCAAAATAATTTGTGATGAGAGAGCTCATCAGAGTCAATGCCAGAGAAAGCCAAGCCAACAGCTCATATATAACTTGCAAAAATTCTACAATAATATTAGAACGAGAATATATAATCAAACAGCCACACAAAAAGGACCAGATTACATAAAGACTTTCAAATAAGAATTGAAAAAGAATTGCAAAAACAAAATCACAAGAAAACCTAAACAGGAGGTTTGGTTGAATGCTGGAGCGTTCCAGGTTTCAGGTGTTCTTACCGTGACAGTCACAGCGCTGGAGGACTTGCACAGAACTATGAGGAGGACTAACACACAGATGGTGGTCTTCATCTTGCTGCCTGTGATGTATAACAAACTTCTTCTTTTTCCTCTGTGAGCGTCTCTCAGCACTGCTCTGTACACAGCATTGCTTCAGTGTATTTATGGAGGGTTTGACTCAGATCGTGGGCGAGGCCTGAAGGGTAGTTAATGATAAACAACACATACTGTTTATAATGCCATAAAAGCTGCACTGTTGTCCCATGCTGTGGAAAATGAGAAGAGAAATGATGGGTATTCATTGCTTTATATTCATTTAACTGATTACCATGTGTACAGCACTCTGCAATGTACACATGATAAAGTGGCCTCAGATAACTAACAGCCAACATGTAGTTACATAAGGTTAGGCCTCTTTTACTCTACATGGGATTCTAAGCACAGATGTCCGCACTAGCCTTAGTCTAGTTTAGAACAGCATATATACTATGGGAATGGTCAGGGGTCATCAACTACATTTGTCCAAGGGCACAATTCTTCTTATTATTATGTTATTATAAGACCATTATTGTGTATGTATAAAAAAGAATAAGAGCATGTAAATTAATACATAAATGAAACAAAATGTTAAAAAAGAGCAATTGAAAAATAGATAAATAAAAACCAAATGTGAAATGAGAGCTATGAGTTATTTTCTGTGTTTATTTTTGCGTTGTATTTTCTTACCCATATCTTTGGAATAGCACATTCGCTGAGGAAACTCAAACGCATCTTAAATTTAGCTCAGCAAAAGCTATTGAGAAGCGAAAGTCTGGCTTGAGATTTTTTTTTATTGTGTCACATATTAGACATTTACTTTTGTCAGGTGAAGTTACAACTTCATCAGATTTGTCCCTTATAATTATAGCCATCATTGAGATGAATAGGTTAGGGTATAATTTCCCATGATTTTTTGTTATTGCAGCCATCTTCGACTTTTTTAAATTAAAACTTCTAAACTCCAATGATACAGTAATTGGTAAAGCTGCTTTCATTGCTTTTTTGTCCAGTTGCTGTAAACACAAACATCCCCAGACTCCCAATCCAGAGACAAAATGTCTGTCTCTTCAGCTGCTAAATGCCCCACTATGTTCAGCAGTCTCTAATGCTACAATTCCACCACTCCACTCAACTCATATTTTGGGGGGTTTTCATTGGGCAAAGTTGTGGATAGTACCTGGTACTTGTTGGTCAAGGTTCCAAGCGAGCTGACCCAATCCTAGAAGGCGGAGCTAAACAGCTGCAGACCACTGATTGGTCAGAGATAATCTCCATAGCACAAGGCATCCTGTACAAACACACTGTTTTTTAATAGCCAAGCAACCATCATTAGTGACTGCAATTGTTTTTATTCACTTGACCCAGATATTTAAAAAAAACAAACTATGCAAAACTGTACATGCACCGTAGAATTGACGCCACATGTATATTGTCAATAGTTAACAGAGTCTCCTCATGTATTTTGCATTTTTTGGTGATTGGATGGCGAGCTTTTAAAACTGCTCAGAAAACCTCTTATTGTCAATATACATAGGACAGGTATCCGTCCTCTGAATGCCCAAGGTCTTTAAGTTGTAGTTGTAAAGTTTCATGAGTGATTATCCCGGAAGTCATTTTATAAAGTGACATCAAGTTTGGTCTCACTACAATAAAATGACTACTATATGGAATCACAGCATCACACATGAATACATTGGGCTCTTTGAATCCCAATGTAATCTCAGCTTTCCAGTCATACCCAATTAATGCGATTCCATATATAATTTAGAAATAATATATACACACCCTTATGAGAATTAGTTGAAAATAACTAATTTATACTGCATGCAAAAAAACGACTTGGTTTTTGCCCCAAACAGCATCGGATTATCATAAAGTAAGTATGTAAAGGGGAGATGCATAGGTACTGTTAGTTTATCATGTTCACCATCCCAGCGGTACATATTGTTATTGGAAGCATGCAAGTAGAAATGTAATTATATAATATAAATATAAAACTGCATTAAACATATAAGGTTCAGTTTTTTGTGAACACTGTGTTAAAAGGGAAGTATACTCTCATTTTAGATGCTGATTTGAAATTATTATATTAAATGTTTCTAATCATTTTTTTTCTTGTGTGTGGATATGGGTTGTTATATTGGGTTGTTCAATGGATATTTTTCTCATCACCTCAGTGTTAGTCTATCAATATGTAGTAAACATATGCATGTATATTAATGTTCACATGTACATTATCACTTAAAACTCTTAATTCATGCTTAATACAAACTTAATAAACATTTATACCACAAGTTTTAGTTAGCATATTTTTCTGTAACTTTTCTCTTTATTGCTCATAGCATTTTCACATGCTTCCATGGTGGATTTAGATGTTGAAAAACTTGACCACTCCACATTTCAACAGTTGTGTTTTTCATCTTTCTAGGTCACACTGTAGGCACTTAAAGGTTGAAGAGGAATACTGCCACATCGTCCATTAACCAAACACGTCTAAGGAAACATTTAAACAGTACTGTCATCAGTGTTGCTTTGCTTGTAGCTAGTTCAAAGATTCCTTTGGACATTTGGATATGACTAAATTATTGTTTTGGTACAGTATTATAAGCAGAGGTGTATTAAATAAATAATATTAAAATACAAGTTCTGATTAACCATATTGACCTTAGCAAGAGAGTATCACATGACCAGTGACACAACAGTTGAAAACTGTCATGTGTTTTCCATATCAAGTTTCCTACTGCATTTGTCCTTCACAGTGTGAAACTGGTTGAGTTCCTGTATTTATGAAGTAAAGTATGGTCTGCCAGCTATCCTTGTCACCTTGTAAGTGTTGAGTCCTGGGGAATCAAACCCTGGCGACATGCCTTTCTTGTTAAAGAGGTAAAAGTTGAAGAGCTGTCTGTCCTGTGCCTCCAGGGAGACAGAGGCGCTATTAACCTTCAGCTTGCAAGGGTATGGGCTCTCAAACACCACCCTGAACACCCTGTCCTGCAGGTAATCCAGCCGAATAGTTCGGTACTTGGAAGGGACAGTTGTGTCCACCTGTGGTCCAAACTGCTGCATGACCAGCACCCCGTCTGGGTCCACCTTAATCTCATAGAAGGTCATATTCCTGTAAGTAAAAAAACCCACATATGGAGCTGGGTTGGGCGGCGGTCTGAGAGTTTGTCGAGCATTTCTGAAAGCCCTTTCCACTGCAGGGATGAGATAGCTGTAGGCCTGGCTCACAAGGTCCTGGTCTGCAGGCCGAACCCCAGCCATTAGGATCACCAGTCCCAGTTTGAGCCGTGGCACCAGGGAGAGACTGGCCGCATAACCGTCCAGGTCGCCGTCCTTCCTCACCACATCATAGCCAAACTGCTCGTTGATCTCCCAAGGTGTGCCGGTGGAGTTGGCAAAGTAGCCGCTGTGGCATCGGAAGAGCGGGGTCAGCATGGTGTTCAGGGTGTCCTGGCGGAGCAAGGTCCCGCCATATGCGCCCAGAAGAGCCATCATGAGCTTGGCCATGTCAGCTGCTGTGGAAAACATCTGGCCTGCAGGTCGGTACCAACCGAGGTTGTAGAGGGGAGCTGGCTGGCCATTGCTGTACACACCCACAGCCATCTGCCTCTGAATGGCTAGATTTAAGTTGAAACCTGTGTCCTCCATGCTGAGTCGCTCCAGAACATTGTCTGACACCCAGCTCTCAAAGTCTGAGCCAGTCACCTTATGGGCCAAGATGTTGGCCAATAAGGAAAAAGCAACATTGCTGTAGTGGCATCTGAGGGAAAAGAGAAAGCAATGTCAGAAAGGTTTGCAAGCTCTTTTTGGATGCAAAATACCAAGAGGATCCTTGTTCTATGCATAATAATCTCCTTTTTCTTTTCAGAATATAGAAATGCTTCCTCCTTTTTCTTTTCAGAATATAGAAATGCACGGAAAGTCCAAAGTCACTAGAGTCAAAAATAGAGCAACACAGGAAGGGAACAGAGTCTTACTTGGTGCCTGGATCAGCCACAAGGACATCATCCTGTAACAAATTAAGGGCTGCCTGTGTGTCTCCACTCCAAAGAAGATTAGTTGACCTTAATCTTCTGGGTAACCCTGTGAAAATATTAGAAAACACCAGTGAGCAAAACTGGTGAGTAAATCTGTAAACTATGTCATCCAGGTACCCTTTTGTGAATTTGCCCCTAAATCTGTTATTTGATCACCTTGGTCAAGTGCAAAATACCTGAGACTTTCTAGGTCCCAACAGGATGTATCCTAATAACTATGATGAGCATCAGACTTTTTATCTAGCACAACCATCTAGGTCAATCTTTACACTTATAGAGTGACGTATCTCAACATCTACTTGATCACATGATTTTGTGTGGACATGCACGGCCCCCAGTAATACTTTCCATTGACTATGGTGATCTGACTTTTCCTCTATAGCATGGGGGGATTTTTTTGATTAGATGGATAACTATGAATTTTGGTACATACATTCACGTCTTCCTCAGAAGAATTCTAATAGCTGTACCTGAAAGACTTGTACTCTCAGCAGTGCATCCCCCTCTGTTAATCCCTCCTTTTCATTCTTAGTGCACAGAGCTGGTTAGCTCTATATCTGGACACAGCTCAGTGTAAATATAGCTTCTCTCTCTCTGTTCATGTGAGCCCAGGTTAGCTAAGGTGCTGTAGTGGGAGACTTGTCCTTAACAGAAACAACGTGTTGAGTATGAGAGACTAGACCTACATTATGACCAATGTGCCTCCTTCACACACTGCTGCTGAGCTATTTGACTGTGATAAATGGGATGATGGGATGTGGAAGCACCAGTTACACAATGTAACAGCTTTGTTATTAACTTGCCACTTCAAGAGGCGCAAGTATTAGACATGGATACACAGTGTTCATTTCTGTAGATGTGCACAACAAATGCTCCACCGCCCAAAATCTAAGGAATTATTCTATTAGTCCATTGGATGTTTCTGCACCTCACAATATATGTTCAATGCAGGGTTTAGTCAAAATGCAGGATTTCTATTTATGTGTCTTTTAATAATAATAATAATTATACATTTTATTTTTATAGCGGTTTAAAAGGTACTCAAAGACACTTTACATGCTAAAAAACAGAAACAATAGAAGCAATTACAATATAAACAAAATAGATGACATAATAATAAGGAACAGCACAAAAAACATACATAACTAATTTATTAATGATTATAGGTGAGTTTTAAGTGCAGTTTTGAAAGTGGCGAGTGACGGAGAATATGTGAAGTGCTGGGGGAGAGAGTTCCAGAGGAGGGGGCAGCAATGGAGAAGGCCTTGTCCCCCCAGGTACGATGTTTGGACGGAGTAGGGGAGTAAGGAGGTTGGCATCAGTGGATCTGAGGTTGTAGCTGGGAGCGTATCGATGCAGGAGGTCCGAAAGGTATGAAGGGGCGAGGTTATGAAGGGCTTTGTATGTGATGAGAAGAATCTTGAACTGGATTATTTGCTGTATGGGGAGCCAGTGGAGGTTTTGAAGGACTGGGGTGATGTGGTCTCTGGTGGAGTGGGAGAACTGACGGGCAGCAAAGTTCTGGATGTATTGTAGTTTGTTGATGATTTTGGTGGATGAGCCGTACAGGATGCTGTTGCAGTAGTCCAGTCGAGAGGTGATGAGGCATGGATGAGTGTTTCAGTGATGTGATTGAGGTGGCATTCAAAGGAGAGGGTTTGATCAAAAATGATACCAAGGTTACTGACGTGTGGAAGCAGGAACAGTGGTGCCATCAATGCAGAGGGAGAAGTTGTGGTGGGATTTGTTTAGTGATTTGGGGCCGATGATGACGATTTCTGATTTGTCGCTGTTGAGTTTGAGAAAGTTGGCTTGCATCCAGGTGTCAAAGACTGCACTGAGGTTGAGTAGAATTAGGATGTTGAGAGAGTGGTCATCAGAGTAGAGGAGGAGGTCGTTGGTGACTTTGATTAGGACAGTTTCTGTGCTGTGATGAGATCTGAATCCAGATTGAAATGGTTCGTAGAGTTGGTTCGAGTCGAGGTGGGTTTTTAGTTGGTGGGCAACAGTGTGTTTGCGTATTTTAGACAGAAAAGGGAGATTGGAGATGGGTCTATAGTTGTTGGGGATGTCAGGGTCAAGGCCAGGCTTTTTGAGAATGGGTGTGACTAAAGTGAGTTTGAGGGCTGGATGGACGGAGCCAGTAGACAGGGAGGAGTTGATGACAGAGAGGAGGAGTAGGCGGAGGGCCAGGAGGCAAGACATGGCTAAAGTGGAAGGGATAGGGTCCAGGTCACAGGTCGGAGTCTTCATGCTAGACAGTGAATTATTAAGATCTGGGCGAGAGATTAGTGAGAATTGGGAGAGTTAGTGGGGGATTTACAGATACAAGGTTGGATGGGGCAGGGCTGGAAGTGGCCAGTGGGTTGTAGATGGTATACATTTTTCTTGGTAGAATGCCAGGAAGGAATTACATTTCTCAGCTGTGGAGGAGTGGGAGAGATTGTCCATAGGTTTGAGGAGTTTGTTTATTGTGGAGAAGAGGACCTTGGGGTTGGCGGAACCAGAGCGGATAATACCAGAGTAGCAGGTGGAGCGTTGAGAGCCAGTTTGCATTGCTGTATGTATTCCTTGTAAGCCAGGGTGTGTACTGTGAGGCCAGTTTTATTGGAGAGTCACTCTAGTCTGCGTTTCCGGGATTTCATGAGGCAAAGTTCAGGGGTGAACAAGGGAGCAGTGTGGGTGAAAGAGACAGTTCTGGTTTTGAGAAGGGCAAGCTGGATAGTGTGTTATTGTAGAGGTTGACCAGGTCTGTGAGGGAGGGGCTAAGGGAGGGAGTGAGTGTGGAGAATTTGTCAGTGAGACAGGCTGACAGAGATAAGGGGCAGACAGACTTGATATTACAGAGAATGATGGTGCATGTGTGTTTGGGTTCTGGGATGGGGATGTCGATCTCCATGATGATAGCTAGGTGGTCGGAGACAGTGAGGTCAGAGCCGGAGAGGTGGTGGATGGTGATTCCAGTGGAACAGATCAGGTCCAGGATGTGACTGCGGTTGTGGGTGGGGAAATCAATGTGTTGAGTGAAATTGAAGCATCTAAGCATGTCCAAAAATTCTGTGGCTGTTTTACAGTCTGAGGAGTCGATGTGGATGTTGAAATCACCGAGCAACAGGATGGAAGGTGAGATGGAGCAGAGCTGGGTAAGGAGCTCATATGGGTCAGAGAGGAGGGCAGGATTGGGTTTGGGGGGGCGGTAGATAATTGAAATAATCAGGGGTTTAGGACCAGAGAGTTTGAATGTCAGGTGTTCAAATGAGGATGGACTTTGGATGTTAGTCAGGCTGGTTTTAATGAGTTTGCGGTAAAGAACGGCAATTCCTCCACCATGGCCATCAGGGCGTGGTTTGTCCAGGTAATGATATCCAGTAGGGGTGGTTTGGTTTTTGTAGCAAAGCCCAAAAATAGGTAGTGGGTAAAAAGGGTGGGTGAAAAGGGGCATGAAGTTGTGTGTGAAGTTGTGAAATTAGGATCTTCTCTCTCAACCTCCTTCTTCATCTTTCACACAACTGCTTCTGCCACTGTTTGAAGAACAGAACGAGGTAGAAGGAATGCCTTTTTAGTTCTTGCAGCCAGCAGATATCTGGGCCTAGACTTCCTGTTCCATGTGCTGCTCATTGTTTACAGTCTGATTAGCAACTGCAAGATGCGGGTCTGAAGTTGGAGTTGAGAGACGACGTGAATCTTGTTTCACAAGTAAGCCCAGTTTAAGCTAATTTTAAATCAATAAAAAGCTAAATCATTGATAAAAGATAGCCAGTGGCTTCCCTGATTGCCAGTGTTCTGCCTCATTCGCTCTCCACATGGACTGTTTACCTGCATTCCACCAAAGCCTGTACAAGCTTGCCTGTACATGCTTGTGCATGATTGGTCAATACTACACGGACTGCAAAGGGAAACCAGAACGCTTCTGATACCACAGTGTTGTCCCATTGCCTACACATTCTGCATATGAATGAAGAACCTGCAAAAAAAGATTACTTATGACATCCCCATTCTTATACTCCCAACTTCCAAGCTCTGATTATTTGACCGTTTCTCCATGGGGACTTTTTGTCATATTTGCTCAAACTGTCACTATATCCTCACAGTAGTACATGTGACACATAATCTGTAAAAAGAAAGCTTGCTCCAGTCTGTGGCCGGTGCTTGGTGTTGGCTTGACCGCTTTCAACATGACGGCTGGGTCACAAACTTTCACATTTTGCAGCTGAACAGTACACTAATTAAGTTTTTATGAAAACATTTGAGGTGAAAAAGGGCAATGTTGTAACATAATATTGATCAGAGTAATTGACTCCTTGGCTTTGATTGGGTGTGTTTTTTCAGGCCCAGTGGAATCCATCAAATGCCATATAGTGCTGCAGGAATGAGAAACCCTGAAATTAGTTGTATTTTGCACTTCCGTGCAAATGTGTTTTTGGTTAGATGCCAAGATAAGGTCTGTGGTTAACACAAGCTGAAGAGATTTTAACATTTTGTTCAATGACATGAAATACATCAGTAAATCTCCTACAAGCTTTTATGGATCTTAAAACAGGCGGTTGCTAACAAGTGGCTAAATGAGAATGTCATCACGCCGACTAGACCGCCTCTACCTTAGTGGTGGTGACGTGAAATTATGTGACCGTATTGTAATTTGTTTATAGCCTAACTTTAGCTTTTTATTTCTGCTGATTGTATTTCCGCTTCAAAATAATAAAAAAAATTGGTGCTCATTTGTGATGATTATCTTGCTGAATAAATTGTGCACGTATCATAAACATTGGTTTTCCACATAGCCAATTTCTGCAATAATCCAAAATACAATGGAAAAAGCCCATTGGATTTTTGTTGAGGGAACCAGGTTTGCCGACAAATACGTCATCTCTGCAGCACTAACAGGGGGCAGAGGAACCAGTTTCTTTCCAAAGGTTACCTGTCTAATGCATTACTGTGAGGATATAGTGACAGAAATATGACAAAAAAGGTATTTTTTATTAAATTAAATTTATCAACTGAGCTTTAATGTTGATTATCAAAGATGGTCACTATGTCATTAAAGACAAAAAAAGTGTGGTTACCAGAGAGTTGGCTGGCCATCCTGCGTAAGGTGAGTCCAGGAGAGTGGCTGCCGAGGGTCCTGACTGACGACGATGCTGGCCCCCCACCTTTCCACAGAGGGTCCTTAATGGTGAAGTTGTCTGCGTATTTGTCCAAAGGGTCATCCAGAGAGTCCACAAGGCCGTCTTCCCACAGCTTGTAAAGCATCAGTGTGGGGAAGATCTTAGAGAGGCTCGCAATTCTGCAATCACAGTGATTAAAGTGAGCGTAACACATGCATATTATCATTGATTAAATGTATCCTGGTTTATTAATACGTAGCATCTCCACTGCTGCCGCACAGATCCGATTAAAGCACTTCATTTATTGAGTGGTTCAGTCTCATTGATCACTGATCCTATATGGAGCTTACTTAATACAATGATGTCTAATCCTAATTCTAAATGTAAGCGTCAGATCAGATGCAATCCAATAGAAGAATGTGACTGCAGGTTACATCATGGGGTAATGATTATTGTTCAGATGGAGTTGCTAATATTATTGACTGACTATCATTATTATGAATGACTAAGTATTTGGCATTTAGACAAATCACCACTTCCCTTTTGTCATATTTTATGTTAATCTCTTTGACACCAGATGTAAATCTCACCTGTATACTGTGTACTCATTGGGGGCAGATGAGGAGGGGTCGCTTACATTCTTCTTGCCAAAGTTTCCATTCCACAAAACAGAGTCATTTAAAACCACGATGGCTGATATCGCTGGCAGCTTGGTGGTATGAACGCTCGACCTCAGGAGCACATCTATCTGTTAGGCGAAGATTCAGTAAGAAAACTACAAGCATACCCAGAATATTCCCATGACAAAACATTTTAATATGAAGAAAAATTTGATTAAAAAAAGAGATTCACTCTTTCCAAGGCCACTCTCAGCGATGTGATGGGATGTGTGAGGGGCACAGGCTCAGGAAAGAGAGGGCACATCTCCTCTACTGCCTCTTGTTTTCCAACCACTTCTGTGGAAAAGGATAAAAGGCTTATCACATATGAAACATGTAGACACAACTCATCCGTCACTGTTACACCCCAATTGTACAACCAGAGATGCAGACATCCAAAAATGGATCAAATGATCACTAATTAAACATGTTATAAGATGTTGACCATTTGTGAAACTCAGCTGTTTGTTGTCAATCCTAGAGTCAGAGATCGACTAGTTCCAGGACATTTTTAGCCTTCCTTAGCAAAAAGACAGGACGCAGAGGGAAACTGCTAGCCTTACCAAGTCAAACTCCAATGCTGTCTATTGTTCACGTTATATCTTGTGCGATTTTCACATGCAGAACTCAAAAACATTGTAGTTAAGCATTTAGCGTTTGGCATTTGGGTAAGGGTTAGGGGTTAGCAAAAGAGAGAAAGAAGTTGGATTTAATCCATATGACATTTCCATAAACATGAACTTCATGCTTCCCTCTGTTTGGGATTTAATGGACATGTTTTATTGATGATCTTTTCCTTCCAATCAATGATCTGTCTGTCTTGTAGTTTTCTGTCGTCCGAATAAATCTTGCTAACCTGAGTCTTGATAGCCTTGCCTCTTGTTTGGTTATCCTTTCTTCAAAAATCAAATTAATAGATGCTCTCCACATTTCTCCCTCAAGTAAGCGGTCCATCCAATGGTTCCACGAAAAGAAATGGCAAGCTTAGAATATAAGCACAGACATAACTAGCAAGGGAATGGCACATCTTTAATTATATTATGTGCAGCATGTTAAAGGGTTGGTTCACTGAAAGTATGAAAGAAAACACTATTAGTGCACCTCTCTGTGCAGATAGTTTTGGTTTTACTGGTCCAGGTTCTGAGATGTCTCAACCTCAACACAATGGAAGTTAATGGAATATTATTTTTAATGATCACAACTGAAACATTTTTCAATGTATTTTTTCTTCAAAACATATTTTTTACTGGCCCTTTTAGTAAAAGTAAATGACAAGCATGCTTCTAAAAGTGAGAAAAAAACCTGTCCAGCTGGGTGGTTGATTTACTCTGGACCTGTTACTGGTATTTTATACCTATACCTATCTATACATTATTACTAATACAGTCTTTTGATAGGACAGTATTCTTCATCTTCGTTTGTAAAATATATATTACAATTGAAATGCTAAAATCATGATTTATTAGTGGTAGTAGGTAGGAGGGAATGCAGGTTTTTGATAGAACAAAAATGCAGCTTGTAGCTGTAAAACAATCCTACTGTATGGTTTATTATTAAGTGCTGTAAATATGTCAACCTGCTTTCATTTTCCCAGCAGTACCGGGTTATAAAGATGAGTGTTTTGTATTATGTAACCTCATGTTTGTCACAGTCAGACTAGAGATGCACCGATCCGATATCAATATCTGTATCGGTCCCGATATAGGAAAAAATTCTAGATCGGGTATCGGTGACAATGTGACCGATCCATAAAGGCAAATCTATTCAGTCCAATTGTATGCGTTGTGCTCTGCGTAACGTCATGCGCTAGCGAACTGGCCGCATAGATTGTTTTCAAAATGAAGCGAGCGAAAGGATCAGCCATCTGGAACCGGGCAGCCGCTCTCAGTTGTCGGGGATAAGGGATTCCGGCTGCTAGTTAACCACCTGGAACCACGCTACGCCATGGTAAGCCGAAAATATTTGTCGGAGACGGCGCTACCTGAACTGCACGGTAAAGTGTGCAAACACATATTGAAGGAGATAAAAGATGTCAAATCGATAAGTTTCACGACAGACATCTGGAGCTCCGACGTTTCCCCAGTGTCACTTTTAAGTTTAACAGCACACTGGCTGGATGAAACTTTTGTGCCATACAGTGCAATGTTAAATGCAACAAACTTTCGTGGGTCACACACCAGCGAAGCGATAGCAGCTAGCCTGGAGGAAATGTTTGACAAGTGGCAAATTCCGTTGAGCAAAATCCACGTGATTCTGAGGGACAACGCCAGCAACATGAGAAAAGCGATGGACAACCTGGGGGCGCGTAGCGTCGGCTGCGTTTTTTAAATCGATTCAGCACTGTTTTTCTCTATTAGATCGGTATCAGATCGGTATCGGCCGATACTAAACCTCAGATATCTGTATCGGTATCGGAAGTGAAAAACGTGGATCGGTGCATCCCTAAGTCAGACAGTACACTCTGAACACTGAGACAAATTCAGATTTATATTACACACAACGTTTGAGCAACTGAAGGCCGTGGCTGTTGTCATTTCACCCAGAAACATCCTGCATTGCTCAGCTCCACATTTGCTCCTCTTGTCTCTCAGCAGGAGTTAAAATCAGCTTTAACGCAGCTGCTAATCCTGCTGCTACTATTTCCAGCTTTGTGTAATCCTGCTGCCGCTCCTGCAAACGAGCAATTACACCAAAGAGGCTAAGGAGGTGCAGGCCCAAAACTAGTTCCAGGTTGGAAAGTCATGTGCGGGTTTTCGGGGGTGTAAATCTGTTTTGGTCTGATAGACTTTACCTGTTTTCAGCTTTGGCATCCTATACTGCCATATGAAGCAGCAGGTCATGACCACGGAGAGCAGAAAGAAGACAACCATGCCCAGCATAGTCCATTTCACCTTCATCTTGCCTGCTGGTTCTTATGGGTAGTAGTTTCAGTCTAAAAAAAAAACAATGTTAGTATTAGTAAAACGTACTGAAGAATGAGTGTACCTCAACATAAAGCACAAGCCTCTTTTAGGATTTTAATAACGGTTAACGAAGACTTTCTTTTTCCATTGACAAGTTAAATTGAAAATTGTTCTCACAAACAGCAGCTGCAAAACAGATTATTTAGCTTACCAAAGGAGGGAAAACAAGCCGCAGATGTCTTTCATTGTCCTTTTGTCATTCCTCATCTTTAGACAGCTAAAATCCACAATTTCATTTTCTATGAGGTCTACAGGGGAGAAGCCAGCAGGACTGCATGAACTCAGCTCTACTGCTCCTGAGCATTCACTACAGAGCATTACCTACATGCACTTAATCCTGACTAGCTCCAGATGAAGGGCTGATTCTCCCACTCCACTGTGACGTCATAATCTGCTGGGAGATTCAGCCGCAAGCCAAATGTATGGAGCTGTGGAATGGAAACCTGATAAGCACTCATTCTCTACAATCAAATCATCTCACATCCTCCAGGGTTAATTCCACACATGCATCACTCATCCAGTGGATGACTTCATCACCATATCTGTACGGGGGAGGATTTTTTTTTTTAAATCTTTAAGAGCATTTGAAAGAAAGTTGCTAAGTAGAAGGGGGGGTACCTTTTAGGGTGTACCACCAGAGGTTTGTGGTAAGTGCTGGCTGCTTGTGACTTAATATTCTGACAGTTCAGCCTGATAAAGGAGTCTCACTGGTGGATCCTCCTGGTGGTCCCTGTTGAGGAGAATGTCCCTGTTTTACAGTAAATCAGAACAGGATTATCATCATTTGACCTGGAGTGCTTCTCCGATATCTCTATCCTCATTGATAGATAGATAGTAGTTCTGTGTAGGAGCCTCCTCTCCACTGATCGTTATGTTGTAAGTGTTTCAGAATAGATCTCAGGCTCCCTCCAACAATGCTCATTAAATAAGTATAAAAAGAAAATCACGCAAATAAAACAAGAAACAAATATATAAATATCAAATCAATCAATCAGGAAATGTAATAATTGTATATGCGTAATGAGAATAAAAATGAAACAGGTTGTAAAACAGTAAAAGTATAGAAATTGACGGTTATTAGGAGGTAGTAAAGGTTTAGATTGAGTGGGTTTCCTGTACACTCTGGTCTTTATGCTCCTTCAGCTTTTACTTGTATACATGTGACGAGAATAATAGCTTACCACTCATGTGAAGTGTGGGTTGATGTTACTGATGTGTCGATGCTGGAGCAGTGCGGTTTAGACAGAGTGTCGTCCACATACCAATATCTGATATCAGGTGGTTTAGGAGCTGTTGTCAGGGTGTTCAAAATGCTCCATGTTCAAGTTGGTACTTGTTGCCTCCACATGATGTTTTTGTGTGGGGTTACCTCTCCAGCCACTAGATGGAACTGTTGACTTCAAATTAAATAATACAAAATCCAGCATCCAGTCTCTCCATTGTACTCTAAAACATTCAACCTTAATGGGTTGAATTACTGACAAAATCCCTGAAAACAGGGATTTTACAGGTTTGTTAAATCATGGATTATACAATAATTCTTCAACTCACACATAATGAGAACATGTATCAACATTTATCTTTATTTTTCGAGTCTTGGTTTTAGAAAATGATTGTACTTGTGGCTCAGTTATATAACATAGATGTCACTTTATTCACATAAAAATCCCAACAAACCAAACAGAACATGAGAGCACAACCATAAATGATGACTTTAAATTGAGATTGTATGATAGATATTACACATTGCTCCTTTAATTACTGTTTATTTAAGTACTATTTTCAATAAAATGCACATTTCAAAATGGTGACTTTAGTTTTAATTATTTTCTTTAACTATGTAACAAAATGTTGGTTGATTCACTTATCACATTCATATATGTATCTATATCCATAACCCTTAATAATTGTCCTTTTGACTGTAGTTGATGTCAGAAACCTTTTTTCAGATTGTGGACGATCTGGGTGTGATGCATTTGGTGGGACAAGTGCAGGTGGAGTGCTGGCCAAGTCAACATTTGGAGAGGCTCTGCAGAGGGGCACAGCTGACCTGCCTGAAGATGCCATTCTCCCAGTGGCAGAGGATCTTGCTGTGGTGCCATACGGCTATAGGAGAAGCCCAGTTTCCAATCAGGAAGTATGTGAGGTTGTGTGCTTTAGTTTTTATCTGGCATTTATTGGACTTTTTGCTTTATGATCTTGTTTACCTTTCATCCTTTTTACACAAGGCCTTGTTTTTATGCATTCCAGATGATCTTCATCTGCCAGGAGATTCAGCCTCATCTCCAGACATGGTGGTAACATATTACATTGATTCTTCTTACAGCAACAAACAGGTTTTTTTATACTATTAAATACTTGATTTTTGAGTATTTTTCGAAATCAGTCTTCAAGTCTGAGGCCGTGGTTCTCTCGCATAAAACCATGGATTGCTCACTCTGGGTTGGGAGTGAGTCACTGCCCCAAGTATCAAGTATCCCAGGGTCTTGTCCACAAGCAAGGGTAAAATGGAGCATGAGATTGTTCTGACAGTGATGCAGGCGTTGTACTCTGAAGGTAAAGAGTGAGCTGAGCCAAATAGGCAAAGATTTCAATTCACCAGTTGATCTATGTTCCTACCCTCACCTATGGTTATGAGTTTTGGGTAGTGACCCATGAATAAGAAGGATCGTGAATAGGCAAGGACTCACCCTTAGAGATAAAGTGGGTGAGGAGCTCAGACATCCACAGAGCCGGTGCTCCTTTGTGTCATAAAGGGCCAGTTGAGCTGGTTCAAGCATTTGATCAGGACGCTTCCCTTTAGAGGTTTTCTGGGCATGTCCAATTGGTAGGAGGGTCCCCAAGAAAGAGTTGGAAAATGTTGCTGTGGAGAGGGACATCTGGAGTACCTTGGTTAACCTGCTGCCTGCTGTTAGCTGCGACCCATCCACAGATAAATGGAAGACAATGGATGTATGGATGGATCTGTCACAGAGCAAGAACGAAAATCACATGAAAAAGTCACATTGAACCATTTGACAAAAGGAGCAATAGAAAATAACCGAATCAGCAGCTGCAGAGATGAAGAATTTGCTGCTATGTCTGGGGCTGCCGGAGGGCAGAGCTCCGTGTCCAGAGAGGTGACACTCTGCACTAACGTCATGGGTTATGGTTAAGATTAGCATTGCCTTGGCATATGTATAAAAAAGGAAGCATCTACCATTATCATGCACTGATTTAAAACCTTTTAAGCCCGAGGGTCCCCCAAATGGGGGACGTAGTACATAAAAACTTAGAGAGTTTTGTGTTAAAAGTAACTGGCAGAGAACCCACGAAGAACGAATATAATGATGTTATAGTTCTGCAGAAACCTCAGCGTCCTGGGAACAACATGAACTAGGTCACTTCTACATGAGACAAACACATCTCCCATCAGCCAAGCAAACAAATAACAAAATATCATAAATCATAACTCGATATGACTGGAAAAGACCGGAGAAAACAGCTGCTACTGTCCGTTAGCAACGTGCTACCTAGGAACATGCAGCATGAAAAAGCATGTCCGCTTGACGGAGATTACGGACATATCTTCCATTTCTCTCTCCGGTAAACCATCGCAGAGATATTCAGCTTCGAACACAAAAAAGTCACACAGCTTTCATCGAATATTGTACTCACTTTTGGTCGAATCTCAGCGAAAAAATGAAATATCTCCGTACTTCCACGACTCTGTGTTCCAGCTGCATGTGCTGTGTGTGAATCAGTTCGATTCGTGTCTCTCCGACACTCCTCGGCTTTTTGGGAGGGTTGGAAGCCCAGCAAATTAGATTTCAGATCTGCCATCAGATGGGACATTTATCATTCCCATTGGCTAATAGTGCTGTCAATCATCCAGGCAATTCTATTGGCTTCTACGGTTCGAAGGAGGTCTCAATGGTGAAAATCGGAGAAAGGGGGGCTGAGATACAGCCCTAAACAGAGAGAGTGGGCTGAATCTGAAGCAGTAAAATGACCATAAAAAGGGCTTAGAAAGAGCTTAAAACACTCAAAAAAAAGCCCAATCTTCTGACTTTTGATTCATTGAACATCAGGAGTGATACATAGAAGTGATATATAGTGTTTTTTAGTTTCAAAAATATTTTTTTATTCAAATATTGGAATATTTCATCAGTTTTGCAATTTGATATGCTCTATATTTTATGAATGTTTCACTGTATCTATGTATAAATGTGTATAGAGAGCCTTTATCAGTTGTTATAAGAGCTGGGAATATTTTAAATCTTGGATTTCCATAATTTAAAAAAAAAAAATCCTGAAATTGCTGTTTTTCATCATTAATACTGTAAATCTGAGTTCATCTTAAAGGAATGCAAGTTAGTTGAGTGGAGTATCTGTTCAGATTCACTTCCAGGATCACCTTCTTTTCCCTTTTTCCAACTGACAGTCAGCCATAACCATGTGTTTATTATTGTAACTATGACGACGAACGTCCCCTGACTTTAATGAGGCAATTATATTATCTCAATCCATAATTTTTCATTAACCCTAACCAATTTTTTTTGTGCAAAACCTTAACCATACATAGTGTTGTCACATGATTTAAGAATTATAATTGATATATTCTTTTTTCACATTGAGAATAGTGGAACTAAATACCCAGGGTTCAGCATGTGGAGGGCCCTCAAAAAGCCAAAGAATCCAAAGCGTGCCTTGATCTGTAATTCAGAATTTTTTTTGTAAGTAAAAATAACTGTTTGCTGAATAAATTCAGATCAAAAACGGTTTATGTGTTACTTGGGGCATACATTATGTACAGCATGTTGTTTATTTTTGGCCAGTTGTAGTTTTTCTGGCTGTGTTGTTTTATATTTATCCAGTGTTTACACCTGGTCCATGCAATCCACCATTGATGAAAGAGACACTGCTCTGCTGAGAAGAGGTGGAAAATAACTAGGTTCTTTTACTCAATGAATGCGCTTATGTACAATTTTGAGGTACTTGTATTTTACTTGAATATTTTCATTTTCTTCTACTTTATTCTTCTTCTCCACTACATCAAATACGACAAACATTGCACTTTTATTCCATTACATAATGTGATGTAACAAAGCAGCAACCTTCGTTCCTTAAAAAAGAAGCCAACACGGAAGTGACAAAAACTGACCAACTTTACAGCAGAAATAAACCTGTTTGCAGCCTGGTTAAAGGCTTGTTCTCTATAGTTAAAATCCCCGTTCATGACAACTGTACAAGTGGTTAATTGTTATAAAACTCAGCTGTTTTAATTATATTAGGACATAAAGTTATGCATAATTAAGGACGGGGCCTCTTTGAGTTGCAGGTTGGTGCCGTCTCAGGTTTCTAGCTGCTAGCTGTCTGCTCTGCTGCATCGCCAGGCTCGCTTCAGCTCCACTTATGATCCACCTCTTTGTCCATTTTTAGAGTTGGCTGTGTCACTGCCAAGATGGCGCCGCCCGGAGCCGCCCACTTTGAGCTTCACAACGGCTCCTCAGAAACCTATGGGTGACATCACGGAGACTACATCCATATTTCATATAGGGAACGGACGTACATACTTCTAATTAACCTTGCCTCTACCAGCTGTACCATACCATACTTATATCTAAGTAGCTATATATTGATGCTAATACTTTTGTACTTTTACTCAAGCAAAAAAATGAATGCAGATATTTACATGTAGAGTATTCCTACACTGTGGCATTACTGCTATTTTTAGTAAAGGATCTGAGTTCTTCTTCCACCCCTCCTGTTCTGTTAGCTCAGACTGGAACCTCGACAGTGAGAGCAGCCACAGAAAGGCACCAGCTTTACTGCTCAGTCTATGACCCTCAAGTCAAGACAGATTACGTCTGATTGGATCGCTGATGGCGCGTCTGACCTACAATATGCCGCATTCCTGTCGCCATCTCCCTGGGGCAAGGTTTCCATGGGAACAAGCCCTGGGCTTCTCTAATCTGTTGTTTTGCAACCCTCACTCATCTGGAGGCAGGCTGGATTCCTTTTTGTCAGGCTCATATTCTTCTGCTCTATTTCCTCTCAGAGTACTCTCTCTCTCGCCCCACTCCCCCCCCTCCTTTCTCTATCGCTCTCTCTCTCTCTCCCTACCTCTCTCTCTCACTCTCTCAATTTAATTTCAATTTGCTTTATTGGCACGACAGAATCATTACATCAATGTTTCCAAAGCATAGGAAAGACAAACCAACAACAACAACAAAAATAAGAATAAGTTATTATGGGATAATTTTGATTATTGATATTAATAAACAAATACTGTGCATGTTCAATATGTATACATGTTGAATATATATTATGCTTGTATAACATATACGTATATATATATATATATATACAGTATATATATGCTGTACTTTTGTATTCTCCTAACAAAAAAGCGGAAGGCAGTCTTTATATTTGGGACATGTACATAACAAATGTCTGTTTCAATGTCGTGGTGTACAAAAACGTTACTCTTTTGGTCTCCACAATTTTAAATAGAGACCTCTTTATATTTTTTAAGTTTGTGGTAACAAACTATGTATTTTGTTATAATGTGTTTTTACTGGATTTTTTATTTTGAGATATTCTGCTAATTGGATATCTCTGTTCTGGAATTGCTAACATATGAGTATGTTTTGCATTTAATTACATGTTCTCAATTGTTCTGTATATGTATCTTCTAATTTTGTTTCACATTTTCTGATTGATGATTCAGGATTGTTTGTGGTTAGTCCAGCCTTTAGCTCAATGTATCCTCCTGAGATTGCTGATTGTTCAAGAGAGCTTTGTATGCAAAAGAATTTTGATCAGCTTGATTGCCAAAATTGAATTGATCTTTTTTTTAATTTGGATTTTGACAGGGAATATACAAAGTTATGCTCTGCATGCATTGCTTGGGTTTGTGGGTGAACTTTAAATACAATTTTACAAAGTTTATTCCCAGTTCTTAAATTCTGGTTTTGAAATAGGGCCACATATTTTGCTTCCATAAAGCATAATTGGTGTGTTTGGAGAATTGTAGACTTTCAAAATCTTATAGTTGCATACAAAGCTCTCCAAAAGACAACCTCTAAGTAGTTATTTGAGTGAAGTTGTATCTCTGCCTGTTTCCCTGAAATCTGGTTCTCCTCTAACGTTGGTCTTTTCCAGATTGACTGTCAGTGTCCATTTCTGACAGTACTACTCCAGAACAGATGTTGTTGTAAACCCTCTTCTGTTGGGGACAACAGAACTAGATCATCAGCGTAGAACATTAATTTCTGGGGCTACAGAATGATCCAACATCGTTTCCAGTTCACTGATGTAAATATTGAACAGAGTTGGACTCAGACTGCATTCCTGTCTCACTCCATGCTCCTGTTTAAAGAATACTGATATTTTGGAGACAATCCTTTCTGCACATCTGTTTTCCATGTACATTGATTTGATAATGTCATAAGCTTTATCCCCTAAACCACTTTCAATAACTTTAAAAAAAAGTGCCTTATTGAATCAAATGCCTTTTTAAAGCCTATACAACATGCAAAGATTTTTCCATTTTTAATTAATTTTTAAAATAAAAAACAAAGAAAATCACATGTACATAAGTATTCACAGCCTTTGTCATGACACTCAAAATTGAGCTCAGGTGCATACTGTTTCCACTGATCATCCTTGAGATGTTTCTATAACTTGATTGGAGTCCACATGTGGTAAATTCAGTTGATTGGACATGATTTGGAAAGGCACACACCTATCTATATAAGGTCCCACAGTTGACAGTGCATGTCAGAGCACAAACCAAGCCATGAAGTCCAAGGAATTGTCTGTAGACCTCCGAGACAGGATTGTATTGAGGCACAGATCTGGGGAAGGGTACAGAAAGATTTCTGCAGCATTCAAGGTCCCAATGAGCACAGTGGCCTCCATCATCCGTAAATGGAAGAAGTTTGGAACCACCAGGACTCTTCCTAGAGTTGGCCACCCGGCCAAACTGAACGATTGGGGGAGAAGGGCCTTAGTCAGCAAGGTGACCAAGAATCCGATGGTCACTCTGACAGAGCTCCAGCGTTGCTCTGTGAAGAGAGGAGAACCTTCCAGAAGGACAACCATCTCTGCAAAACTCCACCAGTCAGGCCTGTATGGTAGAGTGGCCAGACGGAAGCAACTCCTCAGTAAAAGGCACATGACAGCCCGCCTGGAGTTTGCCAAAAAAAAAAAAGACTAAGCTAGCATGACCAAGCATTATTACCGGACATTTTAAACGTTTTTCATTTGTTGCTTTTTAAATACATTTTACCAGACAAAACTGGCAAATACTGGCTAAACCCTGCTACAGCCTTTAATTTATTTCACACTTGACCTCTAGTTTAAGGCTACTTGCTAACATTAGCTTCAAGAAAAGCCTCTGGTTTACTTTAATTTTACTTCTACAAAGATAAGAATACTGGAAAGACTGTAGTATAACCAACTCACTTTACATTGCTAGCTTTATTCTTACCTTGAAGTTCAGTCCGTTCCTCTGCCGAGGTGGTTCGGTTGATGTTCGGTCCAAAAGTAGAGGTAAACGGACTTTGTGAGTGTTTGAGAGTGATGGGCAACACACCTCGCATTTGAAATGTAATCACGTGACTTCCAACACTTAGCAGAGTAAATACAACAATAACATGTTTGTTGTGTGCGTTTACTTAAGAAGATTGGCTGGGATTACGCAGATACAGCTTGTTAAGGAAAATATGCACAATGTCTTGTCATTTAAACAAATGCAGATTAAGTCCAGGACTATATTTTTTCTTGTAGAGATAAAAACATACATTTTCATTGTTAATATCATATATTTAATTGTGTTACATTTACATCTTCTCATAATCACTTTTATCAGTGTATGCATTGTCCGTTAATGACGCAGCATCCCGTCATGCGCGTATTCATGCATCGGCACTCTGCAGTTAGTGCATTTGTAGGTGCTGAGCTTAATTTTTACACAAAACAAATAATAACAGTATCTGTGGCGTCATAATGAGGTTATTAAGAGGGGGTTCAACTGTAGTAGGACAGTAGTGAAGGCCCAGGTATAAAACACACAGCCCGCGACTGCACACACTCATCCACTATGGTAAAACATTTGAAAATCAATAACTACCTGGTGAGGGTAACATTTCAGTTGTATAGTATCAAATGTAGAACATGTTCTGTGGTCTAAATGTTTTATAAAACTGTGTTAGATAGAGCTATTGTAAATGTGTTGGTTCTAGTTACTAGACATAGGAATAAGCTATACATTTTTATTTCGATTTTAAAGTCTTTGATGAGTGATGGTAGCTGGCTTCATCACAAAAGTAGGTCAAATGTGTCCATTAATATAACTGTTACTGTATGTTTTGTTGGGGTATTTTGATAGATTAAAACATATTTTTGAAAAATTTAAAACGTTCATAATGTTCATATTGTTAGTTAATATTATTATTATTTTGAATGGTTGATCACAAAAGTAATTAAACATTTCTAGTGATGAATTGCTTAAACATGGTTTTAAAAATGGGAAGATGTTTTATTTAATCTATATTTTTTGGGTTCTTGTTTGATTTAAAATTGTAATTGTTTCTATTGGGCTCTTCCTTTTTTGTAACTATAGCATTTTAACATTGTGCCAATCAACTCCATAAAGTGTGCCCACAAATGCACCACATGACACCACAAATCACCTAATTTTCTAAATCGTGTATACATTAAAACATATTTAACTGAGACCTTAATCTTTCATTTGCTGCTGGTGCATTTATTCTAACATAACTCATGCCGGGGTGAAAAGTGAAAAGTGTGCCAACCAACCCCTGTCTCCCCTAAAATACAACTACCTAAAATAGTGCAATAGCAGGCATATAGTGCTTGAGAAAATACGTGTATTTCCTTTATAGAAAATAAACAGTACTGCTATGATCAACACTTTCACTTGTAACTCATCCTAAACAAACCGTTCAGTAATAATACTTCTTTCACTTCCTCTCCAGGACGAGTTCTGCAGGTAAACCCTGCGGTCAGCGGGATGCCGGTGTTGTGCTGTGATTTTCCGCCCCTTCCTATTGGTTTCGCCCAAACTGGCCGGTGCAGCAGCTCCTCAGCCATTATCCCGCTGCTGCTGCTGCTGCTGCTGGTGATGAGGAGGAGGAGGATGCCCTGCAGCTCTGAATCAATCCACAGTCAATGGCCCGCTGCTGGACGGCGCTATGAACGCATTGGCTTTTTACAGTCCAGTGCCCGGAATGACTATGATTATGGATATCTTATATTTTCTATGGATACTGCCAACGGTACGGGCTGTCGAAGGTAAGCCGGTGTTCAACTCTTCTTTGAGTGTGGTTGAATGTGTCGTGACGGCGCGGCGCGCGGTCAGCGAGAGGGACATTAACGCACAAAACATATCACACTATATTTTAACCACGTTTTACAACGGGGGACTCCTGTAGAAAACAGGGAAGAACTGTTTGGGTGGAGCTCTGCTTACGCTCACTGAGCTGTGAAAGCCTGAGGCTGCAAACATGTTTGTAGGCTAGTCTGGAATTAATCTGCTTCTCTGGATTTTACTCTGTTTTTGACAAGCACATTCATCAGTGCAGTCGAGTTGTCTCGACTGGCCCGAATTGTATATATTTTTTATTATGATAAATGTAATTGTTCACTTTGAGCTGGTTATGATGTGTCTGTAGCCTATACTGTAATCCTCTGCAACATGTGTTTTTCTATAAGCTACTGGATTACATATGCATTAGGTTGTTAGATTTGGCCACATAAAGAGCACAGAAAGTCCATGTATAGCTCTTCACTGACCAATAGCTTAATACATATATATATATAAAAAGCATCAATGGACAACAACATTAAGTTTATATACTGTATCAAACAAGAATACAATAGTGCAAAGAAATACATTATGGATGATTAATGTAATAGCTTATTTTATATACATAAAGTGGGTGATTATGTATTTTAGGTATACATGTCGATGGTAACTGGACATGCATTTATATAGAGCCTTTCTAGTATTTCCAACCATTCATTCAGTGATGGCAGAGGCTGCCATGCAAGGTGCCACCAGCCCATCAACCTAAACCAAATGTCCATTCAAGCACACATGCACGAATTTGCCAACAATTTGGGAGCTATTTTGGATTCAGAATCTTACCCACGGACATTTGCCAATGCTGAAGTGTCTTAAACATGAGTTTATGGTCTCAATAGCTAGTTTCAAGTTTTTTTCAATACAGCATGATATTCATTTAGTAAATTATTAGTATAAATAATAATAATATTAGTATTATTATAATAATAATAAATAATTATTAGTAAAAAATCTTGTTATTTCCTACTGAACAGGATAAGAAAAGGGACATTGGTAGTATTTTTAGATGTGCTGCATGTCTGTCATCCCTAACATGCATTAACCCTGCTCTGCATCAGTGAACATGCAGATGACTCAGAGCTTAATAATGAAAGTAAAGTACTATAGTATAAAATAAGAAATAAAACACTACTGCTGGTGGTCCTGGTGTTATATAGAACTGAACTTCATTTATTTACCTTGTTTCAAACTCTCAATGGCACTTTGTAACTTAAAACATTAAAACACAAAGCTGCATAAAAAAATAAAATCTCTATATGACTGCTTCCAAGACATTTAAGGTTGTTAATGTTCCCATGTCTGGATGGTAATGTGATTGTTTGAGACTTCTCTCAGGCTGGAAGCCAAATTGTTTATTTGCCATCATCAGAGGACAGGCTGCTCCAGTGATGATGAATCGCTGCAGGGCTGGAAAGTTTTCTCAGTCAATGATTTAATGCGTGATTTTATTGTGATCCTAACAGTGTTGAAGCTGTAAATGTGCTCATATGCTTGTAAGTTCCTGTAACATCCAGTCATCCTCAAGGTTAATCTCCACTTTCTGCCAGGAGTCTGTTCTCGGGAAGCATCCTACACGCCAGTATTCGGCCAAAAATGTAGACGTGGTCTTAATCTTAATCCTCCAGCATACACAGATGTTTTAGACAATAGCGTTCTTCAAAGTATGCAGTAACAACGTGAAGTGGAACACCAACCACATCAGCCAACATCAGTGTTGCACCTCATTGTTGCTCTTGTGTCAGAATGGGAGCAAATCCCTGCAGCCAGGTCCAACATCTGATGGAAAGCCTGAAACCAGAAGAGTGGAGGCTGTTATAGCAGCACATTGATGCTCATGGTGTCAGAATCATCTGTTCAACTCCCAATTATGTCTGAAATGGCTGATGTCCACATGCCTTTGGCCATTTAGTTTGTAACATCTCTTAAAACAAACTATGTGCCAGATGTTTTGGCTCTTTTGCCACCAACAAAAAATGAAATCCGTCACAGATTTCGCAAATATACAGGAAGAATGGTAAATAGACTGTATTTGTATATTGCCTTTCTAGTCTTCCGACCACTTTAAAGCTCTTTAACACTACATGTCATCATTCACCCTTTCACACCCATTCATACTCTGATGGCAGGGGCTACCATGCAAGGACACATCGACACAGACAAGTGGAATCATGGATTGAACCACTGATTCTGATTGAGGGACAAGGCTCTACCTTCTGAGCATACTTCCAAGAAGTGAAAGTAGTTCACCCCAGAAACAGGGGATTGAAGTGTTCTTGATGAAGTTCTTGATGTTCCAATCGGCCAACCGTTTATCCAGATTATATAAACTATTTGGAAGTCAAACTGAAAGTGAGCGCAGATGATGTGACTAATTATCCCTCATTGCACAACAAAACTGTAGGTCAACCTTTGGCTCATAGCTCAACTGCTTGCCTTTATTTTTTCTTCCGAATAAAGTTGGCTAACATGGAGGTTTCACGTCTTCATGTTTGATCCCCATCAAACCCACTTATTATCGATAACAGCTCACCTATGGAAACAGTAAGAAGGGTTTGACCCATGGTAACTTTCAATTCTGAAACGGGAAGCCAATATGCATTCTCTACTAACCAGCAGGGGGGCGACTTCTCTGGTTGTATAGAAGTCTATGAGAAAATGACTTCTCTCTTCATTTATTACCTCAGTAAACATTGTAAATATGAGTTTATGGTCTCAATCTCTAGTTTCAAGTTTTCTTCAATACAGCATGATGTTCATTTAGTAAATTATGGTCCATTTAGAGTCAAATAGACCATAAAGCAGGGTATGCTTGCGGGCGGGGCTACCTTGTGATTGACAGGTCGCTACCACGGCTTTAACCCTTCCATAGTCCAAATATGGTCTCTTCCGTTCACTGATTGCAAATAACCAAGATGGCGACGGCCAAAATACCAAACTCAAGGCTTCAAAACCATAATCCTCAAACCAATTTGTGATGTCATGGTGACTACGTCCACTTTTTATATACGGTCTACAGTTGGACCTGCTTTGGCTCTGCTGCCATCTTCCCTTCACTTCCCCTTGTGTAACCCCCCTAAGACCTGACAGTTTCAGCCATGTCACAGGAAATCCAGTCAGCACTGGTCCTTTATACATTGTTTTTCTCTGCTCTGCTTCCACTCTCCTTTCATTCACACACACACTGGCTGTTTTTTACCTGGTTGGGTACATTTAGCAGCAGAGCACAGATGTTACCAAGTGCTCATCCAGCAGAGTATCATGCCTGCTAGTTGCCTCTCAGCGGGAGTTGTATTGCACGTAATTGCAATGTCTTGTACCAACCTGTGCTGTTGCTGCCATTCACACTATGCTGTCTCTCCTCCACAAGCTCACACAGAGACAGTGCCGTGTTTGGTTGCATGATAACTGTTTCTTGCAGAACAGGAAGACTTGTGATTAGATACAGTTAGGGCTGCAACAACGAATCGATACAATTTGAATATTAAAAGAGTTGGCAACGAATTTCATTATCGATTCGTTGTGTCGTGCGACTATTACGCCACTCAATATGTCGCGGAGATGTTTGAGTATAAAAAAAAAGTTGAGTTGAGCGCGGAGCAGAGCAGAGCAAAAAAAAAAAAAAAAAAAAAATAGCGAAGCAGAGCGGAGGTAGAGGAAAGACCATCAAAGAGACCCGTAACGTTGTTCTGAAACACATGGCAGAGGCAGAGAAATCAGTACGACCTAAGTCATCCAAGGTGTGGGAGCATTTCACACTAAATAAATCGAAAAGGTGTGTTAATTGCAAGATATGCAAAAGAGACATGGCACGGGAGCACTACGGCGATGATTCAGCACCTAAAACGTAAACATGTTGGGAGTCCTTGATGAGGAGGAAGGGAGTTCAACAGCAGGGCAAGTCACTACAGAATCCTACTGTTGTTCCGTTTTGAAGTGAGGAACGTAACGTCCCTCCAATAGCTCTTCTGGTGCTGGTGTTTACTCGTTATCCAGCTTGACAAGCATGACAAATTAGCGTTAGCTCGTTAATTGCAGTAGTAAAGTAGGGGTGGTATAGTTTACTCGCCTTTTCCCCGCCTATTCATCGATTAATCGAAAAAATAATCGACAGATTAATCAATTATTAAAATAATCGTTAGTTGCAGCCCTAGATACAGTACATGGTGCTAATCAGCCTCCAGGAGTAACGTTACAAAGTAAATAATAATCCTCTATTTTCATTGAATTCCTATTGTTGGCCCTGTTGTTTGGACAATGCAGTTCAAGTTACATTATTAGGGCCCGAGCACCGACGTAGTCGGAGCGGAGGACCTTTTGTTATTCTAATGTTTTTTATTATTATTATTATTATTATTATTAGGGCCCGAGCACCGACGTAGTCGGAGCGGAGGACCTATTGTTATTCTAATGTTTTTTATTATTATTATTATTATTATTATTATTATTAGGGCCCGAGCACCGACGTAGTCGGAGCGGAGGACCTTTTGTTATTCTAATGTTTTTTATTATTATTATTATTATTATTATTAGGGCCCGAGCACCGACGTAGTCGGAGCGGAGGACCTATTGTTATTCTAATGTTTTTTATTATTATTATTATTATTATTATTATTATTAGGGCCCGAGCACCGACGTAGTCGGAGCGGAGGACCTATTGTTATTCTAATGTTTTTTATTATTATTAGGGCCCGAGCACCGACGTAGTCGGAGCGGAGGACCTATTGTTATTCTAATGTTTTTTATTATTATTATTATTATTATTATTAGGGCCCGAGCACCGACGTAGTCGGAGCGGAGGACCTATTGCTATTCTAATGTTTTTTATTATTATTATTATTATTAGGGCCCGAGCACCGACGTAGTCGGAGCGGAGGACCTATTGTTATTCTAATGTTTTTTATTATTATTATTATTATTATTATTATTATTAGGGCCCGAGCACCGACCTAGTCGGAGCGGAGGACCTATTGTTATTCTAATGTTTTTTATTATTATTAGGGCCCGAGCACCGACGTAGTCGGAGCGGAGGACCTATTGTTATTCTAATGTTTTTTATTATTATTATTATTATTATTATTAGGGCCCGAGCACCGACGTAGTCGGAGCGGAGGACCTATTGTTATTCTAATGTTTTTTATTATTATTATTATTATTATTATTATTATTATTATTATTATCGTACCAGTTTCATCGCAAAAAGGAGGTGCTTGGGATACTGGGAATCTTTTGAAATTTGGCACAAAATTCAATCGTGGTGAAAATTCCAGTATTATTGGGGTGTCCAGCTGCGGCATGACATTTTGGCTCAATAGCGCCCCCTACAGAGTAGCCCCAACTTTGGGTTTGACCTAGCTGTATGAAATTTGGTAGGTATGTGGAACGTGATGGGACGTACAAAAAAGTCAAAAGGAGCTATATCCTAAACCAAACAGGAAGTCGGCCATTTTGAATTTTATGACGTTTTTGGACCGTTTCAAGGCGCCGTACTTTAACGAACTCCTCCTAGAGATTAAACCCGATTGCCTTCAGATTTGGTCAGTATGCTCTTGAGACCTTGGCAGTGAAACGATACTCAAAGATCAAAAAGTTATCGAACTATGTGTCCGTGGCGTGGCGGCAAAAAAACACCATTCGCCATGAAACAGGAAGTTGTTGTAATTCGGCTGTACATTGCCTAATCTGCTCCAAATTTCTCATATGTCATAACATCCTGACCCTGAACACATGTATATGACAATTTTGAATCATAGTAATAGCGCCACCTAGTGGCAACAGGAAGTCATAGGTTGTGTACTTTGACACCCTACTGCTCACAGATTAATCGGATCCCTCTCAAATTTTGTCACAAAAGCCTTAAGACCTTGATAATGCTTCATTGTGAAAATTGTAGGAAGTTGTCGAAGCGTGGCGATGTGGCGGCTCTGCGAATTTCGATCCTTCGCCATGAACGAATAAACTGATGTAACTCGACTCTGCATCATCAGATCTTTACCAGATTTCACATGTTTGATTAAACTCCAGGCCTGAAGACATCTGCAAGCCAATTTTGAATCATAGTCATAGCGCCACCTACTGGCAACAGTAAGTTAAAGTCTTCATACTTTGGCTTGTTTCTCTTAGTTGGAAAATCAGATCAACATCAAATTTGTTCCACACAAATGTAAGAAGTTCATAATGCCAGTTCTCTAAGCTTTTGATGTTTCGTCGAACGCCGTTGCCGTGGTAATGCAGTCTTCGCCGTGAAAAACGATGGTCATTTGGAGAGGTTAAAAAAGCTCGAAACACAAGCAAACTTGACACACAGATCACAAGGCCAAAATGTAGTTCTATAATATGATTTTATTCAATCAGAGTGTTAAAACGGCTCAATAGCGCCCCCTACAAAATTTCGACGAAGCAGCCCTCGCAGTATGTTTCACATAGATTAACAAAATTTGGTAGGCACATTTATCACATGTGGACTTAAATAAAAGTCTCTTGGGGCCATGCCCTAAACCCAACCGGAAGTCAGCCATTTTGAATTTAGTCTGAATTTCTAGTGTTGTTTTTTCAATTTCCAGGCGCTCTACTTTAACGAACTCCTCCCAGGGAACTAATCAGATCAACTTAGAATTTGGTCAGAACAATCTAAAGACCTTTGTGATTAAAAGTTACTCAAAGCTTGTTGTTTCGTGAAATGCCGTTGCCGTGGCGATGCATTCCTCGCCATGAAAAACAAAGGTGTTTTTGAGGGGCTTAAAATACTGAAAACAAAATCAGACTTGTCACACACATTTAAAATCCTGAATGTAGTTATCTGATGTGATTTTAATGCTTCAGAGTGGCAACTCGGCTCGATAGCGCCCCCTACAATATTTCGACGATGCAGCCCTCGCAGTACGTTTCACCTAGATGTATGAAATTAAGTAAGCAGGTGTATCACATGTAGACTTAAAAAAAAGTCGTAGGGGTCCATGCTCTAAACCCAACCGGAAGTCAGCCAATTTGAATTTTGTATGAATTTCTTGTGGTTTTATTTCCTTTTCCAGGTGCTGCACTACGAACTCCTCCTAGGGAAATAATCCGATCAGCTTAGAATTTGGTCAGAACAACCTAAAGACCTTAACGATTAAAAGTTACTCAAAGCTTGATGTTTCATCGGATAACATGGACTTGGTGTCGCGGCAATTTTACATGATTCGCCATCATCCATCCAGCTTTTGTAACTCAACCTTACTTTGTCAAAACTGCCCCAAACTTGACATGCTTGATTGCTGTCGTGATTTTAGGACTTCTGCATGCCAATATTAACTCATAGTCATAGCGCCACCTACTGGCAACCACGGACGTAAACAGAATTCTATAATAACAGCGGCCCAAACAGGGTTTGTGGGCACACCATGAGAAAAAGACTTCTCTGATCTAAATATGTGCAAACTAAGATGCTTGGAGAACAAAAGTTAATCAACAGTGTTTTTCAAACCATGTCAGTGGGCATTAGTATAAATGATCTGTCTAGATCTTCTACATGAGAATCAGGTTAAATGTTACAATGAATGCTTCACACTACAATCTAAAGTTACAGAAGAGCTTAAAATGAAAACAGTGTCAAATTAAAGTGTTCAAGTAAAAACAAATGACACTGCTGTTCTGTTAACTTTCATGTAAGTCCAAATACAATCAGTAGGACACTGCAGGGAGTTGAACTCCATCCCAGTAACCTGACAGTCTGTTATGTTACTAATACTGAAGCACATTCACACGTTCATTTTCTTAATGATCTTAACAGGCTTACATTTATGATTGTATCGGAGGTACACTCAAAACATTTGAGGCTTAAGACCTGGCAACATGGTCTTGCTATGCTGCTGGTCGACGCAGGAAATATCATCTAACTTGTGCATGCAGTGTATAATGGTCACAGAAATGTATTGCCGCATCAACCAGAGTCCTGCCAGTACCCTCGACGTGTGTGACGTTGCGAGGGCCCGATCAATGCTGCTTGCAGCTTTAATTACATATATCATTTGTTTTTATTTTCTTATTAATCTGAGATTGTTCCATATGCTAACAAATTATGCAAAACATATGCATTCCTTCAAAACAATAACTATTTCAAATCCAACTGACATTATAATTGTTTTTTTGCATTTCCTTTCTGCGAAGGTACATTTCTGGGACCATCTGATCTCAGTACTGTCATTTGATAGGTGTTTTATCAATGTTGATCGGCAATCAAGTAGTTTGTTGTATCGCTTAAAGTTCAACATCTCAACAGGCTGAACACTGTACTGTATATAATTGAACCAGCTTCTCTGTTTTCAGTGTTCTATTCTATATGACATTCTCTAGTCAGCAGATAGACTTGATTTTGTTATATCCATTATTATTCATATTTTCTTACACAAAATGTGAGAAGATTTGACATTTCAGTTATTATTTGGCCTTATTCAACCTAACATTTGTCCTCATTACTTTTTGTTGTTCTTGGAAAGAAGCCAGCCCGGTCTCAGTGCCCTTTGCTGACATTTCTCAGTGGAATCAGTTACCTAAACCAATCAATATTCAGTGTTTGGAGCAGCGCAGTGCTCTTTATGCTCTGGGCAGTGATAGAAAACATCGAGCATCATCCATGCCCTCAACAGTGCCTGACCCACTTCTTCACTGGCTCGTGGTCGCTTCACCAAACTTGGGAACTTAATAACTGGATGTGTGTTAGCATGACAGAGAGACACCGCAGTGTTACGTCCATGGCCAGACCTTGTCCACTGTGGAGCAGCTAGTCCATGAACTCTCTTCAGTGGGTTTAAGTGTTAATTGTGTCTAGTCTGTGTCTGACATGTCTATTTACATAACCACATGCCATCTACATTTTTTTTTTTTTTTAAACATGGAATCAAATAAAAACCAAAAAGACATGCACTTTATTATATTAATTTGTATTATTTTATTTGATTGCTGTAAAGTTCATCTAGATGAAGTCATTATATTCTTAATGTCACTTTTATATCCAACTGATGGCCCAGTGTTTCATGTTATAATAATAATAATAATGGTAATAATTATTATTATTATAAAATTCAACTTAATTTGTATAGCACCTTTCATAAAATAAATGCATTACAATAAAGTGAGATAGACATAGAATGAACATTTTAAAAACTTCAGTGGTGGTCATTTGAGACTTATTAAATGTAAACTCATAATTATTATTTGGTACCGAGGAGTCTGACCCTCTTAATTTCCCGCCTGACACAAATTCGCTATAGATACAGTCAACTACACCGACAAAGGCATTTTTCATCCATCCCAGAACGTCTTCCCAAGGATCTAACCTCACTGCTTATCTGTGTCGAGTACAGCCAGAAGACTGCCCTGAAAAGACAACCCAGTGTGGCAGAACACACACCACAGTTTATGCGTCCAAATCTACCAACCACTGATAACAACAATACAATTGATTTAAAAATATTAAAATCAGTCCCCACATTTGCGGCTACTTTTTAAAAGAATTGCAGCAGCAAGTGCAAAGAAAGTGTTTCAGGCCTGTATCAAGAAATTCATAGCTAGTTAAAGGCTAAAGTGAAAAGATAAGTTTATCCCTTTCTTTGATAAAATATTCAGTGAGCTGGCCCTGAGATCTATTGGTAGTGTGTTCAAAGCTTCCATAGCGTAATTGACGAAGGACGCATACTTGCTTTTCTTTCAGCTGTTGCTGGGAGCCTCCTATAAACCAGCAGTTAAATTCAATGTGCTGGAGTAGAGTCAGCATGACAAAGAGTTGTCATTGACTAAATACTTTCTTATTGACTGATCACTTTACATGTCATGTCTCATAATCCAATAAACATCTTTCCTGTTACATTTGCAGCAGAGCACATTTTTTGCTCCCAAAAGATTAACCTTTTTGATGTTCACTTCAGCATTTCAGAGATAGATTTCACCTTCCAACATTATTTATAAAATTAGATGATACACATGCAGGGACTGAATTTGATGGCAAATAATTAGACAACACCCAACTTTAGTCACACTTCTAGCGGGCGTTATATTTCCCCGAAGGAAGGAGGCTCAAGTACTTCAGAGCATTTCCCCAACAAAACACTGAGACTGTGAACCCACTGAAGCATAACTTTTTGTAAAGCATAAATCCACTGAAGCATGTTCTCTTTCCCCAGGAGATCAGTGGGCTTAGTCCATGTGACATCTGCTCAATCAGTCTCTGCACTGACGGTGCTATCCAGCAGTACAATGCCTTGACAAGAGAAAATGTAGTTATCAGAGCTTGACAGTATTAGACAGCAGAAAAAAATGTAGTATCAGAATAGTGTTACTATATTGAGAAGCTTTTCCAATTACATGTCATGTAAAGGTAGAGGAGTTTGAAAAACACATTTTGTCATTCTTGCAAAGTGACATGTGCACACTCAAAGTCCTACAGACTCAGAACATGACCCATCAACATCAGAAATTATTCTTTTACAGTAGAAGAAAGAGATGAGAAAGAACTCCTGTGGCAAAAACAGGTTTTAAGACATTCACACATAGAATTCACACATAGAATTCATCGTTTGCTTCATAAGTCTTCACAGGACTCATGTTTATCATGGAATGCTGATGTCTTCAGAAAGTAATACCTGAAATACTCGCTCCATTTCATAAAACAATCCCAACTCAAGGTCCACTCACTAGCTTTTTCCCACAGATTGTATCAGTGAATGTTTGCTCAGTTGTCATTGAGATGGATCTTTTGACATGTCAGTAGCTATTATGATTCCATCCATAGTGCTCTCCAGACTTCTCATCCATGTTGACTCAAAAGTTTAAGCTTCAAATTTCAAATTCATTTTAACAAAACAATCCCAACTGAACGTCCACACAGATGCTTTTTTGCTGCATATTAACTGTATCAAAGTTTCCATTAGCAGATGGAGTTTGGAATGCTTTAATGTAAAGGTGAAGGTAATAATGTAAACTAAAAGAGTGATTTCTTACCACTGCAATGTGAAAATGTGGTGCGGGAAAACAGAAACCCTGCAATCCTTCTAAACAGTGCCCATGTCCAGTCCACACAACAAAAACCTATCCAGATGGAGAATGTCTGAAGGGCTAGCATTAATTACACTATACATAGCTGAATCGGACCCACAACATTAGCTGTTGTGGCTAGCCCTGTTCTGTGACCAACATATACGTTAGCAAGTTCATATCAGCTACATTTCTATCTTCATCGTATCCCAGCTGATAGGCGATCAGAAGCCATATGTTCATTCAGCTGTTAGTTGTTGAGAATGGGACCGCCCATTGTTCTAAAGGCCTATTATTCTAAAAGACCAACAGTCCGAAAAAATGTGTTATTAAGCATTCTCTTACCCCAAAAGCAAACACCCATTTTTTTCCGAAGGCTCATTGCTGCATATTTTTGGAGAAGAGTAATAATGATTACAGCGGTGATTTTTGAGGATGTAGGTTGTACTAAGTGGTAAGCTGTTGCTGAAGTATTATTATTTTGTATACATTAATAATTCATCCAAATTCTACCCAAGAAGATGGACAGACAGAAACTGATTTTGCACCGATGAAAGTTGATTCTCTGTCAGAAAGTTGTTCGTTACTGCAGAGTAGGGCTGAACAATATGAGAAAATAGACTTTTATAGAATAATATATTGCAAGTATGCAATAAAAAAATGCTATTTCGTATTAGCAATTAACCTATTCTATAGCAGAACCAATACAACATTGGATACACTCAACATATAAACTGCTCTTTCATGTAACCCAGGCCTCGTATTCTGTAGAATTTGGATGAATTGTTGCATTAATTGTTATGAATAACATATTGTTATTTAGTTATTGAACTGTAAAAACCTTCAATCACAGTAGAATATAATATAATCATCATGACTTAGCTTAAATAAAATCTGAACAAATAACTACGAAGCACAGCAGAACAACAGCCAGGAGTGGATGTTAACATTTAAAAGATAAATATGAATCTTACTGATCTCCAGTCAGTTACAGTAACAAATCACACAAACTAAAGGGCAGAAATATTAAAAAGAACAAAATCTCAACACCTGACTATAGCTCTGCCACTCTAAAAAATTTTTTGATAACTTGAAGCCCAATGGTCATGTTAACATGTTGATTTAACTTATGAATAAAATCTCAACAACCTGAATATTACTGATCTCCAGTCAGTAACAGTTTTGTAACAAATCACACAAACTCAAGATCACACTGACTTTGGTTCCACACTTTGTTCTGAGCATTTCCCCTAAGATTTAAATTTGCAATTTGAAAATAGTGTTGTGTTACATCGCAACGTCCGTTTGAATTTAATTCATCTCTAATGGAGAATGGTAGGGCAGATCCAACCACCCATGGACTGCTTTGAATTTTTATCTCTTGCTTCCTCTCTTTTTTCTCTATTTTCTGTTTACTTTTTTAATCATGTCACATGGTGAATCCCACTGTATGCTGCTTTAATCGTTAGAGCAGCTGATGGCATCGAGGCCAGCAGGCAAATTCAAGTACATATGCTACAGTATCTGTTCAGTGAGAGGAAAGTTAGTTTTTTTACTTCTGACAATTGCATTTACACTTCAAAAGTGGTGTTCATTTGTGAAGATTTTCTTGTTGAACAAAACGTGTAAGTATCATAAACTTGTTTTGCCACAGAGCTTATTATCTGCAATAAGCCAAAATCCAATGGAAAAATCCCATTGGCTTTATCTCGAGGGAATTGATGCTAACTTCCTGTTGGACTATAAAAATACGTTCTCCCTGCAGCACTCTATAGAAGTACACTAAACATAACGAGAGAAAAGATGAATGTTCATTGTAACTAGGCTTTGGGGCAGATCTTAGTCTCATATCCATTTTTGAGATGTCTCTTACTATAACCATTGACTTACGTCTTCTGTCACTGAGCTGTCAGTTACCCAAAGAAAAATCACAGCACTTATTTAGTTTACACGTGCAGGTAGTTCTTAAACAGTGTGTCTTTACTATGTAAACATCCGAGCATCCACAGTTTAGACTTGCACAAATCTGAAGAAATATATCATACTTCATATTTCAATTCAATATAATATAACAATATAATATATAGCCAAATATTACAAGTCACAAATTTGCCTACTAATAATAACAGCAGAAGTGGCTATAACAGATTAATAATGATAATATAAGCAGTAATAGTTCTAATAGTAGTAGAATTGTGATAATAATAATAATAATAATAGTAGCAGTGGGTGTCAGCAGGGCCACGGCAGTAGGTACAACCTCGGTCCAGGTATTACCACGATCCATGGAAACCTGCGAGGGGCCATATCCTTTCAAGTTTTCATGATGTTTGCTTTAATTTGGGGGTTAGGGTTATACCATGGAGCGAACCTCCTTTGTTTTACTATCTTCTTTTTTAGAGGGGCAATAGAGTCTATTGTCATTGTCAATCGATAAGATGATCGATCTGGGTCGGACTAAAGTTATCACAGGAGTCCTCTGTTATATTGAGGCATGGTATTGAATTAAATGCTGAATCACTTCCTTAATCAACGTTTACCTAAGGTAAACTTGATAAAAACTCAAATCAGACCTGGGGCGCGTTCATAGTAGCCTGTAGCATTGTGTAAGAATAATTCATTTCTCGTATATTTCTTTTACCGTCTTCAATTTTAGGCGATTCAAAATTGTTTTTGTTGTATAACAATTTATTGTCACTATCAACAACCGCACAACTACCAGATGAAGAATATTGACTTGTTTGTTGCATTTTTAAGCTTTACTTGGTCTTGTTAGGGCCCGAGAATCGACGTAGTCGGAGCGGAGGAGCTATTGTTATTCTAATGTTTATATTAGACTTGAAACCGATGTGGACGTTTCATGGGCTCGGATTTAGTGGTCTTAATTCTGCATGTACCCAGACAGGTTGTTTACATTAGTTTAAAGCACTAAAATACACTTACAAATTTAAGTTAATAACAACAACAATAAAGTTAGACATAAGAAATGCATTACATGTTGGAATATTTCCAATTATTTTATTCACCATTTTATTTGATAGCTTGAAAATCAGGGACCATCAGAGAGACCAATTCTCACAGTTTCAAGTGTTTTCAGAGCACATAAAAGTTTTCTTTCTTAGTTCAGTCCATGCACTTTGAACAGAAAACAGACTATAACTATCGTCAGATTTCTGTGCAATCAAAGTGCAAATATATGATCGGAGTTTTGCCCAGAATTACTTTATAAATGAACAGGTACCAAGGAGCGAGCCTTGGTCAGAGATGGCCAACTTCAGTCTCAGCTTTTTTAGATTGACAACCTAAGGTTTAAAAAAAAGGCAGTCATCAATGAGACAACTTCCAACTTCTTTCCCTGAGCAGTAATGATATCCTCAATGTTCACAGGCTTCTTCCTAGCATTTGAGAACTGCATTACTGTAGTTTTAGCTTAATTTAAAACCAGCTTTAGATGTGAAAGCTGAATCTGAATTAAAGCTGCAAGCAGCATTGATCGGGCCCTCGCAACGTCACACACGTCGAGGGTACTGGCAGGACTCTGGTTGATGCGGCAATGCATTTCTGTGACCATCATACACTGCATGCACAAGTTAGATGATATTTCCTGCGTCGACCAGCAGCATAGCAAGACCATGTTGCCAGGTCTTAAGCCTCAAATGTTTTGAGTGTACCTCCGATACAATCATAAATGTAAGCCTGTTAAGATCATTAAGAAAATGAACGTGTGAATGTGCTTCAGTATTTGTAACATAACAGACTGTCAGGTTACTGGGACGGAGTTCAACTCCCTGCAGTGTCCTACTGATTGTATTTGGACTTACATGAAAGTTAACACAACAGCAGTGTCATTTGTTTTTACTTGAACACTTTAATTTGACACTGTTTTCATTTTAAGCTCTTCTGTAACTTTAGATTGTAGTGTGAAGCATTCATTGTAACATTTAACCTGATTCTCATGTAGAAGCTCTAGACAGATCATTTATACTAATGCCCACTGACATGGTTTGAAAAACACTGTTGATTAACTTTTGTTCTCCAAGCATCTTAGTTTGCACATATTTAGATCAGAGAAGTCTTTTTCTCATGGTGTGTCCACAAACCCTGTTTGGGCCGCTGTTATTATAGAATTCTGTTTATGTCCGTGGTTGCCAGTAGGTGGTGCTATGACTATGAGTTAATATTGGCATGCAGAAGTCCTAAAATCACGACAGCAATCAAGCATGTCAAGTTTGGGGCAGTTTTGACAAAGTAAGGTTGAGTTACAAAAGCTTGATGGATGATGGCGAATCATGTAAAATTGCCGCGACACCAAGTCCATGTTATCCGATGAAACATCAAGCTTTTAGTAACTTTTAATCGTTAAGGTCTTTAGGTTGTTCTGACCAAATTCTAAACTGATCGGATTATTTCCCTAGGAGGAGTTCGTAGTGCAGCACCTGGAAAAGGAAATAAAACCACAAGAAATTCATACAAAATTCAAATTGGCTGACTTCCGGTTGGGTTTAGAGCATGGACCCCTAAGACTTTTTTTTAAGTGTACATGTGATACACCTGCTTACTTAATTTCATACATCTAGGTGAAACGTACTGCGAGGGCTGCATCGTCGAAATATTGTAGGGGGCGCTATCAAGCCGAGTTGCCACTCTGAAGCATTAAAATCACATCAGATAACTACATTCAGGATTTTAAATGTGTGTGACAAGTTTGATTTTGTTTTGAGTATTTTTAGCCCCTCAAAAACACCTTTGTTTTTCATGGCGAGGAATGCATCGCCACGGCAACGGCATTTCACGAAACAACAAGCTTTGAGTAACTTTTAATCACAAAGGTCTTTAGATTGTTCTGACCAAATTCTAAGTTGATCTGATTAGTTCCCTGGGAGGAGTTCGTTAAAGTAGAGCGCCTGGAAATTGAAAAAACGACACTAGAAATTCAGACTAAATTCAAAATGGCTGACTTCCGGTTGGGTTTAGGGCATGGCCCCAAGAGACTTTTATTTAAGTCCACATGTGATACATGTGGCTACCAAATTTTGTTAATCTATGTGAAACGTACTGCGAGGGCTGCTTCGTCGAAATTTTGTAGGGGGCGCTATTGAGCCGATTTAACACTCTGATTGAATAAAATCATATTATAGAACTACATTTTGGCCTTGTGATCTGTGTGTCAAGTTTGCTTGTGTTTCGAGCTTTTTTAACCTCTCCAAATGACCATCGTTTTTCACGGCGAAGACTGCGTTACCACGGCAACGGCGTTCGACAAAACATCAAAAGCTTAGAGAACTGGCATTATGAAATTCTTACATTTGTGTGGAACAAATTTGATGTTGATCTGATTTTCCAACTAAGAGAAACAAGCCAAAGTATAAAGACTGTAACTTACTGTTGCCAGTAGGTGGCGCTATGACTATGATTCAAAATTGGCTTGCAGATGTCTTCAGGCCTGGAGTTTAATCAAACATGTGAAATCTGGTAAAGATCTGATGATGCGGAGTCGAGTTACATCAGTTTATTCGTTCATGGCGAAGGATCGAAATTCGCAGAGCCGCCACGTCGCCACGCTTCCACAACTTCCTACAATTTTCACAATGAAGCATTATCAAGGTCTTAAGGCTTTTGTGACAAAATTTGAGAGGGATCCGATTAATCTGTGAGCAGTAGGGTGTCAAAGTACACAACCTATGACTTCCTGTTGCCACTAGGTGGCGCTATTACTATGATTCAAAATTGTCATATACATGTGTTCAGGGTCAGGATGTTATGACATATGAGAAATTTGGAGGAGATTAGGCAATGTACAGCTGAGTTACAACAACTTCCTGTTTCATGGCGAATGGTGTTTTTTTGCCGCCACGCCACAGACACATAGTTCGATAACTTTTTGATCTTTGATTATCGTTTCACTGCCAAGGTCTCAAGAGCATACTGACCAAATCTGAAGGCAATCGGGTTTAATCTCTAGGAGGAGTTCGTTAAAGTACGGCGCCTTGAAACGGTCCAAAAACGTCATAAAATTCAAAATGGCCGACTTCCTGTTTGGTTTAGGATATAGCTCCTTTTGACTTTTTTGTACGTCCCATCACGTTCCACATACCTACCAAATTTCATACAGCTAGGTGAAACCCAAAGTTGGGGCTACTCTGTAGGGGGCGCTATCGAGCCAAAATGTCATGCCGCAGCTGGACACCCCAATAATACTGGAATTTTCACCACGATTGAATTTTGTGCCAAATTTCAAAAGATTCCCAGTATCCCAAGCACCTCCTTTTTGCGATGAAACTGGTACGATAATAATAATAATAATAATAATAATAATAATAATAATAAAAAACATTAGAATAACAATAGGTCCTCCGCTCCGACTACGTCGGTGCTCGGGCCCTAATAATAATAATAATAATAAAAAACATTAGAATAGCAATAGGTCCTCCGCTCCGACTACGTCGGTGCTCGGGCCCTAATAATAATAATAATAAAAAACATTAGAATAACAATAGGTCCTCCGCTCCGACTACGTCGGTGCTCGGGCCCTAATAAAAAACATTAGAATAACAATAGGTCCTCCGCTCCGACTATGTCGGTGCTCGGGCCCTAATAAGATTCAAAACAGTTTGCAATTTGGCAACATTCTCCATAATGTAATAATGTATCACTGTATCATCAGCATAAAGACAATGGCTGGCACCATCCACACTTTGACCTAAACCATTAATAATAATAAAAAACAGCGGACCTGAGACAGAACCCTGGGGTACACCATTACAAATGTTTAGCCAGTTAGAGATGAGCCCATAAGGCGGGACACATTGTGATCTTTCTGATATGTAATTCATAAACCACCTGATTTATCATTCAACCTCTGTTTCAAAATGAGATGGTTAACAATATCAAAAGCTTTGGACAGGTCAATGAATAGTGCCAGTATGCAAATTATATTGTTCACCACCTTCATTGCCGCAGCGAAAGTGCTGTATTGCTTTCCAAAGCAAGTCTGGATTTTACAGAGGTAGCACAAGGTAACCAGTGTTGGGATCTGGCAGGAGCGTGTTTAGTTTTTAGTATGAAAACTAAATCATTGATATCAATAAAAGTCTCGTAACTGATTACGCAAGACTTAACAATGGCGGCGAGGCCATGGTTATTTAACGGGGGAATAAGACACACAATGGAGTTTGCACGCCAAGTGTGTCTGAAATAATCGTAACGACATAAATGTGTGTGTGAGTGGGTTTGTTTAATAAGAAGAAGAAAGCACTCTAAACAAGGCAAATCCTCACTGCAGCAGTAAAGTATAGTAACTGTAACTTTATCACACAGAAACCCGACTGGTGAACTCAGACTCGGCAGTTGAGGCACAGGACCTTTAACTAATAAAGTACAGTTTACTGACTTTACTCACGGTGGCGGATTTAACACAACAAAGTTAACTAGCGTGGAACAACACCATTACAGCAACAACAAGCACAACAGTTATGTTGCACAACACTGAACAGGACTCAGTGGTCCATAAAATACACACTAACATGGTAAATAGTACAGTTAACTGAAACAAAACAAACAAGGTTATAAACACACAATGACCTATCTCTGCCCAGACAAAAGCCTCTTACTTTAGATCACTTTGTAGCGGTTAGTGTTCCTTTGTAGACGGAATTTCTCTAAGCCTAGAACTGGAGACCTCTTGACTCCACTCTCTCTGCAAGTCAAGCGGCAAACAAATCCTCTGTATGACAGTGTGGATTTGTCTTCTGATTTGTAGGCTGAATTTCTCCAAGCAGAGATCTGGTGACCAGAACCGCTCTGTATTGGCGTGTTAAACGGCGCGCTGATTCTTGTATTGCGGCAGAGAAAACATTGAATGTCGATTTGAAAAATCCGGGAATTCCGTGATCTTCCTTCTGCAGGTTAAAGTGGCAAGTTATCCGTTTCTCCTTCAGGATGCAAAACCGTCTATTGTTCCTCCAGCGAAGTTGAGACTATCACCTAGGGGTTTTTCCAATGTTGTTATACACCTCCTTTCAGCAACCTGAGTAGCATGGACGGCGCAGAGAAAAAGTATGCGCTGATGTTTATAGTCCCTGTGATGTCAGGCTGTGTCACAGGGACCCTCTGGGGTTCCTTTGCCCTCGTCCAGTGAGACACCAGTAAGCTGATTTTGAACCAAATCTCACACATAGGTGCAGATTTAACGCCTGTTGGGGGATGGCATGTTTTAAACCAGTCCAGGCTTTCGAAATGACATGTAGGCCCCATGTCTTTGTTTCAACCACATGGTGAACACCAGAAACTAAGATACAGGTACAGATGGATAAACAGTGTGAATAAGACAATTAAATAACCTCTCAGGCTGAATGAATAGGCTGTAATTCCAGGATATATGATCCCAACTGAACTGAACTGAAAAACATGTGTAAAGTAGATTTTGAAAAAGGGTCCATCTACGACTCAGGCCACAAGATTAGCTAATATCAAGAACCTGATACTGGATGGTAATTTGTGTAAGAGATGATGTTGCACTGACCAGTGAGGGTGAATGCAAAAATTATCTCTACTTAAATCATATCTATTGACATCTTAACCTTTACATTACAAGTCAGGTTACATTCAGCATCAAGGTCAATAATGTGTGATAGCTAATTAAGAAAACAATCAGAATAACTCAGGAAACTGTTTTTGAGTATGAAAGCTGATGCTGACAGCAGCATGGCAGGCAGCGCTTGGAAATAAAACAAAGTGAATTTCGCTGATGTATCCCTGTGGGTTTAATCCAGCATGGCATACAGAGCGTGGCGCAGCCTACAAGGATTATGTGTGCTGGACTTGGCCCACTCTCTCCTCCTCTTTGCCCTACTTTCCATTGAATCATGCAGAGAAAGGCAGAACAAGAGCTCTCTCTATATATATACTGCAGGAATGCAAGGACAGATGGAGCCAGTGGGAAGGGGAGGAGCCATTATTGGACAGAAAAAGAGAGAGTGAGCTCTGCTGTCTACGATGTGGTAAAGCATCACACCCAAGTTTTACTGAAATATGAATTCCAGCCCTAAATCACAATCATGAGGCGTCAGTGCTTCTTGAACAGGATGTCATTTGTGTGGCAAGTCAGTCGTTCCTTCATGTCATTTTAATTTCCAGCAGCATCATCCAGTCAGTTGTGATCTAACTGTGGAGACTCAGGAGCTGCATGACGAATGTCTAGTCACGAAAGGAGGGCAACATATACTAATGCACCCCCGCCCTCGCCAGCCCATTCTGTCCCCATTTCCCTGCTCCAATCAATGCCAGCCCGCCTGCATTTTAAATACACAACTGCAGTACTGCTCTTCATTATTAACAAATATAGACTTGGGTCTTCTAAGCTCCGCTCTCTTTCTATGATCATGACAGATTTCATGTTTGCTGTTCTGAACACCTGCCGTCTGGTTGGCAAAATGCATCTGAATACAGGCAGTAAGGTGATAAATTCACAGGTCCATTTAATCTCAAGTGACCCTGTTTTATTTTATGTATGTATTTTTGTACGAAAAATGTAGCGGCAGTGTCTATAGTTAGTATCAATCAATGGCTATTTTGTATAAAGATGCAGTTATTAAAGAATAAAGTGCCCATATAAAGCCTAAAGAAAATATAGAGAAAGCAAAAAAGATAATACATACATACACTGTATACAACTACAAATATATTAGTGCTGGGCAATGATTAGAATTTTTAATCGCGATTAAAAAAATATTATGCGAAAAATTCAATAATTAATTCAAAAATAGTGTATTGCACACTTTTATTTTAAAAGTACTGCTATATGAACAAAAGTACAATAACATTTGGTTTGCAAACACTTTACACAGCAGCGATCATATTTCTTGCACTATCTGTGCTAAATGTGCTGTCTTTATTTGAAACGTTTCACTGCTGTGCAACATGAATCAAACTTTCCGCGCACGTTTCAGCAAAATGTCTGTCTTCTGTTTTCATGACAGTCAGAGCATGTGAATGCAGCTTCCATTGTTCATCAATATAATGTACTCTAACTCTGAGTTAATTATGGTTACCCAGCGATGTCCACTAGTCTCCAGTGAGAGCAACAGCTGGTGCACGTCGTAACACCGTCGCTTTTGTAGTCCTCTCCTTATCATACAATTCGTGTATTCTTCTTGTGATGGTGCATCTTGAGGGAGGCTCATACGTGCCGTCATTCGTCACGATCCTAAGAACGTTCCTCAGACCGACATCTTCCACAAGACTAATCGGTCTGCAGTTTGTAACTATCCACTTCGCTGTGGCATTTGTTAGCTTGTCTTGCTTTTGTTTATCTATACTTCTCCCACACGCTGCATCCAACGTAGTCTGCCGAAGCCTCCCTCCACTGTTTGTTTGTGTGATTTGCTGGCATCAACAGTGTGTATTGCATTTTTTTTTTAAATGCGATAACGCGATAATAACGCGTTAACTTGCCCAGCCCTAATATATATATATATATAGTACATACCAAGTATACAATCTACAGTATATAAAGATTGTACCTGTGACACACTATTTATACAATATTGTCAGAGCAGACAACTAGCCACCATGTAAATACTGAATTTATTATTTTTTTCAGGATGGCTGAAGCCCTGATTGTGTAATTTCCCTTTTGAAAAACTGCATTCATATGTTTTGTACATGTCATTTAGTTTATTTGTAGATAAAGTATATATCCTCAATATCTGTCTCACACCGACCGACATGTCCATAGCAAGTCGTGAAATAAAACAACGGTGGCATTAGAAGAAGATTCCAGTATGTGTCTCATTTTTATTTATTTTTTTCATTTCATTTATTTTGCACAATTCAAACAATAACATTTAAAATAATAATAGATATAACAAATATAACAGAGATAAATGAATATCACAGTGCAAAAAGAGGCAGGAAGCCAACTGCGCTTATTTGAAGCCTCCACCTATATAATATTAAAATTTTACAAAATTACAAACATAAAGTAAAATATGCATAAGACATTACGTTACAAATAACAAAAGAAAGAATGAAAGAAAGAAAAGAAAAAATAATGTAACTGTGACGAGTGTGTGCGAGCATGTGTGTGTGTGAGGGTAAGCATGGGCTTGTTTGTTCAGGGATATTGGTTCATCAATATAATGCACTGTAACTCCGAGGTAATTATGGCAGTAACTCCTAAGCAATGGTAATGCTACAAGTCCCTATGAGTGAAACAACTATAAATGTAATATAACAGCTAAAACAAGAAAGACATGAACAATGATACATAAAAAGCAATTACAAAACAGCAATTAGATTTTCTTTTAGGCACCTTTGGAAACATTTTATAGAAACATGTTAAGTGGGAAAAGTCATTCCATAATTTGGTTCCCTTAAATCTTATTGAAAATTGACCTCTGCTAGTCAGTAATTTAGGAGGATGAAGATGTGAAGATTGACGAGTTGAGTAAGAGTGAACCTGTGAATTGACTTTGTAGTAGGTCTTGAAATGATCAGAAATATTCCCTTAACCTGAAAGTATCTTATAAATGAAAACACAAGTTTGAGAAATATTGATGTCATAAATAGTAAGAGTCTGCAATTTCTGAAATAGAGGAGCAGATGAGATGTATGACTCTGATCAGGTTGCGATCCTAACAAACCGTTAACAAACCAAACTTTTTTTGCAAAGTAGTAGGAAAAGTACTTTTATAATTTTGTAGATGACACTCAAGGCATCTCAACACATTCAATTTGAATTTTAGATAAATCCTTAGAGTATGATTTTTTTGCCCCTAAAAATAATAAAATTCGATTTTTTGATATTCAAAGATAGTTTATTTAATTTGACCCATGTATCATAGACAGTTAAAACAGCATTAGCTTCCATAAACAGTGAATTGAAATTTGAATGAGAGAGAACTAGGGTTGTGTCATCTGCAAACATTATCGGAAAAGGGCTTTTTGACACATTAGACAAATCAGTAATATAAATAATGAATAATATTAGTCCAAGAATGGACCCCTGTGGAACCCCACATATTAGTCTGGCTTTGTTTGAATAACAACCTTTAACACAAACAAACTGTCTTCTGTCTTAGCCATTTGTATGCAATGTCATGGAATCCATATTAATGCAGTTTTTCCAATAAAAGATGATGGTGTACTGTATCGAAGGCTTTGAAAAGGTCTATGAAAATACTGCTAGTAAATGTATTATTGTCAAGTGCAGAGATAACTTTATCAACAAGGTAAAGTAAAGCCATATAAGTTGAATGATTTTTTTCAGAAACCATACTGGTGTTTGTAAATAATTGAATTAGACTCTACATGAAACATAATCCTTTTGTGTAAAAATGTTTCTAGTATTTTTGAATAACAAGGCAATATGGATATGGGTCTATAGTTGTTAAAACAACATGGGTTTTCTGCTTTAAACAAAGGAATAACTTTGGCAATTTTTAAATCTTCTGGCACAACTCCTGTTTTCAAAGACAAGGTGAAGATGTGAACAAGTGGCTGCAATATTGACTGTTTCACCTGTTTGACAAGAAATACAGAAATGTTGTCATGGCCAGCTGAAGATATTTTGAGATCATCAATTATATCACTTATTTCTTGAATATTTAGGGGCATACAATTAGAGATAATAGGGACATTTGTTGGAATGAAATCCAGTGGATTCCTATAACAAGCCGGAATATTATTAGCTAATTCATGACCAATATTTACAAAGAATTCATTACATTTTTGAGCGATATCAGATGGCTTGTCAAGAGAAATGTCACCATCCAAAAGGACTGAAGGAAGCTTTTGGGTAGTCCTTTCTCTTTGCTGCACCTGATTTATTGTGCAGCAAAGACGGTGACCGTGGCTGCGTCTACGGTAGATAGATACTGAATTGTAAGTCGCTTTGGATAAAAGTGTCTGCTAAATGACTGTAATGTAATTTATTACTTTCCACGTGGTTTTTATATTTTTTGAGCACTTCTTAAATCACTGAAATATTTCTATTTTGTAGATCTAATGATATGGGTATAATTATTTCTACAGGATTTATAAGCCCCATGAGTAAGAGGCGTGGGATTTGAAACATATTTTCTGTTTATTTTTTTTCCTCCGCAGCTTCAGTAAATGTATAGTGAACCAGGGCTTACTAACTTGACTGCTTTTCTTGGTGGAAAAACAAATTGGAAAACAATTGAAACTAAGGTTAATAACTTTCATAAACTTCTGATATGCCAAATCAGCGTTATTCTCCACATATAAATCATCCTATGAAATACTGGTAAGAATATCTTTAAATTTTGAAATATTTGATTTGCTCATAATTCTTTTCTGCATAATTTTCTTAGTATGTTTAGCTCTCTTAATCTTGATTAAAGAGTACTGAAAAATGGGAAAATTATCAGACAAGTTCGGAATACAAGACTCCAGATTTGGTTCCTTCACTCAAAGAATTGGTTAAAATGTCACTGAATTTTCTGTAACTCGTGTTGCTTTATGAATAAGAGGGAAAAAGTAAATTCCCAGTAGGAGTATGTAGTCGATTTTTTAAAAGGTTTATATTGAAATCTCCTAAAATGTAACAAAGTTTATCATTGTTTATCAGGTCAAGAGAACAACCCGGACTGTCATTGAAAACTTTGATGACAGAGTCAGGTGGGCGATAAATAGCACCAACAATAACATTCTTTCCACCAGAGGGCTCTAAAAACACAGATTCCACCTCATCCCTCTCTGACTTCAAAGTGAGATCATCCCTAATTTTGAATTCATAGTCACCGTGAATAAACAGAGATACTCCACCTCCAGATCTATTCTCTCTTACACAGTGAACTGAATTGTATTTTGGTATTTTAAAGATTTCTCTTGAGTCCTCAGTAAGCCATGTTTCTGACATGGCTTACTGAAAACCGAAAAATCATTCTTCAGTAAAGATAAATAATGAATTAATTAAGAGCAACACAAAAGTCATTAAACTGAGTTTCATCATAAAAACTACAGAGGTTAGATACATCAAGTGATGAAAAAAAATGTAAATCTGAGTCATCAAAATTATAAGAGTCACTGGTAGAGGGATCAAAAGGCGTAAAGGTCTGGCCTTCCAGATCAGATTTGTTGTAGATCATAGTATATGTAAAGAATCATGTTTACAGATACAAAAAAAAAAAAATCTAAAAAGCACTTAATACATTCCTAATGTTGGAGACTAAGGAGCCAGACTTTGAACGTTTCTTTGTTGATGTGGGTTTTGGGAAGGTGGATGGACAATAAGTTTGTCGCATCTCAAATATGCAATGTCGCCTCCCTCGAGCTGCCTTCATTGCTGGGAGTAGTTTTTTTTTTCTTCTTTGGCGGATGGATTCAGAGAAGTCTTCATTGATAAAGATGAACCCTTCAAATGTTTAGCTTTATGTAGAACAGAGAGTTTATCCTGCAGCCAGGTCAGGTTTTCTTTACCAGACTTCCTAATTCAACTGCCTGGAAATGTCTTGGAAACAGAGTACAGATTTTAGAAAAGCAGCTTACATGTTTACAAAATAAAATAAAACATCTTCATTAAATTAGTTTGTTCCTGTAATACAATTTTAACTCATACGAGTTCCTTGTAAATTAATGCGTACCATAAGCTGTTTCACTGCTGTGGCACAGACACTCAGATCTCCAGTCTCCTGCTCCCTTCTTGGTTGAGTCTGTGGGAATCTGTTGCGGGTCAGTGCTCATGGCCTCTTTATTCCTGTTTAGCGGCGGCTCTGACACCTGGCTCGCCGCTCCCTCCCAGCTCCTCATTAATCGCTGCTGATACTAACAGGAAGCGAGCAGCCGGAAAAATGGGCCATTTGGGTGCAACAGTGGATGCTTGCATGTCGGCCTGACACCGAAAAGCAATACAAGGCCGACATTAATAATATAGTTATAATCTGTTGAGACATGAATAACACAAATCTTGTGGTTGTATGTTATTGTTAGGTGGGACTATAGTCATGTGTAACTTCAAAACTGTCCAAAAGTTAAAAAAGTAGCCACTTTGTTAAAGAAAACATTTGTATGCATTTCTACGGCGAATATTAATTGATATTGTCATGTTGATTGTGATGCTGGACCCAAGAGCAGAATAGAGGCAGAGCAGAAATGGTTAAACAGTCTTTTATTTGAAAGCATGAGGTGCTGGAGTGTTGTGAACTGGCTGGAGGAATGGTCGGCAGGCTGGAGGAATGGTCAGCAGGCTGGAGGAATGGTCGGCAGGCTGGGAGCAGGGAACCTGAGGCTGAGGTAGACAAAGGGTTTCAGCCGTAGCATTAGTTCCTGGGTGCGAACTGAATGATCTGGCAAAGAATGTGCAGGGCTGGAGAATATGAAGCCTGGAGCTTGATTAGGAAAGTACTTTCAGCTGCAGCGGTCAATTAGGGGGAGGAGCACAGCCCAGACCATGACAGTACCCCCCCCTCAACGGGAGCCCCCAGGCGACCCACCAGGCTTGTCCGGATGAGTCCGGTGAAACTCCCTGACGAAGTCAGGATCCAAGATGAGGGACCGAGGGACCCAAGACCTCTCCTCCGGACCGTAACCCTCCCAGTCCACCAAGTACTGGTAACCCCTGCCACGGCGACGTACATCCAAGAGCCACCGAACCGAGTAGCCAGGATGACCGTCAATCATCCGGGTGGGAGGTGGGGGAGCTGGTGGACACCGGTTTCATCTGTGATACATGGAATGTGGGATGGACCCTCATGGTGTGAGGCAGTTTCGGCTGCAGAGCTGTTGGGTTAATTATTCGCTCCACGATAGAAGGGCCAATGTAACGTGGGGACAGTTTCCTCGATTCAGTCAACGGAATGTTTCTGGAAGAAAGCCACACCTTCTGACCTGGTTTGTATTCAAGAGCTGGTGTCTGGTGGCGGTTTGCAATGCGCTGGTTGTTTTCAGCTGAGTGGAGTAGAGCAGAGCAGGTGTCTTTCCAGACCTTACGGCAGCGCCGGAGGTGCATTTGAACTGATGGGACAGCCATCTCACCCTCTAGAGAGGGAAACAGGGGCGGCTGATAGCCCACAGACGACTCAAACCTGTGGCAGTGCTGGTCAGGGAATTATGGGCGTATTCAATCCATGCAAGTTGTGAGCTCCAGGCAGTGGGATTGGTGGCGGTTACACACTGTAGAGCGGACTCCAAGTCCTGATTAGCCCTCTCCGACTGGCCATTGGTCTGTGGGTGAAAACCAGAAGAGAGACTGACAGTAGCACCAAGGGCTTGACAGAATGACCTCCATACCTGAGAGATGAATTGGGGTCCCCGATCTGAGACGATGTCCAGTGGTATTCCATGGAGGCGAAAGACATTGTGCACTAAGAGGTTGGCAGTCTCACGGGCAGAGCCACAAAATGAACAGTCTTAGAGAAACGGTCAACGATAGTGAGGATGACAGTGTTACCTTGTGAAGGGGGTAAACCAGTGACAAAGTTGAGAGCGATGTGGGACCAGGGGTGGCTAGGAACAGGGTGTGGACGTAGTAAACCAGCTGGTGGGCGATGAGAGGATTTTCCTTGAGCACATACCGCGCAGGCTGCAACATAGGCCCAGGTATCCGTCTCCATGGATGGCCACCAGAAATGTCTCTTCAGGAGAGACAAGGTACGGTTCATTCCAGGATGGCAGGCGAAACGGGAAGTGTGCACCCACTGGAGGACCTGAGAGCGGACAGAGTCAGGAACAAATCAACAATTTTGGGGACCGTTAACTGGGTCAGCCTGTGTCCGTTGAGCCTCCCTAACTTTGGACTCAATCTCCCAGGCAACCGCAGCAACAACACAAGTTGGCGGAAGGATGGTGTCCTGACTGGACGGAGACTCCTCCGAGACAAACTGGCGAGAGAGGGCATCCGGTTTTATGTTTCTGGAGCCAGGCCGATAGGTCAGTGTAAAGTTAAAGCGCCCACAAAATAATGCCCACCGGTTCTGACGGGGGTTGAGACGTTTGGCTGACTGGATATAGGCCAAGTTCTTATGGTCAGTCCAAACAATAAAGGGTCGCTCTACTCCCTCAAGCCAGTGCCTCCACTCCACCAACGCGAGCTTAACTGCCAACAACTCCCTGTTACCCAAGTCGTAGTTCCGCTCGGCAGGGGAGAGGCGACGGGAGAAGAAGGCACAAGGATGGAGTTTCTCGTCAGAGTTGGAGCACTGCGCCGACTCCACTGTCTGAGGCATCAACTTCCACGATGAACTGACAACAGGGATCGGGCTGAATCAGGATGGGGGCTGAGGTGAAGCTCCTTCTTAGCTCTGAGAAGGCAGATTCCGCCTCTGGGGTCCAAGTGAAAGGGATGGAGGTGAGTCTGGTTAGCGGGGCAGCTATCTTGCTGTAGTCTGATGAATCAGCGATAGAAATTTGCAAAACCCAGGAACTGCTGTAGTTTTTTTCGGTTTCAAGGTCTGGGCCAATTTGTCACAGCCTTGATCTTCTCTGGGTCAGCCCTTACCTTCCCACTCTCAATGATTTACCCCAGAAAGCCGACCGAACAGGCATGGAACTCACATTTCTCGGCTTTCACATAGAGCTTGTTCTCCAGGAGTCTCTGGGGAACCTGACGGACATGGAAGACATGATCGGACACATTCTGGGAAAAAAAAGAAAATGTCATCCAGGTAAACAAACAATTGAGGAAGTCTCTTAGCACATCGTTAACCAAGGCTTGAAAACAGCAGGAGCGTTTGTGAGGCCGAACGGCATTAACAGATACTCAAAATGCCCCAGTGGTGTGTTGAAACCCGTCTTCCATTCGTCCCCCTCCCTGACTCTGACCAGGTGGTAGGCGTTCCGGAGATCCAGCTTAGTGAAGACGGTTGCGCCCTTGAGTGGCTCAAAAGCAGAGTTTATTAGTGGTAAGGGGTACGTGTTCTTAACGGTTATATTGTTCAACCCACGAAAGTCAATACAGGGTCACAGGGAGTGGTCCTTCTTGGAAACAAAAGAATCCAGCACCAACAGGAGATGTGGATGGTCTGATTATACCAGCAGTCAGTGACTCCTTGATATACTTCTCCATGGCCTCCCTCTCTGGACGGGACAAGTTATAGAGCCTGCTGGTTGGAAGAGGAGATCAATGGCACAGTCGTAAGGACGGTGAGGGGGCAAGGAGAGGGCTAGGTTTTTACTCAACACTAAACCTAGATCATGATACTCAGCAGGTATGGTGGACAGATCTGGAGGCTGAGAGCTGGATGGTGATACGGCAACATCTGCTGGGGACAGGGCTGACTGCAAGCATGAAGAGTGACAAAATGAGCTCCAGCCACTGACACTTCCTGCCGACCAGTCGATGTGTGGGTTGTGTGTCCTTTACCAAGGGTGACCCAAAACCAGCGGGGAGTTAGGGGACAAAATTATGTTTAACTGAATAGTATCACTGTGGTTGCCAGACAGAACAAGGGACACAGGAGCTGAGCGATGAGTGACTGAAGCAATAACACTGCCATCTAAGGCGGTAGCTGTGAGGGGGGGGGTTTCTAATTGTTCAGAAGGAATGCCAGACTGGAGGGCCATGTCTCTGTCTAGAAAACTATCTTCCGCACTAGAGTCGACCAGAGCTAGGAAAGGCAAAGAGAGTTGGTTGTGACAGAGAGTGGCGTGGATTTGCATCCTGGGTGGAAGAGTTTGGTCCGGAGAAACAGAATGGTTCGCCAGAACCCCCACTGCTACTGGCGAGCCCCGTCTTTTGGGTGAACTGGACAGAGGGCTAAAAAATGACCGGACTGGCCACAGTAAAGGCACTCACCCTCCCTCATCCTGCGACGACGACGTTCCGCAGGAGAAAGATGAGCTTGACCTAACTGCATAGGTTCCACAGGGGGGAAAACAGGAGTAGATGTTGGAGGCATGGAGGATGGGCGCGCTCCCCATACCGCTAAAGGTGGTGACGGGCAGGAACTAGCTAACTGCCTGGGATGGCCAGTCTTCTCTCTGCCTTTCTCCCGCAGGCGATTATCACACCGGATAGCTAGGGAAACCAGAGAGTCAAAGTCAACAGGTACATCAAGAAAAGCCAGTTCCTCCTTTATTTGATCACTGAGTCCTTTCAAAAACACCCCACGAAGTGCCTCATCATTCCATCTAGAATCTGCTGCCAGCGTTCTAAACTCCACCGAGTAGTCAGCAACACTTCTGGGTCCCTGGCGGAGATTGCTCATACGGGCTACAGCATTCCCAACATGATCTGGATGATCGAAAACCCCTTTCATTCTGCAAATGAAGTCAGAATATGAAAGGGTAGCAACTGCCTGATTAGCATCGAAGGCTTCTGCCCAAACTAATGCCCTTCCTCTCAACAGCCCCAAAATATAATGCACCATGGAAATGTCTGAGGGAAAGGTCAATGGCTGAAAACCAAGGAACACTGGAGGAGAAAACCTCTGCATTTACCCAGGTCTCCAGAGTAGGGTTCCGGGTTCGAAGCGTAGGACTCTGTGCGAAGGAGGCACTGGGGAAGAAGCTGGAGGGAGCTGCAGGCTGGGCTGTGTGGTAATGGCTGCCGGGGTAAGTTGAGCGGTTAACTGAGTCACCTGATTAGATAATTGAGCAATTTGGGTTACCATTGCCTGGCTGTTTTCAAAGAGGGTCTGGGGATACTGCTGATGTTGTCCAAGTAGAGCTCCTTGGTTTGAAAGGGCCCTCTGGAAGGTGGACTCCTGATCCGGTTCTGCTGGGTCCACTTGGTCAGATCGTTCTGTCATGTTGATTGTGATGCTGGACCCAAGAGCAGAATAGAGGCAGAGCAGAAATGGTTAAACAGTCTTATTTGAAAGCACGAGGTGCTGGAGTGTTGTGAACTGGCTGGAGGAATGGTCGGCAGGCTGGGAGCATGCTGGAGGAATGGTCGGCAGGCTGGGAGCAGGCTGGAGGAATGGTCGGCAGGCTGGGAGCAGGCTGGAGGAATGGTCGGCAGGCTGGGAGCAGGCTGGAGGAGCAGAGAACCTGAGGCAGACAAAGGGTTTCACAAGCGGTTCAGCCGTAGCATTAGTTCCTGGTTGCGAACTGAACGATCTGGCAAAGAATGAGTGCAGTGCTGGAGAATATGAAGCCTGGAGCTTGATTAGGAAAGTACTTTCAGCTGCATCGGTCAATTAGGGGGAGGAGCACAGCCCAGACCATGACAGATATACTGCCCACAATTCAGGAATTTTCTGAAGCTCTGTCTGAGTCTAATGATCTATTTTCCTCCAGTAAATCACTGTAATGACTTGTGAGTGTTGCTTGGCCACAAACCCGACAAAATGTTAACACATATTTGCACTCACTTGTATTTGTGGAACAGTCTAGACTATGTGCTGACCACCCACACAGAATCATCAACAGTACTTAAAAGGTGTCATGTTGTTGTTTTTATTATCATATTATCAGGGACGTTTTTACTAAGAAAACAGCCACTGCCCCACTGTGAATGTTAAAGAAAGCCCTGTTTCCACCTTTCTCACTGCAAACATCTGTAGCAGATACATTTAAGGTTAGCATACAAATACAGATCAGTTAACGCAACATGTGGAACACTGCTCCACTATAATGGCACCATTATGTTATCAGACAGCCTATGTAACTGGGTCTGCAGAGTTTAAAAGGCTGCTGTCAGAGCCTCCTCCTGGCTGCATTTTTGTATTCTCAACAAATGGGGATACACACAGTAAGTGAGTAAATAAGGAGAGAGCTCGAGAGAGAAGTTCAAACCCTTACTTTCTCACCTCTGCACACCTGGCAGCGTGAAGTATTTGTTTTCAGAAAGTTACAAGACTTCCGAATGCTGTCAGAAAGGATGTTTCAGATGTCTCTTGTGAGTCATTCAATGTTCTGGAATTAGAATACTAAATCACATGAGTTTTGTTCAGTATGAAAATCGTGACATTATGCAAATGTTTAATCTAACCATTATCTTTTCTATGGATTAACTTGTGAACGGAAGAAGCTGGAATCAGAGAAGTTTTGGCGATTGAAACAATTAATTCATTATAAAATAGTTGCCAATTAATTTTCTGCTGATCGACTTATTGATTCATCGACTCGTAGTTGCAGCTCTACAGAGCGATCCTTGGTGTCACAATAATTAGAATAATGGCAACTGGCATTTGGTTTTGACACACCTTTAGTCCACCAATAATCCACTGTGTTAGTGTGAATGTTTTGGTCCTCTGCTGGCTGAAGACACGTGAAACTGAAAGCAGCGTGTCTGAGGGCGTTCAGTGAATTCCTTCTGCTCTGTTTGTAGGCTAATAGCTCCTTTTATGCATAGACTCATTGAAGTGGCCAGATTGTGTGTGTGAGTTTGTGCAGTTGTGTGTATAAGGAGTGACATTAAGGCAGACAATAAAAGCCTTAGAACAAAACCACTGCTACGTCAAAGTGTTTTATTTTTCACACGGTTTTACTGATATTACTGTTATAGATTTTAATTTATTTTATAACATTTTTAATCATATTATTGACTTGCATGCATTGGTCTCAAATTGTTAAGTTGCTGAATTGCTTTTGTCCGTTCTGTTGTTCAAGGTCCACACTTATTTTTGTCAGTCATCTGTGTAGCACTTTAAACTGCTCTTACATGTATGAAAGGTGCTATACAAATCAATGATTGAACAGTCTTTTGTAATTCGGGAACATGGAGGTAGTGATGATCTGTGAGCTGTGATTTGCAGCTACTAACATTCTGTGATTCTGTGATCATCGCTTACTTCCATCAAACACAACAGGAGGAAGAGGCTTTACCCAGCAGCAGACTCTGAGGATGCAGTGAATAATTGAAGATGTGTTGGATAGCAGCACGCTTTCACCTGACATGGTTTCTACTCTGTGGGGGGGGGGGGGGCACAGAGATTAGGACCACGCTCAGAGGCTTATGAATGTAGTGACAGAGAGAGCAGATGTTTCAAGGCAGACAGATGGGCTGTCAGAATGTTGTGCTCTTTAGCTAAAATTAGCACTATGTGTAGCACAAAATGTGATTATATTCAAATATTATTCACATCAGAGGGAACAATATTAACCACATCATAAAAACGACACAATGGAAAAATGAACACAGTAGTAACGCAACTGCAGATGTAGAAACAAAAGCACTTCACATGCCAAAGCTGCTGTTCACTATTTAAAGACAAAGTCCATCTCCTTTCTTTGATTACAAAGAGTTCAATACCACGGTTGTACAGTAACGTTACATCGGAGCAAGAGGTCCTTCTCACGCCAGTGATGACAGTCGAGCCTCCCCAGTTGAAGTTCTTGAATACGTTTTAATGCGTTTGAGGGCTGAAAATGTCCGCTCGACAGAGGCAGTAGATATTGGAATTGTCACCGCCAAACATTCCAAAACACAAAAAAATGTAATGTCACGTAAAAACGTCTTACATATCTTTAAACTTTAAACTCTTACTACTACAAAGTTCTGCTAGCTAGTTTCACAACAGTCACGCTAGCCCACTGACCAATCAAGCCGCAAGTTAATGCTGATGTACTTGCAGGCCAGCTAGATGGCTCTGGCATGTCAAAGAATACGCCCAACATGTCAAACTAAAAATCTGATTGGTTGAAGACTATGACAATCAATAATATTATCCCCGTTTACTTAGACTGCAAAGGGATTCACTTGTAATTCTGAAGGCCTCCGGGCAGATTTTTTTACTTTGAGACAGCATAGGAGCGAAATCCGATTGGATAAAAGCTCTACTTAAAACAAGCTGTGCTGGAAGCAGAGCAACTGAGGAAGACAGTAGCTATGCAATGAGATAATAAGCTAATGGTAAAAATATTTAGAATACATGTAGTGCATTTATGAAAAATAATTAAATTATAGAATAGCTATAACTTTTTGATTCTGTCTAGACCAGCCCTGACGGCCCACCACTGGTGGCTAGTTCTTATGAATGGATGTGTGTGATTTGTTTATAAGGAAATTCAATATTTCTATTAATCAAACAAGTCAAAGGCTATATCGCAGAAAAATTACAATAACTGAAATTAATATTCTGTAACAAACTTATATATAAGTTTCTAACTCTGATCTTTTCATTTTTGTCCCCTGCAGAAGTACTAATGGATTCAACGACAGCAACAGCAGAACTGGGCTGGACCATCCACCCATCACAGGGGGTGAGTGGAACAAACCAAGACTCCAGGAACACTGTAAAACTTACAGCCAATATACAAACGTTGTGTTACGATGTGACGGGAGCAGTGATGACTTAATATGAATATCTTTTGATCGACATCTGGAAACTCCTACACCGACCTCTTTTGGTTGAAATACCTCCGATGAAGGGAGAATGATTGAATCAGTATCTCACTGTGGATGAACCCACTTGTATTGATGCTCTGATATCCAGTTTAGAGAGACCACTGTCTCACTGTTTACACATGTTGACCAAAGAGTCTAAAAACAATGAATACTACAAGGTAACTTACACTGATGGAAGAAGTAGTCAGATCTTGACTTAAGTAAAAGTACCAGTACAACCATGTTCTGTATTCAAAATCCTAGTACAACAGTAGAGAAGTATTCTCAGCTTCATAGTTAAAATATCAGCAGTTAAAGTACACAAGTATTACTGGCTTCATAAAGTACCAGCCGTAAAAGTACACAAGTAGTAGCAGTAGAAGTAGTGGTTCTGCAGTAAAATGTCCACTGTGATGTTTATATTATGATGAAAGACATTATTGGATTTGTATTATTGATGAATTGATGTGTAAGCAGCATGTCACTGTTGTAGCTGCACCAGGCGGAGATAGTTTTAGCTACTCAATATACAGTAAGCTAGTTTAGTGCAGTGGGCCCCTCCAAAGGGTCACAAGATAATTCTGAGGGGTCATGAGATGATTAATGGGAAATAATAAAAGGAAAATAATGTCTAATGATGTCCAAAAATGGGCAAAGAGGTTGAGCATGGATGGAGCTGAGGCGGGCCTAATGAAGCCTGGTTGCTGAAACATGTACAACTAGCTCAAAGCTGCCAAGCTAGCTAAGGCTAACAAGCTAGGCTGTTGCTAACTGGCTAACGTTAACCCTGTGGTCTTGTTTCTCACAGCTTTAACAGTTGGTACAATTTCACTCACCAAAAAAACTTGAACACTTGACTTCCCCAAACAATAAATCAATATATTTGTCAAATCAGTGAAATGCAATCCTTCAATTTGTGCATTCATGTTAACGTTATTCACCCTAAAGCGCACACCTACTCCTTTTTTCTTGCCAGAGTTCTCTGTTCTGTCAGATCAGTATCTCGAAAAAATTACATGGCTGAATGGTGCTTTCTGGTATTCGAGTTTCAAGGACTTTAAAGTTCCTCACATTCCTTTGAAAACTGATGCCGGTGGAACAGGGGTCATCCAACGGCAGCCCATCATCCAAAGCAAATTATCTGAGGTGACATCTAGCAGACAGCTAGGGGCTATGACTTAGACCCTTAATTATGCATAGATTTAAGCCTTAAAATAATATAAAGTTGTATAAAATTGATGATTTAATTGTTTACAAGATCACCAAAATATTTACAAGAGCATTAAGTTCTTCTTAGATCCAGCCTCTTACTTTTGCTCTCAAAGTGCACCAGATTAAGTTGGTGTTGTTATATTTATCTTTTGATTAAAAATTTTAAATGTTGTGTTTTTATAATTTTCCCCTGTGGGATAAGAAATAGTTACATGTAAATTCAATACGAGTAAGAAATCCCAGTATTGTGACAACACTAATACTGATGCTGTATGCTAATAGATAAAAGGTGATCATAACTCTGTGGCTTCCCCAGCAAGGAGACCACTGTGACAGCAGGCTATATTTCACAGACCAGGTAACTTTTATGGAACAGAGATCAGTTAATCAAAACTCTTCACTGTACTCCGTCAAGTCAGCGTCGCCATGTGTCCTGGTCTGTCTCAGCCACACGAGGTCCAGCACAGTACTGCATAAAAAGGAGAGACTAACTAGACCAGGGGTTCTTAACCTTTTTGACCTTGGGGCCCAACTTTTCAAGTACAAAGTGGCCCGGGGCCCATTCAAATATTAACACTGTATTGATTTAACTAATTGATCGCACTCTTGGTTTGATTTGTATTCAATAACAAAATTAAATTCACTTACAGTTTAACAAGCAAAAACCTTGTCAAATAAATGACATGATACAATGTGATCATCACATTTATTTATCATGTGTATGTAAACCTGCATACAGTGCATCCGGAAAGTATTCACAGCGCTTCACTTCTTCCACATTTTGTTTTGTTACAGCCTTATTCCAAAATGGATTAAATTCATTTTTTTCCTAAAAATTCTACACACAATACCTCATAATGATAACGTGAAAAAAGTTTGTTTGAAATTTTTGCTAATCTATTAAAAATAAAAAACGAAGAAAATCACATGTAAATAACTATTCACATCCTTTGCTCAATACTTTGTTGAAGCACCTTTGGCAGCAATTACAGCCTCAAGTCTTTTTGAGTATGATGCTACAAGCTTGGCACACCTATTTTTGGGCAGTTTCTCCCATTCTTGGGATTCCCATTCAGGACCTCTCAAGCTCCATCAGGTTGGATGGGGAGCGTCGGTGCACAGCCATTTTTAGATCTCTCCAGAGATGTTCAATCGGGTTCAAGTCTGGGCTCTGACTGGGCCACTCAAGGACATTCACAGAGTTGTCCCGAAGCCACTCCTTTGTTATCTTGGCTTTGTGCTTAGGGTCGTTGTCCTGTTGGAAGATGAACCTTCGCCCCAGTCTGAGGTCCAGAGCGCTCTGGTGCAGGTTTTCATCAAGGATGTCTCTGTGCATTGCTGCATTCATCTTTCCCTCGATCCTGACTAGTCTCCTAGTTCCTGCCGCTGAAAAACATCCCCACAGCATGATGCTGCCACCACCATGCTTCACTGTAAGGATGGTATTGGCCAGGTGATGAGCGATGCCTGGTTTCCTCCAGACATGACGCTTGGTATTCAGGCCAAAGAGTTCAATCTTTGTTTCATCAGACCAGAGAATTTAGTTTCTCATGGTCTGAGAGTCCTTCAGGTGCCTTTTGGCAAAATCCAGGCAGGCTGTCATGTGCCTTTTACTGAGGAGTGGCTTCTGTCTGGCCACTCTACCATACAGGCCTGATTGGTGGAGTGCTGCAGAGATGGTTGTCCTTCTGGAAGGTTCTTCTCTCTTCACAGAGCAACGCTGGAGCTCTGTCAGAGTGACCATCGGGTTCTTGGTCACCTTGCTGACTAAGGCCCTTCTCCCCCAATCGCTCAGTTGGGGGGAGAAGTTGGGCGTATTCTTTGACATGCCAGAGCCTGCTAGCTGGCCTACAAGTACATCAGCATTAACTTGCGGCTTGATTGGTCAGTGGGCTAGCGTGACTGTTGTGAAACTAGCTAGCATAACTTTGTAGTAGTTAAAGTTTAAAGATATGTAAGACGTTTTTACGTGACATTACATTTTTTTGTGTTTTGGAATGTTTGGCGGTGACAAACCCAATATCTACTGCCTCTGTCGTGCGGACATTTTCAGCCCTCAAACGCATTAAAACGTATTCAAGAAGTTCAACTGGGGAGGCTCGACTGTCATCACTGGCGTGAGAAGGACCTCTTGCTCCGATGTAACGTTACTGTACAACCGTGGTATTGAACTGTATCCATCTCAGTGGCCTCAGTTGTGAAGTGCTATCTGAGTTTCTGCTTGTTTGAAACGGCTTGTTTGATCAAGCCTGGTTCACTGATTGCAAAGGAGGAGCTTCCACTCCTGGCAGACAATGAGCAATCAGTAGATAGCTGTACTTAACCACTGCTGGAAGCGTCAGCTTTCAAGCGTCTGGCAAACGAAGGCAACAGGCCGACTTTTTCAAGCTCGACTTCGTCAAGCTAAGACTTCTCAAGCGTGTACTACTATGTGTTTGCATCCTATTTGTGTCCGGTCCTCTGCCCGGCGGTTGCGTAGACATTGGGCAGCTTTCAGGAGCCGTGACCCCACTAACCTCATCTATCCTACTCTCTCAGCTCGGGGCGAGCAAATGGTGGCGGGGGGGCTCTGGAACTGCCAGTCGGCAGTGCCGAAAGCTGAGTTCATCTCAGGTTACGCTTCCTTGCTCTCCCTTAACTTTCTTGCTCTAACTGAGACCTGGATCACACCAGAAGACACCACCACACCCGCAGCTCTGTCAGATGTGTACTCTTTCTCTCACACTCCCAGAGCTGCGAGGCGGGGTGGTGATACTGGCCTGCTAATTTCCCCAAAATGGAAATACTCTCTTGTCTCTGTTCCTCAGTTCTCCCCGTCCTCTTTCGAATTTCATGCTGTTACTGTCACTTATCCAGTCAAGCTCACCATTGCTGTTGTGTATCGCCCACCAGGGCCTCTTGGTGAGTTCCTGGAGGAGCTCGACACATTAGTCTTGCACTTCCATGACGATGGCTTGGCGCTCATCCTGCTCTGTGACTTCAACATCCAGACCGATAAGCTTGAACCTCTTCTTTCATTCCTCTCCTCCTTTGACCTTTACCACTTTTCTTCTCCTCCTACCGACAAGGCCGGCAACCAGCTGGATCTTATCTTCACTAGGCACTGTTCTACTGCTAACCTCTCTGTCACTCCCCTCCAGCTCTCTGACCACTATTTCATGTCCTACTCCCTCTCCCTATCCTCTGCTCCATCACTTCCTCCACCTAACCACATGGTTTCTACCCGGAGTCATCTCCGCTCCCTCTCCCCTGCCGATCTTTCCTCTTCTGTTACCTCTGCTCTCCCTGACCCTGAATCCTTCTCTCTCCTATCCCCTGATACTGCTACTGATCTTCTCCTCTCCACCCTTACTTCTTCTTTGGACAAACTCTGTCCCTTCACCTCCAGGCCTGCACGCCCAACTCCACCTGCCCCGTGGCTATCGGACTCAGTGCGTACTGATAGACGGAGCCTAAGAGAGGCTGAGCGTAAATGGAGAAAAGGCAAACTCCCGGAGGACCTTCTTAACTTCCAAGCTCTTCTTTCCACTTTTTCCTCCTCTCTATCTACTGCTAAAGCTGTGTTCTTCCGCTCTAAAATCCTAACCTCTGCTTCCAATCCTAAAAAACTCTTTGAAACTTTCACTTCACTCCTCCAACCCCCACCCCCTCCTCCTACTTCCTCCCTTCTCCCTGATGATTTCGCCAACTTCTTTGACAAGAAGGTAAACGATATCAGATCCTCCTTCTCTCAGCCCCTCTCTCCCTGTCCAATCCTGCCCCCACAGCTCTCCCTCCCATCTCCACGCCCCATCTTACCCTTTCTGGCTCCTCTCTCCCCTAACGAGGTCCTCAACCTTGTTACATCTAACCGCCCCACCACGTGCTCCCTTGACCCGATCCCTTCCCCTCTTCTTCAGTCTATTGCGACTGAACTCCTTCCTTTCCTCACCCACCTCATCAACACATCTCTTGTTTCAGGATGCTTTCCCACGGCCTTCAAGACCGCCAGAGTCACCCCCCTTCTGAAGAAACCATCACTTGACCCCTCTGATGTCAAGAACTTCAGACCGGTTTCTCTTCTACCCTTTCTATCCAAAACACTTGAACGTGCTGTCTTTAACCAACTGTCTTCCTATCTCCACCAGAACAGCCTTTTGGACCCCCACCAGTCCGGATTCAAAGTGGGTCACTCAACAGAGACGGCCCTCCTTGCCGTGACAGAGTCGCTTCACGCCGCGAGAGCTAACTCTCTCTCCTCTGTCCTGATTCTCCTGGACTTGTCTGCGACGTTTGACACTGTGAACCATCAAATCCTCCTCTCATCCCTCGAGGGGATGGGCGTCTCAGGCTCTGCACTCTCCCTGTTTGCATCCTACCTGACGGGTCGATCCTACCAGGTGACCTGGAGGGGGGCCGTGTCGGAACCACGCATGCTGACTACGGGGGTTCCGCAAGGGTCAGTCCTGGGCCCCTTTCTCTTCTCGCTCTACACAACATCTCTGGGTTCTGTTATTCGCTCGCATGACTTCTCCTACCATTGTTATGCCGATGACACCCAGCTGGTCTTGTCATTTCCCCCCGGTGACACCCAAGTGGAGACGCGCATCGCTGCGTGTTTGGCTGACATCTCGAAGTGGATGACGACACACCACCTCAAGCTCAACCTAGACAAAACTGAGCTACTGTTCCTCCCGGGGAAGGGTTGCCCGCACCGGGACCTGTCCATCACCATTGATGATACCGTGGTGACGCCAACTCGGACTGCGAGGAACCTGGGTGTGACCCTGGATGACCAACTGTCGTTCTCGGCAAACATTTCATCCGTCACACGCTCCTGCAGATTCTTGCTCTACAACATCAGGAGGATTCGTCCCTTCCTGAGTGACGAGACGGCGCAGGTTCTCATCCAGGCTCTTGTCATCTCCCGCCTGGACTACTGCAACTCTCTACTCACCGGAGCCCCGGCGTCGGCCATCAGACCTCTGGAGCTTGTCCAGAAAGCCGCAGCTCGCCTGGTGTTCAATCGCCCCAAGTTCTCCCACACAACTTCCTTTCTCCGTTCTCTACACTGGCTACCTGTAAGAGCTCGCTACCAGTTTAAGACTCTGGTGCTAGCCTACAGGGCAGTGAAAGGAACAGCTCCTTCCTATCTCCAGGCCATGGTCAAGCCTTACACCCCCGCCCGACCACTTCGCTCTGCTGCCTCGGGACGATTGATTGCCCCGTCGCTCAGAGGTCCTGGCGGCCGATCGACTCGGTCACGGCTGTTTTCTGTCCTGGCCCCACAGTGGTGGAATGAACTTCCCACTGACGTCAGGACAGCGGAGTCGCTGCCCATCTTTCGGTGCAGGCTGAAAACCCACCTCTTCAGGAAGTGCTACCCTGAGCCTTCCACTTAGCACTTATTGTATTCATACTAGCTTGTTGCACTTATTGTATTCATATTACTTATAGCACTAACTGTTTTTCTTGTTTCTGCACTGTACTTTGGCTCTGAGTTAGGCTCTGCTTCATGCTCTTAGATGCTTGTTTGGAAAAGGAAATGTACTTATGACTTCTGGTGACTAGTAGTTCTTTTGATTACCAATGTTGAATGCACTTATTGTAAGTCGCTTTGGATAAAAGCGTCTGCTAAATGACTGTAATGTAATGTAATGAACTCTTTGTAATCAAAGAAAGGAGGATGGACTTTGTCTTTAAATAGTGAACATAGTGAACAGCAGCTTTGGCATAGGAAGAGTCCTGGTGGTTCCAAACTTCTTCCATTTACGGATGATGGAGGCCACTGTGCTCATTGGGACCTTGAATGCTGCAGAAATGTTTCTGTACCCTTCCCCAGATCTGTGCCTCGATACAATCCTGTCTCGGAGGTCTACAGACAATTCCTTGGACTTCATGGCTTAGTTTGTGCTCTGACATGCACTGTCAACTGTGGGACCTTATGTAGACAGGTGTGTGCCTTTCCAAATCATGTCCAATCAACTGAATTTACCATAGGTCGGCTCCAATCAAGTTATAGAAACATCTCAAGGGTCATCAGTGTGAAACAGCATGCACCTGAGCTAAATTTTGAGTGTCATGGCAAAGGCTGTGAATACTTATGTACATGTGATTTTCTTCGTTTTTTATTTGTAATAGATTAGCAAAAATTTCAAACAAACTTTTTTCACGTTATCATTATGGGGTATTGTGTGTAGAATTTTGAGGAAAAAAATGAATTTAATCTATTTTGGAATAAGGCTGTAACAAAACAAAATGTGGAAAAATTGAAGCGCTGTGAATACTTTCCGGATGCACTGTACAAATACAACAAGACGCCCAACAGGCTAACAATTCATGGAACAAATCAAGGTAATACAAGAACAAATTTAAAGGCTCAAGTCAGGCTTATTAACACAAAAAATAACTAATAATTAGGTTTTACTACAGAAAAAAGGAGGGACTCTCAAAAAAACTGAGAAAAAAATGGAAATTTTTTAAATATGTGGTAATAAAATACATTCAAAATAATAAGTTTCAAATTAAATAAACTATAAATAGAATTTAAATAAAGTGCAAATGAAAATATAGCCTTATAATCTGCGAATTATATGCTTCAGCAGTCTTCATTTTTGCATGGCAGAACCAGAAGTTGTTCTTCATATCTGTGACAAATGAACAATAACAACAGTCACAACAGTCCACACACTGGGCTCTCGGCTCTGCCTCATTACCTCCGTTCACAAAGCCGTACTTAATGAAGTCAGGATTGTTTAGACTTTTGGGGGGGTTTGGCACCACTTTTGTCTTAATTTTTTTGTTTTAAATTAGAGCTGGGCAACGATTAACATTTTAATCGCATGATTTGTTTGCGATTAATTGCATTGTTATGCGCCAAATTCAATAATGAATTCAAAAGTAGTGTATTGTGCACTTTTATTTTAAAAATACTGCTATATGAAGTGCAATAACATTTGGTTTGCAAACACTTTAAACAAATCAGGTTATTTTGAACAGCAGTATTCCTTTACACAGTAGTTAAAATACAGTTATAATGATTCTGATCATAGACATTCAGCCAGTGTTCACAACTTTATTTTCATGTGTGTAATAGATGCAATTTGAAATATACACCTTGAAAACTGCAAACCTATCTACATCATGTTTTTTATGTTTGTTAAATTCTCAGTAGGATAACTAAATGATATGCTTATTATACATATTCCAAACAAAACAACTTTAAAAAATGAAAAATAAATATTTAAATTAATCTTTTTTTTTGTTTTTTTTTGGTCAGACATATATGCAACGCTGAGTACTTTGTACTATGTGTGGTATTAGTTATAAATGTAGTACATAAAGGGTGATAAGAAGCTGTACTTGGAGGGACTTTGGACCCAGGGGAATGAAGGTGAAGCATGTGAACCTGGAGGGAGTCTGTACCGGGTCAGTAACGTGCATGTGAAGTTCTGCTAACTTCACATGCACGGGGGGGGGGCGGCAGGAAGAGACGCCACACAAACAGTTGTTCACCGCTCGCTGCCTGGTTCTTGTGTTAAAAATGTCCGTTTAATAATAAAAAAAAAAACTGCGTTAATGCGCGATAAAATAATTGTCGCCGTTAATTAACTTGCCCAGAACTATTTTAAATACTTCTCCATAACTTTAGCTACAGGCTAGCTGAGTGCCTTCTTCTGCTTATTGGAGCTTGTTAAACAACTGATTGACGCATTACCGCCACCAAGTGGTGGGAAGCTATATTGTAACTCAGTGTCTCATGGAGAACAGTAATATCTCTGGTGTCTTCAATTAATAACCTATGCGGTCCTGCGGCCCTCGAGGCCCACAGGTGCAAAACTGAAAGTTTTTTGTGGCCCTCTAGGTGGCGCTCGCAGCCCAATTGTGGGCCCTATGGTTAAGAATCACTGAACTAGACAACTGACCACCGTGTCAATCAACTCACCTGGTACTGCTCTCATGAGCCTCCCCCCACATGTTTCTCCTGCAGCTGAATATCAGCCATGCTCACCTCCACATACATGCTTTAGGTACTTAGATATAGCTCTGCAGTGTTCTGAGCAGATCAGATGGCATGCAGCAGATGATAGAACACTCATTACAAAAGACTTGAGACTTGACTTGATCTTCCAAAAAGATAACTTGGGAGCATTTCTGTCTGTCAGTCAAGTTAAATTCAACCATATTCTTTTCCTAACCCCCATTAAGTAGTTGTCTTGCCTTTACCTGATTTCCTGTAAAGACAGAAGTTTATTTTAGAAAGACACCAGGCTGGTAACTGATGTCTCGTCCCTGGCACTAATTATTAACAATGATTTCCACAACAATGATGGTAGGAAACAGATATATTTAAACATGCAACATTTATTTCTGTTAATCTGTTTCAACATTTGAAAGTCAGAGGTATCACATCTCTGATATATTTTTTATTTTTTTTTTATCTTTCTTGACAGTTTTGTATGAATAAGCACATTTGTAGCATTTGGTTCAAAATCACACCTGTTTTATTTTTTGTACAAATTATCACTTCTAACATTTTTTAGGAAATCATTAACTGTCATATCTTCAAATCATGTCTTGTTTGTATTAACCACTTTTGTAAATTTTTTTAACAAATCATGAACTCTGTCCCATGTTTATACAAATGATCAGTTATGAATATCCTCTGTTGTTTGGCTTTGGAGCGGATGCCATTTATGATCTTCACGACAGGAGTCATCACATGATCAAAGCCGGTTACTTTTGCACATAGCGCCTGCTGGTGAATGATGCAGTGGTAATGTAAAAATGTTGGGTCACCTTTGCATTGCGCAATGAAGTCTGCATTCCGACCCGTCACGGTGGGAGCCCTGTCTGTTGACATCGACACCAGCTTTTCTAATGGTACCTTTTTCTCCACGAAGAAACTAGTAAAAAGTCTTGTCTATAGTCGAGCCCCCCCATTCAAGATGACCTCAAATAGCATTAAATCATTCTAGAACAGAGTGCCAGCACTTTTCAATAATATACATATATAGTATAATATACATAATGTATTTGTGTGTAAAACCCACTGCAGTGAACATGACTGTGCTGGCATGTTCACAGGGCTGATTGGAGGTCCGGCAAACACAAACTCAGCTGTGTGTGGAAATAAGTGTGGAAATAAAGCCAGTAACAGCTCTCGTATAATCAATCCGTATCTTCTTTATCAGTCTTAATCATAATGCCTTAAAAAAACAAAAGTAAATAAATACATAAACTGTGTTTACCCATCAAACTTCCTTATTTTTAGATGATATCCAGGGTAGTGGACACCACTGATTGTCGCGATCGTTTTGGAGCAATCAGTCTAATTGCTGTAAAACAAAAAAATACTACGGTGAAACTTGTGATGTGTTATGCTGCACGATAGTTACTCCGGCACTGTTAGGACTGCGTCAATGGAAGAATTGGGAATGAACGAGTGTTCTTTGCTGTGATTCACCATAAAGTCCCACTGATCAGCAGCTCATGTTTATGTATCAACATCATAAGGTGCTTTGCTGCTTTAGAACAACTGTTACTGTCAAAGTAGCTGTAGTTTTTGTACATTTGTTATGTGTTGCTGAATATTTTGTTTCTTGTCTGTCTTCTAGTGGGAAGAAGTTAGCGGGTATGATGAAAACATGAACACCATCCGAACATACCAGGTGTGCAATGTCTTCGATAGCAGCCAGAACAACTGGGTACGCACCAAATACATCCGCCGCCGTGGTGCTCAGCGCATCCATGTCCAGATGAAGTTCTCAGTGCGCGACTGCAGTTCCATACCCAATGTCCCTGGCTCCTGCAAGGAGACCTTCAACCTGTATTACTATGAGTCTGACTCAGACACGGCCACTAAATTATCCCCACCCTGGATGGAAAACCCCTGGGTGAAAGTGGACACTATAGCAGCTGATGAGAGCTTCTCTCAGGTTGATCTCGGTGGCCGCATCATGAAGATTAACAGTGAAGTTCGGAGTTTTGGACCTGTTTCGCGCAATGGCTTCTACCTCGCTTTCCAGGATTATGGCGCCTGCATGTCACTCATTGCCGTTCGAGTCTTCTACAGGAAATGTCCCCGTGTGATTCAGAATGGTGCCATCTTTCCTGAGACTCTGTCTGGAGCGGAGAGCACCTCTCTGGTGGCAGCCAGAGGGGTGTGTATTCCCAATGGGGAGGAGGTGGATGTACCCATCAAGCTGTACTGTAACGGGGATGGGGAGTGGATGGTGCCCATTGGGCGCTGCATGTGCAAAGCCGGGTATGAGGCGGTAGAGAATGGTACAGTCTGCCGAGGTAAGGAGCCTGCCTACTATATGTTACCTCTGTTTTGTTTTCTTGATTTCTTGTTGCAGCAGATTTGTGCCTTCTTGAGTATGGTGCTTACCTTCTTGTGTCAGGAGCAGAACATTTTAGTCAGTCAGCTGAAAATGTAGTCATATCCACAGTTCAGCCGTTTTAGCCACTCCAGCAGCATAGCTGTAGGAATGAAAATATAGACAGGCCAAGTCGGTCCACCACTGTGGTCCACAATAAAATACATCTCAGGAAATATTGGATATGGCAGTAAAAGGATGTACATTTGTGGTCCACTCCGCATGATTCCAAACGGCTTTGCCTGACCTTTAATCTCATAGCGCCATCAGCAGGTCAATGTTGTCATATATCCAGTGAAATATTTCACTCAAGCCAAGTTGATGGTGACAAATTGGGATCACCAAAGTCAGTAGGAGTCATCGTCTTGGGACCATGAATGTCTGTATAAAATATCATGGCAATAGATCCAGAATCCATCCAATAGTAGTGAGATCTTTGACTAAGACTAAAAATGGAAGCAACTCTGTAGCTGGTAGTTTGTAGTATGTCGTTGAGAGTGCTTTCAGCTGCATCTTTGCCTGACAAAAAATAAACAAAACTAAAAAGCCACCAAATATTTTACTCATAACTAACTACAACTAGTTAACACAGCAGTTCCACTTAAAGCCAATGCTACCAACTTAAATGCAGCAATTAAAAACAAGATGCAAAATGTCAATACAGCTTATACAACTGCCTTCATAAAAATTCTGATAAAGCCAGTTAGAGTCATTTAAATTTAGCTTTGTATAGCCTATATGGAAATAGTTAGGTAATTGACAACACATATATGCAAGTTAGTAGGTGATGTAATCTCGTGACATTTAGCGAACTTAATGACTGGTAACGTGTGGAACACGAACATAAATATCCATAGGGACCCACAAACTGTTATACTGCACTACTTGACTGAACACTTATTTAAACTGCTTATATATATACCTTTCTATTGCATTACATGTAGTTTGCGTAGTCTGTATGTTTGCTTCACTCCCACTGAATGTCTCTCTTACCTTATCTCCTGTAAATATTCAGATGCTCCGCAGGCTGTGTTGATGCATATGTGCATGTTTAAGCCAAGCATACCGTCACATGTCTTCGCCATCAAAGTGTCTAGAGGCTGACAAGATCAGTTCACTGCTAGAGCCTTCTGCCTGCCTGCCTCTGTCACCTTTTAGTGTTGTTGTTGTTGTTTAATAGACAGGATAGTAGACTTTAGTTCCTGCTTATTGGTGGCTGACCTGGTTGTTGTTGATAGAGTCTAACCTTTCTGATTGGTTCAGAGACTAAATGTAATTCAACATAATTCACTAACAAATGTACTGGCGTAATATGAAAAACAATGTTTTTTCTGGTCTGGTGAAGAGGCTTTTCAAAATAAGAGTGCAGACTTAAAAAAATAATAATATTAATAATTTGTGTTGTAGTTAATGGTCAGGCTCACTGTTATGTCTGTGAACTGATGCTGAGGCATGAGGACATCACCAAAACAACACTGCACCCATGAGATGGAGTTTTGATGTGATTTGTGTTCTGGGTAGGATTTTATATCTCAACTAAGGTCAGTTTCAGTCTTTTTTGTCGCCCAAGTGGAGATTCTTTCTGCAGCAAGGCAGCATAAAAACAGAAAAACAGAAAACCTATACCACAATAATAATACAATAAAGGAAGAACACAGTTGAAGACCTAAAAGTACAGTTCCTGTACATACAGTACAATACAATGTTCATGTTTTTTTAAGATCATTTTCTGGGGCATTTTAGCCTTTATTGGACAGTTTGAGAGTGAAGAGGCAGACAAGAGAGGAGAGCCAGAAGGGCGTAGAGTGGCAAAGGTGCCCGGCTGGAATTAAACCAGCAACATCACGGATATGAGGCATACCCTGTAGACACTCGGCTTCCAAGGAGTCAGTAATTGAGAGTTCAGTAATACTCATTGATCTTCATTATTATTTACTGTATTGAGGATGTTTTTAGCTGCAACCAGCAGTGTACAGGTTGGTCTACTGGTCTGCTCCATTGTTTTTAATAGTACTGATTTTGTCGTGATGCCCAGTTGACTCATTGACTGAACTGATGGTTTGTATTGTATCTGATGTTACATGATTCCTCTCCCTTTTCCAGAATAGCTATTGTTGTTTTTTGTCTGTATGTTTGTTTGTTTCATAATGTATCTCCATGAGTTTGCAGCCATCTCTGTCCCCTTGTTTTTTCCTCATCTATATTTATTACTACTTCTCATCTTTGAATATTGCAAAGTTGTGTTAAGTTCAGTGATGGCTTTTCTGACTCAGGAGAGTGTTCTCTCATCCCTGATTGGCTGCTGCTGTCATAGGTTTATCTTTATTTACGGAGGTGTCCTCATGCTGTACAAACATAGCAGGATCAGGAGACATTCATACAGTAACCAGTAATCTGTATTAGTTTTTTGTATACAGCTTCATACACACTTTTACTTCATTGTAACAGTAAAAGTTGAATACAGTTGTGTATTTATAGATCAAAGTGAGATGACAATATACCTAAAACATACACAACCAGATGCATTGTTGTTTAGGAATTTAAACTGTTCCCTGGGAGCAAAGGAGGATAGTGAGTGGTGCATTAAAGATGAATGAATATGAAAAGACAAATAAAAAGAACAATGTTTTTCTGAATGGAGGGCCTGAGCAATGATACACTTTAATGAGGTCTAAGTATCAGGCACAGGCTGTATATAAGAAGAAGGACATAGTCACCGTGACATCACCCATTGGTTTGTGGACTATAGTTTTGAAGTCTTAAGTCTGTATTTTGGCCATGGGCATCTTTATTTTTGATTCTGATTCAGTCAAATCTTTTTTTTTGCGCAACCAAAATTGATGTGAATGCATGAAGCTAAGTACAACCGACCACTGAGTAAGGCATTTTAGGCGACCAAGGATGTTACAATTAACTTTCATGAAGTGAAAACAACCTGTGAAAGGGTTGAAGGAGCAGTGAGGATTTAGGGGGATCTATCTACATCAGGGGTGGGCAATTATTTTTTCCAAAGGGAAAGAGAAACAGGGACTGTTGTGGAGGGCCGGACCAATAGACTGAACTCAACCCTGATCAATATTATTCCACCTCTTTATAAAAAGCAGTAAATTGTATGATTTTGATAAGCTATGAGTGGTAAGAGTAAATGTTATGATCAGTGGTGGAATGTAACTAAGTATATTTGCTTAAGTACTGTACTCAAGTACAAATTCAAGGTACTTGAGTGTTTCCATTTTATTCAATGTTGTACTTCCACTTCACTACATCTCAGAGGGAAATATTGTATTTTTTACTCCACTACATTTGTCTGGCAGCTTTAGTTACTAGTTACATTGCACATTATCATTTTTCAAACCCATCCTAACTACCCTAACTGAACAACAGAGTATAAAGGAGTTAAAATGAGCTCCACCATAAACATCTGCAGCAGGAATAATGATCCAAAGAAATGTGCATATGTAATATCCATATACAATAGTAAAACACTGACAGGGATGTTTCTGCAAAATTAGCACTTTTATTAGTATTGTTTGTAGTCCAATTACCTCATTTTCTGTTTTTCAGTTCAGTGAACGAGTGCACTGAAGTCAGGTTGAATGTGTGAGGTGAGATGTGAAGGACAGCTGACAGGTGATGGTCAATGAGAGGTGATGGTCAATGAGAGAGGCTCTGGGTCTGGATTTGTTAAACTTCATCACGGAGAATGTTTGTTCACATATGTAGGTAGATCCAAAGAGAACCGATATCTTCTGAGCATGTTGCTTTTGCAGCTTAGCTAGCAAAGCCTCGATGTCTGTGCCGCTCCGCATCACCAACACATTGCAGTGTGAATGTGTGCGCACACATTCATTAATGTACTAACATACGTAAATTAAGAAAAACAACAGCAACAGTCACCTTCAAAATAAAAGCAATTCAATTCAATTCAATTTATTTTGTATAGCCCAAAATCACAATTCACAAATTTGCCTCAGAGGGCTTTACAATCTGTACACATGTGACATCCTCTGTCCCACGACCCTCATATCGGAAGAGGAACAACTCCCCCAAAAAACCCTTCAACAGGGAGAAAAGAGGAAGAAACCTTAGGGCAAACCTGAGCCAGCCCTAACTATAAGCACTATCAAAAAAGAAAATCTTAAGCCTACTCCTAAATGTGGTGAGTGTGTGAATTTAGGTAGCGCAGCTCTCTAGTAGGATCATATTGTACTATAAGCTCCTTAAGACATGATGGTGCTGACCAATTAGGGCTTTGTAGGTAAATAGAAGAATTTTAAATTCTATTCTAGATTTTACAGGAAGCTAGTGCAGAGAAGCTAAAACAGGAGTAATATGATCTCTTTTCTTAGTTTTTGTTAGTACACAAGCTGCAACATTCTGAATCAACTTGAGAGATTTAAAAGACTTATTAGAGCAGCATGATAATAAGGAATTGCAGTAATCTAGTCTAGAGGTAACAAATGCATGAACTAGTTTTTCAGCATCACTTTGAGACAGGAAGTGCCTGATTTTTGAAATTTTACAGAAGTAAAAAAAGGCAGTCCTTGAAGTTTGTTTTATCTGGGAGTTAAAAGACAAATCCTGATCAAAGATAACTCTGAGAGTCTTTACGGTGCAGCTGGATGCCAGAGCAATGCCATCTAGAGAAACTATATCATTAGATAACTGATTTCGGAGGTGTTCAGGGCCTAGTAGAATAACTTCAGTTTTGTCTGAGTTTAACATCGGGAAGTTGCAGGTCATCCAGGTTTTTATGTCCTTAAGACAGGATTGAAGTTTAGCAAGCTGGTTGGTTTCATCTGGTTTGATCGATAGATATAATTGAGTATCATCTGCATAACAATGAAAGTTTACAGAGCAATGCAGCTGTATTCTGTGCATGTGTAACAGACTTGGAAAGGGCATTGAAGGAGATAGTTTTCCAGCATTTATTTGCCGCTGCTGCAGAAAACAGTACAAGGCACATACATTTACGTCTCGTCTCTCTCTCTCTCTGCACTTCTGCTCCCTAAACATGGAAAAACAACAGAGTTTACACAGGGGAACGACCGCCAAACTCTGCATATATTTTCTATGACAGCGCTCTGTCTGCCTGACTTGAACGCAAATGGCACCTAAAAGACTAAATTAAAACGGCCACAAAACTTATATTTTAACGATCAAAATGACACGTAACAGCTGGATAACGTGATCGTTTTTGCAGTTATTAAAGTGTGTAGCCTAAACAGTTCCATTTTAGGAGAATACCACAAAATAATATAGCAGCATTTTTCCACAGGACTTACCCTCATCAACGTAAAACACCGTTGTGAGGGGAAGACAGGACTAAGGAGGCTTAGGAGGTGCAAAAAGATTGAGACTTATTTCTGCAGGAAACAATAAATAAATAAAATAACGCTAAATAACAATAACTCAAGAAAAAATTCACATACTTCAACAGAATCGTTAAATGACAAACAAAATAAAATTATTCCAAATCGAAAATAATGAATAATAAAGTACATTTTTAAAGTGTACATCATGTTACACATGATGTACACTTTTTATTTTATTTTTTTATTATAAACCTTTATTTAACCAGGAGAGTCCCATTGAGATTAAAAATCTCTTTTTCAAGGGAGACCTGGCCAAGACACTTATTTATAGTTTTATTCCTAATTTCCCATTGATGGGCCAGTCGGCGACAGCCAAAGTGCCGGGTATGGCCCGGGGGCCGTACAATGCCCAGGTACGATCTACATAGTGAACGGGTCCTCCTCACGGGGCCCGCCATGTTGCACTGCCAGGTTTTTACAGTAGCCCGTAACAGACAAACTAAAAACTAGCTCAAGAGAGAGCATTTTATATTTTCATAACCTGAAGGCCACTGTAGTTCTCCTACACACTCGGAAAGGGAGGGGTGAGCAGAGGGGTATTCAGTTGGTTGCAGTTTTCAACCTCACCACTAGATGCTGCAAAATCTTACACACTGCTCCTTTAAAGTTCTAAGCCCCACCCTAAAGCATACTCTGCTTTATGGTCTATTTGACTCTAAATGGACCATAATTTACTAAATGAACATCATGCTGTATTGAAGAAGACTTGGAACTAGAAATTGAGACCATAAACTCATGTTTACAATGTGTACTGAGGTAACAAATCAAGTGTGAAGTAGAGTCATTTTCTCATAGACTTCTATACAACCAGAGGAGTCGCCCCCTGATAGGACATTAGAGAGAATGCAGGTTTAAACCAAATTAGCAATACCTGCTTATTGTTTAGAGCAGGGGTCTTCAACGTTTTTCAGGCCAAGAACCCCCAAACTGATAGAGAGATGGAGCAGGGACCCCCTACTATATATATTGTATAAAATTGTGTTTTGTATTAAACTGGGCCTTGTACCATGTATAAACATACCCTGTTATTGTGCATTCAATACTATGCTATTCAAATAATACACAGTTTCATATATTCATGTTTTTATTTTAAACATTGCAAGGCACAGTGCGTAGGGTGGCCGTGCCACTGCCATTTAGAAACATACCTTAACTGATACCAATGCCAATATCAACATTGTCTGTCAATTGCATGATAACCATGCATACAAGCTATTCAAATTGACGTTTTTATTTTAAACATATATGTGGAAACGAAAAATGAGTGATGGCCTATTAGTGCCACTGCCATGTATAAACATACGTTATCTTGCATACAATACAGAACTATTAAAATAATGGACAGATTCACGTTTTTTGGTCGAGTTACAAAACGATCCATTTTCGCTCATAACAATGTCCATACACTTAATAGTAATATATTGGACTCAGTAGTTGGCTGTTGTGGATAGGAGCTGCAGTGTTTTAGCCAGGATAATCTTGCAAAAATGATTGCACATGGATTCGTGGGTGAAGTAAAAAAGTTTTATTTTATTTTTTTTACAACGGTATCTTCTCTTCAAATAATATTGCAGCATGCGTCTGGGATCTTAGTCAGCTGGGGACTGAATAGGCTCTCGGTCAATCACGGGGAACTTGACAGAGCCAGCATGTAACCTGCGGCCTCATGATTGTTACAGCAGCGATAGGGGCGGGTCCTCCTCTTTGTGTGCTGGAGGCTTGAAGTGTTGACTATCTCACTAAATCTGGTGACTTTCCAAACCCTCTTGGTGACTTTTTTTGTCAAAAGCTACTATTGACAAATCTAGCGACTTTTTCTGGTGCTGTTGGAGACTTTTCTGGTGTTTCAACTCTGACATGAAAGCATGTACCATTTTACAGTTACTGTCGTGAATGAGCAGCGGGTGTTACCGTGGGCTGCCCGAAAGCACTCACAGGCTCGCGCAGTCCCAGCTGCAGTCAGAGCAGAGAGGCGACGCTCTCCGCATCCTACTGCAAATGAATCGCGCATGCGCACTGATCCCACTCCGGTTTACAGAGCGGGATGTAACTGTGAATATTTTTATAAATAAAGAAACTCCCGCGTATACGGACTGACAATGTTATGACGGTGATTAACAATTGGGTCAATGGCAAAAATAAAATAAAAAAAGAATCAACAGAAGAAAGTACATTTGTAGTTCTAAACATATTTAGGGTGTTTTTTACTCACTTTTTACAATTATGCAAATTAGGCAATGGCGTCATTTAGCGACTTCTAGCGACTTTTAGGACAGCCCATAGCTGCTTTCCTTACTGAGGAGTTGGCAACACTGCTTGAAGGGAGAGGTCCAGGCTAGTCTCGTGCTGTGAGTGCCGGTGCCCAGCTTGAGAGACCTCCTGTGTGTCGCTGAATGTGTGCATTTCTGACTGAAAGATAACATCTTCTACCTCAATTTATCCATTTGCTATAATATATTGGATTATTATTATGGACATTTCAATTTGTGGAAAAAAAAATAAAAAAATTGTCTAATCAACAAAAAATTTCGTGGACCCCCTGCAGTACCTCCACGGACCCCCTAGGGGTCACGGACCCCCTGTTGAAGACCTCTGGTTTAGAGGGTCACGTGGGTCTGCTAAGGAAAACAGTAATAGATACTACAGTTCTCTTGCTTTCTCCTATTCTGTCTTTCATGTCTTTTGTAATCCCAGACCGTGTCCTCAGCTCCACATGTTCTGACATGTCTTATGATCCTGTGGACAGTGGAACTGACAGCATCTGAAGGAGTCCGAGTACATGTCGCTACGATGAGCTGACCTTTATGAGATGCAGATGTCTGGGCTAACATATGCCCTGCGGGGAAAATGTAGAGATGAAAAAGCTTGGACAGAGTATTTTTGAATCTGACTACTAATACTGATGGTTCTGATACCAAAGTAGCCAATAGCCAACATGATTTTAAGCTGACACTATCGACCTTTTTTCCTCTTGTACAGTGTATTATGCATTTTGTTCCTAAGCTTGCTGGTCTCATTCTCTCCAATACAGCATGTGGATCAGGCTTCTTCAAGGCTGCACAGGGAGACCACAAATGTTTGCAGTGCCCCATAAACAGCCGAACCACCAGTGAGGGAGCAACTAACTGTGTCTGTCGCAACGGCTACTACCGCAGTGACTCCGACCCTTCACAGATGCCCTGTACAAGTATGTATACACAAACTGTCATGTGTACCTGCTGCAAACAGCAGTGAACACCTACGCTGCTGACAAAAGATGCAGGAGTAGGAGGCATGCGGCCTCCCTTTGTCTAAGAGAGAGAGTTGAGACCCTTTAACAGATCCGACGAACACAATCCGAACTGTAGTTATGTGACCCATTGCTTTCTAGTCTTCCGCCCACTCAAAGCTCTTTAACACTACATGTCATCATTCACCCATTCACACCCATTCATACACTAATGACAGGGGCTACCATGGGCTATCGACATGGACTGGACATGTCTCTCTTTTCTATTTTAATAGGCCCTAAACTGCTGTCAAGGAAAACATGGAATGCTTTAGTCCTATTTGGAAACTTGGGACGGGTGCACTTCAGCCTCTTGTGGCTGAAATTAGTAGTAAAACAACAAACACACAAAAAACATTTCACCTGCCAAACATTTTTTTCAACAGTTTTACAGATAAAAAGAAAACATAAGGAACTTTTTTCTCCTGTTCTTAAGTCTTAAGCACAGGAGAGAAAACAAGATAAATCAGACTTAAAAACTGGATCATCAGAATTTATTTTTTCTCACTTGCCTCTCAGAGCTTCTGTAAACAAGTATACACATCATGAGAGTTATTGTCATAGATACCTCTCGGGTCTGTGCTTTAAGAGCACCTGCCGAAAATTAAACTTCTTTAGAAGTAAAGGTGTTGGTTTCATGTATGTGTCATATGTTGGGTATTAGTTAAACAACACAGGCTGAAAATAAACCCAGAAGAGGCAGTAAGCTGTAGTGATGGAAAGTAGAAGTACATAAATACTAATGAATCAGTGTTTCAATTACAAAAACGTAAAAAGTACAGTGTTAGTATAACACCCTGTTCTCTTCCAGCTGTTCCATCAGCTCCACAGAACGTCATCTCCATCGTGAATGAGACCTCTCTGAGGCTGGAGTGGAGCCCCCCACAGGAGGGCGGTGGCCGAGAAGACGTTGTCTACAACATCATATGTAAAAGCTGCGGCCGTGGGCGGGGTGGCTGCACCCGCTGTGGAGACAATGTGCAATTTGTCCCTCGTCAGCTGGGACTGACCGACACCAGCGTCCACATCAACGACCTCCTGGCTCACACACAGTACACCTTTGAAATACAAGCTGTCAATGGAGTGTCTGACCAGAGTCCTTATTCACCACAGTACACGTCCGTCAACATCACCACCAACCAGGCTGGTGAGTCTAGCCCAACGTCTTACAGGCCTGATTTCCCTTTGAGTGAAAGACCAACAGCTTATATTTTCAGTTTCGGTGGTCAGTTTTTTCTCTACAGCCTCTAACTTCGCTTCTCCTTGTTTTCTTCTCAGCACCATCAGCAGTGTCTATCATCCACCAGGTTGGCAGAGCCCCAAACAGTATCACCCTGTCCTGGTCCCAGCCTGATCAGCCCAATGGAGTGATTCTGGACTATGAGCTGCAGTATTATGAGAAGGTACATCAGTGCTGATGATGAAGAGTTAGTCACTTATGGCTCATACAGACATCATGACTCCTGATTCTAAAGTGTCAATCTTACTGCTCCAGTCATTTTAGTTAAATCCATTTGTCTGATTATTTTTCAGAACCAGGCAGAGTGGAACTCATCTCTAACCAGGAGTCAGACCAACACAGCAGTCATACGAGGCTTGAAGCCTGGAACTATCTATGTCTTCCAGGTTCGGGCTCGGACTGTCGCTGGATTTGGACGCTTTAGTGGCAAAATGTACTTCCAAACAATGACTGAAGGTAGGAATGGCTATCAGTTTTACTGACCAACTCACCCATACGTTCACCCCAGGTGCTTCCTACGAGGTGATCTCATCTATCACTGAACATGTGTCACAGTTCTTGGTTTTCTGTTGTTTCACTTGTAGAAGAATATAACTCCAGTATCCAGGAGAAGCTCCCACTCATCATTGGTTCTGCTGCTGCAGGGGTAGTCTTCATCATTGCCATCACTGTCTTCATAATTGTCTGCCGCAGGTGAGCCAATAATGTTACAGGCCATGAAACAATATAATAATAACATGTGTTTCCATTTAAGTATCGTTAAAAGATCACCTAATGGTAACTTGATTCCATTGCTAGCTGTAAGATCAGCTCACAAACTATCTGCAGTAAACTAAACCTCACACTGAATGTGCCATAAAACCAAAACAATGAACTAAAAGATGCTAAAAAGTTTAAACTGTCATGCTAATGATCCCACATTGAATTGCAATTGAATTACTCATGAATGGAGAGCAATCACATACTAGGAATTGGACAACTTTTTTTTATCTTTCTTGATGTACTAAAATAGAAATAAAAGCTTGGGATCAGGACAACAAAACTGTACACGTAAAGGTAAACATAGACAGGGCTGTTATGTGCACAAGTAGTGAAATAATAGGTGTATATATCAATATTATATATATCCCCTTTCACTTGTTCATAGAATTCTGTGGCGGCTGTGGCTCAGGATAGTGCGGGTCTACCTTTAATTATGCTGTAATCCCATGGAATCAAGCATTAGGGTATAAACCGGATATCATGTTAGTGCATGAGGACATGAGAGAATACCGGCAACGGTAACAGTAGACGGCATTTCTGTGCAATGTTTCGCTAAATCCTTGAGTAAGACACTGGATTCCAAGTTTCTCCCCAGACACTTCCCAGCAACCCACTGCTTCTAATGCTTAGGATGGGTTAAATGCAGAGGTCCCATTTCACTATGTTGTTTTGAGTACTATCGTATTATGTTTTTTGTTGTTGTGTTTTTTTGTGATATGAGTAAAAGGTTTTAAGTTTAAAACCACAACGGCTCATTACCAAAGTACTGTGCATCAGACATAAGTTCTTCTTTACTGATATAAAACCTCACTGCCTGTGTGTTTTGGCAAAACAATCTCAAAACACAAGGTCCACTTACCAGATTTTTCCAGTGCTTCATCCATATCACACAACATCAGTGGACGGAGCTGTACAGTTCATGGGGACGGATCTCTTGAGATGCAAGCCTCTGTGTTTTTGTCCTCAGCAGGAGAAGTCCTGACAGACCAGAATCAGACTACACAGACAAACTCCAACATTATACCAGTGGTCACAGTAAGTAACACTGTTTACTATGCACAGTATGTTGTCATCAGAAAGATAGCAACTGATGTTCCAAATGTCAGCTTTTGATTTGGGAGAATATTGTCACAGCCTGGCTCATAAACTGAAACAAAAGCGGGGAGACAACAAGCTAGCGGCCAAAAAAGAAACTATTTATTTTGTCTTCCAAGCACAGGTAATACAATATTTCCCAGCAGGTACGCCACGGCAGCAACACCGGTCGTGAGCCCATCAACAGTGGTCCTCCTTGTTGCCCCCTCGCTGCCAACTGAACAGCTCTTTGTAAGGCCCGTGCCACACCAGCACAGGTGCTGCTCATCTGGCTGACGAGCCTCCAATCACCACCTGCAACACAGGAAAACACAACGGGGCACCCAGTGCATGATAGGAGGAGGGTCGTCACACCCCCCCCCATAAAAACAGGGTTCCTATCAGGAATCCCACACAGGAAACCAATATTTAGCAACCCACAAAACCTATGCAGAATGCACAGATTCTGAACAAAACCCCACAAATCTCCTTCCTGCAAGCCAGCACCCCAGCCTATAAAAAGGACTTTTTAGAGTGGCAGGGGAAAGGAAGACTGAAAGTCATGAATGATACAGAAAAGAGTTAACAGTTCAAGATAAAGGTGCTCTTGACAGAGCATCAGCCACAATATTTTTTGAGCCTTTAATGTGGCGAATGTCCAAACAGTAAGATTGCAGGAACAGAAACCATCGCATCAAACGGCGGTTCTGGCAACACAAAGAATGGAGAAAAGTTATAGGGTTATGGTCTGTATAGACCACCAGAGGAACCCCAGAGTCCACATAGACTTCGAAATGTTGCAGTGCCCACACAAGGGCAAGAGTCTCTTTCTCTATGACTGAATAATTTAACTGGTAAGAGTTAAATTTCTTAGAGAAAAAACTCACAGGGCGTTCCACGTCATTTCCGTCATACTGAAACAGCACAGCACCTACACCTACATCACTTGCATCCACCTGCAACTCGAACGGACGATCCATGCAAGGTGCCGCAAGGACGGGAGGTGAGCACAGGACAGTTTTAACATTTTCAAAGGCTTGTTGACATGAATCTGACCAGACGTACTTTGCTGTAGTTTTCAGCAGATCCGTCAATGGAGCTACCACAGTTGAGAAATTACAACAGAAACTGCGATAGTAACCCACCAGACCCAAGAATCGCATCAGCTCTTTCTTGGTGGTGGGCACTGGATACTGCTCAATTGCAGTCACCTTCGCTTGTACCGGTCGCACCTGCCCTTGGCCCACTATCTTCCCAAGATAGGTGATGGTTGCCTTTGCGAATTCGCACTTCGCCAAGTTGATAGTCAGGTTTGCGTCGCGCAGCCGATCAAATAGCCTCCTGATGCGGTAGACATGCTCTTCCCAGGTATTACTGTAGATCACGACATCATCAAGGTACACGGCACAGCCGTCCAGTCCAGACACAACCATATTCATTAGTCGCTGAAAGGTTGCCGGTGCATTTCGCAACCCAAAACTCATCACTGAATAAGAAAAAAGCCCAAAAGGAGTTATAAAGGCAGACACCTCTCTAGCTCGTTGAGACAGTGGCACCTGCCAATATCCCTTGAGTAAATCAAATTTACTGACAAAGTGAGCTGAGCCCACCTGATCCACACAATCCTCCATGCGCGGCAGTGGATAAGCGTCTGGTTTAGTTACCCCATTTACTTTACGATAGTCTGTACAAAATCGAGGGCTTTTATCTGCTTTATCCACAAGCAAACAGGGAGATGCCCAGCTAGAAGCAGAAGGTTCGGCAATATTATTGTCGAGCATATAGTGCACTTCCTTTTCCATTACTTTGCGTTTCATTTCTGACACCCTGTAAAAACGCTGGTGAATTGGCTGTGCGCCACCCACGTCAATGTCATGCACTATCAAATGTGTACAAGTTGGCACGTCACTAAACAAACACAGATAGTCATTAATAAGAGCAGACATTTCTGCGAACTGCTCCCTTGCCAAATGCTCAAGCAAAGACTCCAAGTTACCCAGTGTTTCAGAGTTCTTTAACCGGCCTCGCAACAGACTCATCAGGTGAGACCACCCCATCATCCTCAGGTACCGTCAAATTAACCTGCAACTGTCTTCCCACAGTTCCTGCCATTAACACAGGTTTAACAACCTGCTGTTGCACACTCTCCCCCGAGGCAGAACATCATTAACATTAACATAATCAATCAAATTCTGAGGGGGTTCAGGCTGTGCAATTGGATCATGCAGTAAAGTCAGCGGTCCGCGCACCGTATGCCCAAACACAAGATCATTCGGACTAAACCCAGTGCTCTCCTGCACAACCTCTCTGGCAGCTAACAGTAACCAGGGAAGCCCCTCCTCCCAGTCCTGATTTAGCTCAACGCAATAGCCCCGCAACAGAGACTTGAGAGTTTGATGAAACCTCTCCAATGCCCCTTGGCTTTGAGCATGGTATGCAGAGGCTTTATTATGTCTCACCCGGAGCTGTTTCAAAACTTGAGCAAACAAATGCGAAGAAAAATTGGAACCTTGATCTCTTTGAACGACTTTGGGAATTCCAAAGATGGAAATAAACTGCGTCAGCGCTTTAACCACAGATTTAGCAGTAATGGTACGCAACGGATAGGCAGCCGGATATCTTGTGCTTTGACACATTACTGTAAACAAATAGTTGCTTCCAGACTTTGAACGCGGTAATGGACCAACACAATCAATAATAAGATGCTCAAATGGCTGAGTGATCACTGGAATTGGAGCCAGAGGAGCCGGCTTGATGGTCTGGTTTGGTTTACCTGTCATTTGACATGTATGACATGTTTTAATATAACTGGACACATCCCTCTTCACACGAGGCCAAAAAAAATACCTGAGAACATAGTCGTACGTCTTTCGAACTCCTAAATGCCCCGATTGATCGTGTGACGTCCTCAGCACCTCTTCCCGGAATTTGGATGGGACCACAACCTGAAAAACAGGATTACCCACAAAGTTCTCCCCATGTGGCACCCATTTCCTCACCAACAAACCATCTACCAGCAGATAACCTTTTGCCGCACTCTTCCCATCGACCCCCGAGATGACTTGGTCAAACAGCCCACCAAGCGCAGGATCAGCCCGTTGTTCTGCCGTCAAGTCGCTGCGGGAATCCGACAAAAGAGAGTTGGGTGTCTCCACAGAGAAGGCCCCACTATTGTCTGCGATAGTCTGCTCACCCTCAGATTCCGCCCCCCCACGGCACATAGCCCGTGTAACTGCGCAAGCTGTAAACACATCAGGGAAACAGTGAGCACTCTCATCCGGTATTTCCGTAACAGAGGGAAAAGATGTTACTATAGGAGGTGGCGGACCGTCAGCCCACACCCGGTTACCAGCTAGATCGTTTCCCAGGATGATATCCACACCTCTGATTGGTAATGCAGGGCGTACCCCCATGGTTACCTCGCCCTGAACCAACCCACAGTCAAGCTCCAACCTATGCAATGGCACAGGCAGTACATTTAAAGCCATTCCCCGCATTAGTATGTACTCCCCCGTGTTAGTACCCTGGGAAAAAAACAGCACGGAACTCACAATGAAGGAATTAAAAGCCCCTGTATCCCTCAGTATCTTTACCGGTACCTTTACATCACTCCCCGGCAGTGACACATGTCCAGTAGACACAAAAGCTGCGAAAGCCGACTGCTCCAAGCCGCCATCCACTCCCAGTTCCCCCTGCTCACATGAAGGAAGAACACAGGGAGTAGTAACATGACTGACCTTCCGGACAGGAGCAGTCAGTGCGACAGGCCTGACATGCGCACTACTCAACCCACTGTTGGAACTTGTTTTATTCGGGCACTCAGCCTTCCAATGGCCCCTGCCCTTACAGTAATGACATAAATCACTGGCCTCAACATGCGGCTGACTACGTGTGACCCTTTCCAGTTTACCCTGCCGAGGGCCAGCTCCCTCCTCCCATCGTTTTCCAGCTGGTTGAAAATTACCGCCACTCCCCCTGTACACACCATCATCCCGAGGCCTGGACTCACGGTCACCACGATGCGTCAACATATACTCATCCGACAGTGTGGCTACTTCTGCCGCTGTCTTCACTTTACGTTCACTTATATACGTAGCAATGTGACTGGGCACAGAATCTTTAAACTGCTCCAGAACTATCAGATCACACAAAGCATCATAAGAATGAACCCCCAGTGAAGTACACCAACGGTTGAAGTGAGTTGTTAACTCCCTGGCAAACTCCATGTGTGTCTGTCTTCCAGACCTCTCCCAAGTCCTAAACCTCTGGCGATATGCCTCAGGCACCAACTCATAGGCTCTTAGGACGGCAGCCTTGACAGACGCATACATCTTACTATCAGCCACACTGAGCGAGGAATAAGGTTGCTGCGCCTTACCTGTGAGAACGCATTGTAAGAGTAACGTGCGGTCAACATCCGACCAGCTTCTACTCTCAGCTACCCGCTCAAAAAGCGAAAAAAAAGTATCCGGGTCTTGTTCACAAAATGGAGGAACCAACCTCAAACTCACGGCAACATCAAAAGCACGTGATGGCCCAGCAGAACCGGCAGCAACCTGCCTCACACCACCAACGTCACTCAAGCTCAACCTGCGCTCCTCCAGTTCAATTCTTTTAATTTCGACTTGCAACAAGAGTAACTCTTTGCGCTGCTCAAACGTTAACTCTGGAACGTCACTCACCGGGCCTTCACTAGAAACCGATGCACCCAACGTGTCCGCATCGGACCCACCAGCATATAGTTTAGCCTGGAGAACACCCACGTCAAACAGATTTTCTTACAAGATGTTTTTCATGTTCTCCTTCAAGCGCTTATCCCCCACATCCATCTTAAAATGCTCAGCAATTTTTTCCAACTGCTCTCGCGAACAATGATCCAAAAACTCCTCTGATGGAGCTCTCAAAAACTCCTCAACAGAAGACAGTGTTTTTTTTTTGTTTTTGTTTTTTTTTGCGTGCACAAAACAAAAAGTACTAAAGGAAATCCTTTTAGGCTACTCCACAGCCAGCAATCAAACGGCGCATACACAGCCAAGCTTCACCGTAATCCCGTCCCTCCAACTGCCTAACCAGAGACCAACTAATCTCCCCCCTAGTCTTCAGGTTGCTACTCGTGGTGGGTATTTACGCACTTAAACCCGCAGGCCCGGTAAAACAAACAAAAACTGGCCGCCCACCTGCAGCCTCGAACGTGCTCCCGAGACAACCGCTCCAACCACTTTCACACCACACTATCAGAACCCCCCCAACGACCTCCAAAGGGAGTCCGCTCTTCAGCCTAACAGGGACAGAATAACAGTAACTTACTCAGTGTGTAAAAAGGACCACCCAGACTCTGACCAAAATCACCACCATAACAGCTCGGCAACACAAAACCAAATTAGCCTACTTACCAGACTCAAACGTTTTCCCATCAAGCAGACTGCGCAACAGATCAAGACCTGGCACCTCGTCTACCATGTTACAGCTGGTACTAATTTTACCACAATGCAGACACCGGGTCAACTAGAATTGGACGAGCCCCCATATGTCACAGCCTGGCTCATAAACTGAAACAAAAGCGGGGAGACAACAAGCTAGCGGCCAAAAAAGAAACTATTTATTTTGTCTTCCAAGCACAGGTAATACAATATTTCCCAGCAGGTACGCCACGGCAGCAACACCGGTCGTGAGCCCATCAACAGTGGTCCTCCTTGTTGCCCCCTCGCTGCCAACTGAACAGCTCTTTGTAAAGCCCGTGCCACACCAGCACAGGTGCTGCTCATCTGGCTGACGAGCCTCCAATCACCACCTGCAACACAGGAAAACACAACGGGGCACCCAGTGCATGATAGCAGGAGGGTCGTCACAATATGTAAAAAAAAAATCCAGGATGCTGGTATGTTTCAGTTGTGTGTGTGTAGCTGTTGCTGTCTCTTCTATCTCTCTGTTGAAGTGTCACCAGGAATGAAGATCTACATTGACCCCTTCACGTATGAGGACCCTAATGAAGCAGTCAGAGAGTTTGCCAAGGAGATTGACATTTCTTGTGTCAAGATTGAACAAGTTATTGGTGCAGGTAAATTAAAACAGTGCATGAAAATGGAAATGGTATCAGATAAAGTCAGTGAGGACTGACCAGGTTTTCAAAAGAGGGCATCTTTGGGTACTTACTGGAACTCTTCAGCAGGGCTCTGAGGGTACTCACTGCTTAGTACATCAGGGCAGGCCTCGCCATATGAATGCAACATGTCATGTTACTGTCTAACAAGATAAAAACACAGTTTTCCTATGAAGATTATGTCAGAGAAAACTCTGATAGTGATAGAGTAACTCGAAGTTTTAGATCAAGGCTTTATTCTTAGTCCACTGACTGCTCTCATCTTCCTGTCAGGTGAGTTTGGGGAGGTGTGCAGTGGAAACCTCCGGCAGCCAGGGAAGAGAGAGATCCTGGTGGCTATTAAGGCACTGAAGGCCGGCTACACTGATCGCCAGAGGCGGGACTTCCTGAGCGAGGCATCCATCATGGGCCAGTTCGACCACCCCAACATCATCCATCTGGAGGGGGTGGTGACCAAGAGCAGCCCTGTGATGATCATCACTGAGTTCATGGAAAACGGATCCCTGGACTCCTTCCTCAGGGTAAAGGACACACTGACAGCTCATGCATTGTACTGCACCTGCTGCAATGAGGTTGTCAGTACATTTTATAATCAGTCTGCACATGCACATAGACACACAACGGCCGTGGTAAAGCTTTACTATGGTAGCAATGTGATGAACAAATCTAAGCGTTTGACAGCTTAGTACTATATACTGTAAATGTATCTGTCCTGCATTTTGTGTACTTTGCTTCATTAAAGTGACAGTTCATGAAAGCTGGTCTCTGGGAACAGGGGGCTAGCCAAGTGGTCTCAACCACATCTCATTGTCTTTTACAGCCGATAGAACCAGCTCAAGTTGATTGAAAGCCCACAAATCAAGGCGAGTCATCAAGTTCAAGCTGCTGATATGATCAGACAGCACAAACAATATTTGCCCGGGAAAACCTCCAAATGAATGTATCACAGCTCAGATGACGAATCTCCTACAGAGAACATTTCAAATAGCTTTTGAGAGGGTGGGTGAGGGGGGTAAAGTAGTCAGTAACAATCTACAACAAAATGTTATGGTTATTCAACATAAACTAAGAAAAATTAAATTATATGAATAGTTTATTTGATATTTTGTAATATACAGATATGCAATTATGATTTATGTTGATGATGTCCAATGTTTGACCATGAGTCGAGACTATAGTGTAATATACGGTAGCTAGTTTAGGTGCAAAATATGTGTAGGTGTGTGTGTGTGTGTGGTGTGTGTGCTTGGTAACTAGTAACTACGCCACTGACACTCTAGACAGCTTTCTCTCCATCTTGCCTGTATTCTATAATCAAAGTTTCTGCTGGCTTTCTTGGGTTCCGTCTGGTTCTCTAAGTTTACCTCCACAGACATCAAACTGAATCCATCTCGCTTCACCTCAGAAGAGTCTCTTGTTTTCTAAATCAAGTCGATCAGATCTGCAATCAACTTTCAGGTTTTGGTTCAAATTGAATTCACTCCTAACTCCTTACAGGCTTTTGGATTATCCCGTTACACAGCCTCCCCATCTGATCCTCTGTTCAGGACAGAGTTTGACCACATGACTACCAATTGTTGTTATTCTTTCACTTCAGCAACATGTTCACAGTCTCTCCAAATTTAGTCAGGAGTATTCAGTCATTTGTGTTCAGTCATTTGCATTAGTCATCACAAAAGACAAAGTTTAACTTGATGTTTTGTTATTTTTCTTACAGCAAAATGATGGGCAGTTTACAGTGATCCAGCTGGTGGGAATGCTGCGCGGCATAGCAGCAGGAATGAAGTACCTATGTGACATGAACTACGTCCATCGGGACCTGGCAGCTAGGAACATCCTGGTCAACAGCAACCTGGTGTGCAAAGTGTCTGACTTCGGCCTGTCCCGCTTCCTTGAGGACGACACATCAGACCCCACCTACACCAGCGCTCTGGTGAGTCTTCATTACAGACTTCAATGGCTGTGTTTGATTTTAAGAGCTCTTCACAAAGCTGCTTGGAAACACTTTTCCTGAGAGACTGAACTCCTCAGCTAAGAGCAGGGCAGGGTTGACAGGTGACCGGACTGTGTCAGTGAATGTGGAATCATAATTAAATCTATACATAGGACCATGAAAACTAACTAGATTGGATTGGATTTGATTAAAAAAATAATTTCAATAATAAATTAAACTAAATAAATAAAAAAAAGTTAAAAACCATTGGACTACTTTGTAGTTTACATTATGAATTTAAGTAAATTACTGGAAGCAAAACAGGACATAAAACAAACAAAAATAAATGGGCCAATAGGTCAATAGGTTTCTAGAAAAACATCGGTGATGGAATGACACATGTATTTCGGCCCACTGTTGACGTTCACACTTGTTTTTTTTCCAGGGAGGGAAGATTCCCATCCGGTGGACGGCTCCAGAGGCCATTCAGTACAGGAAGTTCACCTCCTCCAGTGACTGCTGGAGCTATGGCATAGTCATGTGGGAGGTGATGTCATATGGAGAGAGGCCCTACTGGGACATGAGCAATCAAGATGTGAGTAAAGCCCTGTCAATCAGCCAGCAATATCAGCCAGCAATTTGATTTTACTACATATAACAGTCGTCACATAGAAAGGTGATACGCCAATGTATTTAATGATGGGGCCTCATTCAGCCAAAATAATAATAAACGATAATATAATATTAGTAAATAAAATATTTTAAAGCTGCCATGTTTAGAATTGTATTTGTTTATTGCATGTTCTGAGGGTATTAGTTAAGGGGCTTTATTCCCAGAAGAAAGTGTTACAAACTCATCTCAGGCTTCGTCATCAAAGCAAATGCAACTTGTAAGTGCATCTTTCTTCTCGAGTCGATATAATGTAGAGAGAAAAAACAACAACACTTGACATAATGATAGCAGACAGTATTGGTGTGTGTGTGTGTGTGTGTGTGTGTGTGTGTGTGTGTGTGTGTGTGTGTGTGTGTGTGTGTTGGGGGGGGGGGGGGGGGGTGTTCTGTTAGTCAAATAGAAGGAGACACATTTCCTCATGTGCTCTGTCTTTTCACACAATGTGCACATTTACTGTAACTTTTCTTAAAATGATAATAATCTGTGTTTTTCTTCAGATGACATTAATTACATAACAAATAATGTTTTGAGAAGAAACAAGTTAACTTTTTGCTTTGCTGGTTGTTTCTTACAGGTCTTTTTCTTTCAGTAGTTACAGTAGTTTATTGTGTTTATTCAGTCAGTAGTCCGTGTATGTTAAACATGTTGAATTTGTGAATGTTGACATAACGTTAAAAATTCTAACAGTTAGTTTTAGAATATTACAACTTACTTCATTGACGGTTTGGTCGAGGTAACAGTATGTCCTTTGTAACCAGCACTGAATCTGTTACTCGTCTGGCCTACTTTCATTCCTGGACACGTTCATAGCAAGTTCAGCTAACTAATATAATAAACTGAACTAATTTGCTTAGACCGGACACTCAAACTGAAGCTGATGTTGTTAACTGATCTGTTGCTGGTGAAGAGGTGTGTATAGTAATTCAGTCAGGTGGCAGTAAAATATGCTCCTGCAGCTCCTGCAAACTATGATTGCACAACTGTCGACCATTGTGACCACATTTATTTGATTTATTTTTTTCATTGAGTCTACATTACGTTTTTTATTTCAGAAATAAAAAATGTAATTAATATTGAAATTAAAAATAAAATTAAATCAATTAGATACTGCGTCAAATTGGAAATGTAATTGAATAAAACATTTAATTGACTTAGAAACTGAAATAAGATTAACAACAATGTGTTATTAATTAAGTTAGATTATAAATGACATCAAATTAAACAAAGTAATACAAATTATTTTTAATGAAAAGCCATTATTATGAAAAAATACCATTGTGTGCAAATATGTCAGATGAGAATATTAAAATGACTTTCATTTGTCAGTATGTCCAGTACAGAGATCCATGTTATGTTTAGATTTAAACTGTTAACCTTAAAAAGCATGCTGGCCAACAGCTCCAACTCTGGTAACCAAAGTGTCTCAGGTTTAAATATCTACCTCTATACCTGGTAATTAACTAGATACAGTGTGTAAAAGAAGACAGTTGTTGGTCAAGAAAAACTCTTTGTTGAACATAAACCAAGTCAAACTTGTATGCGTTGGAGACAAGCTACTAGAAGTTAAGCACGACGCCCCCAAATTCGGGGGCACTCGGGACCAGGTGGTAGCATATACCGTCGAAAAAAATGCACTTATCGTAAACGAATACAAATGTATTTATTAATTTTGATTAAATCACCATTTGGCACCATCTATAATGTGGTTTATCTCAGAAAGCAACAACCAAACGTCGGTTTCACTTCCTTTCATTTTGGTTTTGATTGTGTGTCTTATCTATTGAATTCTTAACTGGATGAGGTTCCAGTCATGTTCTGAGACTCAACATTAGTTTTCATCTAAATTCTTCTAGGTTATCAATGCCATAGAGCAGGACTACAGGTTGCCGCCCCCTATGGATTGTCCTAGTGCACTGCATCAGCTGATGCTGGATTGCTGGCAGAAAGAACGCAACAACCGGCCCAAATTCAGCCAGATCGTCAGCACCCTGGACAAGATGATCCGCAACCCCAACAGCCTCAAGGCCACGACACCACTGTCATCAAGGTATGAAAAGGAGAGGACCTCCATCACTTCACACTGTGGATGACCTACACCCATCACAAATCAACCTTCTCACAGGATGTTGTCTTCTTCTTTTGTCTTCTTTCTGTCCACCAGTGTTCACTTACCTCTGCTTGATCGCACTGCTCCAGACTTCTCCTCATTCAGCATAGTGGATGAGTGGCTGGACGCCATCAAGATGGGCCAGTACAAGGAGAACTTTACCAACGAAGGCTTCACCAGCTTTGATGTGGTGTCTCAAATGACCATGGAGTATGTTAGATACTTTTAATATATCCACACTGTGAAGAAGAAAGATCACACTTAGAGAGATGTGGTGATGATACGGATCATCAAGATCATTGTTAGTTATATGTGATTTAAATCTAGTGACTCGCCTCGTGAGATACAAGTGGTATTACAACACAGAACGGGCTTGCTTGGCTAGCTTGTTAGCATGCTCATTTCACTAGATATCTCTGCAACATAATACATAGACATCTTTGATATAATGTCAACACTTTAACGTCCTTACATTCTGTTGATAACATTAGTTCAGTTGTTTTAACCTAAAACTCCGGCCAGACCTTCTACATTGCACCCTTAGCAGAAATGTCAGCCGATACTCTTCTAAAATATCTGTGCTAAACCAACTTATAATAATATAACGATGAATTGATTGCATTAGATAATTAAGAAGAATGCTTTACTGGCTTATCTTTGATCAATTCCAATTACATTACATTAACATTATAACTACACAGCAACTTAAAGTCAAAACATAGCTTCAATAATTCTTCACAAAAAACATGCAGATGAGTTTTAGTACAATGTTCATATGTTCCTCAAACAGGGCAAAGGCGGCCTGTATGTAGCCTGAGAGACTAAACTTAAGGCAAAACACTCCACTGCGACTCAGGAAGCCGTGAAGGTCTTGGAAGTGTTCATCTTGTGGTATACTGAGGTAGAATTGACAAAATGTTTTTCTTTAGGGACATCATCAGAGTGGGAGTGACGTTGGCCGGCCACCAGAAGAAGATCCTCAACAGCATCCAGTCCATGAGGGCCCAGATGAACCTGATCACTTCAGTGGAGGTGTGACCTTGCAGACCAGGAGCACACACTCTGTTTACAGGAGGAAGCCCAGAAGCCACCCGCCACCAACCCTTCATTCTCCTGGAACCCTCTGAGGACACAGACTGTGACTTCGGTCCACCCCCCCACCCCCTCCAAACTCTCTCCAGAAGGTTCTATTAGTCTGCAGCACCTGCGGAAGTTTGGTAGATTCCTTGTAGCTGCTGTATGTTCAGGGAACAGTCATGCTGGGGGGCTTGGTGTTGACCATAAAGACAGCCATCTAAACCCAGTCTTCAAACAGCGCCGTCCATGTCTATTTGATGGGATACCTTGTTTTTTGGGATTTATTCTATTCAATGATAACACATTATACTTGGCTCCACTACCACCAAGTTCAAACATTCAGTGAGAAATCACTTTCCAAAACTGTCCTTGCACTTTTTTGTACAACACTCACTGTTGGAAATGAAAATTAATGAATACGAAAAAAGCAACCTACTATATGAGCTTACAGTTGGTGGCACCCATTTAGTTTAATGGAGAATTCATAGGTGCTTACTGACAGCAGGCTCTTACTGCTAGCTGTCACACAGTGATGTCGGTCCTCCACATTTTGACTGAGAAGCCACAGGGCACAGTGCCGGGACCCTGGTGATTTTAGTTACCTGTTCAAACCTCTACTCAGCAACATTTTCTACTCTTAACGGGGGCAGTTTTACAACAATAGACATGAAAGGGATCTGCATTATGTAACTCCCTCTCCATTTATCAGTTTGATTTTTGCTGGAATTCCAAAATCCACACAAGATTCAAATAAAGTGCTGACATACAAGGGACACACGGGAAATTATGCACTCAATCACTAGTTAATGTGTCTGATGTGAAACATAAAAGCCAGTGCCATGCATTAGGAAGAGGATCTGTAAGCGTGTATTTCAGTCTCTTTTGTTTGGCTACACTATAAACACATTAATTTACTTGATGTAACAAGTAATAACCACAGGTGGCACCAAATCAACCAGGACTGTTAGCTTACCTGGCTATCACTGTATAATGTGAGAAACCATGAGACCAACACATCAATAAAAAAAATATAAATAAAAAAATATTAAATATAATAATGTAGGGGAGAAATTGTAATGTTCAAGAATCAATGGCAGTGGCCAAACACTATCCAACACCATAAAATCACATTATGTCAAAAAGGCACAGAAAGGCTTGAGCAGAACATACTGCAGCCATGTGCTGACCAGCAGTCTGCTCTGTCGCTGTGGTTACTACTAGTGCAGCAGCGGTAAAAGCTCGCTCTTTGGTTAATGGAAGCTAACACTCTTTGCTCTACTACGAAAGATAAAGTTGTGTGCACTGTTTGTTGGCTCCCAGACTGGAATGAAGTGAAGAAATTTTGCCCTTTAAAAAGGTCACAACATATTTCAATGTTTGTGCTGTCACAAGCTGCAGATGTTGTTTTCACTGGACATCTGAGACAAATGAAAGAACCACGCATCTATCAACCCAGAGACTTCCTTAGTGGCCTCCTTAATGAATCCCTTGAGCTGGTCGTCTGAAAATGCCACAAAATGGCATGACTACTGATATTTTTAAAAGCCAATCGGTTGATATTTTTATGTTTTACACAACTCTTCTTGCCAAGAAAATACCATTGTTAACCTTGACATACACCTGAAATGCACGATATGCAAATGTAGACTATACACTGTCTGTCCTTCACTGAGATTTCACTGTCCTATTCACTGTGAAGCATTAGAGTTACTAAGTCTGAGTCAGCAAATAATACATTGCAATCCAAGTCTTCTCAGTGCTGCACCTGTGTTTTGGAGGTAAAGGAGCGATGCTTCATTTTTTACAGGCAGTTGTTTATGAAAAGTCACAGTCGTTATCTTACATATCTATATATGAATAGACTTTGCTTTATTTTGACATAGACCCCAACAAAAAGCTGAACGGTGTCTAGTCACCACTTTGAGTGTATCAATATCTAAATATATCCAAATTCAAAAGTTATTAGAAAACAAAACCGATTTGAGTGTTTTTTTGATCTTATGCCGAAATTGGAAGGCCAACAGCATTTGTCAGTAGCTTCCAAAACCATTACATGACAATCCATGTGACTGTCGTCCCCTATGGTTAAGGTTTGATTTGGTTCGGGCAGCCAAAAGCACAAGAGTGTACCAGTATTTCTGCCTTTGCTTGTGACTGACATGATTAACTCGGCCATTAGAGCTGTAAACAGAGGATGTATTATTGACCAAACAGCGGATGCTCTCTTTTTCTTGTGAGGACAGTGAGTGTTTCTCCTCTCAGGTTTTCTGTTGGACATGCAAGTCCTGTTCTCCATATTGTCACCATGAAATATCTGATGATCTGTCCATGTGCATATTCCCTTTATGGTTCAAAATTAACCTGCTGAGGTGAGATGCTGAGTACTGCACCAACAGTTTCAGAAACTACAGTGGCTTGGGTGATTTTTAGGTTTCACAGAAACAGATCATTCTCCCAACACTACTTTGTTTGTTTTTAAAAAGGTGAATTTTGATAAAACTGGGCTTTTTATAAATACTATGTGGTTATGACAATAATTTATACTTCAGACGACAGAAAGATTATCCTCATCCTTTTATTGTACCAGCACAGAGCACAGGTTTACCAACTCACTGTTTATGTACAGATTCCGTTGAACCCCCAAATCCGTCAGGTTTCCTCCCAGCTAACAGTTGATGTTTTGGGATGCAATGCTTTCTGATCTGCTCGCTGATCACAATTTGTGAGGTAAAACAGAAACCAAACTCTCACTTAAAATGTGCAGTGCAGACTGGAATTTGTATTATTGTTTATTTCATGTCTTTCTCACACTTTCACCAGGCTGGATTACCAACTGGGCAAAGTGGGAAAACCCAGGCCAAAAGGCTGTGGTGGGTTAATCCGACCCCGCACTCTGACCTCCTCCTCTGATACACACAGTGAGGTCATACGCTGGAGTTTGAAGAAATACATGGAACTTACTTATAATATTCAGTGGTGCATGTTTTTGTTTGAACATATTTTCTATGTTTAGTGGACTGTAAGAGACTATCTCATCTCACAGGTGCATTAGACAATTACATTGTCTGCAAACTGTGGATGTGCTCTGTGTCACACTTCCTAGAGTCACACAACTTGCTTGGTTAATTTTTAATGAAATAAGTGCTCCCACATCTATTTTGAACACATTTTCTTTTTTTTTATTTTCTCCCTCCCTTTGATATACAATAAATATTGGTTAGTCTGGGTTTTCAATATTGGTCTGCACTATTGTGTCATGTGGCATTACTGTAACAAAGGTCCTATATGTTTTACAGATGCACAAAGACACTGTACATATGCATGGTCTGCACATCTCACAATTTTCAGCTGATCCTGTTCAAACTGGCATCACTTGATGTGTTTTTGAGAAATCCACTTCTCACAGTCTGGTTCCAGTTCCTCTACTTTTTAATTATTTAGAGCCTGTCTTACAAATGTGAGCATATAAACATGATGCTTAGTGACCAGGATGGTTATATTTGTGCTCTTCCATCAAAATAAGTGAGACAGAAGAGAATATGACAAACACCCTTCACCCTAAACCATTTGTTATTGTGTAAGAGTATTCGAACAATGAAGGGAAAAATAATCAATCGGTGTGAATGTGGCCCTCAGTGACAGTACACGTGATCCGTATGTCAGCCTGGATGAATGTCTGCTATCAACATGGACTCAATTGGATTGCACTAACTCACAAATCTGTTTTCCAAAATGACATATTCATTTTGGAAGAATAAAGAAAGCAAAGTGAATACTTGTTGTATGTGGGATATATCGCAAGTGTCACATTTTCACACAAAACAACTGGATATTTCAGTGAAGAGCTAGCAACTGAAAATCCCTACTATGTAGCAGTGAAAGATGATACAGCAAGACACATTCACTCATTCCCTCCACTTGATATTATTTCTATTTGTTTGTTTTTGTATTATGAAATGACAATGTAAGTTTAGATCCAGCCACAGATGCACTGCTATAAGAGAATAGAAACCTCACTTGAATAGGACCTCTCTATGTACAGTTCAAAGAGAACCACTCTTTTTGTAAGTGTTTCAGTGTGTGTGTGTGTGTGTGTGTGTGTGTGTGTGTGTGTGTGTGCCGTGCTCCGTCCATATGCTGGCCCATATCTGAGCTGCACTGTGGCAGCTTCTCAGTACTCACATAGAGCTGAAATGGTTATGGTTCTGGCAATAGGTTTCCTATTTATTTTTAAACAAGTTGGAAGTGTTCACATTCTACACTTTCTGACTCTAAAGGAATGATGAGAAATTTGCTCATTTGCTTTCTCTGTTGGTGTGAGATGTTCAGATGGATAGCAACCTCATGTCTGTGTATTACAGAACTGGAGTCAAAACACGGTTTTACTTGAATTATGACACACGTTGTTTATATATATATATATATATATATATATATATATATATATATATATATATATATATATATATGATGCTCTGTGCCATGTCTGTAAAAAATATATATTGTTATCGGATTTTACAAGAGTCATTACAAACTGGTCATAGCCTCAAAAATTGTAAACCTCGAACCTGGCAACCCCAATGTGACATCACGACTGCTGCAGACTGCACAGAGTCACTGAGTCCTGCTGTTGTTCATCTCACTGTCTGAAAGAAAGTGAACCAACTCTGTCACCCCCAGTGGTAGAAAAATAAGACACTTCATTTAAAGGGTAGTGTCATACTTCCACAAAATTCTGAATAACTGAACTGTACGTACATTTTCAGTGTCCTTGTTTTACAGTCTGAAGTCTCAGAATCCAATATTTCAGCTCTATGGAGTACCTGTTCCCTTTTACACTGCACAATCTTCCTTTTTGCCTGATCCGGGGTGGCCCTGAAAACATTTTACTCTGCATAGACAGGAGTTCTAACTGTATTTCCTGGACCCTTTTTGATCCAAAGCACATGACACAGGGGTCAATGTTAGATTCCAGAGGGGTCACCCACAGCCAAACACGCCTCTCTTCTCAGCCCTTACCACTGTGATCTCACTTGGATTTTTGTTTTTCTATTTTATGCTTTTCTGTATAAATGTATATTTAATGGTATACCTGTGAATGATGTATCAGTTGTAATTGTTTCTAATACTGTTATTGGTTTATTTTGTATAAAACAAGAAAATTAAAAGAAAAGAAAGAAAAGAAAACAACAAACTGAGTTTTGTAGCAACTGTCTTCAATAAAAAAACAAAAACAATGGTGACATGCAGTAGATATAGCATTTCATTCTTTGACATGAACTGACTTCTGCTTGGATTATGAGCAGATTATTATTAGACAAATGCTGCAAAGATATACCATCACTGATCATTCTTTAATACCTTGTTTGATATTCAACGAGACAAGATGGCATATTCCATATTACACTGTAGAGCTTCTTTACGTTAGTGCATCCATAGATGAAACAGCCAAAGGCATGAAGTCACATAGTGGTTTTTACTCTGTGATACAAGCTTTGGACAGAAGAGGGAAGTAGAGAATCACTGTCATTTTGACACAATATTCAATATTCATGATTTATTTTTATCCCTCAGTTTATATACTTACAGATTCTCTATTTTATCGGATCTTTTAGTTTTCCTGTAACAACTTTTCATGAATCAATGAATATGCTTTCTCTTAATATTTTAAAACTAGACCCATTGCTTTCATGAGTATCTGTCGAAGGCATGAATTCCATTCACACATTACTCAATATTTGACATGTTATTCCAAATGTCCTCCTACCACTTAAGTAGTTGCATGTATCAAAACTGAAAGCTTTATTTCCACTATGGACTGACTCCATAGCTGAGACCCAGGTGAGCTGCTCTGTTTGTTCTGTTTGTCAAAATCACTTGTTTTATTGTCTCAACTTATTTAAACTTGCATGCAATAGAGGAGGTCCACAGGAAAATAAAAGAGAAAGCTATTCAGTTTTCTGTCTACTGTCAAGTCATGCAAGGTATCAGCATTCAATGATCATGGGGTAAAAGCAGCTTTGTCATTAATGGACAATGCATATAGTCAAAATCAACGTAATTAATTCAATGACGAGCAAACTCATAAGAACCAGTCACATATATTTATATGACAACAAAGCATGACAAATCAATCCAGCAAACCTGTGACGCTAAAACACATATTCCACTGCACACTGAAGAGCACGAGCCATTCAAATATGATTCACATCAGAGGGAACAATATTAACCATATCATAAAAATAACACAATAGAAAAATGAACACAGCACTAACGCTACTGCAGATGTAAAAACACAAAAGCACTTCACTTACCAAAGCTACTGTTCACTTAAAGACAAAGTATATCCTCCTTTCTTTGATTACAAAGAGTCTATTACCGCAGTTGTACAGTACATCGGTGCGGTTCAGTTCCAGCTAGAGGTCCTCCTGCGAACGTGTTCATTGAGTTGAAGATCCACTTGGGTTGAAAAAGTTTTCAAAGAGTCCTGTCGTGCTATGGTGTCTTGTTGCTGCCTTGGTTAGGCAACTCAGGTTAGCAAATCCAGCGTAGCTCCAAACACATCAAATGTGCAACGCTTCTCCGACGCTGTTAGCCAGAAATACCGTTCATAGTTGCTGGACTGAAAGTGTCACACAACTCCTTTTCCTGGCTGGGTCAGGGCTGATGTCCAGCTTTTCTTGAAATATCCTTCTCGAGAAAGGCGTTACCAGTAAATCCGCCAGTGTTAAAAAAACAAAGCTAGGTAAAAAAACTTGAACTTCTCCAAAGTTCTGCTAAGAAAGCTTCACAACAGTCATGCTAGCCCATTGACCAATCACGCCGCACATTAATGATGACGTACTCAGGCCATCCAGAAGGTCTGGCACGTCAAAGAATACGTCCAACATATCAAACAAAAAATCTGATTGGTTGAAGACTATGACCATCAACAATATCATCCCCATTTGCTTAAACTGCAAAGGGTTTCACTTGTAATTCTACAGGCCTCCGGCAGATTTTGATTGATTTTTTAAATCTGATTGGATAAAAGCTCTACTTAAATCAAGCTGTGGCGGAAGCAGTGCTGCAGGCTGGAAGCAGGGCAACTGAGGAAGACAGTAGCTGTGCAATGAGATAATAAGCTAATATCATATTTAGAATACATGTAGTGTATTTATGAAAAATTATTAAATTATAAAATGGCTATAACTTTGTGATTCTGTTTTGGCCAACAGAGAAGGCTTTGCTGGCCCCAACCCACCACTGGGTAAAAGTAAGAAGATCCGTCATACTTCTCAGTCACAGTGCACAGTCAACAAACACATGGATTACTTGTCATACAGAAGGAAACATCTGAATCAGCTGTTTATCAGATCTACATTACAAGAAGACCCTTTTTCCTTCATTTCTAAACAAGCTGATGGATTTCCATCCTTGATGTACATCAATCCATCTATACAGGCACATTAAAAAAAGACCCCACTGGTAAGGGTAAGGGTCTAATGCATTTCAGCAGGTGAATGGTGTGGAACATCTCCACTCTGGTAGGGAATGAGCTGCAACTAGTCCAGAAGGTAGAGTGATGTAAAGAAGTAATATTGGCCTCACTGCTACACACTGCAGCTCTGGAACCAAACTCCTCGAGAGGGTCAAGGCCCAGTGATGTGAGGTAGTTGTGATGAGCCACAGGTCTCCCTATTATGACGGGTCCTGTTATTTACTGCTGCTTTTAAAGACATGACTGCTCACTCGGCTTGCAGATGAGCTCAGCATTTCAGTCTTGACAGATTTGGCACCTAAACTAACCACTGCATATGTTATCGTCAGGGGTATAACAGTGTGCCCCCCCTCAGTCCCGGTTCTGGTTCTTCTGTGCCTCCCTTATCTCCAGCTGGCCAAATTCTACGGCCTTGTATATCAAAACAATTCCCTTAAAACAATGTGGACATTATATATCATTATGAACATTGAGTACAGAGACAACAGTGATTACAATATGAGATATGTCTGTTAAATTTTACAGCATGTATTCAAAGGTGGTGAAATGACATTCAAACAGTACACAGACTCACTTGCCTTGTGACCAAACAAACCACAACATGTACGTGAGCAAGGAAAGCAGAAATGATTGGAGAAGTGGAAGAGAAGCAACTGCATTAGTACAACTGAAGGGAGTGAGAAATCGACACACCTATAATTAGCAGGCATGGCCTCGTGTCAGGTATGTGTGAGAAGCACCATTGGAGCATGGAGTGGGACTGGCACGCAAAGCGAAAGTCACACTGCTGCTGGTCTTAGTCTGCTTCTGTTCTTGGCAGGAGTGTGTTGGTTTGGGGACACTGGGGTTCATTGAAACACATTCATATATGCACCTACATTGACACACTAAGGCTAATAGTGTTCTGTGCGTGCATATGTACAGAATGCGCACACAAAAACACTCACCTTAGGTTACCACTTTTTTTTGTTATCACACTGCAAAAACATTTAGAGAGCTTTTGGCACATCAACATTTAAAATGAGCTACCTTTTGCAGCAAAATCCAATCATGTCAACAGAATGGCTGCTGTCAGCCAACTTAGAAGAAGGGCATGAGCATTAATAAGCAACTTTATTGAGAGTGCTGTTAGGGATTTTTGATTTGTGTCAAACTTCCTGATAAAGATAAATCCTTTAAAAGTCTCCTTTTGGTCACATGTGTCTCTTTAGATGCTAGATGCTCTGTCTGTCTCCTGTTTGTGCAGAGCAAACTGTAAACAGCTGCCTGCTGCTGCTGGTGATGAGAGCGCTGAGACTGAACCAGAGAATAACTTTGCCTTGACTCTTAGACCATGAATGTTGTGTGGTTTGTTAGTTGACCCACCTGCTCATGTAAGCACCAATGGTCTGATGCTCTGCTCTGAAACACAAACAAAACTTCATATTGCTTTAATCTGAAGGAAGTTCAGCAGGACTTGAAACTTGCAACACTTTTTTTTTATCTTTGGTAACAATGAAACTTGCCCATAAACCGAGTGAGCAGGTAATGTAGCCTTAATTGGTCATTTTAGCCTAGTTGATTAGCTAATGATGAAATGTGACAAACATGCTCCTCCTCACGAACAGGTGAGATTCATCAGGCTGGAACAAGCAACTTTGTCTCGAGAGTTTGTTTAATGTGGAAAAGCAAACGTCACAGAAAAAAGGAGAATACGCTGAACAAAATGAAAGAGTTCATCGCACACCTTGAAGAGGTCTTTCCAATGGAAGAGTGGTGGTGACTGGCAGTGCCAATAGAGAGACCCCAACCAGCTGCCCATCTTATGGATGACAGAAGATATAGGGGCCCATGTCTCCATCTCCCTGGAAGAAAGAGTATGGTACAACCTCCAGCAGGACAAGCGAGCTAGATGGCCGACCATTGAGGAGGCAATAAAGCAGCTGTTTGGTCACCGTATTTATACCGACGACACCAGAGAATGACTTGCAAGCAGCAAAAGCAAAAAGAGAAAGAGTCTGGGGGCCTGTGCTGCAGACCTCCGAAAAATATATTCACCATTTTACAATACACCAAAATCCCAACTCAGCCCAGTGCTGCTCCTGAGTACTTGCTTGAGCCAAATCACTAAATGAGTCATTGTCACTGGACTGACTTCAGTACAGTTCAACGCTGCCCTGCCTCTTCCTGATGTGGCACTTGGTGTGACCTACTTTTCCTACATGATAGAGATCACGGCAGGCGCACTTAGTGCATTTATTTCTGTTGTCAACTTTTTCTCCGAGCAGACACTGTAGGACTTAGTAAGACTCTAGGGATATTTATGTACTATTAAATTTGTTTTTGCAGGCCTGACGTCACACGCAAACAGAAGATTGAAGGATTTAGAATTAGTAATCTGTCGATTCTGCGTCTCTCACATTCATGTCAAACCAGATTACTGTGAAAAGCTGATGAGATAGATTCATTAAAACTTGTACATGTTTTATGGTAATTAACCTAACTTCAAAAGTTTCACCACCAAGTTTTATGAAACTTATAAGGGAAACGTGATGGTATTCACGAGTGATTATCATTTATACATGTATATAATGATGTACAATCATTTGATTGATCAAACATTGAGGAGTTATGCTTACAGTGGTTATCAATTTACTGTGAATTAACAGTTTAAAGTAGAGCATCTCTCATGAACAGGATGAATAAATAAAGTAAAAATAAAATGAATTAAAGCTGCAAGCAGCATTGATCGGGCCCTCGCAACTACGCGCACGTCGAGGATACCAGCAGGACTCTGGTTGACGCGGTCATGCATTTCTGTGACCATCATACACTGCATGCACAAGTTAGATGATATTTCCTGCGTCGACCAGCAGCATAGCAAGACCATGTTGCCAGGTCTTAAGCCTCAAATGTTTTGAGTGTACCTCCGATACAATCATAAATGTAAGCCTGTTAAGATCATTTAGAAAATGAACGTGTGAATGTGCTTCAGTATTTGTAACATAACAGACTGTCAGGTTACTGGGATGGAGTTCAACTCCCTGCAGTGTCCTACTGATTGTATTTGGACTTACATGAAAGTTAACAGAACAGCAGTGTCATTTGTTTTTACTTGAACACTTTAATTTGACACTGTTTTCATTTTAAGCTCTTCTGTAACTTTAGATTGTAGTGTGAAGCATTCATTGTAACATTTAACCTGATTCTCATGTAGAAGCTCTAGACAGATCATTTATACTAATGCCCACTGACATGGTTTGAAAAACACTGTTGATTAACTTTTGTTCTCCAAGCATCTTAGTTTGCACATATTTAGATCAGAGAAGTCTTTTTCTCATGGTGTGCCCACAAACCCTGTTTGGGCCGCTGTTATTATAGAATTCTGTTTACGTCCGTGGTTGCCAGTAGGTGGCGCTATGACTATGAGTTAATATTGGCATGCAGAAGTCCTAAAGTCACGACAGCAATCAAGCATGTCAAGTTTGGGGCAGTTTTGACAAAGTAAGGTTGAGTTACAAAAGCTTGATGGATGATGGCGAATCATGTAAAATTGACGCTACACCAAGTCCATGTTATCCGATGAAACATCAAGCTTTAAGTAACTTTTAATGGTTAAGGTCTTTAGGTTGTTCTGACCAAATTCTAAACTGATCGGATTATTTCCCTAGGAGGAGTTCGTAGTGCAGCACCTGGAAAAGGAAATAAAACCACAAAAAATTCATACAAAATTCAAATTGGCTGACTTCCGGTTGGGTTTAGAGCATGGACCCCTAAGACTTTTTTTTAAGTCTACATGTGATACACCTGCTTACTTAATTTCATACATCTAAGTGAAACGTACTGCGAGGGCTGCATCGTCGAAATATTGTAGGGGGCGCTATCGAACCGAGTTGCCACTCTGAAGCATCAAAATCACATCAGATAATTACATTAAGGATTTTAAATGTGTGTGACAAGTTTGATTTTGTTTTCAGTATTTTTAGCCCCTCAAAAACACCTTTGTTTTTCATGGCGAGGAATGCATCGCCACGGCAACGTCATTTCACGAAACAACAAGCTTTGAGTAAGTTTTAATCACAAAGGTCTTTAGATTGTTCTGACCAAATTCTAAGTTGATCTGATTAATTCCCTGAGAGGAGTTTGTTAAAGTAGAGCGCCTGGAAATTGCAAAAACGACACTAGAAATTCAGACTAAATTAAAAATGGCTGACTTCCGGTTGGGTTTAGGGCATGGCCCCAAGAGACTTTTATTTGAGTCCACATGTGATACATGTGCCTACCAAATTTTGTTATTCTATGTGAAACGTACTGCGAGGGCTGCTTCATCGGAATTTTGTAGGGGGCGCTATTGAGCCAATTTAACACTCTGATTGAATAAAATCATATTATATAATTACATTTTGGCCTTCTGATCTGTGAGTCAAGTTTGCTTGTGTTTCGAGCTTTTTTAACCTCTCCAAATGACCATCGTTTTTCACGGCGAAGACTGCGTTACCACGGCAACGGCGTTCGACGAAACATCAAAATCTTGGAGAACTGGCATTATGAACTTCTTACATTTGTGTGGAACAAATTTGATGTTGATCTGATTTTCCAACTTAGAGAAACAAGCCAAAGTATAAAGACTTTAACTTACTGTTGCCAGTAGGTGGCGCTATGACTATGATTCAAAATTGGCTTGCAGATGTCTTCAGGCCTGGAGTTTAATCAAACATGTGAAATCTGGTAAAGATCTGATGATGCGGAGTCGAGTTACATCAGTTTATTCGTTCATGGCGAAGGATCGAAATTCGCAGAGCCGCCACGTCACCATGCTTCGACAACTTCTTACAATTTTCACAATGAAGCATTATCAAGGTCTTAAGGCTTTTGTGACAAAATTTGAGAGGGATCCGATTAATCTGTGAGCAGTAGGGTGTCAAAGTACACAACCTATGACTTCCTGTTGCCACTAGGTGGCGCTATTACTATGATTCAAAATTGTCATATACATGTGTTCAGGGTCAGGATGTTATGACATATGAGAAATTTGGAGCAGATTAGGCAATGTACAGCCGAATTACAACAACTTCCTGTTTCATGGCGAATGGTGTTTTTTTGCCGCCACGCCACGGACACATAGTTTGATAACTTTTTGATCTTTGAGTATCGTTTCACTGCCAAGGTCTCAAGAGCATACTGACCAAATCTGAAAGCAATCGGGTTTAATCTCTAGGAGGAGTTCGTTAAAGTACGGCGCCTTGAAACGGTCCAAAAACGTCATAAAATTCAAAATGGCCGACTTCCTGTTTGGTTTAGGATATACCTCATTTTGACTTTTTTGTGCGTCCCATCACGTTCCACATACCTACCAAATTTCATACAGCTAGGTGAAACCCAAAGTTGGGGCTACTCTGTAGGGGGCGCTATCGAGCCAAAATGTCATGCCGCAGCTGGACACCCCAATAATACTGGAATTTTCACCACGATTTAATTTTGTGCCAAATTTCAAAAGATTCCCAGTATCCCAAGCACCTCCTTTTTGCGATGAAACTGGTACGATAATAATAATAATAATAATAATAATAATAATAATAATAATAATAATAATAATAATAAAAAACATTAGAATAACAATAGGTCCTCCGCTCCGACTACGTCGGTGCTCGGGCCCTAATAATAATAATAATAATAATAATAATAAAAAACATTAGAATAACAATAGGTCCTCCGCTCCGACTACGTCGGTGCTCGGGCCCTAATTAAAGCTGCAAGCAGCATTGATCGGGCCCTCGCAACGTCACACACGTCGAGGGTACTGGCAGGACTCTGGTTGATGCGGCAATACATTTCTGTGACCATTATACACTGCATGCACAAGTTAGATGATATTTCCTGCGTCGACCAGCAGCATAGCAAGACCATGTTGCCAGGTCTTAAGCCTCAAATGTTTTGAGTGTACCTCCGATACAATCATAAATGTAAGCCTGTTAAGATCATTAAGAAAATGAACGTGTGAATGTGCTTCAGTATTTGTAACATAACAGACTGTCAGGTTACTGGGATGGAGTTCAACTCCCTGCAGTGTCCTACTGATTGTATTTGGACTTACATGAAAGTTAACACAACAGCAGTGTCATTTGTTTTTACTTGAACACTTTAATTTGACACTGTTTTCATTTTAAGCTCTTCTGTAACTTTAGATTGTAGTGTGAAGCATTCATTGTAACATTTAACCTGATTCTCATGTAGAAGCTCTAGACAGATCATTTATACTAATGCCCACTGACATGGTTTGAAAAACACTGTTGATTAACTTTTGTTCTCCAAGCATCTTAGTTTGCACATATTTAGATCAGAGAAGTCTTTTTCTCATGGTGTGCCCACAAACCCTGTTTGGGCCGCTGTTATTATAGAATTCTGTTTACGTCCGTGGTTGCCAGTAGGTGGCGCTATGACTATGAGTTAATATTGGCATGCAGAAGTCCTAAAATCACGACAGCAATCAAGCATGTCAAGTTTGGGGCAGTTTTGACAAAGTAAGGTTGAGTTACAAAAGCTTGATGGAAGATGGCGAATCATGTAAAATTGCCGCGACACCAAGTCCATGTTATCCGATGAAACATCAAGCTTTTAGTAACTTTTAATCGTTAAGGTCTTTAGGTTGTTCTGACCAAATTCTAAACTGATCGGATTATTTCCCTAGGAGGAGTTCGTAGTGCACCACTTGGAAAAGGAAATAAAACCACAAGAAATTCATACAAAATTCAAAATGGCTGACTTCCGGTTGGGTTTAGTGCATGGCCCCAAGAGACTTTTATTTAAGTCCACATGTGATACATATTCCTACCAAATTTCATACATCTAGGTCTAATGTACTGCGAGGGCTGCTTTGTCGAAAAATTGTAGGGGGCGCTATTGAGCCGACTCTCCACTCTAGAGCAATAGAACCATAACATGTAACTAAACGTTTGGCTTTAAATCTGTGTGCCAAGTTTGCTTATGTTTCAAGCATTTTTAGCCCCTCAAAAGCATCTTCGTTTTTCATGGCGAAGACTGCGTCGCCACGGCAACAGCGTTTGACGAAACTTCAAAAGCTTCATGAACTGGCATTATGAACTTCTTATATTTGTGTGGAACTAATTTGATGTTCATCAGATTTATCTACTTAGGAAGTAAAAGTCTCTATACTTTGGCATGTTTCTCTGTTACCAGTAGGTGGCGCTATGACTATTATACAAAATTGTTCTGTAGATGTCTTCAGGACCACAGACTCATCAAACATGTGAAATCTGGTAAAGATCTGATGATGCGGAGTCGAGTTACATCAGTTTATTCGTTCATGGCGAAGGATCGAAATTCGCAGAGCCGCCACGTCGCCACGCTTCGACAACTTCCTACAATTTTCACAATGAAGCATTATCAAGGTCTTAAGGCTTTTGTGACAAAATTTGAGAGGGATCCGATTAATCTATGAGCAGTAGGGTGTCAAAGTACACAACCTATGACTTCCTGTTGCCACTAGGTGGCACTATAACTATGATTCAAAATTGTCATATACATGTGTTCAGGGTCAGGATGTTATGACATATGAGAAATTTGGAGCAGATTAGGCAATGTACAGCCGAGTTACAACAACTTCCTGTTTCATGGCGAATGGTGTTTTTTTGCCGCCACGCCACGGACACATAGTTTGATAACTTTTTGATCTTTGAGTATCGTTTCACTGCCAAGGTCTCAAGAGCATACTGACCAAATCTGAAGGCAATCGGGTTTAATCTCTAGGAGGAGTTTGTTAAAGTACGGCGCCTTGAAACGGTCCAAAAACGTCATAAAATTCAAAATGGCCGACTTCCTGTTTGGTTTAGGATATACCTCATTTTGACTTTTTTGTGCGTCCCATCACGTTCCACATACCTACCAAATTTCATACAGCTAGGTGAAACCCAAAGTTGGGGCTACTCTGTAGGGGGCGCTATCGAGCCAAAATGTCATGCCGCAGCTGGACACCACAATAATACTGGAATTTTCACCACGATTAAATTTTGTGCCAAATTTCAAAAGATTCCTAGTATCCCAAGCACCTCCTTTTTGCGATGAAACTGGTACGATAATAATAATAATAATAATAAAAAACATTAGAATAACAATAGGTCCTCCGCTCCGACTACGTCGGCGCTCAGGCCCTAATAATAATAATAATAATAATAAAAAACATTAGAATAACAATAGGTCCTCCACTCCGACTACGTCGGTGCTCGGGCCCTAATAATAATAATAATAATAATAATAATAATAAAAAACATTAGAATAACAATAGGTCCTCCGCTCCGACTACGTCGGTGATCGGGCCCTAATGATCTGTCTAGAGCTTCTACATGAGAATCAGGTTAAATGTTAAAATGAATGCTTCACACTACAATCTAAAGTTATAGAAGAGCTTAAAATGAAAACAGTGTCAAATTAAAGTGTTCAAGTAAAAACAAATGACACTGCTGTTCTGTTAACTTTCATGTAAGTCCAAATACAATCACTAGGACACTGCAGGGAGTTGAACTCCATCCCAGTAACCTGACAGTCTGTTATGTTACAAATACTGAAGCACATTCACACGTTCATTTTCTTAATGATCTTAACAGGCTTACATTTATGATTGTATCGGAGGTACACTCAAAACATTTGAGGCTTAAGACCTGGCAACATGGTCTTGCTATGCTGCTGGTCGACGCAGGAAATATCATCTAACTTGTGCATGCAGTGTATGATGGTCACAGAAATGCATTGCCGCATCAACCAGAGTCCTGCCAGTACCCTCGACGTGTGTGACGTTGCGAGGGCCCGATCAATGCTGCTTGCAGCTTTAATTATAACTGAGGCCTTAGTGTGGGTTTGATTGGATTACCACATTATCACATACGGTATATGTTCTGATCATTGCTGGATTAAACATACATCACTGCCTTCAAGTTAAATGTCACCTGAGCAGAAATGTTTATGATCAGCCTGCAAGAAGCTGCAGACGCTTTCCGAAATGACATTTCCACTATATGTCTGCAAATTTTGCTACAGGCAGATGTTTTGGACACGTTGTCATGGTGACGGGAGCTTATCTCCATCCCCATCCAGCGAGTGAAGCCAAGGCGAGAATAAGAAAAAAGGGGACTGAAGGAGGAGGCAGGGAGGAAGAGGGGGAAACAGCGGTGTTTCCAGGAGACTGCGTCACATGTGAGTCATGGATGGTGATGGAATCCTCATATTCATTGGGGTCTGTTGGGTGAAAAAGGAACTCTGATAGGGTTTCAGGCAGTGAGGACTCTCGCTGTGGTTCTGCTTCACTGATCTAACTGATGACAGGGCAGCTGGTTTACCTCAGTGGCTGACTAATGAGGCATGGAGGGCTGTTCCTGAGAGTCCACACAGACACAAACATGTCTCATGGCTTACCCCCTAACCCCGCCCCCTCGCCTCTGGTTCGTTAGTCTCTATTTACCTCAGTGTTAATCCCCCCCCCCCCCCCCCTCCCTGCTCTCTTCCACACTCTCTCTTTTGCTCCTCCCCTCTCTTCCCTCAAAGCCAGCAGGCTGCCATTTGATCCAGAATGCTGGTTTCATGATCTCCTGGAATACAACGCTCCCTCGCTACTCCATGGCTTTTCGGCTTGTTCTCGCTTTGCAGGGCAGAGAGCAGGGAAGGATGCCAGCACCACGCTGAACACCATCAACATCGTCTGGCCTTTCCTTCCCCTTACCCTTCTGTGATCTGAAACCGTCTATCCATCCGTGTCCCTGACCTCTCTTCTCACCACCTGTCGACACCCCCTCACCCCCCACCTCCTATTTAATGCTGCTGCCCTCTTGACAATGATACCATGCATTAACTGGCTGCAGCCTTTCCTTGCCTTGATCTCCTCAACCTTGCTTACACGAGGCCACATCTGCCCATCCAGTTGTTTGTGTCCAGACCACCACACTGTGGACTGCAGCAACCAAGGTCTAACCAGAGTCCCAGATTCCATCCCTCTGGATGTTCGCCGTCTCCTGCTTTCCAACAACTGGATTCCCTGGATCCCTTCCGACTTCTTGGTCCTCTACAGCGATCTGGTCTACCTGGACCTGAGGAATAATTCTCTCTCCCAGTTGGAACCAGGGACCCTGAGCACCTCCTCTAGATTGGTCTTCTTGGACCTGGGGAGCAACAACCTGACAGAAATCTCCTCAGGAACATTTGGGGAGTCAAGGAGTCTGATCAAACTGCGACTGGGGAACAACCCCTACCTAAACATGGTAGGCAGGGATGCTTTCACGGGGTTGATGTCTTTGAGAGAGCTGGAGCTGGAGAGGAATGGTCTCACTGCGCTGGACGTCATGGTCCTTGAATCCTTGCCCTCCCTCCGGATGTTGCGTCTGGAGGGCAACCCTTGGCTCTGCAACTGCCACTTTGCCAAACTGTTTTTGTGGCTGACAGAGAACCACCACAAGCTCCCACAGGGTAAGACATAAGCTCATTACAGCAGAGACTCAGTCTTTGTCCCATGCTAGAGCAGAGGAAATCCAATCACTTTCCGAACATTTATACATAATATTTGATCTGATGATTAAAATTCATGTATTGCATACAAATATATATATATATATATATATATAATAAGTGTTATTCTTCCTCATATAAAAGCCAGTGCTATTATTTTCTCTGGACCGTTAAATGTAGTTTATCTTCACTAACTCAAAGACTTTATCATGTTTATCACAGGTACACTGATTTCTCTTGTCTTATGTTTGGAACAATATTGTTCACGTTCTCTGCAAGCCGTACACCACAATTAACTCCCATTGTATTATCAAACCAAAAACATAAACTGTGCAGAAACAAATACTGATACACAGGCCAACTGTACCTACTACACTCTAGATGCCATTTCAATAAATGAAGGAGAAGATTTTTTTTTCAAATTATTTATCCCCTTGGGAAAATTAAATTTTTTTCACTTTCATTTATTTTCATTTACATACCCACCGTTATAACTTTCAACTGTATATCTCAGCATTCATCAGCAGTTGGAGTTTCAGAGTTCCCACTCATTTCTAAAGAGCATTTTTCAGGATATTTTCATGATGTTGTAGCTGGTCTGACAGACTGGAATCACAAAATACACTAGTATATTTCTCTCTGTGGAAGTCTGATTTAAAAGATGTGCAGTCTTTGGCTATACCATATCCATGACATCTCTTACATGCTTAGAAATTATGACAAATTGATCATAAATGATTGCAAACACACCTGCAAATATACGGCACATCATTTCATGTCATGTTATGGTCCATTCTACATGCTGCATAGCAAAGTAAAAAAGTACCATTAACCAGAGTTTTGACCCCAGCTTCTCATTCATTATCCTAACTCTCTCAACAATGCCCAGCACTCATTTGAAACCATTGCTCCTATCCAGAGTTGAATCACAAACCTTTGCAGGCAAAACAAGCTAGTAAACATGTCAACTTTATCAACTGAAACAAATATGCTCAACAATATATGCAAACGTTATGCAAACGTTATGCAAACGTTAAAAACAAGTTGGGAAGGCAGAAATGTCATGTCATCCAACCTGCCTGTACTGCCATGTGTACATGATAACAACAATGGCCTAAACCTTTTACCAGTTGATGTTGAAACCAGTTTTAGTCTGCCATTCACAGACCAAAAGCATCTCAGCTGCACAACTGACCCTGAACTTTTGGTGTCTGGTAATTTACTGTATAACAATACATCATATTTTACATGCTAATTTTTGTTCTGCAAATTCACACTGTAATCTACAAAAGTAACTAGTAACTGTAGCTGCTAAATAAGTGTAGTGGAATAAAATCTACATCATTTGCTTGAAATTATCTTAGAGTAAACGTATGTAGTAGCATACAATATAAAAACACAAACAAAGTACCTGACAATTGTACACTACAATACAAATGTTCAGTAAATGTTCTTAGTTACTTTGAAGACTTTGGTCAGACTTAAATATGTAACGGTTTTGGGGCAGAACAGAGACTCAAGAGCAGAGATAGACACAGGAGACCAGGTGAGATAGAAGGCAAGGTCTCTTACTAGGCACCAAGCAGTCATACACAGGAAGTCAGTCCGTACAGGCAAACAAATCCGACAGGGAGCAGAAAAAAATAAAAAAACAAAAACAAGGCAAAGTCACAAACCATAGAAACTAACACGAGAGAATAATGCTGGAAGGCGATGAACACACGGAGTAGAACAAAGACAATCTGGCACTGGAACAGGGAAAGCATGGGAGTATATGTGTGGGGATGGAAGAGGGAAAAACCAGGGGCAGGCGATTGAGCACAAGTGTAGTGAATGAGAAATCAGGAGACACACTCAGGAGACACACACATGGGACTAATGGGTGTTACAAAATATACATACATTATCTTGACACTTTCACATACAGTACAATGAGGTCTATACTGTAGTTAGCACGTTGCTATATTATAACAGAGTAGGTGAGTCAACAATCGACAAACCTACGATTGATTTTGACATCAAAGTTCAATCACGTTGAACGTTGAATCACAGGGAAATTGACCCGTTATGCCAAAAGTAACATGTCATTCCTGCTTTTTACTTTGAGGTCACTGAAAAAACAACGACCCATTTTTTAATACAGTGACAAAGTGTAGCAGTGGAAATGACACAGCCTGCTGGTTTTTAACTGGGCCGTGGTGGTTCTGGAGTTTTAAATAAGAATGAGTTACAAGGCAACCTACATTCTGTCAACACAATCCCCCACTGTTTGTATCGGTCGGGTCAACGGTGAACAAGCAACATGCTTTATTCAGCACCAGATCTGATGCTGTGACACCACAACACTGACACCAGACACCTAGGTCTAGACTCCTTCCTCACAACAAAGACACTGTACACAGCTACAGCACACACACACACACACACACACACACACACACACACACACACAAACATTGTTTTAAACTAAATGGCTTCTGGAAGTGAGCGAATAAACACGTTTTTTTTCTTGCAGTCACTTTGTATCTTTGATCCTGGCTACATTCAGAAGGGTGTGTGTTTGTGTGTATGCACCTGTGTGTGTGTGTGTGTGTGTGTGTGTGTGTGTGTGTGTGTGTGTGTGTGTGTGTGTGTGTGTTTGTGTATATACATATGTGTCAAGCTAGTATATGTACCTGTCTATTGCCATTTTGTCTTCCTGTCGACACATGTATGTGGACACCTATCAGTGTTTTCTTCTGTGTGTGTTTTTGTAACTGTGTGCCATATACTGTGTGTATGTGTTCATCTGCATGCACCTGACTTCACACATATATGCACATTCCATGAAACAACTCTTCTGCCCGTGTGTAAACCTGTACGTGTTTGTGGACACGCTTTTTTTGTCGGTATGGTTTTTTTTGTCTGTATTCACGTGGTGCCCATGTGAATGAACATACATGTGTTCTTGTTCCTGTGTGTTCCTTTGTAAATATATATGTAAGGGATTGTGTTCAGTGGCTCATGTGCTAATGTCTGCGTGTTTGTGTTTTTGATCCTTTTTATATTGACCTATATGTGTGTGCATGTTGTAGCACCACGTGACTGGAATATCACCAAGTGATGAGGTTACTGAGTCCCTTTTCATGTGGAAAACCCCTTCTGGTCTTACAATGACTCACACATACACAAACACACACACACACACACACACACACACACACACACACGCACACACACACACACACACACACACACACACACACACACACACACACACACATATACACAGACTTGACAATGATGTCTCGTGACTCCTGGGTGCAGCAGTGCTACAGAGGAATCAGGATGAGATGGAAGTGCAGTGGACGGAATGTTTTAGAGTTACAGTGCATTGGTACCAAAAAGAAAAGCCATCTTCATTAAAAAGGGCTGGCAGAGACTAAAATGATTACACAAAAAAGTCTGTTTTTAGATTGGAAGTTTAGCCTTTGGGTCAAAATAGCTATATAATAAAAATAATAATATTAATACCTCCAGTGGTTTCTGCTATTTTGATACATTCTGGTGTGAAGCTGGATTACTATTGGTGCGTCAGGCGGTTACAGCTCAGCAATGAAGTCCAAACAGGTAGCTTCCATATATGCTGCAGGCAAACCCAAGCGGTACATGCACCACCTCAAACAATGTAACTATGCTTCAGTACTACAGCAGCTACAGAGATAACACCATGGCTGGTTTACCAACTGGGCTAAGCACACAATTGCCCCAGGGGCCCTGACAGCACGATGCTTACTGTGTATCAGCTGGTTTACGCTAAATTAATTTATATTTGAAAAGTATTGACTAATCACCTGTCTTTGGTTGAATGCAAGTAGACAGTCTGTGTGGAGAACAAAAGAGACAGAACCCATTAGCTGAAATGCAATCTGGGAACCCAGCGGCTATTGTCTGACAATGATATCGCTTTTTATTGGTTCAAAATGAGCATGTTAACTGGCTACTTGTGAAACATTCCAGTAGTACACATCGTTTCTTAACTCCAACTCCAGCCTTGCATCTGTAAACAATGAGCAGCACATGGAACTTGCACAGACCTGGATCAGTAGCAACTACATTCACTGACACATTCACTGTCTAAAGGCTAATTCATGGTTCCACCTCTATGTGACCACATGTGTTAGTGCTACATAAATTTAGTAATCTGCCCAAGTCAGGGGTCCGAGACGACATCTGCATGCAGCTCACAATTTCCCACCACACAGACTGACAAGCAAGCTATGCAAGCGCTAGAAAAGTAAACTGAAAGCGTGTTCCGTGCACAGTATGTATGTACTGCATTCTTCATCCTTGTTGCACACACAGTTTTTGAATTTTGCACGTTGTTAATCCAAACACAACAAGTGTGGGGCATATGCATATGCATACCCCCAATCATTACAAGTCTGCAGCTGTCAGAGTAAGGCTTTACTGTTGTTTTGACAATACCCTTGTTAACTTTAGGAAACTGTAATTTAGAGTATAGTTTGTGTGTGTGTGTGTGTGTGTGTGTGTGTGTGTGTGTGTGTGTGTGTGTGTGTGTGTGTGTGTGTGTGTGTGTGTGTGTGTGTGGTGTTTTTGTTACACAACTGTGTGGGTGAAGAGCAAATACAGCTTAAGCAACATTGTATAAGCTGTTTTTCTCTGTCACTCTTTGGCTCAATATATATGTATATATGTATACATATATATACATATATATATGTATACATATATATATATATATATATGTATATATACATATATATATATATGTATACATATATATACATATATATATATGTATACATATATATATATATATATATACATATATATATATATATATATATATATATATATATATATATATATATATATATGCCATGAAGACTTTGTGCCTGTTTATTCAATGGATCAAGTGGAAGACATGTCATTAGTTACTCCACACATATCATGTAATATTATGTACAGTCACACAAAGCTTCTCTATGAGGTAACAGGCAGAATATTACAGTGGGTCTGATTATTAGGATGCTTTGCTGTTTTTCAAACTGAAACTTTTTGGGGGTTTGAGTCAACGACTCTCAAAACCTTTAGTTTCTAACAATGCATCTGAAAGCTGGAGATTAACTGTATTATAGGAAGCAATGTTTCCAGAGCCAGGTTAAGGTTTGTTGCACTGTTGCAATGATTGGTTAGATAACTAATGTTGAACCACTTACACTGATCTGGTTACTTCTTTGGTGTCAAAAAGGAAAAACATTATTCTGTTTTCATGCAAAAAGTCCTGCTTTATCACCAATGGCCAATATTATATATATATATATATATATATATATATATATATATATATATATATATATATATATATATATATAATTTTTTCCATAAATTCACATTGTGTATATATGAAGGCATGTGTAGAACATCATTAGCACAAAAAATGTCACCCTCTCATTCATTTAATTGAGAACACAGCACCCCATTGGGCCACAGCAGAGGGCCATGGAAAATAACAGGGGTGATCAGGGGAAAAGAAGTTGTACCGACCTCAACTTTTAAAACAAAACAATACAAATTCATCTAACAACTCCTTGTGGTTGCCAATCAAACGTGCAAGTGAACGTTTCTGTTAGATTAATTTGTAGCAAGAGCAGCACAATTCTTTATTTTACCTCAACATTGTCACAACGGAGGGGGGTCGAACCGTGGCTGTTGTAGTTATGTGATGTGAGCTTTAACCATTCAGCCCACCCCTTGTTCTTTTGCTCTATTCAGTCCTAACAGCCACATTTACCCTTGTAAGCAGGAAGTCCAGTGTCTGGGTTCCTGTCAGCTGGTTAACTTGTTGATGTCTCTCTTCCCAGGTATGGAGGGGATAGAGTGCTCCCTGCCTCTGGATGGGCGTCGTGTTCCCCTAAGTTTACTCTCTGAAGACAGTTTTCGGGAGTGCCATGGTGCCCTCACCCTCACCGACTACCTTATCGTCATCTTCTCCGGCATCTCCGTCTCAGTGGCGGCCATCGTGGCCAGCTTCTTCCTTGCTTCCACAGTCCACTGCTTCCAGCGCCTCAGCAAAGGCAGCAAAGGAGATGAGGAAGAGGGCAACGACTGATGGGGGAATAGAAAGAGGGAAGGAAGTTATCAAATGCAAGTGTTTCTTGCTAAACTCTTGCTCAGAACTCAATAAAACATGAGCACAAGAGAGATTGTGGTGAAGCAGTAGAGTAAAGGCGTTATAGGAAAATGCCACATCAAGAAAGCTCTTACCTTGTCAAAACCAAGATCACACTTGAGCTATCATGGAATCAGAGACTGGTTTGGAAAACATCAGACAGGCTTGAATCTCTGTGAGCAGGTTTGCATTCACAGAATGTAGCAATTTCTACTACTGCCTACAGTACTGACTATTACGCCATTCTTGAAAAATACGTATGCTGTCCTCGTCATTGAGACTGAGCATACTAAATGCCTTCTAGATGGAGGTGAAGGGACAAACGTCACTGCACACTGCAAGGGAAATACATCCAACAGATGTTACAATGTGGTGCCATTAAGAAAAGGTCTCCCAGTGGGAGCTGACCAGTAAAAACCCATTCCTTTACTGTTAGTCCACACAGGTCTGAAAAATGTATATACCCAACACAAAAATAAACTGTGACTTATGGCAGGATCAAACTATAGGAAGCTTTAGTCTTTTGAGATGGTCATTGTGTCAGATGAGACGATCACAGTTTCATACATTCTTGCCGTGACATGGCCGACTTTATGTTGGATCCTGACATATGAGACAAATGGTAAATGGACTGCACTTGATTAGCGTTTTTCTAGTCTTTCTGACCATTCAAATTGCTTTCACACTACTTGTCATCATTCACCCATTCACACCCATTCATACACTGATGGCAGGGGCTGAGTGCTAACTGCCTATCAGACTAACTCATTCACACACCGTAGGCACAGCTACGGGAGCAATTTTGGGGTTAAGTGTCTTGCTCAAGGACACATTGGACTAGCAGAGCTGGGTATTGAACCGCCAATCCTCTGATTGAAGGACGACCCTGCTCTTGACTTAGCCACAGTGGCCAACAGTGACAGAACCCACAACTTTATTTACATCTTCTTAATAAATCATAGTCAAAGCCAGTCAAAGCAGCTGAGCTGTGCTTGGAAAGTAATTGCAAAAATAATGTACAGTAACTGTAGAAAATTCTTGATGTTTTAGGTCAGACCCTACCCAGAGAGCAGAGGGCTACAAAGACATGGTTTGTGCAGAATTCCGCAGGTTTTCAGAGGTTCAGAATTTCCCAAGACCTCTACTGAGAGGGTCCACTGGTACAGCTGGTGAGTAAGTGCCTTGCCCAACAGCATCTTAGTTGTTGAAAGGCCAGTTGTGTGAATTAGAAAATTTGCTTTCTGATGTATTTACAACAAAAGCTTAATTTTTCTCTTCAAGATGTACTCAAAACTGATCCTGGTAACTTGGCACAGTTGCAGTTTACTGTATGTTATACAGTACGAATGTCTAACTTCTGTCCATTTTACATTTGGTTTTCACAAGTTACTGAAACACTTACATTTGTTTTATCAACAGCTTACCTGTTGGATGGGGCTGAGATCTTGGCCCTGTTCTTCAAATGTAAATGGACTAATTTAGGCTAACACATTGATATCAGGCTAAAATCATCCAGCTAATTCGATTCTTTGAAATCATTTTGAGGATTGAGCTGTTAGTCTTGGATAAAAGTCTAAAAACACTATACTGAGAGATTCTTTTCATCCATGCTCATTCTGAGGTAATTTGCTACCATAACTAGTGTTGTCTCAGTGCTGTGGTGAGGATGAAAGCCAGATTGAAACTTATACAGCGAAAATATAGGTAATCATTTAGTTGTTGAACACAAATTTCTCCAGAATTCTACTTAAAAAGTGGTCTGGTCAGAGATTGGTTAGCAGTAAAGGATCCAGGTTGTTTTTTTCGGAGAGGTTTCACAGTAGCAGTTTTCAGTGTGAGGGAGAAAAGCTGGTCAGCAGGGAGTGATCTACAATCGCTCTCTCTTCATTCCTTGTCTTGAAAAAGTCGGTGGGGATAGGGTCAAGTGAGCAGGTAAAGTGTTTAAGTTAAATAAACTGGTGTGTAGAGCCCTATGAAATGCTCAAACATTTCCGCTGGATGCAAATGTGGAATAGCTCAGATATGGTGGTGAATACACAGCCAATTCTTTTTGAAGCTGTGCGCTGATTCTGTCCATCAGTTTTTTTCTTGTGGGCTGTAACATTACCATACCATACAGTTATTGATAAGGTGAGCACCCCTCCTGTTACTGCTGTGTAGAACTGTAACATTGCAACATTTGACACCCCAAATTTCATAAGCTGTCTTAAAAAGAACGCTCTTTGGTTTTCTTCTAGATGTTGGTAAATATGTCTTCCCATGTCAGGGAGGAGGAGATTGTAGTCCTGAGGAATTTGAAATGATCCACTCTCTCTACTACCTGGTTGTTGATGACCAGCGGTACTGGCTCTCCCTGTTTTTTACGGGAGTCCAACTCAAATTCTTTAGTTTTGTTGATATTCAGTTGCAGATTGTTATTGCTACACCAGTCAACCAGACAGGAGACGTTGTTCCTGTAAGCTGTCATCATTACAGGAACTCATTCCCCAAAGAGCTGTATCATCAGCAAATGTATTCATTTGTGTGTGAAATGCAATCACTGGTATATGAAGCGCTGATGGTTGAAGAGTTTGAAAATCTATTGCTAATTTTGACAACCTTTGTTTTACCCAGAAAGAAGTCCAAGATCCAGAGACGTAGAGACTGGTGGAAGCCAGCTGAAACAGTTTGTTGTAAAGCCTTGTGGGGATGATTGTATTCAAATCTGACTAACCTTACTAATAATCAGTGAACTTAAATAATTACCATTTCATTGTTTGTTAACAGTAAAATGACTATTAACTAAAGTTTAATCGACTATCAATTTAACATTTATTAATGAAGATAATTCTAAAGTGTAACTAGTACAAGTACCTTGAAATTGTACTGACAGTACTTGAGCAAATGTACTTTGTTACTTTTTATATACATCCAAAATGTAAACATCTAAAATTTCCATCACAATTATTGCTTTGTTTCCTGTCAAACTACATTTGGTCCAGTGTTGTGCACAACATGCAGGCCACTAGATACTGTAGATTCACTTGAAGATACATAGAACAGGGCAGACCTGAATTAGCACCATATAGATGATATTATGCTTCATACACAAGTTGAATTATATTGTAGCTGCCTATATATAAAGGAATGCCAAATAGAGATAGCATAACATGCATGGGTTGTAGCAAAGGAGCCACCACCAAGACCAAAAGCTGAAGCCAGAAGTGCCTTAATAAGATGAACAATAGCCACTATATTGTCTGTTGTCTTCAAATATCTCCAAGGATTGAATTTAAACTCCCATCCACAATAATCTTTAAATATAAGTCCATTAGAAATCGTGCTCTTGATCAGGTCCATGGCTGTCATTAAGGACATTGAAGTAATTTCCTCTCACAGGTTTCTTGATAGAGATTTGATAAAAAGGTTGGAGGGTATCATCAAAAAGTTATGGGTTTATGGCACATAGACTATTTCCATATTTTTCCACTGTATATATATATGTATGGTGTCCATGGCACCAAGGGTGATATTCCATATGGTTTCAGATATGATGAGCTCATTTATGTAACCTTTTAGCAGTATATGGAAGTATCTCTATTTATGTTGTCTTCATGAAATTGAATGTTTCAATCTGATGACAAGGAACATTCCTATCTATTGCCTGTGTATCGATCATCAGTTGCCCCATATTTCCCCTCAGGATATGTCTGACGAAGACATTACATGGGACTTTTGACATACTCTAGATGTTAATTGGTCAGTTCATTGTCAAAGGCCAATTTGCTGTTTCAGTAATTGTTGCCCTGTTTTTCACTTTTGGAATGGGAATGCTCCTTCTCATATAACCTAAATCTTTCTCACTGCTAACTTCAATTGCCTTGAAAAATATGGGACCATGAACCTCAACAAAAGAGCAGTGCTGGTCTATTTTGTGGGTTTTGAGTGATCGACATTAGAGGCTCTGTCAGCCTGTATAGACTCCCAGTGATAGAGTGCAGTTACTTGGGTGCCAACTAGATTTGTAATCTCCAATTTGAAAGGGCTTTATGTGTTCTGATTACTGCAGATGATCAGGACTTTTCAGTGTGTGAAACAAAGGTGTGATAACTGAAAAGAGACAATAAAGATATTTTGCTTTGAAATGTGAATGCTGTAAGTACATTTTGTTCTGTCTCATAAAATTGCATGAGTATCTGTTAACCTCCTCGAGTATCTTTTTAGCAAAACACAGAGTCCCTGCCAGATCTGAGGATGTTGCTCTCTCTTGTTCTCTGACACAATAAAGCACAAATACAGACACATTTTAAACTTGTTCCAACAAGAGTTAAAGGACATCAGGTCACCCAGCCAGGATCTTCCTACAGCACTGATATTGGCAACCTTTGGAAGATATGTGCAAGATATGTGCAAGATATGTGCAGGGTCTGCTGCTTTACATGGCATGGCGATAGATTTGGGACCTATACACAGTAGATGTTGACAGCAAAACACTGCTAATAATATATTCATATCAAACCCTCAACTGAGGGTTGTAGGTGGATAAAAAACGACCGTTGACTATAAGTTTGCAGAATATCACATGCATAATCTGTGTGTCCAATTATTATTTTGCCAAAGCGTGCCATGTAAACCATTTGCCATTTCCACACAGACCCACCTGACACCCCAGTGCTCACACTACAATCCAAAACAATTGGTCTAGTGAACTGGGCCTTTGCAACTTAATCAGCCATTTCTAATCATCATCTCCACAATGCTCTGCAATAATATATTCATCAACGTCAAACCATTCAGACAGCAGTCTTCTTAAACACAATATAACAGTAACATTGAATCTCAAATAAAAATGGTCACAATTCTAAAGTAGCAGTCCTTAACTGATATTGTACCATACTTTAAAAAAAAAAATTATTTACCGTAAATTCCGGACTATAGAGCGCACCTATATATAGGCCGCACCTGCTAATTTTAAAAGAAAAAAGAAATTGTACATAAATAAGCCGCACTTGTCTATAAGCCGCAGGTGTCCCCGTTGAAACATGAGATATTAATGCGGCAAGATGTTACAGGAAAGATTTTTTTAAACTTAGAATTAAATAAATGCCGGTAACAGCTACACACATACCGCAAATGCTTTTTTTTCAGAACAGTGCTTTTAACAGTGCTAAAGTTGTCTTCTTCAGTATCGGAATTGAACAGCCTGAAGGTATGTAAATTACTTCGTCACACATTTTCTCGGCAAAAATACATGAAGCTTTTGTCGTCTTTTTGCAGCGAGTCAGTTCTTCATGCTGCCGTCTCCAGCGTCTCACCATCGATTCATTGATGCCGAGCGTACGTGCAGCAGCTCTATTTCCTTCTTTGACAGCCAGACGGATTGCTTTTAACTTGAAAGCCGCATCATATGCATTTCTTTGTGTCTTTTCCATGATGAGGGTGCGTGCACGAAGCGCAAAATGGGTGATCTGAAGAATTAAATGTGAGTGAGTTTGCCGAAACAGTTTCATTGGTCCACTGTGACCTGTTCGGTAATTTCATTGGTCTGATATGACGAGGTTAAATGTGTTGGCGACGGGAAGCTAGTTAGCCTGTGAAAATCCATCAATTAGCCGCATTGTTGTAAAAGCCGCAGTCTCAAAGCGTGTGTGAAAAAAAGTAGCGGCTTATATACCGGAATTTACGGTATACAGGCTGATAGAAATTAGGCAGTGTAACACTCTCAGGGTACCACCGTGGGGTTCGTGAGTGCAATGACTCCAGCACACTCAGATACAGTTTCTATATTCCCCTCCCCCCCCGAGAGCGGGAGAGGAAGTCGGCCACAGCCATCTGCGCCCCTGGCCTATGGACCTTGAAGTTAAAAGGCTGTAAAGCCAGATACCACCGAGTGATCCGGGCGTTAGTATCCTTCATGCGGTGGAGCCGCTGGAGCGGGGCGTGGTCCGAACAGAGGGTGAATGAGCGTCCCAGGTCAGGTCGGTCAAGGGGCTGGTCAGCTCCGCAAAGTTTGGGATGAACCATCTGTAGTAACCTGCCAGCCCCAAAAACCCCCTAACCTCTTTTTTAGTCTTGGGCCGCAGGCAGGCTGCAATAGCAGCAGTTTTGTCCACCTGCGGGCACACCTGCCCGCCGCCCAAGTGGTACCCCAGATACCGTACCTCCCTCCGTCCAACTGCACACTTCCCTGGGTTGGCGGTGAGCCCCGCCTGCCTCAGGGACTCCAGCACCACGCCCAACCACTGCACATGCTCCGCCCAGGTGGTGCTGTGGATGATCACATCATCCAAGTAGGCGGCAGTATATGCAGCGTGTGGACGCAGCACCCGGTCCATGAGGCGTTGGAACGTGGCTGGGGCCCCCAACAGCCCAAAGGGAAGTGTGGTGAATTGGTACAAACCAAACGGAGTGGAGAAGGCTGATTTTTCCTTGGACTCTGGCGACAGAGGAATCTGCCAGTAGCCCTTGGTCAAATCCAGTGTCGTAAAAAAACGCGCAGTGCCCAGTCAGTCCAGGAGTTCGTCGACCGGCATTGGGTACGCATCGAATCATGACACTCGCCCTGCGATAGTCCACACAGAACCGTATAGATCCATTTTTCTTGACTATAAGAACAATGGGGCTACACCAGGCACTGTGGGACTCTTCTATTATCCCCATCTCCAGCATAGCCGCCAATTCCCTCTGAACCACTTTTCTTTTGTGTTCAGGTACCCTGTAGGGTCGTGACTGCACCGTCACGCCCGGGGGAGTCTCGATTTGGTGCTCTATGAGGTTTGTGCGTCCTGGCTGCAGAAATGTTGCGCAAAGGCACTGCCTCGGGATATCGTGTTGCATAATCCACTAGGACTAACACAAAGCATTATTCACGTGCACTCCAGTGAAATGGCCCGATGAGGTCCATGCCGATTCGCTCGAATGGGACCTCCATTAATGGTAGAGGACGCAAAGGCGCCCTCGGAATGGCCGGCTGGTTTACCAATTGACACTCCGGGCAGGACAGCCTCGCGTCACCGCTGAGCACAGCACACATACCACATGACCCTGTCTGTCGCGAACGCACCCTCGCACTGTGCCCCATTAATTCATTAAACCCTGGCCAATCCGTTCCCAAGATCAGGGGGTGCGTAAGGCGGGAGCTAACCGCAACCTTTACACTATGTTTTTTTCCCCTATATCTAATTTCTACCGACACTTGGTGAGTGACTGCAAACTGAACAAATAAGACACCAGGATTGATCAAGCCTGCTGTTAGCCTGGTCGGGAGCAGGCTAGCCTCACAGAATGAATCTCCATGGTAACGGCTCGATCTGAAGATACGATACAATACAACGATAAAAAGAACGTCTCTCACCAAGTACGACTCAATTCCCTTCGCTCATACTTAAGAGGCATTGAAGAGAATCATATAGTTAATCAACGTAACATCCCTCCCTCTGAACTTCTGGTGGATTTATGAAGTATATCAATCCAGTGCAATGTTAATAACTTACAGATTGTTTTGAACAAGAATCTTTTTTTACGTGCGTGCTGTGAACAGCAAATGTTTATGACCAAATAGCAGTCCCATGTGTGCTGTGAAGTGAAACTGTAGCCTCTGGAAACAGTGCACAAACACAGCTAATGTTAAAACTGGAGCGCCATGTCAGACTGAGCAGCACACTCCAGTGCACAGCACAGGAGAATACAGTATGAGTGGAAGGGAGATGAAGCATTTTCATCCTCACTCTTAGTCCTTTGTGCCCAACTGGAAGGATGGGGTCATGAGGACAGGAGTACAGGAGTACAGGAGGAAAATATGTGCAGACAATTAGGATTTTCCCCTACACCCCATGAACTCTTATTGTCACCATGGTTACATGGCTAAGTACCAAGGCTGCATCTAGTCAAGTGCTGCGTCCAAAATTCACATCATTCACTTATTAATTTCTCCCTACAGACACTCAATAGTGAGCAAGTAGTAAATAGAGATTTTGGATACTTACTGTCCCTTTACTTGTACTTACCTTGTCTCCCAGGGCCCCTAGTTTGAATCATCCCCTCCGGCTCTCCAGTCTATCTGCCCTGCCTTGTTCTGCCCGGGTCCCCACCCTTGCCCTCTTGTCCTCTGTCCGACGCTGCTCCACTACATTTCCCCATTGTCTTTCTGGAATTAGACCTTTTCACTCATTTACTCCCTGGTCTATGTCTGCATTTGGGTCCACCACCCCTTGACACTTACTGATCATCATTTTAGGTGTTGTGGTGGTGCTGTGGTGTTATTTTCACATTTATAATTGAACAGTTGCATGTCCTGGGCTGTGTCTCAAACCACTCTATATTTACTATACTTTACTTTATTAGATAATAGCTATGCATTTAATTAGTGTCCAAATTCCAAGAGCCTAATTCACAAATAGATTGCACGGTTTATGAGGCCGACTTGTTAAACCTGAGAGTTTTAGCATACAGAGTTTAGCGTACAGGGTGAATAAGAATGTACTTATAAATAACGAATATAATGATGTTATAGTTCTGGTTAAACCGCAGAGCCTGGGCTGTAACACTATGCAAGCCATAGTGTTATGCTCCAAACCCAACTCAAACAGCCAACTAAAGTTATTACCAAATATTAAAATCCATATAGCACCACCTAGACAACCCACTCGCCACATTTCTGGCTCTACCGCTGTGGTATTTTATGCAATACGCACAGACGATAGCTCAAACAAAAACCTGTAATCTGAGGATTACGCACATCACAGCAATATTCCGCTCCATCAAAGCCTCACCGAGATATGAGCCAACAGACACCAGCAACACAAATCACTTTATCGATTATGATCAGAAAATGCACCTTACTTTTGTCATTTTGGGAAAAGCAATAATTCGCTGGAAAAAGCAATAATCCGCTGCATTTTCGCCATAGTTTATGTTCACCGGATATCCTGTGTCTCACTCAAGAGATTTCGTCTATTTCCATGGCGTCAGCAGGACGTAGGGTGGGATTTCACTTTCAGTATATCAGATTGTACACTTCACAGTTTACGGCACATTGTTGATTCTGACTGGCTAACAGTGCTGTCAATCTTGCCCCTTGTGGTGTAGCTCAATTCTATTGTCTCTAATGCGTCGAAAGAGGTGTCAATCACTGAAATCGACCAATGGGTGGCTAAGATACAGCATATACACAATGGGCTCAAATCGGAAAAAAACAAAAGAAATTCAGAAACACACAGACAGGGCTCAGAGAGGATTCTGGCCTTCAATTAAAGCCAAAACTGCTGTATTTGGATGTATTGAACACCATTAGTGATATACAAGTGAAATATATAGTTTGGTACATGAGAAAATTAAAATGGCACACATTGTGCCAAAAGGAGCAATTTGGAGACCTCGCCTGAACTCTGTACTAAAACCTCTCTAATTTTGTTGTGCTTCACTTTATCAAAGTCAGACTTTGCAGAGAGACTGTTCACATATTGTGCTATGATTTGGGAGAGGTTTAAACCTTCAAGCTACATCATTCCAAAGAAATAATCATCCTGAAAAGGCTTTCCTTTTTATTTTTGGGGAATCTGAAAATTTTCAATTTGTGCTGTGTGCCATCTTCCTTTACCCTTAACCAGTAACATATATACTGATATTTACACATCTGAACAAATCTCACAAGTGTTCCCTTTATTATAAGGGTTAGGGTTCAAGAGGATTAAACCTGCACAAATAAGACAAAAACAAGTGCACCCTGAACTGCAGCGCCAAGTAAACAGTGTGTTAGTGCTTTTGTGTTATTTGCACATATTTAGATGAGGTAAATTTGCCTCATTTTAAAAACAGTTAATTTCACAAATATCAGTGCAAACTGGTGGTAACTAAAAAACATTTATAAGAGGGGTCACACCCAGACTTTCCAGTAATCATGGCTTCAGTGAATGAATACAAAATCTAAGAGCCCAATATAATCAGAATCCTAACACATGAATTCACTGTCCAACAATGATGTTAACAGATATTAAAAGCGCTGAAACAAGTGGTTTAATAAACACAGATAAAGTCTCATCTCATCTCATCTTCACCCGCTTATCCAAGATCGGGTCGCGGGGGCAACAGCTCCAGCAGGGGACCCCAAACTTCCCTTTCCCGAGCCCCATCAGTCAGCTCTGACTGGGGGATCCCGAGGCGCTCCCAGGCCAGTTTGGAGATATAGTCCCTCCATCTGGTCCTGGGCCTCCCTCGGGGTCTCCTCCCAGCTGGTCGTGCCTGGAACACCTTCCTAGGGAGGCGCCCAGGTGGCATCCTTACCAGATGCCCGAACCACCTCAACCGGCTCCTTTCCACGCAAAGGAGCAGTGGCTCTACTCCGAGTCCCTCACGGATGACCGAACTTCTCACCCTATCTCTAAGGGAGATGCCAGCCACCCTCCTGAGGAAACCCATTTCGGCCGCTTGTACCTGCGATCTAATTATTTTGGTCATGACCCAGTCCACATGACCATAGGTGAGGGTAGGAACGAAGATTGCCCGGTAGATAGAGAGCTTTGCCTTGCGGCTCAGCTCTCTTTTTGTCACGATGCGGTAGAGCGACTGCAATACCGCCCCAGCTGCTCCGATTCTCCGGCCAATCTCACGTTCCATTGTTCCCTCACTCGCGAACAAGACCCCGAGGTACTTGAACTCCTTCATTTGGGGTAAGGACTCATTCCCTACCCGGAGTGGCCAATCCACCGGTTTCCTGCTGAGAACCATGGCCTCAGATTTAGAGGTGCTGATCTTCATCCCAACCGCTTCACACTCGGCTGCGAACCGATCCAGTGAGTGCTGGAGGTCACAGCCCGATGAAGACATCAGGACCACATCATCTGCAAACAGCAGCAATGCAATCCTTAGCCCACCGAACTGTAAACACTCCTCCCCACGACTATGCCTCGATATCCTGTCCATGAATACCTCAAAAAGGATTGGTGACAAAGCGCAGCCCTGGCGGAGGCCAACCCTCACCGGAAACGAGTCCGACTTACTGCCAAAAACCCGGACACAGCTCTCACTTTGGGCGTCCAAGACAGCCCCTCCACACCCAGTGCCTTCAGCATTTCTGGACGGATCTCATCAATCCCTGGGGCTTTGCCACTGTGGAGTTGTTTGACTATCTCAGTGACTTCCACCAGGGAAATTGATGATGCTCCCCCATCAGCCTCCAGCTCTGCCTCTACCATAGAGGGCGTATTAGTCGGATTCAGGAGTTCCTCAAAGTGCTCCTTCCACCGCCCGATTACCCCCTCAGTTGAAGTCAACAGAGTCCCATCCTTACTGTATACAGCTTGGATGTTTCCCCGTTTCCCCCTCCTGAGGTTCCGGATGGTTTTCCAGAAACACCTTGGTGCCAACCGAAAGTCATTCTCCATGGCTACTCCGAACTCCTCCCACACCCGCTGCTTTGCCTCCTTCACGGCAGCGGCTGTAGCCCTTCGGGTCTGTCGGTACCTTGCAACTGCCTCAGGAGTCCTCCGGGATAACATATCCCGGAAGGCCTCTTTCTTCAGTCGGACGGCTTCCCTGACCACCGGTGTCCACCACGGTGTTCGAGGTTTACCGGCCCTTGAGGCACCTAAGACCTTGAGACCACAGCTCACCGCCGTAGCTTTGGCAATAGAAGCTTTGAGCATCGTCCATTCCTATTCGATGCCCCCAACCTCCACAGGGATGCTAGAAAAGCTCCGCCGGAGGTGCGAGTTGAAGATCTCCCGGACAGGGGCCTCCTCCAGACGTTCCCAGTTTGCCCGCACTACCCGTTTGGGCTTACCAGGTCTGTCCAGAGTTTTCCCCCACCCTCTGACCCAACTCACAACCAGATGGTGATCAGTTGACAGCTCCGCCCCTCTCTTCACCCGAGTGTCCAAAACATACGGCCTCAGATCCGATGATACGATAACAAAATCGATCATCGACCTTCGGCCTAGGGTGCTCTGGTACCACGTACATTTATGAACATCCTTATGCTCGAACATGGTGTTCGTTATGGACAATCCATGACTAGCACAGAAGTCCAACAACAAACGACCGCTCGGATTTAGATCAGGGAGGCCGTTCCTCCCAATCACGCCTCTCCAGGTATCCCCATCGTTGCCCACGTGCGCGTTGAAATCCCCCAGCAGAACTATAGAGTCCCCCACTGGAGCCCCATACAGGACTCCAGTCAGAGTCTCTAAGAAAGCCGAATACTCTGAACTGTTGTTCGGTGCATATGCACAGACAACAGTCAGCGTTTTTCCCCCCATAACCCGCAGGCGTAGGGAGGCGACCCTCTCGTCCACCGGGGTAAACTCCAACGCAGCGGCACTCAGTCGGGGTTTTGTGAGTATCCCCACACCCGCGTGGCGCCTAACACCCTGGGCAACTCCAGAGAAGAAAAGAGTCCAACCCCTATCCAGGAGTACGGTTCCAGAACCGATGCAGTGTGTAGAGGTAAGCCCCACCAGATCTAACTGGTAGCGTTCCACCTCTCGCACAAGCTCCAGCTCCTTCCCCCACAGAGAGGTGACGTTCCACATCCCTAGAGCCAGCCTTTGCCGCCCGGGTCTGGTCCGTCGAGGTCCCTGGCCTTCACTGCCACCCATGGGGCAGCGCACCCGACCCCAGCGGTTCCTCCCGCAGGTGGTGAGCCCACAGGATGACAGATAAAGTCCCGCCACACAAATTTCTCTTATTAAAAGATAAGAAGAATATGGATATCATGGCTTTTTTGATTAACCTCACTTCATACCTGAATGAACTTTATTTTAAGAGTCACATTTTTTTTTTTTCTAAAGCTTTCTGTTATGTATTGTATTTTATAATCCAGCCGCTATTTTACTTGAAATGAGAGAACATTTATTTATTATTAGAGTACCTATAATTCATTCATTTTAATTTGAAAACTATTTGAAACTTGTCACAGCTCTGCCCCTTCTCTCCTGTCACTCTATCTCTCACTCACCTAATCAGCTCATTCAGTGCACCTGTTAGTCACACCCACCTCATCAGCCCAATCACTCTCACCTGCTCTCTCTGCTGCACCTACTATTTAGACCCCAGTCTCACACACACTCACCGCCAGATCGTTCTCCGCTTCCATGCAAGACCTTCCAGCGGTTTCCCTTGGACTGATTTCCCGTTACTGACCCTGCCTGTCTTGGACTACCCCGCCCTGCTTCTGCCCCGGTAATTTACTCAGCCTTCTGTCCCCGACCCAGAGATACTGACCCTGCCTGTTTGTGACTACCCTATCTTGCCTCTGCCCCGGTAATTCACTCTGCCTTCTGTCCCCGACCACGAGAGCCTGCCACTGTAATCCTGTGAAGATTCAACATGTGTGTAACGAAGAAATTAAAGCTTTGATTCAAATCAGCCCTGGTGTTTGTCGTACTGCTCCTGGGTCCTTACTACACCCGTTACAAAACTACAATATTATTCAATTCAACTTTCTTTATTTGATTTGACAGTCAGTTGTTTACTACATACAGATGTTAATACAACTGTTGGCTAATTTAACATACTGTATATGGGACTAAATCATAGCGCAAGTTGGACATTATTTTGATGCTCCGAACCTTTTGTATGAGGAAGTTCTCTCTAACTGGACCTCGCTGAATTTTAATTGAATACCTTTTTATTTACAGTGAGGACACTGTGGTGTCTTTCTGGCCTTTGCTCTCACAGTTTTAGTGAAGAGACACATTAGTCTGAGTCCAGCAGCGAGCCTTGACCTACTTACCGCCTCTCGTTTGTCTCCACTGTGGTCACAGGCTCTGACTGTCACCACTACAGGTAGTGATGTAGAATACACATTGTGGCCAGTCCAGACGTACTAACCAAATGATGCCTGGGTGTTACTTCAGGCACCCTACCGTGCTAACTGTATGTCCTTCCTGCAGGTCTGAATGTGAATGCCCCCCTTCCTGCCCTTTTGTTCCCACTTGTAATTACATCATGTCTGGTCGTTATCTTCGCTTACTTTTAGTTTTATAGTATTTACATACAGTCTAACCACTGCTCTGGCTCCATGTATAAAATATTTCTTTCTTCGGGGTCAGCCTACCGGTTTAGATCTGCTCTGTGTCGGTGAGGTCACTAGTTTGCCGGCATGCTATAAACTCACAACACCACAGCAACTTCTGAACTGGACTTGAATGATTTCTTCAACAATTGTGAGCCAACCTGCCTGCAACACATGTAGCATAGTGGGAGAGAGTGGGGAGCATTTTCAAGACCACAGCTTCTTACCAGGTGCCAGGTCGTAGAATAGTGTTTGTAGTAATTTTTTTACAGAATAGGGCCATTTGCCTTTTTGCTTAGAGAAGGGTACTTTTTTCTTTTTTTCATCATCCCATAATTATATTTCATCAGGTCCTGTGTGATATTTATAATAAAAACAAAAAACATTGTTATATAGTATTTCCTGCACAGAATGTTCGCAGAAAGCCTTTTGGTATCCCGAGGAGCATGTATATTGGATCACTTTCTAGATTTTTTTTCATTCCCTGCCCTATAATCTAATTTACATATTTTAGAGCGAGACCACAGGCAATGACTGAGACTACCAGTCTCTATTTTGCACTTGAGCCATAGAGGAGAGGAGTCTATATCAAACATATGGCATTTTTGTATTACACAGACTTAAAGGACACATATCATGCTCATTTCCAGATTCATACTTGTTTTTTGTGTTTTTACTAGAACATGTTTACATGGTTTAATGTTAAAAAAACCTCTTTATTTTTCCCATACTGTCTGTCTGGATATATCTATATTCACCCTCAGTCTGAAATGTTCCGTTTTAGCTCATTTTAACGGAAGAACTGTGTTGCTAGGCAACAGCTTGGGTCCATGTTTACTCTGTCAGCTGTCATAGAATATGACCAACTTAGAATGTTAATGTTTAAAACTGTTAAATGGTCTTTATATTGTGTAGATGTGACATCACAGATCCTGACAACTCGTTTAAAGGCACAGTGTCTGAATACGAGCTGTGTGTATTTCTCTATGGATTGAGCATTTCTATTCTTTCACAGAATTATTATAGCACTTACACTTTTGGGATACACCAAACTGGGTGTAACAAATGAGGTGGTTGTGGCTCAGGGAGTAGAGCGGGTTGTTCTTTAATCACAAGGTCCCCGGGTCCTCCTGTCCGCATGTGGAAGTGGCCTTGAGATTGAATTTCACAACATTGTGCTGTATGTGATGATAAAAATAAAGCTTATTTGCCTCTTTTAGTTAATATTGGTTACTTTTACAGTTGGAACTGAAGGATATTATAAACAGTGGTGGGCCGTCAGGGCCAGCTAAGCCTTCTCTGCTCGCCTAAAAAGAATCACAAAGTTATAGCTATTTTATAATTTAATAATTTTTCACAAATACACTACAAGTATTATAATTTTTTTTCCATTGGCTTATTTTCTCATTGCACAGCTCCTGTCTTCCTTAGTTGCTCTGCTTCCAGCCTGCAACGCTGCTTCCAGTGCAGGTTGTTTTAAAGAGAGCTCTTATCCAATCAGATTCAGCCTCTATTTCTCTATGTAAGGAGAGAGGCCCGAGGTCCTCTAGGTGGACCTTGCAGATCAAAGTATATGGGGACGATATTGTTGATTGTCATCGTCGTCAACCAATCAGATCTTTAGTTTGACATGTTGGGCGTATTCTTTGACGTGCCAGAGCTACCCAGGTAGCCTGCTAAGTACGTCAGCATTAAGGTGCGCCGTGATTGGTCAGTGGGCCAGCGTGACTTTTGTCAAACAGAAAGCTATCTAGCAGTTCTTAGTGTTTAGTAAGAGTTCAAGTTGAAACATATGTAAGAAGTTATGACATTGACATGACATTTTTAGTGTTTTAAAATGGATTTCTGGAGAAGGACATTTCCAGAAAAACTGGACATCGTATCAAAGGGTTGGTCAAGCCCACAGCTAGCAGCCCTGACCCATTATGGAAAAGGATTTGTACAAACGGTATTTCTGGCTGACAGTGGCGGGGAACCATTGCACATTTTATGGCTAAGAATGCATTTAATTTGCAACTGAGCTTTTGGTGTGCATCGCTGCGTGTTTGGCTGACATTTCGAAGTGGATGACGACACACCACCTCAAGCTCAACCTAGACAAAACTGAGCTACTGTTCCTCCCGGGGAAGGGTTGCCCGCACCGGGACCTGTCCATCACCATTGATGATACCGTGGTGACGCCAACTCGGACTGCAAGGAACCTGGGTGTGACCCTGGATGACCAACTGTCATTCTCGGCAAACATTTCATCCGTTACACGCTCCTGCAGATTCCTGCTCTACAACATCAGGAGGATTCGTCCCTTCCTCACTGACGAGACGGTGCAGGTTCTCATCCAGGCTCTTGTCATCTCCCGCCTGGACTACTGCAACTCTCTACTCGCTGGAGCCCCGGCGTTGGCCATCAGATCTCTGGAGCTTGTCCAGAAAGCCGCAGCTCGCCTGGTGTTCAATAGCCCCTAGTTCTCCCACACAATTTCCTTTCTCCGTTCTCTACACTGGCTACCTGTAAGAGCTCGCATCCAGTTTAAGACTCTGGTGCTAGCCTACAGGGCAGTGAAAGAAACAGCTCCTTCCTATCTCCAGGCCATGGTCAAGCCCTACACCCCCACCCGACCACTTCGCTCTGCTGCCTCGCGGCGATTGGTTGCCCCGTCGCTCAGACGTCCTGGCGGCCAATCGACCCGGTCACGGCTGTTTTCTGTCCTGGCCCCACAGTGGTGAAATGAACTTCCCACTGACGTCAGGACAGCAGAGTCGCTGCACATCTTTCAGCGCAGGCTGAAAACCCACCTCTTCAGGAAGTGCTACCCTGAGCCTTCCACTTAGCACTTATTCAGTGTGGCTTTGTGGCACAAGGCAGTAATACTGCCTGTGCCAAAGCACACTGACTGTAATCCTGCGGGCTTATTATTAGGGCCCGAATACCGACGTAGTCGGAGCGGAGGACCTATTGTTATTCGAATGTTTTTTATTATTATTATTATTATTATTATTATTATTATCGTACCAGTTTCATCGCAAAAAGGAGGTGCTTGGGATACTGGGAATCTTTTGAAATTTGGCACAAAATTCAATCGTGGTGAAAATTCCAGTATTATTGGGGTGTCCAGCTGCGGCATGACATTTTGGCTCGATAGCGCCCCCTACAGAGTAGCCCCAACTTTGGGTTTGACCTAGCTGTATGAAATTTGGTAGGTTTGTGGAACGTGATGGGACGTACAAAAAAGTCAAAAGGAGCTATATCCTAAACCAAACAGGAAGTCGGCCATTTTGAATTTTATGACGTTTTTGGACCGTTTCAAGGCGCCGTACTTTAACGAACTCCTCCTAGAGATTAAACCTGATTGCCTTCAGATTTGGTCAGTATGCTCTTGAGACCTTGGCAGTGAAACGATACTCAAAGATCAAAAAGTTATCAAACTATGTGTCCGTGGCGTGGCGGCAAAAAAACACCATTCGCCATGAAACAGGAAGTTGTTGTAACTCGGCTGTACATTGCCTAATCTGCTCCAAATTTCTCATATGTCATAACATCCTGACCCTGAACACATGTATATGACAATTTTGAATCATAGTAATAGCACCACCTAGTGGCAACAGGAAGTCATAGGTTGTGTACTTTGACACCCTACTGCTCACAGATTAATCAGATCCCTCTCAAATTTTGTCACAAAAGCCTTAAGACCTTGATAATGCTTCATTGTGAAAAATGTAGGAAGTTGTCGAAGCGTGGCGACGTGGCGGCTCTGCGAATTTCGATCCTTCGCCATGAACGAATAAACTGATGTAACTTGACTCCGCATCATCAGATCTTTACCAGATTTTACATGTTGATTCAGCATTCCAAGTATTGTTCTTCGAATCTTTATTCAACTATTTCTTCCGTACGTATTTTGGCACTTAATAACTTCCACATTTCTTAAGCTACAGAAACCATTCAACTATATAAATGTTCAGCTTTTTCAGGAGAGGCGTGCAATTTCTCATAATTTTTCTAATCTTTCAACTTTTTGAATTATTAAGCTTTTTGCAACTTATTTTTTGAATGGGATGTCTATGGAGAATATTTTTAAATCCTCTTAAACTTGTTCAACTTCCTCACACACACTCTCTCTCTTTCTCTGTCTGTCTGTCTCTCTCTACACACTCAGTACATATAACTGTCTGTCTGCCTCACTCACTCACTCAGTACATATAACTGTCTGTCTGCCTGTCTCACTCACTCACTCACTCAGTTCATAGAACTGTCTGTTTACCTGTCTCACTCACTCACTAAGTTCATATAACTGTCTGTCTGCCTGTCTCTTTCTCCCAAACACTCAGTCCATCTGACTGTCTGTCTGCCTGTCTCTCTCTCCAAATCACTCAGTCAATGTAACTGTTTGTCTGCCTGTCTCTCTCTCCCACTCAATCAGTACATATAACTGTCTGTCTGCTCTTCTCACTCAATCCAAAAGACTGTCTGTCCACCTGTCTCACTCACTCACTCAGTACATATAACTGTCTGCCTGTCTCACTCACTCAGTTCATATAACTGTCTGTTTGCCTGTCTCACTCACTCACTCAGTTCATATAACTGTCTGTCTGCCTGTCTCTCTCTCCCACACACTCAGTCCATCTGACTGTCTGTCTGCCTGTCTCTCTCTCCCACTCACTCAGTACATATAACTGTCAGTCTGCTCTTCTCACTCAATCCAGATGACTGTCTGTCCACCTGTCTCACTCACTCACTCACTCAGTTCATATAACTGTCTGTTTGCCGGTCTCACTCACTCACTCAGTTCATATAACTGTCTGTCTGCCTGTCTCTCTCTCCCATACACTCAGTCCATCTAACTGTCTGTCTGCCTGTCTCTCTCTTCCACACACTCAGTCCATCTAACTGTTGGTCTGCCTGTCTCTCTCTCCCACTCACTCAGTACATATAACTGTCTGTCTGCTTTTCTCACTCAATCCAGATGACTGTCTGTCCTCCTGTCTCCCTCACTCACTCAGTACATATAACTGTCTGTCTGCCTGTCTCACTCACTCACTCCATATAACTGTCTGTCAGCCTGTCTCTCTCTCACATAGTCAGTCCATCTGACTGTCTGTCTGCCTTTCTCTCTCTCCTACACAATCAGTCCATCTTACTGTCTGTCTGCCTGTCTCTCTCTCCCACACAATCAGTCCATCTGACTGTCTGTCTGCCTGTCTCTCTCTCCCACACACTCAGTCCATCTGACTGTCTGTCTGCCTGTCTCTCTCTCCAAATCACTCAGTCAATGTAACTGTCTGTCTGCCTGTCTCACTCACTCAGTCCATATAACTGTCTGTCTGCCTGCCTGTCTCACTCACTCAGTTCATATAACTGTCTGTCCACCTGTCTCACTCACTCACTCAGTCCATATAACTGTCTGTCTGCCTGCCTGTGTCACTCACTCAGTTCATATAACTGTCTGTCTGCCTGTCTCTCTCTCCCACACACTCAGTCCATCTGACTGTCTGTCTGCTCTTCTCACTTAATCCAGATGACTGTCTGTTCACCTGTCTCACTCAATCACTCAGTACATATAACTGTCTGTCTGCCTGTCTCACTCACTCAGTTCAAATAACTGTCTGTCTGCCTGTCTCTCTCCCACACATTCAGTCCATCTGACTGTCTGTCTGCCTGTCTCTCTCTCCCACTCACTCAGTACATATAACTGTCTGTCTGCTCTTCTCACTCAATCCAGATAACTGTCTGTCCTCCTGTCTCCCTCACTCACTCAGTACATATAACTGTCTGTCTGCCTGTCTCTCTCCCACACACTCAGTCCATCTGACTGTCTGTCTGCCTGTCTCTCTCTCCAAATCACTCAGTCCATCTAACTGTCGGTCTGCCTGTCTCTTTCTCCCACACACTCAGTCCATCTAACTGTCGGTCTGCCTGTCTCTCTCTCCCACTCACTCAGTACATATAACTATCTGTCTGCTCTTCTCACTCAATCCAGATGACTGTCTGTCCTCCTGTCTCCCTCACTCACTCAGTACATATAACTGTCTGTCTGCCTTTCTCACTCGCTCACACTCATTCATTCAGTCTCTCTATCTCTGTCTTCCTGTCATTCTGTGTTTCTCTCTCTGTCTTTCTTTCTGTCTCTCCCTCTCTCTCTCTGGCTCTCTCTCTGCTACCACTACTGCTGCTATTCATGTTACTACCAGTACCAATACTACTACAGCTATTAGTTTGATTGCTACTAGTACTAATACTACTGCTATCACTTCAACTACTGCCATTACTATTACTACTTCTTCTACTACTACTACTGTTATATTAAATACTACGACCACTACTACAGCTATTACTACGACTACTTCTACTACTTCTTCTAATTACTAATACTTCTACAACTAATAATACTTCTACTACAACTACAACTTCTACTACTACAAATATCACTACTGCTGACATTTTTTAAGCCACAGAAGCTGTTTGAATATCAAAATATTCAGCTTTTTCAGGAGAGGGGTGATATTTTTCATAGTTGTAATTTTTAAACTTTTTGAATTATTAAGCTTTTTGCAATTTGTTTTGAATGGGATATCTGTGGAGAAAATCTTCAAATCCTGTTCAACTTCTTCAACTTTCAAAGCCTTCATCTTTCTCATACTTTCAGCTACAGACACCATAGTTAGACATTTCAACTAGAAGGGTTTTCAGCAGTGCAGCTTAAATGCTTTCGAGCTTCAACATTTTTCAGATCGGTAGTCTCTCATTTCTGTATTTTCAGCAATGTTTTTGCAATTCATTTCAGCTTTCAGCTTTCAGCATTCTAACGCATTTTCAGCAGGAAATGCATTTTCTAGTTCAGTGTGGCTTTGTGGCACAAGGCAGTAATACTGCCTGTGCCAAAGCACACTGACTGTAATCCTGCGGGCTTATTCAGTGTGGCTTTGTGGCACAAGGCAGTAATACTGCCTGTGCCAAAGCACACTGACTGTAATCCTGCGGGCTTATTATTCTTATTCTCCATCTTCCACATCAGAGTTTGCCGCGAAACTTGCCCCACAGCGTTGCCAACACCTGCTCAAAAAGTAATTCAACACGTGCGGCTTGATCGGGAATCGTGAGCTATGACTTTTATAAGAAATTCGTCCAGCGGTTTCCCCGAAAATCGCGATCTACGATGAAAAATTGGCCCATTGACTTGAATGGGATTTCGGCGTGAAGAAAGCAAAAAAAAACACTTAACTTTGGACCCATATTGACCAGCCATACTTTAACGTAGAAACATGATTCAAAGTTTAAAACGTAGACAAATTGATGGACATTATTGAGCCAAATGGACATTTTGCTAGCTAGCATAGTTTTCATGAAGTCACCGATTTAGTTTCAGCAAAACTTTGGGTCTGTTTCAGATTTTATAATGGGTGTGTATTGCGCAGCTCGTTAAGTGCTAGAGTGATGACATCACGGTCAGAGTGGAGCAGAGCAGGAAAAAGTTCTGTGATTTTTCCAAACAAATTGCTCCCATTCCCACAATTTTTACTCTTTATACACCATTTTTGGCCAAAAAGCTTGGAAATGTTGTGCTGGTCGCAACAAAGTGTCTATGGAATCCAACGGACTTACACATTTGGCTCAAACAGCCGTGGAGCGACATGAATTCCAACCAACTGCCCCATTAGACCCCATGTTAAATCAGAAAAGAAATTTGTCAAAGAAAGCAGACGGTACCAGTTTTGTAACTTGCGCTGGCGCTCACATTTATAACACTATAAACATAAAAAACATACCAGGGCGTTCGGCAGAGTCTTATCTCTCTCACGGTGCACTTATTTTATTGATTGGACCCATGGTTTTGGTATAAAGTGCATTTGTTTGACAGGTGTTTTCCAGTGTTTTCTCATGAAAAGTCTGCCAAGCTCACAGGTGTTCTTAATTCAGCTAATTACTGATGTTTATAAACAAACAGACTCACAGACTCTCCAGGCCCTGCGTCGTCACCATGGCAACCAGTGACACGCACGCACGCGCTCTCTCTCTCTCTGTCTGTCTGTCTGTCTCTACACAGAAGGATTTACAAATAAATGTGACTCACAAATGCACGCAGAACAAATATATTTCTGCATTTGTATGTATTTGTGTGTGGATGTTTTCTATTTGTTTGTGGATTTGTGTGTATTTGTTTGTGGATCTCTTCACATTTGTTGGTGGGTTTTTTTGAGACTCCCCTGCCTGGCCGGATTCACAAATACGTTTTTTTTAACATGGACCTATCTGTAGCCAATCAGATGTCAGCCTCATTTTCAAGCAATCACATGAGCGCAGCTCCCCCCTTCCCTCCCCACGAGGCTGCCAGCTGTGTTCACACCGAACGCAGGGCGAATTATTCGCATGATGAGATTACATACAAAGTCTTTGCACAGACACGATGAGACTGCAGTGATGCGAATTTTGCGCGGCGCGTTTTGAGCGACGCGTTTGGGGCGTTTGAAGCGAAGCGTTTGAAGTGACGCGTTTGGAGCGACGCGTTTGGAGCGACGCGTTTAGGGCGTTTGGAGCGGCGCGTTTGGGGCGTTTGGAGCGGCGCGTTTGGAGAGACGCGTTTGGGGCGTTTGGAGCGACGCGTTTGGGGCGTATAATATTTGTAGACACTTTTATTATATGTCCTTTCTTTCCATATAATAGGTACTGTATTTCACGTCTGTGTAGAACATATTTAGTGTTGCTGATCTGACATTAAGGGGAGGCAAACACTACTCTGCCTCAATGAAGGGTGCACAAGAGCCCAAGGCTCGGGTTTATTGCCTCAATTAACACAGAGCAGATCGACCCAGGCAGGAAGTCAGACACCGATAAGGGATAGAGCATCCGGTAAGTTTTCAAAATAAAAGCGTCAGCTTTAACTTGGTTTAACTTTTTCAAGAGTATGAATCTAAAATGCAGAAAAGAGAGAAGCATTATCTCAATCGAACCTCAACGATACTGCCAGTAACATCAGCGTTTATGTATATATTGCGACGTCTTCGGGCAGTAGAAGCCACACTGTCAAAATTTCTTGCGAAATTTTCTAGTTCAGTGTGGCTTTGTGGCACAAGGCAGTAATACTGCCTGTGCCAAAGCACACTGACTGTAATCCTGCGGGCTTATTATTGTTGGAATGCTGATTCAGCATTCCAAGTATTGTTCTTCGAATCTTTATTCTTCAACTATTTCTTCGTACGTATTTTGGCACTTAATAACGTCCACATTTCTTAAGCTACAGAAACCGTTCAAATATGAAAATGTTCAGCTTTTTCAGGAGAGGGGTGCTATGTCTTTTTATGTTTCTAATCTTTCAACTTTTTTAATTATTAAGCATTTTGCAATTTTTTTTTGAATGGGATGTCTATGGAGAAACTTTTCAAATCCTCTTAAACTTGTTCAACTTTCAGATCATTCTACTTCCTCATACTTTCAGCTACAGACACCATTTAAACTTTCAAATGTTGAGAAAACCCTGATCAATGATTGTATGTTATAATCATTTTGATATCTTTTATACTTTTTGAGCTGTAGCAATTTTGCTTTTATGTGTTTTTCAGTCCTTTTCTGCTTTTATAATGGGTGTGTATTGCGCAGCTTAGAGTGCGTGATGTCATCGCTAGAGTGAAGAGAAGCCTGAGATTTCTGTGAAAAAAATATTTGTCTTTTGCGACTGACTCCTCAATTTTCACTCTACATGCATAATTTTTGGATGGAAACGTAGCTAATCTTGTCCTTGTCGTAGACATATGACTATGAAATCTCACAGATTTACACATTTGGCACAAAAGCCTTTACTTGAGAGGAAAACCAACTTTCTCCTCCATAGACCCCAATGTTAAAACGTACTTCAAAAAAGTCTTGCACAGACAACTGTACCCCATTTCTAAATCGCCATTGAAGCCACTTTTTTTTACACTACAGACACAATTTTCGCATGATCTGTTCTTCAAGTCATCCTCCCTCTCGAGTATTCATTTTGGAGCAATAGGGGCTATGGTTATGGTGTTTTTGGGGTTTTGTTTGACAGGTGTTTTCCAGTTTTTTTCTCATGAAAAGGCGGCAGGCTCACAGGTGTTCGTGCTTGAGCTAATTACTGATGTTTATAAACACACAGACTCACAGACACAAGCCTCTCTCTCTATCTCTCTGTGTCTCTCTCTCTCTCTGCGTGTGTATCTCTCTCTCTCTGTGTGTCTCTCTATCTCTCTGTGTGTGTCTCTCTCTCTGCGTGTGTATCTCTTATACAGTCATTCAGGTATTAGAGACTTTTAGAGGACCCCCCCACACACTCACACACACACACACACACACACACCATTTTAAAGTACAAGCCCCACCGAATGAATTCCAACTGAAATGCTTTTGATTAAGCCTGTCATTTAATAACCTGTTTGTGTTTATCGAACATTATGATTCAGTCTCCTCTCCTCCTGTCTAACCCACCCAGCCCCACCCTTTCAAAATAAAAGCCCCATGGATTAACTGTATTTAAACATTAAGCTCAAAATGAGGCTTTTTTTGTTGAAATAATTAATGTTCTTACTAATACTACGACAACTACTACTACTGCTGCAAATATTTCTAGTATTACTACTACTGCTACTAATACTACTTCTACTACAACTTTTTACAACTTTTGCTGTTGCAACTATTACCATTACTACTACTGCTATTATTACTACCACTACGGCTAATACGACCAGTACTACTATTACTTATACTACAACTGCTACTACTACTACTACTACTACTACTACTGCTGCTATTCATACTACTACCAGGACTAATACTACTACAGCTATTAGTATGAATGCTACTAGTATTTCTACTACTGCTATTACTGCTACTTCAAATACTGCCATTACTATTACTAATACTACTACTTCTTCTACTACTACTACTGTTATATTAAATACAACAACCACTGCTACAGCTATTACTACGACTACTTCGACTACTTCTTTGAATTACTAATACTTCTACGACTAATAATACTTCTATTACAACTACAACTTCTACTACTACTATAAATATCTCTAATGCTACTAATACTTCTCCTTCAAACAATACTTCCACTACAACTTCTACAAATATCACTACTGCTGACATTTTTTAAGCCACAGAAACCATTCGAATATCAAAATGTTCAGCTCTTTCAGGAGAGAGTGATATGACTTTTCATATTTATAATCTTTACATTTTTGAATTATTAAGCTTTTTGCAATTTGTTTTGAATAAGATATCTGTGGAGAAAATCTTCAAATCCTGTTAAACTTCTTCAATTTTCAAAGCCTTCTTCTTTCTCATACTTTCAGCTACAGACACCATAGTTAGACGTTTCAACTAGAAGGGTTTTCAGCAGTGCAGTTTAAATGCTTTCGGGCTTCAACATTTTTCAGACAGGTAGTCTCTCATTTCTGTATTTTCAGCAATGTTTTTGCAATTCATTTCAGCTTTCAGCATTCCAATGCATTTTCAGCAGGAAATGCATTTTCTAGTTGTTGGAATGCTGATTCAGCATTCCAAGTATTGTTCTTCGAATCTTTATTCTTCAACTATTTCTTCGTACGTATTTTGGCACTTAATAACGTCCACATTTCTTAAGCTACAGAAACCATTCAAATATGAAAATGTTCAGCTTTTTCAGGAGAGGGGTGCTATGTCTTTTTATGTTTCTAATCTTTCAACTTTTTTAATTATTAAGCATTTTGCAATTTTTTTTTGAATGGGATGTCTATGGAGAAACTTTTCAAATCCTCTTAAACTTGTTCAACTTTCAGATCATTCTACTTCCTCATACTTTCAGCTACAGACACCATTTGAACTTTCAAATGTTGAGAAAACCCTGATCAATGATTGTATGTTATAATCATTTTGATATCTTTTATATTTTTTGAGCTGTAGCAATTTTGCTTTTATGTGTTTTTCAGTCCTTTTCTGCTTTTATAATGGGTGTGTATTGCGCAGCTTAGAGTGCGTGATGTCATTGCTAGAGTGAAGAGAAGCCTGAGATTTCTGTGAAAAAAATATTTGTCTTTTGCGACTGACTCCTCAATTTTCACTCTACATGCATAATTTTTGGATGGAAACGTAGCTAATCTTGTCCTTGTCGTAGACATATGACTATGGAATCTCACAGATTTACACATTTAGCACAAAAGCCTTTACTTGAGAGGAAAACCAACTTTCTCCTCCATAGACCCCAATGTTAAAACGTACTTCAAAAAAGTCTTGCACAGACAACTGTACCCCATTTCTAAATCGCCATTGAAGCCACTTTTTTTTACACTACAGACACAATTTTCGCATAATCTGTTCTTCAAGTCATCCTCCCTCTCGAGTATTAATTTTGGAGCAATAGGGGCTATGGTTATGGTGTTTTTGGGGTTTTGTTTGACAGGTGTTTTCCAGTTTTTTTCTCATGAAAAGGCGGCAGGCTCACAGGTGTTCGTGCTTGAGCTAATTACTGATGTTTATAAACACACAGACTCACAGACACAAGCCTCTCTCTATCTCTCTGTGTCTCTCTCTCTCTGCGTGTGTATCTCTCTCTCTCTGTGTGTCTCTCTATCTCTCTCTGTGTTTCTCTCTCTCTGCGTGTGTATCTCTTATACAGTCATTCAGGTATTAGAGACTTTTAGAGGACCCCCCCACACACTCACACACACACACACACACACACACATACACACACACACCATTTTAAAGTACAAGCCCCACCGAATGAATTCCAACTGAAATGCTTTTGATGAAGCCTGTCATTTAATAACCTGTTTGTGTTTATCGAACATTATGATTCAGTCTCCTCTCCTCCTGTCTAACCCACCCAGCCCCACCCTTTCAAAATAAAAGCCCCATGGATTAACTGTATTTAAACATTAAGCTCAAAATGAGGCTTTTTTTGTTGAAATAATTAATGTTCTTACTAATACTACGACAACTACTACTACTGCTGCAAATATTTCTAGTATTACTACTACTGCTACTAATACTACTTCTACTACAACTTTTTACAACTTTTGCTGTTGCAACTATTACCATTACTACTACTGCTATTATTACTACCACTACTGGTAATACGACCAGTACTACTATTACTTATACTACAACTGCTACTACTACTATTACTACTACTGCTGCTATTCATACTACTACCAGTACTAATACTACTACAGCTATTAGTATGAATGCTACTAGTATTTCTACTACTGCTATTACTGCTACTTCAAATACTGCCATTACTATTACTAATACTACTACTTCTTCTACTACTACTACTGTTATATTAAATACAACAACCACTGCTACAGCTATTACTACGACTACTGATACTACTTCTTTGAATTACTAATACTTCTACTACTAATAATACTTCTACTACAACTTCTACAAATATCACTACTGCTGACATTTTTTAAGCCACAGAAACCATTCGAATATCAAAATGTTCAGCTCTTTCAGGAGAGGGTGATATGACTTCATATTTATAATCTTTACATTTTTGAATTATTAAGCTTTTTGCAATTTGTTTTGAATAAGATATCTATTGAGAAAATCTTCAAATCCTGTTAAACTTTTTCAATTTTCAAAGCCTTCTTCTTTCTCATACTTTCAGCTACAGACACTATAGTTAGACGTTTCAACTAGAAGGGTTTTCAGCAGTGCAGTTTAAATGCTTTCGGGCTTCAACATTTTTCAAACAGGTACTCTCTCATTTCTGTATTTTCAGCAATGTTTTTTCCATGGGAACCAATGACACACACACACACACACACACACACACACACACACACACACACTCTCTCTTTTTCTCTGTCTGTCTGTCTCTCTCTACATACTCAGTACATATAACTGTCTGTCTGCCTCACTCACTCACTCAGTTCATATAACTGTCTGTCTGCCTATCTCTCTCCCACACTATCAGTCCATCTAACTGTGTCTGTCTGTCTCTCTCTACACACTCAATACATATAACTTTCTGTCTGCCTCACTCACTCACTCAGTTCATATAACTGTCTGTCTGCCTGTCTCTCTCTCCCACACACTCAGTCCATCTGACTGTCTGTCTGCCTGTCTCTTTCTCCCACACACTCAGTCCATCTAACTGTCGGTCTGCCTGTCTCTCTCTCCCACACACTCAGTCCATCTAACTGTCGGTCTGCCTGTCTCTCTCTCCCACTCACTCAGTACATATAACTGTCTGTCTGCTATTCTCACTCAATCCAGATGACTGTCTGTCCTCCTGTCTCCCTCACTCACTCAGTACATATAACTGTCTGTCTGCCTTTCTCACTCTTTCACACTCATTCATTCAGTCTCTCTATCTCTGTCTTCCTGTCATTCCGTGTTTCTCTCTCTGTCTTTCTTTCTGTCTCTCCCTCTCTCCCTCTGGCTCTCTCTCTGCTACCACTACTGCTGCTATTCATGTTACTACCATTACCAATACTACTACAGCTATTAGTACGATTGCTACTAGTACTAATACTACTGCTATCACTTCAAATACTGCCATTACTATTACTACTTCTTCTACTACTACTACTGTTATATTAAATACTACGACCACTACTACAGCTATTACTACGACTACTGATACTACTACTTATACTGCTTCTTCTAATTACTAATACTTCTACTACTAATAATACTTCTACTACAACTTCTACTACTACAAATATCACTACTGCTGACATTTTTTAAGCCACAGAAGCTGTTCGAATATCAAAATATTCAGCTTTTTCAGGAGAGGGGTGATATTTTTCATATTTGTAATCTTTAAACTTTTTAAATTATTTAGCTTTTTGCAATTTGTTTTGAATGGGATATCTATGGAGAAAATCTTCAAATCCTGTTAAACTTCTTCAACTTTCAAAGCCTTCTTTCTCATACTTTCAGCTACAGACACCATAGTTGGACGTTTCAACTAGAAGGGTTTTCAGCAGTGCAGTTTAAATGCTTTCGAGCTTCAACATTTTTCAGATCGGTAGTCTCTCATTTCTGTATTTTCAGCAATGTTTTTGCAATTCATTTCAGCTTTCAGCTTTCAGCATTCCAACTCTTAAACTTGTTCAACTTTCAGATCCTTCTACTTCCTCATACTTTCAGTTACAGACACCATTTAAACTTTCAAATGTTGAGAAAACCCTGACCAATGATTGTATGTTATAATCATTTTGATTTCTTTTACACTTTTTGAATAGTAGCATTTTTGCTTTCATGTGTTTTTCAGTCCTTTTCTGCTTTTATAATGGGTGTGTATTGCGCAGCTTAGAGTGCGTGATGTCATCGCTAGAGTGAAGAGAAGCCTGAGATTCCTGTGAAAAAAATATTTGTCTTTTGCGACTGACTCCTCAATTTTCACTCTACATGCATAATTTTTGGATGGAAACGTAGCTAATCTTGTCGTTGTCGTAGACATATGACTTTGGAATCCCACAGGTTTACACATTTGGCACAAGAGCCTTTAGTTCAGAGGAAAACCAACTTTCTCCTCCATAGACCCCAATGTTAAAACGTACTTCAAAAAAGTCTTGCACAGACAAACGTACCCCATTTCTAAATCGCCATTGAAGCCACTTTTTTTTACAATACAGATCCAATATTCGCATGATCTGTTCTTCAAGTCATCCTTGCACTTCAGTTTTAATATCGGAGCAATAGGGGCTATGGTTATGGGAGTTTTGTGGTTTTGTTTGACAGGTGTTTTCCAGTTTTTTTCTCATGAAAAGGCGGCAGGCTCACAGGTGTTCGTGCTTGAGCTAATTACTGATGTTTATAAACACACAGACTCACAGACTCTCCAACTGCTGCGTCGTCACCATGGGAACCAATGACACACACACACACACACACACACACACACACTTTCTCTTTTTCTCTGTCTGTCTGTCTGTCTCTCTCTATACACTCAGTACATATAACTGTCTGTCTGCCTGTCTCACTCACTCACTCACTCCATATAACTGTCTGTCTGCCTGTCTCTCTCCCACAGTCAGTCCATCTGACTGTCTGTCTGCCTGTCTCTCTCTCCCACTCACTCAGTACATATAACTGTCTGTCTGCCTGTCTCACTCACTCACTCAGTTCATATAACTGTCTGTTTACCTGTCTCACTCACTCAGTTCATATAACTGTCTGTTTACCTGTCTCACTCACTCACTCACTCAGTTCATATAACTGTCTGTCTGCCTCACTCACTCACTCAGTACATATAACTGTCTGTCTGCCTGTCTCACTCACTCCATATAACTGTCTGTCTGCCTGTCTCTCTCTCCCACACAGTCAGTCCATCTGACTGTCTGTCTGCCTGTCTCTCTCTCCCACTCACTCAGTACATATAACTGTTTGTCTGCCTCACTCACTCACTCAGTACATATAACTGTCTGTCTGCCTGTCTCACTCACTCACTCCATATAACTGTCTGTCTGCCTGTCTCTCTCTCCCACACAGTCAGTCCATCTGACTGTCTGTCTGCCTGTCTCTCTCTCCCACTCACTCAGTACATATAACTGTCTGTCTGCTCTTCTCACTCAATCCAGATGACTGTCTGTCCACCTGTCTCACTCACTCACTCAGTTCATATAACTGTCTGTTTACCTGTCTCACTCACTCACTCACTCACTCAGTTCATATAACTGTCTGTCTGGCTGTCTCTCTCTCCAAATCACTCAGTCAATGTAACTGTCTGTCTGCCTGTCTCTCTCTCCAAATCACTCAGTCAATGTAACTGTCTGTCTGCCTGTCACTCTCTCCCACTCACTCAGTACATATAACTGTCTGTCTGCTCTTCTCACTCAATCCAGATGACTGTCTGTCCACCTGTCTCACTCACTCACTCAGTACATATAACTGTCTGCCTGTCTCACTCACTCAGTTCATATAACTGTCTGTTTGCCTGTCTCACTCACTCAGTTCATATAACTGTCTGTCTGCCTGTCTCTCTCTCCCAGTCAGTCCATCTGACTGTCTGTCTGCCTGTCTCTCTCTCCCACTCACTCAGTACATATAACTGTCTGTCTGCTCTTCTCACTCAATCCAGATGACTGTCTGTCCACCTGTCTCACTCACTCACTCACTCAGTACATATAACTGTCTGTCTGCCTGTCTCACTCACTCACTCACTCAGTTCATATAACTGTCTGTCTGCTTGTCTCTCTTTCTCCAACACACTCAGTCCATCTAACTGTCTGTCTGTCTGTCTCTCGCTCCCACACACTCAGTCCATCTAACTGTCTGTCTGCCTGTTCTCTCTCCCACTCACTCAGTTCATATAACTGTCTGTCTGCTCTTCTCACTCAATCCAGATGGCTGTCTGTCCTCCTGTCTCCCTCACTCACTCAGTACATATAACTGTCTGTCTGCCTGTCTCACTCACTCACTCAGTACAAATAACTGTCTGTCTGCCTGTCTCACTCACTCAGTACAAATAACTGTCTGTCTGCCTTTCTCACTTTCTCACACTCATTCATTCAGTCTCTCTATCTCTGTCTTCCTGTCATTCTGTGTTTCTCTCTCTGTCTTTCTTTCTGTCTCTCCCTCTCTCCCTCTGGCTCTCTCTCTGCTACCACTACTGCTGCTATTCATGCTACTACCAGTACCAATACTACTACAGCTATTAATACGATTGCTACTAGTACTAATACTACTGCTATCACTTCAAATACTGCCATTACTATTACTACTTCTTCTACTACTACTACTGTTATTTTAAATACTACGACCACTACTACAGCTATTACTACGACTACTGATACTACTACTTATACTGCTTCTTCTAATTACTAATACTTCTACTACTAATAATACTTCTACTACAACTCCAACTTCTACTACTACAAATATCACTACTGCTGACATTTTTTAAGCCACAGAAGCTGTTTGAATATAAAAATATTCAGCTTTTTCAGGAGAGGGGTGATATTTTTCATATTTGTAATCTTTAAACTTTTTGAATTATTAAGCTTTTTGCAATTTGTTTTGAATGGGATATCTATGGAGAAAATCTTCAAATCCTGTTCAACTTCTTCAACTTTCAAAGCCTTCTTCTTTCTCATACTTTCAGCTACAGACACCATAGTTAGACGTTTCAACTAGAAGGGTTTTCAGCAGTGCAGTTTAAATGCTTTCGGGCTTCAACATTTTTCAGACAGGTAGTCTCTCATTTCTGTATTTTCAGCAATGTTTTTGCAATTCATTTCAGCTTTCAGCATTCCAACGCATTTTCAGCAGGAAATGCATTTTCTAGTTATTATTCTTATTCTCCATCTTCCACATCAGAGTTTGCCGCGAAACTAGTCCCACAGCGTTGCCAACACCTGCTCAAAAAGTAATTCAACACGTGCGGCTTGATCGGGAATCGTGAGCTATGACTTTTATAAGAAATTCATCCAGCAGTTTCCCCGAAAATCGCGATCTACGATGAAAAATTGGCCCATTGACTTTAATGGGATTTCGGCGTGAAGAAAGCAAAAAAACCACTTCACTTTGGACCCATATTGACCAGCCATACTTTAACGTAAAACATGATTCAAAGTTTTAAACGTAGACAAATTGATAGACATTATTGAGCCAAATGGACATTTTGCTAGCTAGCATAGTTTTCATGAAGTCACCGATTTAGTTTCAGCAAAACTTTGGGTCTGTTTCAGATTTTATAATGGGTGTGTATTGCGCAGCTCGTTAAGTGCTAGAGTGATGACATCACGGTCAGAGTGAAGCAGAGCAGGAAAATGTTCTGTGATTTTTCCAAACAAATTGCTCCCATTCCCACAATTTTTACTCTTTATACACCATTTTTGGCCAAAAAGCTTGGAAATCTTGTGCTGGTCGCAACAAAGTGTCTATGGAATCCAACGGACTTACACATTTGGCTCAAACAGCCGTGGAGCGACATGAACTCCAACCGACTGCTCCATTAGACCCCATGTTAAATCAGAAAAGAAATTTGTCAAAGAAAGCAGACGATACCAGTTTTGTAACTTGCGCTGGCGCTCACATTTATACCACTATAAACATAAAAAACATACCAGGGTGTTCGGCAGAGTCTTATCTCTCTCACGGTGCACTTATTTTATTGATTGGACCCATGGTTTTGGTATAAAGTGCATTTGTTTGACAGGTGTTTTCCAGTGTTTTCTCATGAAAAGTCTGCCAAGCTCACAGGTGTTCTTAATTCAGCTAATTACTGATGTTTATAAACAGACTCACAGACTCTCCAGGCCCTGCGTCGTCACCATGGCAACCAGTGACACGCACGCACGCGCTCTCTCTCTCTCTCTGTCTGTCTGTTTGTCTCTACACAGAAGGATTTACAAATAAATGTGACTCACAAATGCACGCAGAACAAATATATTTCTGCATTTGTATGTATTTGTGTGTGGATGTTTTCTATTTGTTTGTGGATTTGTGTGTATTTGTTTGTGGATCTCTTCACATTTGTTGGTGGGTTTTTTGAGACTCCCCTGCCTGGCCGGATTCACAAATACGTTTTTTTTTAACATGGACCTATCTGTAGCCAATCAGATGTCAGCCTCATTTTCAAGCAATCACATGAGCGCAGCTCCCCCCTCCCCTCCCCACGAGGCTGCCAGCTGTGTTCACACCGAACGCAGGGCGAATTATTCACGCGATGAGATTACATACAAAGTCTTTGCACAGACGCGATGAGACTGCAGTGACGCAAATTTTGTGCGGCGCGTTTGGAGCGACGCGTTTGAGGCGTTTGGAGCGACGCGTTTGGGGCGTCGCGTTTGAGGCGTTTGGAGCGACGCGTTTGGAGCGTCGCGTTTGAGGCGTTTGGAGCGACGCGTTTGGGGCGTTTGGGGCGACGCGTTTGGGGCGACGCGTTTGGGGCGACGCGTTTGAAGCGATGCGGTTGGCGCGATATTCCTCCTGTCATCACTGACGTCCTGTTGTTGTTGAATCAGGAAGTACAAACTGTAGCCATCTGTGTTCACTCAGAGCTCTACGCAGGGACGTGCGGTCAGGGTGTGATGATGAAATGTAAAAAACAAATAATGCTAAAATAAAATAAATATTAATATTTCTCTACTGATCTGCGCTATAAATGTAATTTCTGTATTATTCCAAACATTTTTATAATCAAAATCTCTGAATTAGCGCATGTCCTGTTCAAACAAAGAGGAGACAGTGAGGTGAGGCAGTGACCAGCTGTTCTTCACCTCAGACTGTGAATCCCTCACTAACTGGGTTGAGCGCGTGCCTTTTGCTGTCTCATTCCTCGACGTGATGCAGAACAGTGGACGAACAAAGGAACGGTCGTTATAAAGACAGACCCCAGACGAACGATTTTTTCTCCTTTCACACGATGCCATTGAAAAAGGTAACAGTAGCCTGTTGTGTGAAACCGAATGCTGTATAGCTTATCATAGAACATTTAGGTGTGAGTGGAGGAAAGGCGATTGTTTGAGGTACACTAAATTTTAGCTGTGAAATATTTTCAGAACTATTTGAATAGGCGTTTGCGATAGGGAGTACATTGTGTGGAGTTTGAAAGGAAGTGCCGGCGCCGTTCGGTTGTACAAGTGTGTGCGGTAGCGATATTCAACTGTTCAGTCATAGTAGGTGTGTGTGAAAGCCTAGACATAGGTACCAGGCATGCTGGGTTAAGATACGAGGTAGCACAGTGCATTAATTCTTAACAGAGCAAAGTCCCCGAGGCCTGCTGGGACTAACCACGTCGCCGGCAGTGAGGAAAGGGAAGTATTACGTGATTTGGCGGAAGTCGGTCATTGTCCCCCAGAACTTTCCTCAAGCTCTGTTAGGAAGCACAATAAAATAACGTTTTGTAAAATACGAAACCTGTAAAAAAGCCAGACACCGAGATTAAATTTAGGAAAACGAGGCAGATATGCCAGAGGTCTAAATTAGCGGAACAATTTAAAGTGCAGGGAAAGGAGGCCTGAGCTGCGGCAGAGAGGGTCATCATTTAATTACATTGGACGTACGACGCTAGGACAGCTAGACAACTACATTATCGGAATAAATTTACAGTACAGAAAAGAACAGTGAAAACGTTATAAGTGTGTTGTTGTGAGAGTCGTATGCTGTTAAAATTGTAAAAGCACTTAGAAAATAGTCGAGAGTGAAGCCGGTTTTAGAATTCTTGATGCCAGAGCCTGTGAGAACAAAGGAGCACATGGTCTGAGAAAAGAGTAGTGAGGCCTAGTTTTTTAATTGCCCTCCAAAATCTTCTAAGAACAAAGAGTCAGCTATTGATTGGGGGTGGGGAATACAAGACACATGGTTGGGTAAAATACAAAATGGCGGCTGGAAGTGAAAACAAATATAAATATATATTTATTTTTTGAATTAAAAAAAATTGAAATTTGAAAAATACTGCCAACTAGTGATAGAGTGAAGCATTGTTTAAACACATTTTCCCATTGTTAAGCATTGCTAACAATGTTCTAACACATTTTTCCCATTTCTCAACAAAACTTTATTACGCTGTGTGATTAGAATTTCTCCTGCCTACATTTGTTACCATTGTTTAAACGCTTTTTTCCCATTTCTAAGCATTTTTGTAATTGTTTTAACGCCTTTTTCCCATTTCTAAGCATTTTTGTAATTGTTTTAACACATTTTCCTATTTCTCCATTTTAAGCTAAAGCTTAGTAGGCCCTGTGATTGTTTGCATCACACCTACACACACACACACACACACACACACACACACACACACACACACACACACACACACACATAAGCACACCCTAGGCACGTCTGTAAGCACATTGTCAGACCCCAAGATGACTACCCCTACAACTCCCTCTGCATGGATTGATGTGCTATGCAAGAAGATCGATGATGTCACCGCACCTCAAGAACAGGCTGCCACAACTGTGCAAGAAAGCGCATTCAGCAGAATAGAGGCCAAGACTACCACAGAGGACAGTTCAGAGGAAGACCCAACATCCCCCATGCCCCTCAGCTGCCAGTCAGCGTCTGGGGGCAGGAAGAAGACTACTGACGAGGCCCAGAGGACCCAGGCACAGGGGTGACCGTACCACTAGGCATGGAACCCATCATAAACAAAGGTTCAGCCCCCTCTAAAAACAAACAATCACTGAACAGTTTACAACTAATATGGAGCATTTGAAGGACTTGTTTAAATCAAGTCTACAATGCTTGTGACACACAAAGCCTCATGGAAGATGTATGTATATATTTGGATCTAATCAGATCTAGTTTTTTATGTTGCCTACTGACTGATTCGTTCAGTCATTGATTACTAAGTTGCTCTCCCTCTAGTTATTTTATTGTCAGTCTTTGCTCAACAAGCCAACTAGGATTGATGTTTTTGTCCATGTCAAATCATATTTCACAATGCATCACTGGTCTGTATCTCTTGTGTATAAAATGTGTCAATATTGTTAATACATTTCTTTTTATATCAGAGAAGTTGTTGGATCTTGGCCTGATCTCAGTTGAAGATAGCAGCTAAACCCCCAAGAAACAATTTCACTCCTACATGTGAAATTCTGAGGTAGTTTGGTTGACCAAACTCAGCGCTGCCCTCATTGGACGAGGCCGGGGATGTCAAGGCGGGACTTCCGGTTTTACGACCGGATGCCACCAAGTTGTTAAAACTCTCTGTTCCACCTGAACACACCGCCCTTCCTGTCTGACTAGCGTCGATGTAAGGAGGCACAGAAACACAGCTTGGCTGTTTTTAAAAGAATACTCGGCCATTCCATGCAATTCAATTCGCTTGTAAGGAGACACAGAAACTTTGTTGCCCTTCCCGTCTGACTCACGTCGGAGAAGGAGACACGAAGGCAACTGTTTATAAACGAACCTAGGACATAGTTTTAAATTTGCTGGACGAATGAAGACCGTTTTGTTTTTGTTTCGCATCATCAGAATCAGAATTTATTGGCCATGTATATGTAAGCATACAAGGAATTTGACTCTGGTTTTCACATTGCTCTCATCGTACATACATAGAATATACAAATAAACGAGAAATATAAAAACAAGGACATTAAAGACAACAAAGTAGAACAGAGAAATAAGCATAAACATTTAACATGCTACTATGTACAATATAAATATATATCGAAGAATATATATGAGCATAAAGAACAATGACAATGGACAATGGATTCGGGATATTAGTGCAGAATGGTTGTAATAGTGTGTTAGAAAACTTCACTCGAGGCCGATGTAATAGTCATTATCACAGGGTATTCATTCTTGCAAGAAGGAGTCAGAGTTGAAACACATACAAGTCATGCATCAAGGCTGCTCAGAGGTCTGTTTCTGAGCCTCTGATATTTATACTGCAGATAACACACAAGTGCAAATGGAGGTGCAGTATGTCTGATTAATTGTTCATCAGAGTGATGGCCAGCGGAAAGAAGCTGTTCTGGTGTCTGGTGGTTTTGGCGTACAGTGCTCCGTAGCACCTACCAGAGGGGAGGAGTTGGAACAGCTTGTGTCCAGGGTGTGATGGGTCTGCAGTGATCTTTCCTGCCCGTTTCCTGACTCTGGAGGTGTACAAGTCCAGGATGGAGGGCAGGCTGGAACCAATGATTCTCTCTGCAGATCTGACAGTCCGTTGTAGTCTGTTTCTGTCCTGTTTAGTGGCCGATCCAAACCACACAGTGATGGAAGAACAGAGAACAGACTGGATGATGGTGGAGTGGAACAGAATCAGCAGCTCTGAACTTCCAGAGCTGGCGCAGGAAGTACAACCTCTGCTGGGCCTTTTTCCTGATGGTGTCAATGTTGGGGGCCCACTTCAGGTCCTGGGAGATTGTGGATCCCAGAAACCTGAAGGTCTCCACCAAAGACACTGCTTTTGAGTATGGTGAGGGTGCGCAGACTCGTCACTGTCCCTGATGAGGCCGATGACCACTGTGTCGTCTGCGAACTTCAGGAGTGTAACAAATGGGTCCTCTGAGGTGCAGTCGTTGGTGTAGAGGGAGAAGAGCAGTGGGGAGAGAAAAATAGAAGCGGACAACTTGCCTGCAGGAGGAAGAAAACGCATTCTTCAGAGAAAGAGAAGGACAAATTCTCTTTTCAATCACATCAACTTTGTGCCTGTTATAAGGAAAAAGAATACCCTTCATTTCCAAAGAAACTGTCACACACAGAGAGTTTAACGTCGCGCAGCCTGAGTTCAACTAAGAAACTCAGAAGGACCACGTCGACCAGAACTCACTTCATCGTAAAGGGTTTTGCTTGGTGTCTGGGCTTAGTTAGGTCATTGCTTTTTATTACCTTGTTTGTGTTTTGTTCTAAGTTACTTCATTGTTCTCGAACCGGTGAGTTCCCTTAATGCAGTTCAAAACTACTGTTGTATTTCATAATACTGTAACCGTGTTGTGTCCCATCTGAGATCCCCCCCCCTTTTTTTCATCCTCTTCCTTTTTTATTAATAATTGTTAATAATCTTACTAACATTAATATTTCTATTGATGTCAATAATTTAGTTTTTCATATTTGCTGATAACTTACTTACTGATATTTTCGTTCCCAACACTACTCATTAAATAAACATAACAGCCCACTTAGATTGAGAGATTGGCCCTTCTGTCTCTACAATGATGTTTCCTGAACACTTCCATGCTCCTAGAGAGTCACTGAGTTTGATCAACTTGGTGTGTCAAACACTTGCATGGCTTCTCTTACCACTGCTTTGCTGACGACACTTAGCTATTCTTCTCCTTTCCCCCTTCTGACACTTAGATGGAGGCAGCATCGCTGTCGCCATTATGGAAACCATACATATCTTTATCAATACATACAATATTTGTTGATATATCTAGATCTGGACCAAAGTGATGGACCGACTGACGATACATCCCTAAATTCGCACCAGGATTTCTATCATATAGATGCTGGGATATTCATGTTGTTAGATTATGAACCATTCCTACATGCAAGTGTACACCATTATTTGTGTGAATCACTGTATGGGTTTGTTTCCTCCTGGTGAGATTAAGATTGAAAGTTGCTATAATCCTTTCAGGTGCTGGTGGCTGTGTGGGCAGGACAATGTAATGGCTCATCCAGATGTGGATGTTTGATAGTGGATCTGTGAGGTGGAACAGATGGCCCTGCTCTGGATTATGTGGGGAAGTGACAACCAATGGGCAGGGGTTTATTTGTGCCTGTGGTAGTGAAGTGAAGGATTCACATCTGCCAGGACTATTGGACTGGATTGTGACTTTTATTATGGTCTTTCTTGCAACATGTCGTGGAAAAGGGCAATGTTGGATCATTTTAAAAAGCAAAAAACAAAGACACAAAAAGAGGATATTTAAAGAAATGACAGAAAGTAAAGGTAACATATTTCACTGAGAGATATCACCATGAAACTGCCCCAGTTGATTACTTATGTTGAGACAATTATTATTTGTTTTTATGAAAATGAGGCGAATATTTTCGAATATGAGAAAATGTGCATACATTTCCAGAACATAAATCTAAACATTGGATAAAGCCAGGTTCAAAATTCTTGTTTCATTTTGTTGACATATTAGAGTCAAACGTTTTTACAGAGGGAATGTATATCTCTTCACATCACTCTATAAATCAGAAAATACTGTCAACAGCCATAAAAAACATTTTTGCCATGTTTTTTTCGGGACAACATGTTGTATAAATCCGGCTATGAATGATATATGAACAAAACCCTCAGTAAAAAACCTTCATAATATAGATAGGAATGAAAGTGGAAGTTTGGTTAATGTAAGTGTTACTGAAGGAAGGGTAACTTTGGGGAAGCTGTGTAGGGGTTCTCTGCCATTTATTTAGTTATTCCTGTTATCTCCTATTGTGTGGCTAGTTAGGGAGCTCTGTATTGTTTTTCTGTTTGTCTCTGTAAGCCAGCTGAACTCTTTAGCGTATGATCGTTGATAGTGTTGGACCATTACCTAAATCAAAGTCTGGTAATCAGTTCTACTCACCCTGATGTGTTCTGCTACCAGTTGCCCTGAGGCTATCTGTCTCAACCTCAGACAACATGTTGATGTACCCACACACACCAAGGGACACACACTCGACCTGGTCATCACTGACTCCGCCCCCATTAGCAATTTGCTGGTGTATGATCTGGGTGTGTCTGACCATAAGGTTGTCTCATTGGACCTGCCATTTCTGACTCCCTATACCAAGCCCAAGCGCCAAATCTGTTTTAGAAGTCTCAAAAACATCGACCCAAACACCATTCTCAGGGACCTCCAGCATCTCTCCTCTACAAATTTTCCATCAGTCAGTGAATCAGTTGACTTCTATAATAAAACCCTGAGCAGTCTCCTGGATCTCCACGCCCCTGTCAAAACCAGAGCAGTCACCTTCTTACGCTCAGCCCCCTGGTTCACCTGTGAACTCCGAAAAATGAAGACAGCTGGACGTGTCCTTGAACGCCGCCTCAAAGTTTCAGGACTCACTGTGCACAGACTTGCCTATTGTGAACACCAAAAGGCCTACTCAAAGTCACTCAGAGAGGCACAGTCACAGTTTTATTCCAACATCAACAACAACAGTCCTGGCAACTCCAAGCAGCTTTTTTCCACCATAAACCATTTACTCAAACCGCAAACTCTCCCACAAGCAGGAACCACAGAGGAGCAGTGCAATCATTTTATTTAAATTTTTAGATCAAAGATAGACACCATCCGCTCTCTTCTCTCCAACTCCTCCGCTCTACCTGCCCCGGCTGTCGACCCACCACTTGGGACTTCCCAGCTCCTCTGTTGCTTTGCAGACATCACACAGCGAGAGGTTGAGGACATCATCAGCAAAATAAAATCATCCACTTATGCACTAGATCCCTTTCCCACTGCCCTGGTAAAAACTGACGCCTGTGCCATAAGTTCTCTGATCACCAAACTCATAAATCAATCTCTCCAGGCTGGCCATGTTCCATCTACATTAAAAACTGCTGTCATCAGAACCCTTCTCAAAAAACCCACCCTAGACCCAGAAGTTTTTGCCAATTACAGGCCCATTTCCAACCTCCCATTTCTTTCCAAAGTACTGGAAAAAGCAGTTGCCGCTCAGCTTCAGGACCATCTCCAATCTGGCTTCCGCTCAGCCCACAGCACAGAAACAGCTCTGGTCAGGGTTACAAATGATCTGCTGATGGCGGCTGATATCGGCTCCCCTTACCTTCTCATTCTCCTCGATCTGTCTGCAGCATTTGATACTGTCGATCACGACATCCTCCTCAACTGCCTCCACCACGGACTCTCGGACTTTGCCCTCACCTGGTTTAAATCCCACCTCTCAGACAGAACCGAGTATGTCTCCCTTGGAGGTGCAAAGTCCCGGACCCACCCTGTCATCTGTGGTGTCCCTCAAGGCTTGGTACTTGGTCCAATTCTGTTCATTCTGTACATGCTCCCTCTTGGGCGTGTCATCAGCCGACATGGAATATCATTCCATTGTTACGCTGATGACACGCAACTCTATTTAAAAACCGATCAAATCCACTCTGCAGCATCGCCATCACCACCATCACCATCCACACTAACCACCTGCCTCGAGGAGATAAAGGCGTGGATGACACACAACTTCCTACAACTTAACAAATCCCAAACTGAAGCCATTTTAGTTGGCACCCCACACCAAGTCAAATCATCCCCCATAACCAGCATCACCTTTTCTGGCCAGGACATCCCCTCTCTTCTTCAGTCACCAACCAGGGTATGATAATCAACTCTCACCTCTCATTTGACACCCATATTAAACACCTGTGCAAGAACTCCTTCTACCACCTCAGGAACATCGCCAAACTCCGCCCCACACACACTCTGCCAGATGCTGAAAAACTTGTCCATGCCTTTGTCTCCTCGAGGCTGGACTACTGTAATGCACTTCTCATCGGGATCCCTAGCAAGAGCCTCCAGAAACTGCAATACATCCAGAATAGTGCTGCTAGGATCCTGTTGAGAGTGTGAAAATATGAACACATCAAACCCATCATTCACACACTACACTGGCTTCCTGTTTCCTCCAGGATTGAGTACAAAATGTCCCTTTTGACTCACCAGTGTTTCCACGGCGACACCCCCTCATACCTCGAAGAGCTGCTCACCCCTCAAACTCCACACGCAATCTACGCTCTAGAAAGGGTTACCTTCTCCTTCCACCCAGAACCAAGCTTCGCACCATGGGGGATCGGGCGTTCTGCTCAGCTGCTCCTCATCTGTGGAATACTCTACCTGACCACCTGAGGACACCGCAGTCTGTGGACGCTTTTAAAAAACACTTAAAAACCTTCCTCTTTAAGAAGGCCTTTTCTGTTTTAGCCATGTGATTATTTTTACTGTGTCTTTTTTGTGTTTTTATTCTGCCCTGTTTTAGCCTGTAGCACTTTGGCATTTAAAAAAAAAAATTTAAAGTGCAATACAAATAAAATGTATTATTATTATTAGCCCTCTCCGCAAGATCACTGCTCCGGTGGTAATCAAAGCCTTGCTGAAAATCTTCACAACCTTTGGTCTCCCCAGAGTGGTTCAAACCGATCACGGCACCAATTTTCAGTCCAAAGTATTTAAGCACACTTTACAGTCCTTGGGTATTAAGCATGTTGTCTCCACAAGGTGCGCTAGAGCGATGGCATCAGACCCTCAAATCAATGATGTGTAAATACTGCCTTGAGACTGAGAAAGACTGGGACGATGATCTGCCTTTCTTACTCACTGCTGCTCGTGAACCAAAGCAGGAGTCTCTTGGTTTCAGCCAATGTACTTGATTTTGTTACACAGTTCCAGGAGAGTCTACACCATGCTTGTTCTGTAGCTAAAAAGATTCTCTCATCCTCCCAGAGGAATATGTGTTGAGACAAAACGGTGGAACTCCCCAATATTGCCATTTTTCAAGTTTAATTTCAGTTCCTCATCACATCAGCTCACATGACTTTGCCTAAAAGACTGCAAATCCCATAATGCACCACCAGCAGGCCAGTGCAGGCTGCTCATTACTTTGAGTTGGAACACCTGCAAATGGAAAGTCTCTCTCAGCAAATATCTCAGCAGAGAGAGAGGCAAGCAAGGATTCAACTCATGGTACAACCAAAGAAGCCACTGGTACTGTAACAAGACTTTTGTTGTGATGATTGTTTGGTATTGGGAGTGCTTCTATAGTCATTGATGGTGGGATGTATTGTTTGATGAATTGTACAGTGGTAACCAAGCAGCACACAGCCAGCATGCATATCGGTTTGCTGAATGCGTGTGAGTTTGGCTTTTTGTTTGAGTGTACTTGGTTGATTGTTCAATTTGTATTGATGTTTTGATGTGCTTTCTTGAAACACCAGTGCTGCATACTGTTTGCATTCATTTGTTGGATTGAAATTGTTTGAAGTTTATTTACATTTTTGGTTAACTTTTGCTATTGTGTTTTGAAGGTTTTCAACCTGATGGACCAACCAGTCAACAAATAACAAATAAGGAAAAAATAAATATTGAACTGTGTTGGAAAGAGTTGTTCCGTGCGTCCTTTGGGGTTCATGTACCAGGCCATTTCAAGTTGAACAAAACACCTAGGAACTTGACAATATGAAACGACACTATGACAAGAAAGCAGTTAAATGTACCTTTCAGCCTGGTGATGGAGTGTTAGTGCTGATGCCTACACCTAGTCCTGCCCTTACTGCACGGTTAGCAGATGCTTATGTAGTGAGAAGAAAAGTGAACGACACAGACTACATCATTCATTGTCCCGACTGGAGACGTCAAACACGTCTGTGCCATGTAAATATGCTTAAGCTGTTTCACTCCAGGGGAAGTGCCCAGAATGACCAGAATCCAAATGAGAAGCAGCCTGAGCCTACAACCACATATTCCTCCATCTCTCTGGTGTCCATTTTGGCGGATCATGCTAATGATGGGTTGAAGTTGCGTGACGACCTTCAACAATGTGGTAGGCTGCCTAACTCGGCAATCCTTAATAATCTTGAAACTCACTTCTCCTATCTTCCTGATTCCCAAAATCAGGATGTGCAGAGGCTAATTACTTTCTTACCCTACTTGTAGCTACACTGATCCAGCAAGAATGGCGACGCTTCGTACTGATAAACTTTATTTTCCGCGTTCGCTCTCTCGCTCTCTTTTCTGCATCTCAGACACCGTGAAAACTACAAACAAAACAAACTTCTTTACATAAATTGCTAGCTCTTCCTGAAGTCTCTCAGGCAAATGTCCGTTGCCAAACAGGCTAGCACATATTAGCACATTAATAATGACAAACTACAATCTCAAATATTCAACACATGTAAATGCAAATGCAGGTCAACAACAATACACACAAATACATGTAAAATTGAACACTTTACCGTGTGCACCTCTTGGACCACGTGCAGAATTAGTTTAACCTGGGATCGTTCACTCCTCTCTGCTTCTGCACCAGCAAACGACCCACAATGCCACGGCCTACGCCAACTCTGGGTGTGGCCCGTTACTTTGCGACATTACGTGACGAACTACGATACCTTGAGGCACCACATACGGTACCATATAGACTCAATACATTCACGTCTCTTTGACAGTTACACTACACTTACCGGTGTCCTACTGTTAAAAAAATTCACTCGAGGCCGATGTCAAAATCATTATCACCGGTCATTTATTCTTGTAAGGAGTTGAAACACGTACAAGTCATGCATCAAGGCTGCTCGGAGGTCTGTTTATGAGTCTCTGATATTTATACTGTGGAAAACACATAAGTGTGCTGACACGGAATAATTTGCATAAAACTACGTGCCCTGTCTTGAACTCTTTCTTCTCCCCTTCCGCACAAGCAAACGTCATCTTGACGTTTAGTAAGATATCAATCACCCCTTACAGAAGGTCACAGTATCTGTGTCTCAATTCAGGGGCTGCATCCTTCGAAGGCTGCATTCGTAGACCGGTTGCGTCACAGTGCTGCGACTAGGCTGTCCCATTTCGCAAGTTTGTTGAAGACTCCTTCATATGCAGCCGACGAATGCAGCCTTCAGGTCCCAGATTTGGAGGACACATCTGATGTATCCTTCGCGGCCCAGCATATCCCGAGATGCATTGCGTGCCGATGAAGATTTTATTTGAACCAACATGGCGGCGATTGATGCGGGAGCTGGAGAAGTCGCAGAATTCACTTTTAAATTTAAGTATTGGGTTTCAACTCACTAAAATGTCACCGATACTAATGTCAAAGCAAAATACGCAATTTTATAACATCACATGTGTGTTAAAATGATCGGTTAAGTTTCGTGACGTTCGTAACTGACAAGCTAACTAGCGTTAGCCGCTGCGCTATTACCAGCTCGTCTACCTGCATCCGACCATAGTTTGTAAAGTAACTTTTAATAACTTCATTATCAAACCTCAGAGGTTCACTGATATCTTACTGAGATTGTGACGATTTTACAGATGATTTATACTTCATATTAACGGACCAACGTGAGCTCAGGTAGACAGGTTATCAACCTGAAATATCACTTTAAGTCTGGTAACGTTACAAACGTTGAGATTAATTACACGAATACACTGAATTTAAGTATTTTGCTAATTCTGTTCTTGTTTTGTTACAGGGAGCCAGGAGCTGAGGGGAGAACAATGGACAAACATTCAGCAGCCATGACTTTGAATTAAGACATTAGTCCATTTGTAATATCTACATTTGACCATCCTGTACTTAAGGCTACAGTTACATTAGCTTTACTCCTGTACAAAGCCTTTACTAATAAGACAACCAGTAGAACCTTTTGATGTGTTGTTACTATCACAGAGATGACAGTTATGTCACCTTTTTCTTGTTCTTATTTTCTTCTTCTTATTTATTTAAATTGAAATAAGACATCCATGTATATGATTTCTATGTGAATTTGAGTATGTTCTGCTGTGTAACATGTGTCAATCTTTTAAGTTTGCATCCTTGTGTTAACTTTATTGATAACTGTTTAACTTTTCATAATTTTCTCAATGTGATTTGGACAATTTTGGAGAAAATGTGCCTGCAGGAGGGGGTGGTGATTTATATAAAAAATATGTGTTACTGCAAGTTAATAAACATGTTTGCTGACATTTGTTTTGCTGCTGTTAATGTTAACTGCCTTGATTGATATCCTCTGCCTTAGTGTGTGTGTGTGTGTGTGTGTGTGTGTGTGTGTGTGTGTGTGTGTGTGTGTGTGTGTGTGTGTGTGTGTGTGAGTGAAATAAAATAAATTCATTGATAAATTGTTTTAATTACTATAACTGATTGAAAATTAGTTATTTAATTAACATAGTAACTGATTATTAATTTAAAAAAACAATATTATGAATGAGTTATTGAATATAAGATTAAAAACACTAATCAAAAACCTTTACAGTACTGAAAATGTTTAAATTTAATGTATTTATTTGTGTATATATGTGTATATATATATATATATGTATACATGTATGTGTATGTATATATATATATATAGGAAGAGACATATATATGTGTGTGTGTATATATATATATATACATATATATACATATATACGTGTATATATATACATGTATATATCTATATATACGTGTATATATGTATATACAGGTATATATATATACTATATATACGTGTATATACGAATATATATATATGTATATACACGTGTATATATATGTGTGTATATATATGTATATATGTATATATATATATGTATATGTGTGTGTGTGTGTGTGTGTGTGTGTGTGTGTGTGTGTGTGTGTGTATATATATATATATATAGATATGTGTGTGTGTGTGTGTGTATATATACTGTATATATATGTATATGTGTATATATACAATACTGCTGAGCAGGGATTCTGCTACGGGAGCAAGAAGGGGGGGGCTGGAACAGCTGGTGACGCAAACAGGAAGTCCTCTGTCGCGTAGGCCATCTCATTTCAGAGACTGTACGGTCCAGCCTTCGCGGCCCTCAAAGACGCGGCCGACGTAGACCACGAAGGCTGGGTCCTCCGAAGGATGCAGCCCCTGAATTGAGGCACAGCTAGTGACTGCTAAACGAGGAACATCTGAGATAGCAAGTGTGAAGAGAGTTCACACTTGCTGTTTGAAACCATACTCCGATAGAGAAAACTGCAAAATGGCAATCTGAATCTCCTGCTGCGGCATCTTAATACCGTGAATGGAGACGTGCGACTGCAAGACTATTAACGATGGTGAACTTGTGATAATGTTAGCTCAACACCGGCCAAAGCGTGCACAAAAAACACAATAACAAACTTTAGCAGAATATAACGTCAGATTTTAAAAAACAAAAAAAGAAAGGGGAAATAGTGCTCCCTGTTCATTTGTTTCACTGACTATTCTCCAGAAATGTACGGTACTGTTTAAGCCGAATGGACTAACTTTACTGCTTTTAACAGCATGTTAGGTTAACGTTACTTGAGAAAAAGAAATGCAGTGATGTTAATATAACTAATATGCCTCATTACTTACCTTTGGGAGCAAGAATGTTTGTTCCTACATTTGTGCATTCTTAATGCGGTCTCTAAGTTCTGCTGCTTCTTAGCTAGCTTATTAAGATGGGGGATGGGTGGAAACCACGAAGGTCAGAGGCCATGAAAGTTTGTAAAAGTAGGCAAGTTGGTATCTCAAAAGGGCATAATATACAGTATAACATTATCATGAAGGAAAGCCATATGAAATTGTGGCATTGAACAGACAACTTTTTCAGTCCTTGCCATGCTTAGCGGAACAAAGACACGGTAAACTGACTTTAAAAAACCCCACTAACGTTAGCTTAATTATGACTTAAATAAAGTTACAGCGCAGTAAAGTTGGCATGTTTGTTAACTTTTCAGTAGTGCAAAAAAAGGTTCCACTGCTGCAACAACTTGGTAATAATTTGTTCGTTAACAATATTAAAACAGGTCTTACCTTTGGGAAACGGCAGCCGCCACAACATGTGGCAGAAGATGTCCATGTGGTGCAAAATGCGTTGGGCGTAAGTGTAGGTTGATTAAAAACAAAGACCTTCCAATGAGTAAAATTCATAAATTTCCCGCATCTTTGACTTTCCTGATAAAATATAATTAAAGTCTACTCAGTGATTCTGTGAGAAATTTAAGTATTCGGTGAGTTAGGGTTTTCAGGTACGACGATATGAGTGAAGTGTGTGCCAAGTAAGAATGATGGTGTATGCAGCTTTAAGGAAGGAGGAGCTGGACGAGCTCTGGCTGAAGGATGACCCAGGAGGGTCAGAGGCCAGGAGGAGCTGATCGGATTTCAGCCAATCACTGAGCTGATCGATGGGCTGAAGAATTTGTAACATGAGACTTTTCAGAGATGTAGGGGACAAGAAGCTGTGTTTCTCCGGACTTTTTTCAGATTGGGTGTGGACGGCCAGACAGCTAAGTGGAAATGCCGGTCTGTTGGGTCGAAAGCATCAGATCTCTGTTCCATGGACCATATAGCTATTAATAGTGTGATTTGTAATGGGAAAAAATATATTCTTATATCATGAAATGTTTTAAAAGATGTAAAACTGAAAGGTAAGGTGAGGAACACAAATACTGACATAACACAGTAGTCCTATAGAAGTAGTTAATCAGTTTTAATGAACACAGTGTCTTGTTTCTCAAGGCTGGTCACACACTCCCACTTCAGAAAGAGAAAGTGAAGACACAGTGTCTTCTTTGTCTGTATGGCAAGTTTGAGACGGACCGTAGAACAATCACTGACTCCCAGTTAACGCACCTGGCATGTGTTTAGATAAGAACGATAGCCAGGGTACGAAAACATCCACTCCCTGTCTATGATTTATCCCAGAGCGTGAACTCATGTGTGCATAAAATGGTTTGGTATCTTGTACGATGTTGAACTTTTCATCACAGACACTGACTGAGGTGGCTGTGGTGCATCTTTCCCTTGCAAGCAAAATAAAATAGAAGGGGACAACTTTGAATCATTTGAAGACTTCATTATTTTCTTTGAATTTGTGAACAAAACTCTTCTCCCGATTTATAATTAGAAGTTTTTCCAAAACAGATTCCGTTTGTAACTGTCTTTGCTTCTGATTAGTTATTAAATACCTTTTTCATTTTAACTTGAACCAGCTGTTTTGGCCGTGCTTTGATGACCGACGACGGAGCAGAGGGGGGAGGGGCAGCTTCACCCTCATGGGCGAGAAAGTTTGAACATGACAAAATGGTGACCCTGACGTGATTTCTCAACAGCGGCTCAGGAAGGCTGAAAGAGACGAGGATCTACCGGCACTCTCATGAGTGCACAAAGTAATATGGTATGCAAAGCCTTTTTAATAAAAATCTGCACAGGTAGACAATAGGAAACTTAGGTGCGAGTGCCTCTGAAAGCTGAAGTCCTAGGAGGGTCCGTCAAAAGCTGAAACTGGTAAATTTGCATGGTTCTGAAATTTGAAGTAAATCAACAGCTAATAGTTTGAAATACGGAAGCACATTTACAAACTGAATCAAATATTTGTGTGTGATATTTGAATGCGCAGTGTAAAATCCGACCAGGTTGGTCCGTGCTGGTAACGGGACGTATTTTACGCCGCGTCCGAGGCACAAAAGTAGAGCCTCACCTGTCATCATGACAAGTAAAAAACAAATAATGCTAAAATAAAATAAATATTAATATTTCTCTACTGATCTGTGCTATAAATGCAATTTCTGTATGATTCCAATCATTTCAAGCATTTTTATAATCAAAATCGCTGAATTACCGCATGTCCTGTTCAAACAGAGGAGACACGTGAGGTGAGGCAGCGACGAGCTGTGCCTCACCTCAGATTGCGCAATCCCTCACAAACTGGGTTGAGCGCGTGCCTTTTGCTTTCTCATTGTCTGTCACCACTGTAAAATTTGTAGACACTTTTATTATATGTCCTTTCTTTCCATAGAATAGGTACTGTATTTCACATATGTGTAGAACATATTTAGTGTTGCTGATCTGACAGAAACCGCAGTGAAAAAGCACACAGGGGAGGCAAACACTACTCTGCCTCAAAGAAGAGGGCGTGCGAGAGCCCACGGGTCGGGTTTATGTTTGTTCTGTCGTTGCTCTTCTTCTACACTTCTTCTTATATTTTGCTTTGACCACAAAAATGTAAGATTATATATCCAAGCTTAAAAATGTCTCAAAAAACAAGGAAATATGACCAAATTAACAGCAATTCAACGTCGGACAGGCAAAGTAACCTTTTATGTGTTTGTTGTTCTCTTTATACATCCGTGGTTATTACACAGATTATCGCGGAATCTCCCGATTTTCGCAGGTGGTGCCCGCGAGCGCTCAGCTTCTGAAACGCTCCCGGTGGGGGCAGGTCGGTGGGGATGCTCCCGGTGGAATCAAATACGTACCTTACCTATGAGTGTGTGTAAATAATTCTGATATGAAAAACAACCAGTAGTCAATGTGCACCTGGGCTGTCCAGTGGTAACTGGACAGCCCAGGTGGCAAGCTGCAGTGCATAGGACAGATCCAGAGCACTGTGACCTACAAAGGAAAAACTCACCTACTCACAGCATATGTCATCCGCGGACGCAGACTCAGCAGGCTGTTGTCTGTGGAAATTAATCTTGTGAGGAGAGTGGATGAAACGGTGTACGACAGAGGACATCCACTGGCATATGGCAAGCATGGGACATTAAAGACTGAACCGGTGAGAATACTGCTGAAAGACAACGCTCAGCCATATGCTGTATACACAGCATGACACGTACCTCTCCCTATGCTGCAAAAAGGTAAAGGAGGAGCTCCAGAGGATGGAGGGAAATGGCATCATCAAGAGGGTGACACAGCCCACGGACTGGTGTGCACCCATGCTGCCAGTCTTGAAGAAGAGCACAGGTAAAGCCCGCATCTGTGTTGATCTCAAGAGGCTGAATGAGGCTGTGAAAAGAGAATAGTGTTTCCTGCCTACTACTGATGAGATTACAGCAAAGCTGAGTGGGGCCACTGTCTTCTCTTTGCTCGATGCCACCAGTGGGTTCTTCCAGATACCGTTGCACCCAGACAGCTGTAAGCTCACTACCTTCATTACGCCATTTGGCAGATTCAACTTCAAGCAGCTACCGTTCGGAATAACGAGCGCACCGGAAATCTTCCAGAGGAAGATGATGGAGACCCTGCAGGGCATGGAGCCACGCACAACAAACAGCTTTTGAACACATCAAGGAGCTGTTGACAACTGCACCAGTACTCGCTTTCTATGACTTGACCCATGGCTGTGTCAGTGGATGCAAATAGTTATGGATTGGGGGGTGTACTCCTTCAGCTCCACGGGGAGCAGTGGAAACCTGTGGCATATTGCTCCAGACGCCTCACTGAAGCAGAAATACGCTATGCCCAAATAGAAAAGGAAGGTCTGGCTGGTGTGTGGGCATGCGAGAAGTATGACAGATACCTCAATGGACTGAAGCAGTTATAGCTAATCACTGACCACAAGCCGCTAGTGCCTCTCATTAACAGCCGCAGCCTGGAAAATGTACCTATACGATGTCAGCGTCTCCTCAAGAGGCTCATGAGATTCAATCCAGTAGCAGAGTATGCTCCAGCGCAACCACCACAACTACCTGGTAATTTCAGATTATTACTCCAGGTTTCTAGAGATACTGCAGCTGCCCTCGACAACGAGTGCACAAGTCATCCAAAGACTGAAAACAGTCTTCGCCAGGTTTGGCATTCCAGATGAGGTTGTGAGCGATAATGGACCCCAATTTTCAAGTGCGAAGTTCAAGGAATGCGCGAGGCAGCGCGACTTCAAGCACTGCACATCCAGCCCTCACCACCCACAGGGCAATGGACATGCAGAGAGAGCCGTACAGATGGCAAAGAAAATTCTCAAGCAAGAAGATCCTCGCGAGTGAGGGAACAATGGAACGTGAGATTGGCCGGATAATTGGAGCAGCTGGGGCGGTATTGCAGTCGCTTTACCGCACCGTTGTGACAAAAAGAGAGCTGAGCCGCAAGGCAAAGCTCTCTATCTACCGGGCAATCTTCGTTCCTACCCTCACCTATGGTCATGTGGACTGGGTCATGACCGAAAGAATTAGATCGCGGGTACAAGCGGCCGAAATGGGTTTCCTCAGGAGGGTGGCTGGCATCTCCCTTAGAGATAGGGTGAGAAGTTGGGTCATCCGTGAGGGACTCGGAGTAGAGCCGCTGCTTCTTTGCGTGGAACGGAGCCAGTTGAGGTGGTTCGGGCATCTGGTGAGGATGCCACCTGGGCGCCTCCCTAGGGAGGTGTTCCAGGCACGACCAGCTGGGAGGAGACCCCGAGGGAGGCCCAGGACCAGGTGGAGGGACTATATCTCCAAACTGGCCTGGGAGCGCCTCGGGATCCCCCAGTCAGAGCTGGCTGATGTGGCCCGGGAAAGGGAAGTTTGGGGTCCCCTGCTGGAGCTGTTGCCCCCGCGACCTGATCACGGATAAGCGGACGAAGATGAATGAATGAATGAAGATCCTGTGATGGCTCTGATGAGCTATAGGTCCACTCCCTGCTCCACCACAGGCTTCAGTCCAGCCGAGCTGTTGATGGGGAGGGAAATCAGAACCATACTCCCCACTCTGGAGAAAAAGCTCCTACCCAAATGGCCCAGCAGGACAGTTGTGAAAGAGAGGGAAGGGAGGGAAAAGGCTAAACAGGCTCACTTCTTCAACTGCCGTCATGGAGCCAGGCCATTACCTGCCCTGTGACCAGGAGATGTTGTATTCTCCAAGTTGGACCATGGACCGATGTACTGTACAACAGCGGTAATAAAGTCTTTGTTATCAAAGAAAGGAGGATGGACTTTGACTTGAAGTGAACAGCAGCTTTGGTAAGCGAACTGCTTTTGTGTTTTTACATCTGCTGTAGCGTTACATACTTTGTCAAAACTCAGTCATGCCTTGAGGACTTCTGTACGCCAATATTAACTCAGTCATAGCGCCACCTACTGGCAACCATGGCCGTAAGCCGGATTCTATGAATACAGCGGTCCAAACACTGAAGGTAATTTGTCACAGGCAAAAGGGGCCACACGGTCCCGGGTTCATCAACCACTTTCGCCACATCTTAGCCAGATCCGGAATACCCCCCGAGTCTACTCGGGCCATCCTTTCCGCATCGGCGCCTCCTCCACAGATTCTTGGTTGTTTGTCTTCCCCTGCTTACCTCTCTTACATTCGCTCCAATCTGAACGACATCAGAAATGCCCACCGGCATCCGACTTTGTGATCTTTTTGGGGATCTTTTTGGGAACTCTGCACCACCAGAGCTCCCAAAGAGACGGCCCCCACTCTACAGTCTCCATTCCCCCAGTTCTCGCTAGCCATCGGACACCAATGGTCCTCATCGCTCACCCGACCTTTGTTCTACGACCTTCTCTACCCTCATTGTTTCTTCTTCCCTTCACCCTTACATTCCTTCATCCCTCTACCCCTTTCTCCCTCTACCTCGACCCCTTCATCCCTCTACCCCTATCCTACATCCCTCTCCCTCGACCCCTTCTGCTTCCTAAATCTAACAATCATTCCATCACGCAATAAACATCTCGAAACTCATATTGTTATTGCTGTGGTCCTTTTTACAGTTCTCTTTCTTTTCTGTTATTTTGGTTCTACAGCAAATTTGAGAAAAAGTAAAAAGAATTCACGAATGAGGCCCATTGACATAGCAGAACCTCTTGGACTGTAGCTAAAATACAGCCCTCTGATGTTTAGAGTCCTCTGTTGACTGCAGCCTCAGCCATCTCACTACCCCTCCTCTGAGTCCACTTCACTTAACATCACACAGAGCACCATGTCCAGGGGAGGCTGCCCTTCAAAGTCTTCGTCTTCTGCTTAATGGAGGAATTCTTCTTTATTTTCTTCATGCACAAAGTGGCTGACAAGCTAAATTACCTATTATCTTTCAAAGCATTGCACTGTATCCATTTCATAGAGTTCAGATTGTTTGTGGCATTCTTCGGCCTTCATTGGTAACGGAGGAGAGACAGTCAAATGTGGAAAGAAAGATGGAATGATTCTGTTCGTAATGAAACCAGGGATGCTGCAGTTACACTTCCTAGGGCTGTGCCACATCCAATCAATTTCAGCAAAAATCCTAGTATGATTTAATGCAAACAAATTAAGGTATCAAAAACACATTACTTTGCAGTTAAATATTTAACATTTATTCCAACACGAAAAAAAGCAGTAAATAACACTTTGACAAACACGTCAGGACATCTTTTTGTTGTCACCCTCATAGGCAATTCAGTATAATAATCAATGAGTGAGTTCCCAAACTTAAATCACTTACAAGTAATTAGTGGACGAAAAATCATTCAGATCCTTCACTGCAGTAAAAGTACTAATACCATACTGATGAAACAATCCACAACGAGTAAAAGTCCTGCATTCAAAACCTTAGTCAAGTATGTTATAATCAGCAAGATGTACTTAAAGTACCGAAAGTAAAAGTACCTGTGCAGTAAAATGTACCCTGTCAGTGTTTTACTATTATATCTGATGTTTTAGGATATATATTGCTGCATTAACATGTATGCTGCATGTTTTTAAAATCGCCCCCTAGCGATTTTGACAGTGATTTGCCTTCATACCCTAATCCTAAACCTACGCCCCTAACCCTAAATAATGCACATTCAACCCACCATCATTCTGTACACATTACATCTATTGCACTTCTGTCCATCCTGGGAGAGGGATCCCTCCTCTGTTGCTCTCCCTAAGGTTTCTTCCTCTTTTCTCCCTGTGTGGTGGAAGAAAAACTATTCAATAGTATCGAGTGAGTCTAATAAACACTGAATACTGAAACAAGAAACATTGAGGAAAGAAGTTTGTCTTTAAAGTATTTATTCTCTGGCCAAAGAAGGCTTCACCGTCATACAGACTGCAGCGCAGTCTGCAGAGGATGACCCAAGAGTTCAGTTTGTCTCCTGCTCTTAAGCATCTCAGCACACAGTATGGGGGAACCTCAGGTATTTACATTAGATATAATTGATAAACAGTTTCAAGCTCCCCATTGAACCCCCCAGTCATCCCCTTCATCTTCTGAGCCTTGTCACACAAAGACATGTGTCTTTATTACCCTTGCCTATCTCTGAGAATCTTCACACCTCAACATTCTCTGGTTAAACTGCAACCCCCATTTGGTTGCTCCCTCTTATCAAAGCAAAAGGCCTGAGATACCCCATATGGTCCTGTTATCACTCTCCTTACACAATCATATGTCACATATATAGTTTTGTTAGTGAGTAAGGCACATAAACTAAATCACAGTAGAAATCTATCACAACTACATTTTCTATCACACCTGTTAAGGGTTTTTTTGGGGGGGTTCTCCTATTCCGATGTGAGGGTTCCAGGACAAAGGATGTCGTATGTGTACAGATGAGAAATTATGTCATGCTTGTAAATCGTTGTTGAAAATTCTAAGTTGTACTACTGTCCTGTTTAATATTTTAATGTGTAAAATACATTTTGATGTATAAATTTAGGGACAATCACTGATGAGTTCTCATTTGCACCCAACAGCCTGAAAATATACAGTAAATTGGCTCAACTGATTTGACATGTTGGTCCAAATATAGTGTCTGTAGTCTGGAGTTACATGTTGGTCATCTAAAAAGAATAATTAAATTAAAAACAACTGAACATTACTTTCTGCAACATTTTGCTGGTTTAATACGAGTCTAAAGTGGCTTAAGAACTTAAGGCAAGAAGGGTCATTTAATGTCACAGCACTTTTCAAACACAGCTGCAATTCAAGGTTTTATGGCAAGGAAATGCATTTGAAAGGTTAATATATCCAGCATCCACCAGCAGAAGTGAGAGCTGTAAAGACCCGCTGACGACATCATCAACTCAGTCTACAGAGACCTGAAGCCCCCCCCCCCACTCTGCTGCACAGAGCGCCAACACTTGTATATTATTAATTATTGTTAATATTATTTATTTCTTGAGATGCATCGATATCGAAAGATATTTCTGATTTTAGTCCAAAAGTGACTGAAATAGCTGAATCAGCCAACATGCAGATCTAGTATTGGATACCAATATTTAAATAAATAACTATTCAGTACATTTTTATCTGTATATTTATTTGTCTAATTTTGTTTTTAAAAGTTAGGAAAGCAATGTTTAAGTCAAGCCTGATTTTGCCTTAGACATAAAATAATGATCTTAGGAACTTCCACACAGTGAGGCATACAGCTTATTAATCTAACACTGGTATCAGATCGGTACTCGGTATCGGCTGATACACAAAGCCCAGGTTTCATTATCGGTATAGGGACGGAAAAAGTCAGATCATTGTATCTCTATTTATTTATTACTGTATTTATTTATAAATGTATACATATGTACATTTCAAAACTTAGGTATCATATATATATATATATATATATATATATATATATAAAAAGTGCTGGGCAACGATTAAAATTTTGAATCACGATTAATCGCATGATTTTCTGCGATTAATCCCATTGTTGTGCACAAAGTTCAATAATGAATTCAAAGTGTATTGCGCACTTTTATTTTAAAAGTACTGCAATATGAACAAAAGTGCAATAACATTTGGTTTGAAAACACTTTAAATAAATAAAGTGCTTTTTAACAGCAGTATTCCCTTTACACAGTAGCAGTTATATTTCTTGCACTATCTGTGCTAAGTGTGCTGACTTTATTTGAAACGTTCCACTGCTGTACAACATGAATAAAATGTTCCGCGCACGTTTCAGCAAAATGTTTGTCTTCTGTTTTCATGATAGTCAGAGCATGTGAATGCAGCTCCCACTGTTCATCAATATAATGCACTGTAACTCCGAGGTGATTATGGTTACCCAGCGATGTCCAGCAGTCTTCAGTGAGAGCAACAGTTGGTGCACTTTAGTAGTCCTCTCCTATTCATACAACTTGTGTATTCTTCTTGTGATGGTGCGTCTTGAGGGAGGCTCATACGTGCCGTCATTCGTTGCGATCCTAAGAACGTTCCTTAGACCGACATCTTCCACAAGACTAATCGGCCTGCAGCTTGTAGCTATCCACTTCGCTGTGGCATTTGTTAGCTTGTCTTGCTTTTGTTTATCTACACTTCTCCCACACGCTGCATCCAACGTAGTCTGCCGAAGCCTCCCTCCGTTTGTTTGTTTGGGTGATTTGCTGTCATCAACGGTGTGTATTGCATTTAAAAAAACTGCGTTAATGCGCGATAATGCGCGATATAGCTGTTCTCAGCGGGTACCGTAAGCCCTGACCCCCCCCGGTGATGGTTTACTGCCGGCCCCGCTAGCAACATCTTACATCTCCGAAATCATCGGCGCAGACTTTTAAATCGGCTGAATCTTGACAAACCGACCACAGATTTGATGCGTAAACAATTAACTTCTCACCTAAAAACATCCTAAAATTAATTTCAGTGACTCAACAACAGTACTATTTCGAAATTTCAACTTCCATTTGTGTTTCTCCTCTGCCATTGTTCCCTGTTGCTGGTGCAAAATTAATTCTGGGATATTTGGCTGTCCCAAGTACATACAAGTCACTTCCGATGCATCCCCTGTAAAATGGGCGGAGCAAGTTGTAAAGGACCTCTGAGAGTGTAGGGTATTTTAATAGATTGTTCCTTTTTTATGTATTTTATTTTGGACGTTTTGTCACTGAAGTCGGTGCATTTCCTGTTGCGCTTTTATTTTGAAGGTACAAAACCAGAACTAGGTAGTAAGATGCGGTATGAAACAAAAAGTCGCTAAAGGGACGGGAAAAAGTGATAAAAACAAGGAAAAGGTTACGGTTTTGTTTAGTTTAGCACCTGGTCGATATGGGCACAAGGTTAGTATCTGTTCAAGCCCATTCTTTGGAAAATTTTGTTTTAAGTTGCTATGGTTTTTCTGTTTTTTGTGTCAGCTCAAGCTAACAAACTGCTGTTTCCGCTCGAAGGCACCGCCTTGTGGTCAAATGTAGCATGTTAGAGGAAGGATAGGGAAGATGTTAAACAGTGTTCAATAACGTTTGTCTTTACTTATTTTTCTTCATAGTTCTTACGGTGTATTTAATAAAAACTTATGGACCATCAGTGCAAGACTCCAGACCATTATTCTGCCGGGATGCTACACAAGTCACATCCAGGCATTTGGACCGTACTTGGCTCGATGCGGACTTTTGAATTGGAACAGTACTTGGGCTGAGACTGATGACATTCCACAAGTCCACGAGAACACATATTGAACGCATATTGATAAAGGCCCAATAGGTTATATGGGTTGTTATCATTCTAAACAGTACAATGCATCTTATCCATATTTACAATTTGCATTCCTCCGGTCCGCTGGCTGAGCGTGTTTACTGACGTTAGCCTATATTAGCTTAGTTTAATTAAAACGAGTAGCCATACCGTGACAATTTGGCATTTTTTATGCCAAATTGTTGTAACTGCCGCGACAAGTTGTGGCAGCTGCCACAAGCAGTGGTGGCAGCTGCCACAAACAGTGGTAACTGCAGCAGCAGCTGAGCTTGCAACAGGAAGTGCCTGTGCTAGCTGCCACTGCCACAATTTGAGCCAGTTCCTACTGCTTACATATTGCTGCTCAGCAAACAGGGGAAATACCAAAAGGTTATTTTTTATTTAAGATAAATTCTCCTCGTATGGACTGTTGAACCTGTAGAGAAACCTTTCAGACGTAAGGAAGACAAGTATCCAGACATCCTCATCTACCCTATTATTTTATATAACTGCACCTTGTATGGGGTCATATTCATAATCACCCCAATTATAATGGAGTGGAGGCAGAAATCCCAGAGATAGACCGGCCATCTGAAAAAAGACAAAACGTTGGTTATTTTTACATTTGACATATGCTGTAAGCTGCTGAATTCTCGTTCCAGCGGGTCTCTGTACAACAGCGCCCCCATGCGGAGTAAACGACACATGTAGCCTACTTCCACTTGCAGGAATAGCTCATGTGGGGTTTGCGGTCTCAGTCTTTTGTTTCTTGTCTGGTTGTGGACCACTTTTAGATCATTCAGATAACTTCCCTGTGGAAACTACTGCTCCAGCTAATGTTAAACTATCAGCTAGAAACAAACGTTGTTTTAACCGTCGGATCAGTATCTCAAAAATACTACGAAATCCTAGTTAATGTTTTGTAAATAACTTTTACCTGGGTAATTGCATTACATTGCAATGTTTTCATCTAGCTCAATTAATTATACCAGAGAATACAGTCTTTGTTGAAAGTTAAGCATATAACGGTAAAATTGTCAGTTTAATACAAAAATGCCTATTTTTCCCGGTTTGATTTCAACGCCACATGAGAAGAACGGTTTGTTTTGGTCACATGACAGGAAGTATGTGTCGGACGTTCAGCGCTATTAGGAAGTGTGTCTATTTACAATGCAGCGACACACCGCTCTGAAGTCTCGAAATACAACAATTACCCATCAGTTCTTGGAGGATTAAGCCTGTTTTCAATGAAAACGCACGAGGTTGGATTCGTCCTTGAGTCTTTTTTACCGCCAGCTGTCTCTTTTTGGTTGTGAGTAACGTTACTCAACCTTCGCAAGCTAGTTTGAGCTAAGTGGCTAGCTAAGTAGGCTCACAACCTTGCCTTGTCCGTCACCACAACAACGCTGAGTTTTGTGTTGTGTGCTAATGGTGACAGCTTTTCAATACATCCGTTGCCATTGTCAATGTTAGTGAATGTCGGACCACTGCTTGGCAGTCCTCGGGGTGAAGTTGATGTAACTACGCTAACTGTAAAGTCCTGTCCTCAGAGGGTTTGACAGGACATGGTCACCTATTGACAGCGGCGTCTGGCTGGCATGGACTCAGGAAAGCTGGGTGGATGAAGAGCTAACGGCCAACTGTCGTCTTAGACGGTGAGTTGGCAACACTGTTTTTTCTATGTTACGATGCTGCTTTGATGCTAACTTTACTGAAGTTTAAGTTACTGTCACTCTGCCAACGCCGGATAAGAGAGGGCAGTCACTGGTAAGCCATCGGCTGTGATTAGACACCGTCACTCCTTTAATTCATCCTGTAACTAAATGTAATGCTGCCATTGATGAGATTATAAAACCACTATATCTCTACAGATTAATAAGACTTGTCCTGCGTTTGTCAGACATTGAACACCTCCCCTGTGAGGGCTTTAAACGAGACGGTCGTCAGAATTTCCTCCCACACCTTGGAGTAGCTCTCATCAGCCCTGAGCCATCAGGATGTTGGAGGGCCTTGTTGCCTGGGTGCTTAACACATACCTTGGAAAATATGTCAGCAACCTGAACACAGACCAGCTCTCCATCGCCCTGCTGAAAGGTAAACACGTGCATCCATCTTTCTGGTCACTGATTTTACACTTCCTCTTCTGTATAAAAGTCAGTTTGCATAGACTCAACACTTTGGTTGAGTAATCAATCAAAGTGATATGGATTTCTGCTGAACTACATTATTTCATCCACCCCATTTCTATCAATAAGGGAAGGCTGAATAACACAAGCACCTCTCTGAACATCACAGTACAGTTCAACAGAACCACCAAAATGACCAAAGCCTCTTTAAAACAGTTTCCTGAACATTATAATCTTGATGAAGGGAGGATTCATTGTAGCCAGGTGTACCTAATAAACTGGCCACTAAGTGTCTGTTATTGCAGAAACTGTTTTAAATAATTTAAAACCAGTGGAACGTTGGAGCAATCATTCGCTCACTGTTATAAACAATTGTAATGGGTTTATTTGAAATGATCAACATCTGTTGGGAAAGTGAGTCAGTCCATACTTGGCAAAGACGTGTTTGTCTGTTTCCTGTTGTTCCTCAGGTGCAGTGGAGCTGGAGAACCTCCCTCTGAGGAAAGATGCCCTTCGAGAGTTTGACCTGCCGTTTGAAGTTAAAGCAGGTGAGACACGCTGACTGATGACCTCACAAAGTTTAAACACAACAAACCTATAAACTATAACCAAAGTGGGGACTTATCTTAAAGGCAAAGGCTGCACATTTCCTGTATGGCTGTGTCTGAACTGCTCTCATCAACTCTCTGTGATTGGTCCATGTGTTTCCCTCAGAGTACTGTGCAGGAGCTATATGCTTAAGTTAAAGTGTTTTTTGGAAGGTGATGGATTTTAGTGATGAACTAAAACTTAACTAATCTGAAATAACATATCTAATCAGGACTCAGCAATAGGGATTGCCTGGGGAAAGTAAAATGTCATGTCGGGCTAGTAACTTGACAGATTGGGCAAGTGGTAATAAGTTAAACAGGAGCTGATGATGAAGGTAGCTAAGGAGTGAGCCATCTTGTTTCCTTCTCATCTCTGTTGAGTGTTGCACATGTGCAGTACCAATCGGACAGTCACGAAAAATGGTTACAGACAAAGTTTATGAGCTGAAGGTCAAGCGATAATTTTTACTTAGATAAAGATTAAACATGACAATTTAGTCTTTGCCTTTTATTTGATAACCGCTAATAAATAAAACAATTTGTATCGGAGCAAGTCAAAAGTAGATTTCTGAACCACTTGCTCGACGGAGCATATCTATTGCCTCCGCACAGCTCTCAACATGGAGACGGCTGAGCTGTTAAAGTGGTTAGCAGCTGACAGCAGTGCTATCAATGACAGCAGTGCTGAAAGAGCTAACAATGTTTACTGAGGGGGGCCAGAGGAGGGGTTACTACGCTTCCACGATGATACTGTCACTCGGGACAACCTTATTAGCTGTAACCTCCTTATGAGAGCAGTGCAGAGGGGCACACTCACATGCACTAACATGTGCTAAAAGCCAGCCCGGCTATGTCAACAAATCACAGAGAAGCTCTGATAAAACACACACACACACACACAGAATTACTTCTGACTGACGTTGAATTCATCACCTTTAACATTGAGCCCTGTATCTTTAATAGGGGCCATGATGTCAAATAGACATCACACACAGGTCATTGTTTTAACTAGCCCCACTTTTTCAGTCAGCTACTATGTTTGATTATGTTGGTATAGTTGATCTCGACCCAGCAGCTTGTTTCATTTTAACTTCTTTGCACAGTTCACACATTTCCTGTGTAAATTGTGCTTGAAAATAGAAGATGGACAAAATGTTTGGTGAGTAAAGCACGGTATGTTGGAGAAGAACATATTTTGACAGATTAATCGTAACAAAGTGTCTTAAAGGAAATGTCTTAAAAGGTCAGCTCATCTAAATCACTAAAATCCTACAGATTAGTAACACATGAAAGAACAAGCCAACATGAAGAATGTTAGAAAGGTATTGTTCCACCACAAGCTTCTACTGGTTTTTCTCTTTTGACTTGTAGCTGAAACGTCTCAAAGAGCCCGTCAGCAAATTCTGTCTATTGTAACAAACTGAATCAGGATTTTCCTGTCTTGTGACGTGTGCTCTAAAGTTAGGACGAAGGAGCAGCATTCTTCATGACACATACCTGCTTCCACTGCTGATATGAAATGAGTCTGAGTGAGTTTGAAGGGAAATTTTGGGAGTTTGATCTGTAAAAGAAAAAGAAACATCAGTGCTAGAGACAAATAAGGACCCGTCGAGGCCAATGGGAATAGCCTAATTTCTCATATCCTCCAGCATTGATCTGTTACATTTGTAGATCTTTATGACTCTTGATGCAACGGATACTATCTGCATCTGGACTCCTCCAGTCTTTTTTGTGGGGGGGGTCCCTAAAACCCTCTGACTCCATGATGGACTGAACTGTGCTTGTAGTCACACCAACAGCTGAATGAAGCACCTTTCTTTAAGTGTTCTGTATAAATACAACAGTAAGCTTCAGGACAAACTATATGTTAATTCAATAATTCCAGCGACAACAGTACATGTTCTAGACTTTACTCAAAAGCGTATGCTCGACATCAACAACAACGGCTACACGTCTTCCGTTCCTCTAGAACTAGCAACGTTACACACATGCGCACTGGTTAATTCAGGACTTAACAAACTCCCCTTTCTCTTTAAAGAAAAACATAGTCACAAAAAACAAACATTTGTTTTTTTAGAACCTTAAACAGATGAACAGGTTTAAACTTGCAACTTTAATGACTAGAGTTTGAGGGTAGTAAGGCTTTTGTTGATTAGCTCATTTAGCCTTTAAGTTGCCATACACCTTCGCTGAGAGCCCTCAGCAGAACAAGTGCAGATGTCCCCTTCTTAGTCATGCAGTCAGCGAGAACTCTCCTGATTCTCTTTAACTGTCAGCATATAGGTGAAAATCTTCCATTGTCTCCCATAAGCATGACCAGGTGTCCGCCTTGAGTGCCTCCATCTGGAAGGTTTCCTGACAAGTTTGTTTGCACAGTGTAGAGTCTGACCAGTAGCATGCTTTGTACTTGATGCTAGGATGGATATGTCACACATTATGTCAGGTCTACTCTGCCTTGCTTACCACAATATTTGGCCAATCTTCGACTTTAACATGTCAGTTTCCGTGTCTGTTAGAGGAACCTCTCGTTGTGTGGCTCTGTTGGGGTCCACAGGAATGGGTTGTAGATTCTTTATGTAGATACTTTGTTGCACTTGTATCTCATCCTCTAAAGAGTGACCTTCCATTCCAATGTAGCTGAAGCTGTTGTGCTCTTCACGTCCAACTTGAAAAGCAACTTTCAAGTGAGGGATGACTGTTGTGGAAAATGTTTCTGAACCACCCCAGATGAAATCATCCACGTGACAAGCAAGAAGTCCCATCACATTGTAGGAGTCATCCAGGCAGTAGAACACTGCTGGATCAACTTGTGACACAGTAGCTCCCAACTGCTGCATAGTGTCTTTCACTCTGTTGTACCAATACAGAGAAGCATCTGCTAGGCCATAAACACACTTTTTTAACTTCCATAGAGTTCCTTTGCTCTGAGCTTCTTGAGGGGGACGAATATAGACATTTCGGTTTAACTCTTTGCTTTGTTTAAAGCTAAGGCTGCTTTAATGTCCATAGAGTTTAGCTGCCATTTCTTTTGACATATCACTGCCATAATCATTTTTAGAGACTCCGAGGAACATGTAGGTGAGTCTTTTGGGAGCTCCTGAGTGTTCATTTCTTTAAAGCCTCTTGCAACTAATCTAGCTTTAGGTATAACACCATCAGGTGTCTCTTTGAGTGTGCACACCCACCTCGTAGAGATGCATTTCTGGCCTTCATCTTTCACCTCTTCAAACACATCATTCTTTTTCCAGTTGCTGAGTTCACTGTGTTTGGCAGACATGAAGGCATCATCATTCACATTAAGTATGTCTTCTTCAGGATGGCTAGCACATAACTCGCCATGCTCATATGGGACCACTTGAAGATTGTGTACTTGTCCTAAGTCAACAGAACCGGTAGTGCCAGAAATTTCCTCAGGCTCAATGTACTCCAAATTATACCAGTATTTGTATGTTCCAGTGGCTTTACCTGCCCTGCTGAGGATTTTTCCAGTGTGTGCTTGGCCACTCCCACTATCTGTGTATGTAACTACCTGTCCAGTTTTCAGACTAAGGCCGTCACAAATTGTGGTCGACTTGTTCTGTGATCCGTCAGATTGACCATGGCTACCTCCTTCTGGCTGTTTCGGTGTGTGAGGGGGTTCACTGTTATCCTCACTATTTGTAGGCGTCTCTTTCTCACTTTCATTTTCAGTGTCATAGTTATTCTCATTAAAGCCAGGTTCTGGTAATGTTGTATGATGTTCAGTCCCTTCCCTTTCTCCCAGCACTGCCTGTGGGCTATCTACTTTTCGAAGCCTGGAGTGATGTATGCGAACGAAAGTGCCTCCATGCCTCACAAATATCACTGCACCATCTTGGCCGATGACCACACCTGGACCTTTCCGTTCTGTACAATCCACCTGTTTGTAGTAGACTTTGTCCCCTGTTTCGTATCGGTCATCAATGGGCCGCAGTTGTTTACGAAGGGCTCTTTGGATCCTTTCAGAGCACTCAGCTTCTGTAAATGCTCTCCTTGCAGCATGTAATGTTGTGATATGCTGGGCTATCCAAGTACTCATGTTAGTACCTTCCAGAGCTGGTGGCTTATTAGTGAGAACTGAAGGCAGATTTGGGTTTTGTCCAAATACCAGCTGGTAGGGACTGTAGCCATGCACGTTGTGCATAGAGTTCTTTGCCATCAGGGCCCATCCTCCAGTCACATCCATTGTCCTTCTTTACTTTCATCAGGATTTCAGTGAGCGTTTGATTATGCCTTTCCAAAAGCCCATTGCTCCATGGGCTGTAAGCTGCAGCTGTTTTCACTTCAATGTTGAAGCTTTCAGCCATGTCCCTCACATCTTCATTGTTGAATTCACCCCCATTGTCACTGAACAGTCTGCGTGGAGGACCATGAACGCTTATCCAGCAATGTATAAAGTGCTTCACAATCTCCCTGGGTTTCTTGGTGGTGACGATGCTCCCTGCACTGAAGCGTGTGAAGTGGTCAATTGCATGCAGATACTACACTCCCGACTCTAGCTAATGCAAATCCACAGCTACAGTTTCATTGTAGGTTGAGGCTATGGGCAAACCCACCGCTGGCTTTGGTTTGCTATATCTGATGCACGTCTCACAGTTTTTTATGATGTCCTTAAGGATTGTGGTGCATTCATCATCAGCATTACCTGAGCCGGCTAGTAGTTTTTTCAGTCTGTCAACAGAGGCATGTCCAAATTGCTTAAGTAGTTTGAACAGAACTTTCTGTTTTTCTTTTGTTGTCATGTTTTCTGTCACAGTGAGAATGTCATCCTCATTCTGGAGCTCAAGTTCATCTTGGTTACTCTCATCTCTAATGTTCACACAATAATGTCCTGAAGATGTCAGCTTGAGTTTCACTGGCTGTTTAAACATTGTGGCTTTGTCATTTTCAATGTCTAAAACGGCACCTGCTCTTTTCAGTGAAGTTTTGCTTAAAAGCAATGGGATATCTACTGGGACCACTTCTGTTTCAATTTGACATCTAGTCTGTCCTATCATGGCTAGGATTTTCACTTTCTTTGCAGAATGAACAACTCTCCCATCACCAAACTTGAATGCTCTTACACTCTTTGTGTTCCCTTATTTTCAATAACTCACATTGTTAGTCCACTCATGTAATGATCAAGCCATTTTTCTCCACACACAGTTCTGGTGCAAGCTGTGTCAATTACAGCCGATCCTAGAGACTCCACCATGAATATCTCTGTATCAGGCAATGATTCTTTTGACAACAAAGTAATGTTGCATTCTTCAACATCTGTCACTTTCTCATCCTCTGTTAATTTTGCATGTTCATTTGTGTGAGGACAATCCTTTGCCCAGTGATATTACATTACATTACATTACAGTCATTTAGCAGACGCTTTTATCCAAAGCGACTTACAATAAGTGCATTCAACATTGGTAATCAAAAGAACTACTAGTCACCAGAAGTCATAAGCACATTTCCTTTTCCAAACAGGCATCTAAGAGCATGAAGCAGAGCATAACTCAGAGCCAAAGTACAGTGCAGAAACAAGAAAAACAGTTAGTGCTATAAGTAGTACGAATACAATAAGTGCAACAAGCTAGTATGAAAACAATAAGCGCTAAGTGGAAGGCTCAGGGTAGCACTTCCTGAAGAGGTGGGTTTTCAGCCTGCGCCGAAAGATGGGCAGCGACTCCGCTGTCCTGACGTCAGTGGGAAGTTCATTCCACCACTGTGGGGCCAGGACAGAAAACAGCCGTGAACGGGTCGATCGGCCGCCAGGACCTCTGAGCGACCGGGCAACCAATCGCCCCGAGGCAGCAGAGCGAAGTGGTCGGGCGGGGATGTAAGGCTTGACCATGGCCTGGAGATAGGAAGGAGCTGTTCCTTTCACTGCCCTGTAGGCTAGCACCAGAGTCTTAAACTGGATGCGAGCTCTTACAGGTAGCCAGTGTAGAGAACGGAGAAAGGAAGTTGTGTGGGAGAACTTGGGGCGATTGAACACCAGGCGAGCTGCAGCTTTCTGGACAAGCTCCAGAGGTCTGATGGCCGACGCCGGGACTCCGGCGAGTAGAGAGTTGCAGTAGTCCAGGTGGGAGATGACAAGAGCCTGGATGAGAACCTGCGCCGTCTCGTCAGTGAGGAAGGGACAAATCCTCCTGATGTTGTAGAGCAGGAATCTGCAGGAGCGTGTAACGGATGAAATGTTTGCCGAGAATGACAGTTGGTCATCCAGAGTCACACCCAGGTTCCTCGCAGTCCGAGTTGGCGTCACCACGGTATCATCAATGGTGATGGACAGGTCCCGGTGCGGGCAACCCTTCCCCGGGAGGAACAGTAGCTCAGTTTTGTCTAGGTTGAGCTTGAGGTGGTGTGTCGTCATCCACTTCGAGATGTCAGCCAAACACGCAGCGATGCGCGTCTCCACTTGGGTGTCAACGGGGGGAAATGACAAGACCAGCTGGGTGTCATCGGCATAACAATGGTAGGAGAAGTCATGCGAGCGAATAACAGAACCCAGAGATGTTGTGTAGAGCGAGAAGAGAAGGGGGCCCAGGACTGACGCTTGCGGAACCCCCGTAGTCAGTATGCGTGGTTCCGACACGGCCCCCCTCCAGGTCACCTGGTAGGATCGACCCGTCAGGTAGGATGCAAACAGGGAGAGTGCAGATCCGGAGACGCCCATCCCCTCGAGGGATGAGAGGAGGATTTGATGGTTCACAGTGTCAAACGCCGCAGACAAGTCCTGGAGAATCAGGACAGAGGAGAGAGAGTTAGCTCTCGCGGCGTGAAGCGACTCTGTCACCGCAAGGAGGGCCGTCTCTGTTGAGTGACCCACTTTGAACCCGGACTGGTGGGGGTCCAAAAGGCTGTTTTGGTGGAGATAGGAAGACAGTTGGTTAAAGACAGCACGTTCAAGTGTTCTGATATGTGCTTTGGTAGACGGCACATCTTGATCTTCTCCCAAATCTGTCGAGTGGATTCGTCCCTTGAACAGCCGTATGGATTTGTGGGCTTGACCTGATATTACTTTCATGCTTGCCGGTAAACCGTGTGTAGTAGGCAGAGTCGTCAGCTCCCTCTTGTGGAGAATTATCGCCAAAGATTCTCTTCAAGGCTGACTTAATGTTTACAAACGAAAGGTTTGGATCAGCGGTAAGTGCTAATTGTTTGTCTTTAACATTAAGTCCTGCAGTATCTAATAGCTTGAAAGCTAACACAGCATCTGGAAGCTCCATCTTGAACTTACGTATTCTGTTGTACCGGCGCTCAAACTCGACAATGTAATCGACCATGGAGACGCCATTTTCTCTTGCGATCCGGTCAAACTCTGTGTACGCCTCGTACTGGCGATCATTTTCCTCTTTCAAAAACACACCGTCCAATTTCGTGAGAAGTATATTCATTCCTTCATCGTCGTTCAAATACTCTGCGGCAATTTCTAGTGCACTGTCCATCGCTCTTCCCTTCAACGATAAAGCAACCGCCAAGGCCTTCTTCTTCTCCTCGAGGTCCGTCACGAGCCCCCAAATTTCAACCTCATTTTTCCAGCTCTCGTAAGACTTCTTCTTGTCAAACGGCGGCGGAACTTTGTAATTGCCAGCTGCCATCCTCTGCTACCATGTTTATTCAATAATTCCAGCGACAACAGTACATGTTCTAGACTTTACTCAAAAGCATATGCTCGACATCAACAACAACGGCTACACGTCTTCCGTTCCTCTAGAACTAGCAACGTTACACACATGCGCACTGGTTAATTCAGGACTTAACACTATACATATATATCAGAATCAGAAATATATTACAGTTTCTACCATTCTAGAGTAGAAATATATTGCATGGAGAAAATATAAATAGTATTTACAATATGTACTTTTGTATACTACAATATAACAAAAATACATATTGAAAATATAAGTTAATATGTAAATATACTTAAAACTTAAAAGGTAGGGCCACCTAAGACGCTAAACCCAGGCCAAAAAGGTTCCAAAAGCACTTGCTGCTGCTTGTTATCTGGACTGTGGAGGTTGGACAGGAAGAGGACAATGTTCAGACCCTCATGTTTCTGAAATGCCCTTTTCTTTCAAACCCCATGCCTCCAGTTTTAAAGCAGGCTGTCTGTTAAAGATTGGGGCATGGTTGAACAGGCTCATTTCAAACAACTCATTTAGCTGTTGAAATGTCAATACAACACTTCCAGCACAGGGTTGGAAGAGGTGATCCCAAACACCATCTTATCTGGATCAGAAAGACCTGATTTGCATCTTGTTTCCTGTAGTGTGATCCATGCATCACGTTGTGTCTCTCCAGGCTTCATTGGAAAGATTACTCTCCAGATCCCTTTTTACCGGCCTCACAGTGACCCATGGGTCATCTCCATGTCCCAGCTCTACCTGATCATCGGCCCCGCCCAGCAGCAGGAATATGACGGAGAGAAGGAGAGAGAGGAGGAGAGGGAGCGCAAAACACGCCTCCTCAAGGCTCTCGAAGACAAATTCAAAGTAGGTGGATAAACACTGTGGATCATAGAATGTTCTTTTGTTTGTCCCACTAATGGTACGATGTAGTCATCCATCTAGCAATCAAGTTTTCTGGTTCTAATGAGCATTACAGCCTCCAGAGTAACTAAACACGTGCAACATATTTTTGTTCTATATGTCATTTTACACCAACACAATTTATGTTCCTGAACTATTGTTTCTGGTGTTTTCACAAAGATTTTTAAACGTAAGACAAAGAGAGTATTGCTATTAGATTGTTCTGGTCGCAGCAGAATGGGTTTACATGTCAGAATTGTCATAAAAAAAGAATCCCTATTTTCCTATTTACTGATAGCCTTACCTAAGTCAAATAATGGAATCAAATTCTGTACTAACTTCTTGAACTAATCTCTGTTTGTTGCCTTCTTCACTTATTTTATTGTGTCTACTGTGTGTGTGTGTGTGTGTGTGTGTGTGTGTGTGTGTGTGTGTGTGTGTGTGTGTGTGTGTGTGTGTGTGTGTGTGTGTATATATATATATGATTGTGTGTGTGTTTGTCTCCTCCAGAGTGAGTGTGAACAGAGGGGAGAGTCTTACTGGTACTCTGCCACTGCCTCAGTGGTCACTAGGATTGTGGACAACATTGAGGTAAGCCATCCAACATTAGAGACTAGGGCTGGGACTGTATCAAAAACAACACATGTATCCCTTAGAGCCGTGAATCTTCACTGGGCTCAGGACTCTTAACCTGTCAATGATTCTCAATGTATCGCTTCCTCAATTTTCTATATTACTGCACATGGCTACATTTTCGTGAATTAAATTAAGAAACCTCTGTCACTGCATCGATGCAGAATCGTTCATGATCTCTTTTCTTAAACATAACCAGCTTCCTAGAATGGAGACATTTCCACACCTCTAGTATCCATTTATTCCAAGCCTGTTCTAAAACAACAGTCAGGTGCCCATTTCGGACATTGAAACAGGGTTTGCTTGCTGTAATTAGGGCCCGAGCACCGACGTAGTCGGAGCGGAGGACCTATTGTTATTCTAATGTTTTTTATTATTATTAGGGCCCGAGCACCGACGTAGTCGGAGCAGAGGACCTATTGTTATTCTAATGTTTTTTATTATTATTATTATTATTATTAGGGTCCGAGCACCGACGTAGTCGGAGCGGAGGACCTATTGTTATTCTAATGTTTTTTATTATTATTATTATTATTATCGTACCAGTTTCATCGCAAAAAGGAGGTGCTTGGGATACTGGGAATCTTTTGAAATTTGGCACAAAATTCAATCGTGGTGAAAATTCCAGTATTATTGGGGTGTCCAGCTGCAGCATGACATTTTGGCTCGATAGCGCCCCCTACAGAGTAGCCCCAACTTTGGGTTTCACCTAGCTGTATGAAATTTGGTAGGTATGTGGAACGTGATGGGACGTACAAAAAAGTCAAAAGGAGGTATATCCTAAACCAAACAGGAAGTCGGCCATTTTGAATTTTATGACGTTTTTGGACCGTTTCAAGGCGCCGTACTTTAACGAACTCCTCCTAGAGATTAAACCCGATTGCCTTCAGATTTGGTCAGTATGCTCTTGAGACCTTGGCAGTGAAACGATACTCAAAGATCAAAAAGTTATCGAACTATGTGTCCGTGGCGTGGCGGCAAAAAAACACCATTCGCCATGAAACAGGAAGTTGTTGTAACTCGGCTGTACATTGCCTAATCTGCTCCAAATTTCTCATATGTCATAACATCCTGACCCTGAACACATGTATATGACAACTTAGAATCATAGTAATAGCGCCACCTAGTGGCAACAGGAAGTCATAGGTTGTGTACTTTGACACCCTACTGCTCACAGATTAATCGGATCCCTCTCAAATTTTGTCACAAAAGCCTTAAGACCTTGATAATGCTTCATTGTGAAAATTGTAGGAAGTTGTCAAAGCGTGGCGACGTGGCGGCTCTGCGAATTTCGATCCTTCGCCATGAACGAATAAGCTGATGTAACTCGACTCCGCATCATCAGATCTTTACCAGATTTCACATGTTTGATTAAACTCCAGGCCTGAAGACATCTGCAAGCCAATTTCGAATCATAGTCATAGCGCCACCTACTGGCAACAGTAAGTTAAAGTCTTTATACTTTGGCTTGTTTCTCTTAGTTGGAAAATCAGATCAACATCAAATTTGTTCCACACAAATGTAAGAAGTTCATAATGCCAGTTCTCTAAGCTTTTGATGTTTCGTCAAACGCCGTTGCCGTGGTAACGCAGTCTTCGCCGTGAAAAACGATGGTCATTTGGAGAGGTTAAAAAAGCTCGAAACACAAGCAAACTTGACACACAGATCACATGGCCAAAATGTAGTTCTATAATATGATTTTATTCAATCAGAGTGTTAAATCAGCTCAATAGCGCCCCCTACAAAATTTCGACGAAGCAGCCCTCGCAGTACGTTTCACATAGATTAACAAAATTTGGTAGGCACATGTATCACATGTGGACTTAAATAAAAGTCTCTTGGGGCCATGCCCTAAACCCAACCAGAAGTCAGCCATTTTGAATTTAGTCTGAATTTCTAGTGTCGTTTTTTCAATTTCCAGGCGCTCTACTTTAACGAACTCCTCCCAGGGAACTAATCAGATCAACTTAGAATTTGGTCAGAACAATCTAAAGACCTTTGTGATTAAAAGTTACTCAAAGCTTGTTGTTTCGTGAAATGCCGTTGCCGTGGCGATGCATTCCTCGCCATGAAAAACAAAAGTGTTTTTGAGGGGCTAAAAATACTCAAAACAAAATCAAAGTTGTCACACACATTTAAAATCCTGAATGTAGTTATCTGATGTGATTTTAATGCTTCAGAGTGGCAACTCGGCTCGATAGCGCCCCCTACAATATTTCGACGATGCAGCCCTCGCAGTGCGTTTCACCTAGATGTATGAAATTAAGTAAGCAGATGTATCACATGTAGACTTAAAAAAAAGTCTTAGGGGTCCATGCTCTAAACCCAACCGGAAGTCAGCCAATTTGAATTTTGTATGAATATCTTGTGGTTTTATTTCCTTTTCCAGGTGCTGCACTACGAACTCCTCCTAAGGAAATAATCCGATCAGCTTAGAATTTGGTCAGAACAACCTAAAGACCTTAACGATTAAATGTTACTAAAAGCTTGATGTTTCATCGGATAACATGGACTTGGTGTCGCGTCAATTTTACATGATTCGCCATCATCCATCAAGCTTTTGTAAATCAACCTTACTTTGTCAAAACTGCCCCAAACTTGACATGCTTGATTGCTGTCATGATTTTAGGACTTCTGCATGCCAATATTAACTCATAGTCATAGCGCCACCTACTGGCAACCACGGACGTAAACAGAATTCTATAATAACAGCGGCCCAAACAGGGTTTGTGGGCACACCATGAGAAAAAGACTTCTCTGATCTAAATATGTGCAAACTAAGATGCTTGGAGAACAAAAGTTAATCAACAGTGTTTTTCAAACCATGTCAGTGGGCATTAGTATAAATGATCTGTCTAGAGCTTCTACATGAGAATCAGGTTAAATGTTACAATGAATGCTTCACACTACAATCTAAAGTTACAGAAGAGCTTAAAATGAAAACAGTGTCAAATTAAAGTGTTCAAGTAAAAACAAATGACACTGCTGTTCTGTTAACTTTCATGTAAGTCCAAATACAATCAGTAGGACACTGCAGGGAGTTGAACTCCATCCCAGTAACCTGACAGTCTGTTATGTTACAAATACTGAAGCACATTCACACGTTCATTTTCTTAATGATCTTAACAGGCTTACATTTATGATTGTATTGGAGGTACACTCAAAACATTTGAGGCTTAAGACCTGGCAACATGGTCTTGCTATGCTGCTGGTCGACGCAGGAAATATCATCTAACTTGTGCATGCAGTGTATGATGGTCACAGAAATGCATTGCCGCATCAACCAGAGTCCTGCCAGTACCCTCGACGTGTGTGACGTTGCGAGGGCCCGATCAATGCTGCTTGCAGCTTTAATTATTATTATTATTATTATTATTATTATTATCGTACCAGTTTCATCGCAAAAAGGAGGTGCTTGGGATACTGGGAATCTTTTGAAATTTGGCACAAAATTCAATCGTGGTGAAAATTCCAGTATTATTGGGGTGTCCAGCTGCGGCATGACATTTTGGCTTGATAGCGCCCCCTACAGAGTAGCCCCAACTTTGGGTTTCACCTAGCTGTATGAAATTTGGTAGGTATGTAGAACGTGATGGGACGTACAAAAAAGTCAAAAGGAGGTATATCCTATACCAAACAGGAAGTCGGCCATTTTGAATTTCATGACGTTTTTGGACTGTTTCAAGGCGCCGTACTTTAACGAACTCCTCCTAGAGATTAAACCCGATTGCCTTCAGATTTGGTCAGTATGCTCTTGAGACCTTGGCAGTGAAACGATACTCAAAGATCAAAAAGTTATCGAACTATGTGTCCGTGGCGTGGCGGCAAAAAAACACCATTCGCCATGAAACAGGAAGTTGTTGTAACTCGACTGTACATTGCCTAATCTGCTCCAAATTTCTCAGATGCCATAACATCCTGACCCTGAACACATGTATATGACAATTTAGAATCATAGTAATAGCGCCACCTAGTGGCAACTGGAAGTTGTACGTTTTGTACTTTGACATCCTGCTCCTCACAGATTATTCCGATCCCTCTAAAGTTTTGTCAGAAAAGCCTTAAGATGTTGATAATGCTTCATTGTGAAGATTGTAAGAAGTTGTCGAAGGGCGGCGACGTGGCGGTTCGGCGAACTTCGATCCTTCGCCGTGAACGAATAAACTGATGTAACTCGACTCCGCATCCTCAGATCTTTACCAGATTTCACATATTTGATTAAACTCCAGGCCTGAAGACATCTGCAAGCCAATTTTGAATCATAGTCATAGCGCCACCTACTGGCAACAGTAAGTTAAAGTCTTTATACTTTGGCTTGTTTCTCTTAGTTGGAAAATCAGATCAACATCAGAATTTGTTCCACACAAATGTAAGAAGTTCATAATGCCAGTTCTCTAAGCTTTTGATGTTTCGTCGAACGGCGTTGCCGTGGTAACGCAGTCTTCGCCGTGAAAAACGATGGTCATTTGGAGAGGTTAAAAAAGCTCGAAACACAAGCAAACTTGACACACAGATCACAAGGCCAAAATGTAGTTCTATAATATGATTTTATTCAATCAGAGTGTTAAATCGGCTCAATAGCGCCCCCTACAAAATTTCGACGAAGCAGCCCTCGCAGTACGTTTCACATAGATTAACAAAATTTGGTAGGCACATGTATCACATGTGGACTTAAATAAAAGTCTCTTGGGGCCATGCCCTAAACCCAACCGGAAGTCAGCCATTTTGAATTTAGTCTGAATTTCTAGTGTCGTTTTTTCAATTTCCAGGCGCTCTACTTTAACGAACTCCTCCCAGGGAACTAATCAGATCAACTTAGAATTTGGTCAGAACAATCTAAAGACCTTTGTGATTAAAAGTTACTCAAAGCTTGTTGTTTCGTGAAATGCCGTGGCCGTGGCGACGCATTCCTCGCCATGAAAAACAAAGGTGTTTTTGAGGGGCTGAAAATACTCAAAACAAAATCAAACTTGTCACACACATAAAATACTGAATGTAGTTATCTGATGTGATTTTAATGCTTCAGAGTGGCAACTCGGCTCGATAGCGCCCCCTACAATATTTCGACGATGCAGCCCTCGCAGTACGTTTCACCTAGATGTATAACATTTGGTAAGCAGATGTATCACATGTGGATTTAAAAAAAAGTCGTAGGGGTCCATGCTCTAAACCCAACCGGAAGTCAGCCATTTCTAATTTTGTATGAATTTCTTGTGTATTTTTCCCATTTCCAGGTGCTGTACTATGAACTAGTCCTAGGTAATTAATCAGATCAGCTTAGAATTTGGTCAGAACAATCTAAAGACCTTTGTGATTAAAAGTTTAGAATTCATCAAACATGGACTTGGTGTGCGGCCATTTTACATGGTTCGCCATCATCCATCAAGCTGTTGTAACTCAACTGTACTTTGTCAAAACTGTCCCAAAGTTGACATGCTTGATTACTGTCATGATTTTAGGACATCTGCATGCCAATATTAACTCATAGTCATAGCGCCACCTACTGGCAACCGCAGACGTAAGCAGGATTCTATAATTACAGCAGCCCAAACACTGAACTTAATAAAAGGGTTTGTGGTCACACCATGAGAAAAAGACTTCTCTGATCTAAATATGTGCAAACTAAGATGCTTGGAGAGCAAAAGTTAGACAACAGTGGTTCTCAAACCATGTCAGTGGGCATTAGTATAAATGATCAGTCCAGAGCTTCTACTCGAGAATCAGAATAAATGTTGCAATGAATGCTTCACACTACAATCTAAAGTTACAGAAGAGCTTAAAATGAAAACAATGTTAAATTAAAGTGTTCAAGTAAAAGCAAATTACACTACGGTTCTGATAACTTTCATGTAAGTCCAAATACAATCAGCAGGACACTGCACCCAGTAAACTGACAAGTCTGTTATGTTACAAACACTGAAGCGCATTCACGCACATTCATTTTCTTAATGATCTTAACAGGCTTACATTTATGATTGCATCGGAGTAAACTCAAAACATTTGAGGCATAATGCCTGGCAACATGATCTTGCTACGCTGCTGGTCGACGCAGAAATATCATCTAACTCGTGCACGCAGTGTATGATGGTCACAGAAATGCATGACCGCGTCAACCAGAGTCCTGCCGGTATCCTCGACGTGCGCGTAGTTGCGAGGGCCCGATCAATGCTGCTTGCAGCTTTAATTATTATTATTATTAAATATGAAGCTTTAGCAGTCTGACTTAGTCTAATCAAGTGAGTATCTATCTTCCAAAATGTGCACTAAAAACACTGTAACTTGGGAAGACATCCACTTTCATTCAGACTGTTGAACTTTGGAATACATTTTGGAGGAATCTTTTAATTTGTTAATGGCCAGTATGAACTTGAGGAACGATTCCAGCAAGTAAACCTTGAGTCAGTGTTCATATGGGTGCCTGGCTGTAAAAATATACTGACAACTGTTTATGATACAAAACAATTATACACAACATAAACAAAATTGAACCCATACAAACAGCATCATACCTGAATAAGTAAATACCTTCCGAATAGTAATTTGGTATTGCACGTCTGTTATTGTTGAGTTACAGACGGAACTTTGATTTTCTTATGCTTATTGCAGCTGAAGATCCAAGACGTGCATCTTAGATTTGAAGATGACTTCTCCAACCCAGAGAAACCCTTTTCCTTTGGGGTTTGCATCAACAACGTTTCTGCTCAGAACCCCTCCAAAGAGACGGTAAGTGTTCACTCAAAGGGACTTAAACTCACTCTTCATTCCTTATTTCTGTAGGCTTTTAGTGGACAAGAGGACCCAAACGTTTAGTGAAGCTAGTAATACATTACATTCACTGAAGAAGGGTTTCTTGTAGTAATAACTTAGTATCTTATATTTATGATAAAGGTATTCCAGCTCATATTGGTTCTAAATAGTTTCATTGCTGCTCTCTATAAAGGTCGATCCAGGTCGATGACAATTTCTCTATGGACAGTTGTCTGTTGTGTCTCTAAGAGAGAGTGGAAAATGTTGCACATGTGGCCTGCCAATACATAAACAGTTGTCAATTCATGATAAGATCTCTTAATTGAATCACTTCATATAAAATGTTAAGAATAGTTAGATAAATAAATAAAGCTACACGATGAACAGGCTTCAAATATAGCCTGTGTCGGTCAATACTGCTCCCAGGGATCGGCCCAAAGGTCCTGATCATCGGAGCACTCTTCCCTTTATTTATGAGAGCCAGATGTCGTAAGTATTGTAATGTTGTAGTTGACCACAGGTCTGTATTTGAGGTTCCAGATGTCGTAAGTATTGTAATGTTGTAGTTGACCACAGGTCTGTATTTGAGGTTAACAGGGATTTTCTTTTTATTTGCAGGTCCAGAAGCTCCTCCGACAAAAGCAGCTGGAGATAAAAGACTTCAGCGTCTACTGGGATACACAATGTGAAATTCTCGGAAAACTGCCCGCAAATCAGATCCAGGTCAGAGACTCGATGGACTTCAACATTTAGGCTCCCTGGAGACCGAGTATTAGATCTCACTAACGCACACAGCATGGCAGACAGCATTAATTGATAGGGATTTGTTGTTTGTACTTAGGGTTGGAAGTGACTTGTGCTTCCAGGTGTATTTAATCATTTAATGCCTAACATAGCTGGTGATTTTCAATAATGAATGATTGGTACTGTAAGGCCGGTCTGACCTGCCAGTTACACATCCTCTTGAATGATCCAGTACAAGAGGTAAAGTTCCATATGAGTGGTCTGATTGTTTGTTACTGCACAGGATGCGATGACCCAGTGCATGCAGAGCCGGGAGCATCAGTACATCTTTGAACCAGTGTGTGCCTCCGTGCTGCTCAGGAGAAACACTTCCAAGGAGCCTCTGAGGTCCCGACACACCCCACGGATTGAAGGCCAAGTTCAGTTGGAGCCCATGTGCTTACGCCTGTCACAGGTCTGTATGAGCCCTTCGTGGTCAACAATGGAAGTTGAATCAACAGGTTATATCTCTGAGTGTTATAAGACACCAGGCTAGAAGGCCAATGATCTTTTTATTTTTTCTGATTTTCCTATTTAAATAGAAACTGTTGAATTAATGAACGATTCACATTTTGATACTTAAAATCATTTACCTGTAGGCCCCTGGTGTGACTTTTCCATTTTCCAAAGTCAGCTAAGCACCTTATTAATGGGTTTTCTTTATTATTTAGTTAAGTTGTATTGATTCCCAGATGCACTGGTGTTAATTTTGATTATTGAATTAATTTTTTTGAGTTTTTTTTGTATAATCAGACCAACAGTGCTACAAAGCCAGTGATATTACGGTTAGAGGTAAGATTTAAAGGTTTATTTGAATATTTATATTATAATATTCAATCTTATGTTAGTTTTTTGATCTGCTCCTGTTCTAGTTGGCTGTTAATCCAAACACTTCTCCACGTTGACCTGTTTTTTTCATACAGTTGCACCCATTAAGCCTTTGTTAAGCTTCCATCAATGACACTCCTGACTCAAACATTTACAATTAGATCAACTCGGTAAATCCACCAGGTTCTCTCAATCTGGTAGTGAGCGCCTGTTTGCAGCATCTGACCAATCACAACCTTGGACAAGTCTGCTGTCAGCAGAGCGGCGCATTTTACAAATAAAGAGAAAACTATGATATCAGAGGAATACGTAGAAGATAAACACATAATTCAGGAAGGACAGCTGGAAGAAATCACTGACTGTGTGAATGTGTTTAAATGAATAGATTCATAATATCACTGCTTCATATAGAGCACGATAGATCTGACTATAATTACATGTGTCTATTCTCTTAAGTTAATGTGTTGCTTGGATGTATTGTTATTCTTTCAGCTGTTAGGCTGCTGGTGTGAAACAGACTTGGTAACAATTCAAATAAATATAAAAACATAATTCATGGTAAGAAGGTTTCCTTCCATAACTTATAATAACCCACAGCAAACATTAAAGTAACCGCAGCAGAGTAACGCTGCATCCAGTCTGTGACTGTAAGACAGGACTCTAACACGTCACACTGCAACACACGGCTCACACATAATGAATATATGATATGCATATATGATGAGAGAATATATACTGATTTGTCTGTTTCACACCGCCGGAGTTACAGATGAAAGAATTCGGCTAAAATATTGTCACATGCCATCAGAATACATCTGCAACACATGAACTTAATATAATACACACATGAAATTATAGTCCGATCTATCGCGCTATAGATGAAGCATTGATATTATAAATCTGTTCATTTACACATTCACACAGTCAGTGATTTATTGCCAGCTGTCCTTTCTGCATTTGTCTGTTTAAACTGTGCTGCTGTTAGTCTGAATTATGACTTTAACGTCTTCGTACGTGTAATATTATCCAAGAATTCAGGTACCGATCTGTGATTGGTCAGTAGGCGGTGCTTTTATACGAGTTGATCTCTAATCTCAAACATAACCTGCCTCAAAGCAGGTTAGGTGTTCAGAGTAAGTAACCATGGCGATACACCCCAGTAAGAAGTGAACCTTTGTCGTGGAACTGAAAACCAGAGTTACCCTGAAGTTACCTCACTAACCCCAAATCCTGCTTCATAGAACAGGCCTCCGGTAGGCTTTTAATTTAAAGCATCACTTACAAACAGTACTGACATCCCATATGTACAATAAAAGGTTATAGGTTGCTGTAATTGATGAGGCTGAGTCAGAGAGATCACATTGGGATCTACCAAAGTTCTGTTGAAGCTTCATATTAGCATTAGCTGAACTAGGATAACAGAATGAGGACTGTGGACTTGGTTCCTCATCACTTACATTGGAATTGCTTTCAGACAGAATCTCTTGCTAGGAGGAGAGACCAATAACTGGGTAGAGAAGAATTGTAATTAATCAGTGAACGCAAACAGTATCAGAGATAAGAGTATCTTACGAGAATGATACGAGAAGAATAAATCTTGTTTTTTGTTATCTACACTGCCATCTTGACTGTAAGGGAGGCGGGAGGGACAACTGAGTGAGATTCAAGTCTTGTTTGTTTGTGAGTGGAGATGGAGATCTGCATTCTACTGAGCATGCTGACAGAGCAGTGACTAAGTGTGTGTGTTTGTGCTCTCGTAGGTCCAATACCAGCAGATCATGGCTTTCCTTAAAGAGCTGGACCGTCGGGAGAGAGAGATGCTTTACCGGAAGTGGAGACCAAAAGTGCAGATTTCTGGGAGGTAAGTTCACTCTTATTTTATAGTGGGTGCAAACAGACATGTGATCCTTGAATCAGATCTGAGCCTGTATTACATTGTTTTTCCTTGCAGCTGCCGGCAGTGGTGGATGTTTGCCATCCAGGCCAACCTGAGTGAGATCAGGGAACAGCGGCGGCGAGGCAGCTGGGGCTTTGCCCTGCAGCGGGCACGAGATGCCCAGACCTACACCAGCCTCTACTTCAGAAGGCTAAAAGGAGTCCCACTGAGTCCTCAGGAAGAGGTACTACACTGTAATGATCATTTAAATAACTATATTGCTCATATCCTTAAACACAACCCAAATATGAGTCTGAACTACAAAAACTACCAAATATTGTTGTCATTTTGTCCCTCACATTCCATTTATTTTACCCACACAACTCATAAAACGATCTGATTTAACAATGTCACAAATCTAAAGAGGATGTACACAAAGCTTTTCCAACACAAAAAGCTTCAAACATTGAAGCTTTTTTAACAATGGATAGACCCAAGTAGGGTTGCAAAATTTGAGAGATATTCAAAATTGGAATTAAATGGAAATCAATAACATTTGCTCAGGCGGTATTTACCATGTTATACACAGATAGCAACAGACATAAATGTAAACCAGTGATGTGCGGTGAGGTTGGTGGCTGGTGAGGCACTGACCCTTTTAGAGTCAGATTTACAAATATATGAACTCAATAGAGAAGCTTAAATCACCATTCAATTGGCAGCTTGCACATTGACTACTGGTTGTTTTTCGTATTTCATATCAGCATTCTTTACACACACATAGGTAAGGTACATATTTGATTCCACCGGAAGCGTTTGCGCCACGATCCGGCTGCACATAGTGTTTATTTTGAAAAATTACCGGATGCTCTCTCTTTTCGGTGTCTGGCTTCCTGTCTGGGTCGATCTGCTCTGTGCAGCTTGACCGCTTCAGCGCGGGTCTGTCAAAAATAGACTAGGCGCGTATCTTTAGCGGAGCAAAATATAAGAAGATGAAGTGCAGCGGCAGAACAAGCATAATCCCGACCCGTGGGCTCTCGCACGCCCTCTTCTTTGAGGCAGAGTAGTGTTTGCCTCCCCTCTGCTTTTTCACTGCGGTTTCTGTCAGATCAGCAACACTAAATATGTTCTACACATACGTGAAATACATTACCTATTATATGGAAAGAAAGGACATATAATAAAAGTGTCTACAAATATTACAGTGGTGACAAACAATGAGAAAGCAAAAGGCACGCGCTCAACCCAGTTAATGAGGGATTCACAATCTGAGGTGAGGAACAGCTCGTCGCTGCCTCACCTCACGTGTCTCCTCTGTTTGAACAGGACATGCGCTAATACAGCGATTTTGATTATCAAATGCTTGAAATCATACAGAAATTACATGTATAGTACAAATCAGTAGAGAAATATTTATTTTATTTTATCATTATTACCTGCCTCCCCTGACCACAAGTCCCTGATGTAAACCCAATAACAATTTGAGTTTAACTTACATTTTTCCATCTATTGGCTTTGGTGGTAGTGGCATTGTTCTGGTAAGATGAGGGGGAAAGTACAGATAAATAGCTACGCAGGTTAATTAACCCTCTGAAGACTTTGTGCATGCACATAACATGTGAAATGTGCCATGTGGAGAGTTAGCTAGTACACAAGTAAACTAATGGCAAAATGTACTCAGACTCATTCTGGCAGACAATGTGAACTGTGTGCTAACTTAGGGTTTATAGTGGAAAACTAATTTATAAAAGAAATGTTTTACTTTATAAATGGATGAGATTAAAGCGGTATTAAAACGCCTCAGCTAGCATGCTACATGAAGTTACATCCCACATGGTCACAGCTAGCTAGCTAGCAAAAACTAGCAGGATGTGTTAAGAAGTTATAAACTGTTAACTTTATTTTAGGCTACTACTTTCTGGTTCACTGAAATATCATAAAACACATCAAATATATTCACTCCAGTAATATAAACTCACCTGAAAGCATGTAGCCCTTTGGCTCAGACTGTGCGGTACTGTTTGCAATAGTGTGGCTGCACAGAAGGCACTGCTAAATGATCTGTACATGTGATGGAAGAGTATTGCTGAATGCAGTGGTTACCATTCATAAGTCCCAGATTAAAAGGTGTGATTTTTGTATTGATTGTTTTTAATATGATCCTTTACTTTGTTTAAGGAATTCAAATGTCCGCGTCCATCTGATCTCTAAGAGGATGTCTTTTCTATTTTACAGTACTGCTGTGTTTTAATGAGTGAGTCCTATGTGGTTTGTATCTTGTGAATAGATACTGTAACAATCTCTTGCTACTCCGGTGGGTCTTGGGAGCACAATGATGCTGTCTCAGAGTCGGAGAGCGTTCACAAACGTTCTTTATTGTTATATATAAAACAGACTGGACTAGGCTGTGTGCTCTCCTGCCTTGCCTCCGAGGACACGCCGCTGGAGTTTGGTGTGGGTTGACCGTGGCTAAGTAGAGAGCAGGGCCGCTTTTCAATCAGAGGGTCGGCGGTACGATCCCCGGCTACTGCTCCACTAGTCTCATGTCAGTGTGTCCTTGAGCAAGACACTTGACCCCAAAATTGCTCCCGTAGCTGCGTCTACAGTGTGTAGATAGATACTGAATTGTAAGTCGCTTTGGATAAACGCGTCTGCTAAATGATCGTAATGTAATGTAATGTAATGTGTGGTCTACCGTCCTGCTCGTCCCACAGCCAGTCTGTGGCTCTTTCCGAGCTCTCTCGCGCCTCCGTCACTACCAGGGTTTAAATACAACAGGGTTTAAATACAACAGAGTGAGGCAAAATCAGGATGCGTTTCAGGTTTCCGTTCCCTGAACCACTCCCCCACTCTGTCCCCTCTGCAGCTGAGCCCACACATGCCCCGCCGCCACAGATACATACCCCATAGATACCCCATGTTATATTTCTTGGTGTGTTACCACTGACTGTTGATGTGTAGAATAGCATTACATCAATCAAAGCTTCAACACATTGCTCCACAGCACCACTGGTGCCCAAATGTTTCACAGGGTTCCTTGAAGCAGCAAAATGACCAGTGGAAGCAAATTCCCTCTCACAATACTGTGTGCTCACGTCTGACTCAAAACATTTGCATAAAGAGACACTAAGAAGTGTCTCTAAGAAACCTTCTAGAGCTGAAAGGATCAGTTGATTGAAAAAATTAAGTGCAGATAAGTAATTCATTGTTTAAGTCAAATCTCTGGCGTCTAGGCTCACAAATGTGAATATGTGCTGGTCGTCTGTGACAGTAAACACACTATCTTTGAGTTGTGGGCTGTTGGTCCGACAAAACCAGTTACTTGAAGAACTCACTCTGTGAGAAATTGTGTTTGACATTTTTTACAATTTTCTGGAAATGTAGTATAGACCAGATGTGATTCATTTATTTAAATGATTAAATTATGGAAAAAATCTGCACATTTAGCAGGAATGATAATAGTAATTAGTTGCCGACCTAAGTGCTGGGTTATACTAGAAAATAAGTGTTTTTTTCAGACCACGTCGGAAATCAAAAATGTTTCTAGTTGTTCTGGAAGGTGGAGTGAACAACAAACCGTGGATGTGCTTAGATACAGGGATAACGGAAACAGTGAGGGGTTCTTAGTTGTGTCAAGAAGTTCAAACCCTGGCTCCTTTCTTACCTCTGCAAAGCTAACCAATCACAGAGATGATGTACTTTCAAACACACTTCAGTGCACTGATGTCTGCACTTGTCTTCGTCACCTAGAGTGAGCTGGAGCGAGTGGAAGAGGAGCAGACGATAGAGGAGCTGCAGTGTCTCAGAGAAATTGTCCACGACTGGTTTCGAAAGCAGGAAGAGATGGCAGAGGTGAGTTGAGATGATTCATACACAAGTCAGTCAGTCGTGTATGAAATAAAAGTTCCAACATGTCAAATGATCTTTGTGGGAAGAGAAATCCCCTTCTACCTTACATTAAACTCTTGTTAACTTAGCTTTCAACTGATGACACAAAGATGACCGCTCACAATCATCCATCAAACATTCACTGATCCTCTAAAGGTGTCTTAGTTCTAGTTTCAGTCTGTGTTCTTCCTCTGCCTTTTTTCCAGAATGTGCGAGAACCCAGCAGTGACCCCCAGCCCTGTTTACCCACCACATCCATCCCCAAGAGTGGGAGCTCAGGAATGATCCAGTACCTGCAGTCTTGGTTCCCGGGCTGGGGGGGCTGGTATGGAGACTCCCAGGACCCAGACAGACCTGAGGAGCTGCTGCCAAGCCCATCCTCTTGGGACATTTTAGGTGAGAGACTCACTCCGGTCTGGGGCCAGAGAAGGGCTTCAAATTGAATTTGCATTATATATTCTGTTACATCATATAATTGGTGGCAGAAGTCTAGACTCCGGTATAATAAACAACATTTTTTAGATTTATATCATCTGGTATTCTGTAGTGTTAGTTGAAATCTTATTGTGTGCCTTCTGGCTGCAGACCCTGATGATATAATGCTTCTCCAGCAGAGACAGAAGACCTGTTTGACCCGTTGGAGGACTCTCACACTCTGAACACATTCACCAGGCGTGATCACCTGTTTGCCCGGCTGGAGTTCTTACTGGAGAAGGGTGGAGTCACACTCTCCCACCAGGACAGGAGGGGGGACGCACTGCACGAGTGCGGAGTCATCCAGTTGGAGTTCTCAGGTACACAGACGCACTGTTTGGACAGATGGACACATGTAAAAGGGTTTTCTGAGTTAAGATTGCATCAATATGCCTGTTTGATCCATATCAGTGGAGTCAGACATTTTTAATGCCAATAAAATTCTCTCACCTTTATTCACTCGGGGGAGTTTTTCTGAGAGCAATGCTCTCCGAGAACCTGGTGATCACATTCACACAGTTCCAGTCATACCTGGAAGCTGCCCAATACAGACAGTCTGATCACTGAGCAGATTAAGGGCTTTGCTCAAGGGAAACTCAGTGGTGGTAGTGAGGGAGAGGCAAGCGCTGCTTTTCACTTTCCACACCCAGATTTAGGAACCTTTAGGCCACCACTACCCCATTAGTTAGGGGTGGGTGATATGGATGAAATGTTGCTGTACCATAATTTTGTATAACCATATGGATCAATATCATACATTTTTTTCCATTCAATATTATACAAATCAAGGTTTTTAAAAAAAAATGATGCCTAAATCCAATACTATGTAACTTATTAGTTAAGCTTATTGAATCGCCCACAACAACCTTGGGACATCTGATGGTTGACCAATTGATGATCATCTTAATATATATACAGTCAGGTCCATAAATATTTGGACATTGACACAATTTTCATCATTTTGGCTCTGTACACAACCACAGTGGATTTGAATTGAAACAATCAAGATGTGCTTTGAGTGCAGACTTTCAGCTTCAATTTAAATTTTTGGGTATTTACATCCAAATCAGGTGAACGGTGTACGATTTACAAGACGTTTTATACGTGGTCCCTCCCTTTTGAAGGGACCAAAAGTAATTGGACAATTGGCTGATCAGCTGTTTCATGGCCAGGCGTGTGTTTATTCCCTCATTATTTCATTAACAAGGAGCAGATAAAAGGTCTAGCATTTGGAATCTGTTGCTGTCAATTCTCAATATGAAGTCCAAAGAGCTGTCGCTATCAGTGAAGCAAGCCATCATTAGGCTGAAGAATCAAAACAAACCCATCAGAGAGATAGCAAAAACATTAGGTGTGGCCAAATCAACTGTTTGGTACATTCTTAAAAAGAAAGAAAGCACTGGTGAGCTCAGCAACACCAAAAGACCCGGAAGACCAAGGAAAACAACTGTGGTTGATGACCGAAGAATTCTTTACCAGGTGAAGAAAAACCCCTTCACAACAGTTGGCCAGATCAAGAACACTCTCCAGGAGGTAGGCGTATCTGTGTCAAAGGCAACAATCAAGAGAAGACTTCACCAGAGTACATACAGAGGGTTCACCACAAGATGTAAACCATTGGTGAGCCTCAAAAACAGGAAGACCAGATTAGAGTTTGCCAAAAAACATCTACAAAAGCCTGTACAGTTCTGGAACAACATCTTATCGACAGATGAGACAAAGATCAACTTGTGCCAGAATGATGGAAAGAGAAGACTATGGAGAAGGGAAGGAACTGCTTATGATCCAAAGCATACCACATCATCAGTGAAGCATGGTGGTGGTAGTGTTATGGCGTGGGGATGTATTGCTGCCAATGGAACTGGTTCCCTCGTATTTATTTGATAATGTGAAGTGTTTCAGGCAATATTATCTGCTCATATTCAGCCAAATGCTTCAAAACTCGTTGGACAGCGCTTCACAGTGCAGATGGACAATGACCCGAAGCATACTGCAAAAGCAACCAAAGAGTTTATCAAGGCAAAGAAGTGGAATGTTCTGCAATGGCCAAGTCAATCACTTGACCTGAATCCAATTGAGCATGTATTTCACTTGCTGAAGACAAAGCTGAAGGGAAACTGCCCAAGGAACCGGCAGGAACTGAAGACAGTTGCAGTAGAGGCCTGGCAGAGCATCACCCGGGATGAAACCCAGCATCTGGTGATGTCTATGGGTTCCAGACTTCAGGCTGTCATTGACTGCAAAGGATTTGCAACCAAATATTACAAGTGACAATCTGATTTATGACTATGTTACTTTGTCCAATTACATTTAGAGCCTTCTAAAGGGGGGACCATATATATAATGTCTTGCAATTGCTACACCGTTCACCTGATTTTGATGTAAATACCCTCAAATTAAAGCTGAACATCTGCATTTCAAATCCATTGTGGTTGTGTTACAGAGCCAAAATTATGAAAATTGTGTCAATGTCCAAATATTTATAGACCTGACTGTATATGTCATCATACTTGCCAACCTAATTGTCAATGTTGTATTTTGATAATTGATGGTTCTATTATCAAGATTAACCATTCACTGGTTTAAGCTGCTTTTTCTGTTTTATATATTTAACTGAATGTCTTCCTGTTTTGGACTGTTAATCGGACAAAACAAGACATCTTAGACCCTTGATGGGCAATTTTCACTATTTTCTGACTGTTTATTGAGAACAAAACATGAATCAAATCATTGTAAAGATAATGAACAGATTAATTGATTAATCGTTAGTTACAATCCAAGAGATTGTACGGGTGAAAAATGAAGGGCTAGAGGGTTGTATGTGATTTGTAACCCCCCTCTATTGGTCGAGACACAAAATGTTAACAGTGTTATTGTCCCATAGACTCAGAGCATGTGCACTGCTGCCTCTCATTGACTGTGACCATGCTTCCACAGGGGTGAAGGTGATTTTGGAGTCCCTCCCTCGCTCTGAGTCCTCCCTGCTGTCTGTTAAGCTGGGTGGTTTGTTCCTGAGAGACTTGACTACTCAGGGCACCATCTTCCCTGTCCTGGTGTCTCCCAAAACGGTAAGCAGTGATGGACCGGGCTGGGCACAGAGCTCATAATGTGGAGAAAAGTTTGAAAAGGTCCAAAAAAATGTGTGTTATTTTCTACTGTGTGTTGTATCATGCTTATTGTATTTTCAACATCTGTCACTTGTTGTAGGACAAAGTTGTTGTTGCCATGAACCAGCCATCCGGCCAGTCCAGCAGTTCCTCTGGTAAGATTTCTCTTTTCCTTTTTAATGATATGTGGCACTACAAAGACAAATTCACAAAGAGCAAGCTTTTGCTTTAGTGTTGAGAGTTTTATTGCAGTAAATAAAGCTCACATTTGCAAATGCAGATATCCCAGTTGGCTGGTGAGATCTGAGAGAGAGAGAGAGAGAGAGAGAGAGAGAGAGAGAGAGAGAGAGAGAGAGAGAGAGAGAGAGAGAGAGAGAGAGAGAGAGAGAGAGAGAGAGAGACTAAATGCTGTTCAGATGAGGATACTTATACATATTTTTACCCTTGGCAGGTCCTTAAACACATGTGCTTTGTCTGTAGGTTCTTTACATCATGTCTGGCGTGTTTCTTTCTGCCTCTAATAGTTACTAATAAATAGTAATAGTTGAAGGCTTCACTTCATCACTTTGCTTCTGACAGCACTGGTTTCCAGTCACCCCTACTAGAGTAGCTAAACTCTGGTTACGTTGCTCACGAAATATGCACAGTTAAAAATATTATGCATTATTATACATTAAATCCAGCATCATATTGGAATAGAAAACTCCACCTTGAACAGACATTAAGTACATTTTACTGCATTGTGCTGATTATAATGTTCTTTCACTTGAAGTAATCATTTGAGTGCTGGACTTTTACAGTTCACTGTGTACTGTATTAATAGTTTTACTATTAATAGTTAATAGGTTTAGCTAAGAAAAATGTTTGGATACTTCTACCACTGCTAATACCAACATTCCCAGGGCCTTTGCCTGGGTCCTTCAAATCACTAAATCTGCCCCTGAAAAACACGCCCAGGTCAGAAGGTTGGTTCGAAACATCAGTTTGATCAACTTTAGTAAAAGTTTATTAATATTGAACATGTCGCATGTCCAAATTGCACTGAATTCGACAAAGCACTCCCTTGGGTCCCCAACAATACACCCACTAAGTGTGAAGTAGAATAGATGAGCGGTATGTATATGACATACAGAAAGACAGCTTGCTATGCTGTTATTCTGTCTTGGTCTGTGTGTAATGACATAGCAAAAAAAAGGCTAACATGTGTTTTAAATTGGAGACTGATGATAAATCATTGAGTCCATCCAAAATGTTCAGTCAGTGTGGTGTAATGACATATCCAGCCTCTAGGGGCACTTACAGGGCTTTTTACTCTTAGTTTTGTTTATAAGCTACAACATCTCTTACAGTATGGATGTAGGAATAATCCAATTCTGGTGGCAGTGTGAGCATTAACGCACCATACTCCCACCAGCTTTCAATGAATACATACCAGTTTGTTTTGTTTTTGTGTTGTCAGGATGCAATGCAGAGTGCTCCCCATCACCAGTGTTTGAGATGATTTATGAGCGTAACCCTGTGAGGTGTAAGTTTGAAAGGAGACTGGAAGTGAACACCAGTCCATTGAACATCATCTACAACCCACAAGCAATCAAGAAAGTGACTGAGTTCTTCTATAAAGGAAGAGTTCATACCTCAGGTAAGTACTGAAACTCACTGCCCCTTTTTGGAGTCCATACTTACATTTTGTAATGTAAATACATTACTCAGCACAATTTTATGGACATTATATTCACAGACAGATACTCTTAACTGTTTCCTTTACAGAATTTTTTTAATTTTAAGAAGGAAAGTTTTTTTTTTTTTTGTACTCTTAAGTCTCTCTTTATACCAATCAGAGCTGTTTTTAAAAGTAAAATAAACTGATTTAAAGAAGTGCAACACTAAACAAATTCAAACAATAAGGAAGGTAAGGGATTTTTGTGCAGCAATGCTGAAAAAATTACTGTCCTCAAATTTTATTCCAAGTGGGAATTTTCAAATTTCCCACTAAATTCCAAAACAATTCTGATTATTAAAAAATACATTTATGTGTGAACTCTGATAAGAAAAGTATAGACATTTGTTAAATCTTTCACCATAGCTTCAAAGAAACATTACTCACCCGCATTCTGAGATCATTCAAACCAATAATAGTATAATTCCTCATTTACTTCTGATACATTTGAATACCAGCAGATTCCTGTATTTGAAATATATGTCTTTGACCATTAGGTTTTGGATATCAGTCAGAGCTGGAGCTGAGAGTGGCAGAGGCTGCCAGGAGGCAGTACAATAAGCTGAAGATGCAGACCAAGGCAGAGATCCGACAAACCATTGATCAGCTACTTGTGGGAGAATTTATCGTAAGAGTGATTCACTGGATGTGACATGAGATAATTGGCAGTTGAATCATTTCTACATGCCACTGATGTGTTTGCTTTGTAGGAAAACAGTAAGCGTTGGACCATGAAATTGGACATCTGCGCACCCCAGGTGATTTTCCCTGATGACTTCCAGTCAGAGAACCCGATGCTAGTTGTTGTTGATTTAGGCAGGATTCTTCTCACAAACTCTCAAGGTAAAACAGACAACCATTTTACCAATTAAAAAATTAAAATTAAAGACCCAAATATCTTCATTATTTTGCTTATAGAGGTTTGTAACTCAGGTCATACCTGTTATTCCTTTTCTTTGAAGATGACACTAAGGCCAGCTCAGAGGCTACTCCACCTGAGAGGGAAGACATGAGTGATGATGAGTACCAGACACCCCTTGCCACCCCACCAGAGTCTCCACCACCTGAACTAGACATGCCTTTAAAAGAACAGCTCAAAAGCCCTGACCTTCCCAGCCTCAGATCCCCTGAAAGTACACAGGCCTACAGCAGAAAGCTTTACGAAAAATACTCCTTGTCCTTTAAGGATCTCCAGATAATGGTTGGTCGCTGTAAGGACAACTGGAAACATCTTCAAGAGAGTGAGGTAGGGCCTACTCACGTGGTAGAGAAGTTTAATGTGCTGCTGCAGCTTGAGCAGAGACTTCGCTACACATCAGACCCCCAGCTCCCTGGGGCTGTGCTGTCAGGGACTCTACCAGACCTCAAGGTCCATATCAACCTTGAGAAGATGACTGCACTTAGGAGTTGTCTGGCTAGGCTTAGCAGTCCATCTGTGAGTGAAGGGGACAAAAGCCAAGAGAGAAGCCCACATATAAAGTCACCTGACCCCCTTACCCTCCGTCATGACAAGATTTTTCAGAGGGAGGACAGCTCCTGGAAGCTGCAAGGCTCAGCCAAGAACCTGACCCAGAGCGTGATGACTTTAGAGCAGCACACACGTGAAGTCCTGGTGGAATCCCGTCTACTATTAGCTGAATTCAACATTAACTACATGCAGCTTGGTGTAGAAAGCGACGGCCGCTACATATCTGTTCTCAAGGTATTTGGCACAAATGCTCATTTTGTCAAGCGCCCTTATGATGCGGAAGTCTCTCTGACCGTCCACGGTCTTCTGCTGGTGGATACCTTACAGACCTATGGCTCAGACTTCGATCTCCTTGTGGCTTCTCATAAGAATCTCAGTTTTGACATACCGACGGGCAGCCTCCAAGAGAGCCAGCCTTCGTCCCCTGTGTCTTCTGATGGCAGGTCCCCTGAGCATCAGGGCCATCATACGGAGTTGTCCTCTGGTATGCCCATGGATAGAATCTCCCCCTTCAGTTCTTTTCTCAAAGACCAGGAGGCCCTCATTAAGCTTGAATACCAGTTTGTGAGCTCAGACTGCCCCTCCATGAACCTGGACAGCTCCCTTCAGGTGACAAGCATGCAGGTCAATAACTTGGACATCATTCTCAACCCTGAAACCATGGTAGAGCTGCTCAAGTTCCTCCAGAAGTCTTTTCCCAAAGAGGAAAGCACCTGGACATCGTCAGTGCAACAACACACAACACAGCCTTGCAGTGAGGAAGAAGAGGGTACATATCAGGCCACCTATGACCAGAACAAAGAGCTGACCGTGGAGATCCACCGTCTGAACCTGCTTCTCCTTCGGACCGTGTCCACTGGCACTGTCCTGGGTGCTGAGAAGAAAGGGTTGAAGATTGCCACTGCCAGCATCACTGGCACCAAGGTCAATGTGTCCATGGGCAGTCGGTTGGACATCAATGGTTCACTCGGGTCCATGCAGTTAGTGGACCTGACCCAGGAAGGAGGCAGAAGCCAGTTTGTGGTCAGCATTGGTAGTGCTGACAGTTCCTCAACACTCGGCGGAATAACATTCCTTGCTGACACAGGAGGTTCTCCCTCAGAAGCTTTAGATTTTCGCCTTATGGAGAAATCCCAAGGGGAGTGTTCCTTGCAACTTCAAATGGCGTCCTTGCACTATAACCACTCAGCCAAGTTCCTAAAGGAGCTAAGTCTGTCTGCTAATGAGGTAGAAGACAATTTCCGCTCTATGCTGAAAAGTGCTGCCACAAAAGTGTCAACAGTTCTAGCCACCAAGACGGCAGAGTACAGCGGTAGGGTTTCGCTCTTTGAGACTCCCTCACGGAGAACTCGAACTCAGAGTCAGAGCTGGCCTTATCCATTTGAGGAGGAGGAGGATCTTCCAATGGAAGAACCTGAATCCGCCTTAGACACATTCTTGGTGAAGCTGACTCTTAATATCAGCATTGAATCACCAGTTGTGTCCATTCCACGTAAACCTGGACACCCTGAGCTCTTGGTTGGTCACCTGGGCAGCATAACAATCCAGAATTTTGTTACTGGACAAGACTCTGAAGGAGAGAGGTTGCAGGTGTTGGTGAGGGATATTCGACTGTATTCAGTCAACATGAGTCATTTGGTCTTGAAGAGGGCACTCAGAGGGGATAAGGCTGGCGGAATGTCACCATCCCACAATGGAAGCATCAGTCAGGATGAACCACAGTTCACACGTCATGACTTCTTTGAATCCCTCAGCCGTGGAAAAGGTGAGAATGTTACAAATGTGTTAAAATGTGCTTGGTAATGCAAATAATGCAAGCTTACGTTTTATATGCAGCTTGTGATCCATGCTCACATAATCCACTTTCTTCATCAGCTTTCCATATATTGAAAGACACCACTATACAGTTCACCCTGGAGAAAGTTCCCGTTGATGAAGACACACAGTTCTCATTCCTCACCGCAGAAGAGCCCTGTAAGAGCACAGGGTTACTGAGGATTGAGGGCAAATTTGTCAACCCTGTTCAGGTATACACCATATCATTACTGTAAATTCTCAAATAATATACAAGTCTCAAATACTAGCAGTATTTATATAGTTTCCAGCATGAACTAAGAAACGTCAGTTCCAAATAAAGGCCTTGTAAAAAAGAGGGAGTTAACTTTATTACAATGGCTCTTCAGTAAACCACAGCACTTATTCCATCAGTACAACAGAGTCATGTCATGCTCTAATCACCACTCTGCTGCTCTCTTATTGTTTTTAACAGATATACTGTTCTTATTCACTCTTTATTTCCAACCTACTCTACCGCTCTTTCTATTATTGTTAAACTACAACTGTTATTGTCAATTTTTTTGACAAAGGCATCCAGGAAAGAGATTATTTCCATTAAGCTACTGGAACGTTCTTAATGTGATCTATGCAGGAAGTGTTGAGTTTCATTTATTTTAACTTTGCACTGAATGAAAAAAAACGACAAGAAGAACAACTGGAATTATTTAGAAAGAGATTGTTTTCACTTTGGTAAGAAGAGCAATTCAGAGCAACAAATTGTGAGTATAACATGACTTCTGCTGTAGAATGATGCTCTATGGACATGAACCTTGTCCTGAGTTAATCAAGACAACACATAAACAGGTAGTGTAGAGTTTGCATCAACAGCAAATCAAAAGGCTTCTTCCTGAAGTAAACTGGGGAAAATTAGGAATAACGACCCGTCTCTAATATAAACCTGTTTTAGACAAAGGCCTGGTTCCCTCTGTAGTTGAAATCGATAAAACCCCCAGACAATATGTGATCATTTAAAGTACAGTATAGTAGATTACATTGCAACTTAAAGTAACTTTAGATGTAGCAGCCATCTTCACACTCGATTTAGAACAGAGTTTTTGATCAAAGTTTTTCAAGGCCCTGCACATCCATGGTAAACTCTCACTGGTGGTAATAATAATGGTTTTGGCTCATTAGACCACATATCATCAGCTCTTATTAGGGCAGGACACATCACACCTTTATTATTCCTGTTAGAGCATGGAGATTGGTGACCATCCAGCATAGCTCCACCACCCCCTATAGTTGAACAGAGGTCTAATCAGCCAGAATATGTGAAAACATCTGTTCAATTAAGTTTTTGATTTGGGGTTACTGACTGGTTATTAATTGTATCAATATTTGACACTCTGGTTCTAGGTGTTCCTGTGCAAGCCTGTGTATGAACAAGTCCTCCAGACATTGGACAATTTGTCCTTGATTGAGGAGCAACGTGTCACACCCAGCCAACCGCCCACACCCCCTCCACCAACTCCTTCCTCCACCAGACCACACCGTTTTCCTGACCCCCAGGGAGGGCTTTTTGCAAGGGACCCTCCCTATCTCAGCTTTTCCCACTCGTCGCTCTCCTCCCCTTTGCCTCTACAGTCTCACCAACCCGCTCTTCACACCTCATTCACCCAGCTAAAAGTCACCTTACACGTGGCAGAACTGCAGGTCCAGCTCAGTGCAGATCTGAGTCAGGGCTCCCAGGGCTTGGTCAGCCTGCGCTTCCAAGATCTGAAAGGAGACTTTACCAAAGACCACCCTCATCTACTGGCAGTCCAGCTGGCTCTGCGCTCGCTGTTAATGGAGGACCTCCTAGAACAGAACCCTGAGTCTAAGTACAAACATTTGATGGTGTCTCGAGGAGCACCCAAGCCCTCCACCTTCAGTCCAAAGGAGTACCTTTCCCAAAGCTGTCCATCAGCATCCAATGCCCTGTTCCCAGACATGCCCCGCTCCCTGCCTGCTCACATGGAAGAGGCCCAGAACGTCTTCCAGCTGTACCAGAGGCATCCCAGCACCCCTTCAGCTAGCAGTCGCAAATCCAAGAGGGACCCGGAGTGTCCCAGCACTCCACCTCCCTCTCCTACCCAGCATACACCGTCCCCCCAGCCACCCCCAGACTTTGATGACTCTTTAGTTCATATCAATGTGCTGCTGGTGGACCAGAACCACCCAGAGTTCAAAACACGCTATGGCAGATTGGGCCGAAGCGTGGACGTTGACTTTAACTGCCTGGACGTTTTGATCACACTGCAGACCTGGGTGGTTATCCTAGACTTCTTTGGTATTGGCTCCACGGCCAATAATCATGCAGTGAAGGTGTCCCCAATGTCACCTCCTGCTGAGCCCGGACATCCACTGTACGAGCCAGACCTTAGTGAGGAGGAGACCACAGAGGCCGTCAACACTAAAGTGGACCTGAAGGTAGGTCACTGGACCGAAATGGCTACTCGTGCAATAGATGCTAAGAGGCTAAGCCCTGCACTCGCTGAAACACCAGAGCATATTAATGATGGCGCTCATAATTCTGCAGCAGCAGGAATGTAGTGGAAGCACTGTTACATATTGTTCAGACATTTATGTTGCACAGAGGATGAGAACTACTGACTTTGGTGATCCACTGACGTTTCCTCCAGCAACACAGCAGGTTCACAGTTTTGATTGACATAGCTCAAAAACATTTAGATAGATTTGCAAACTATTACTAGATAGTTATAGTATATATGACTGTAGCGGCTTTATTTCACAGAGACATTCTTTATAATGACGGATTATTGGATGGTAATACAACATCCAGTGTGGTGAATACTAACTTATTCCTCTGAAAGTGTTTCATTGTTATTTCTAGTCTCTCTGCTTTTCTTGGTGTGACTTCAAATGTCAGCTCTGAAGTGAATGTTTGATGATTAAACCTGTCCATGTTTTCATTTTAGGTCCATTCTTTGTCTCTTGTACTAAACAAGAAACTCAACGAGCTTGCCAGAGCTAGTGTGTCCAAATTATCTGCTCATCTGGAAATGTTGGGTGCGTATATTTACCTTGCTTCAATCAAAAAACAGCCCTCCACACAACATTATTGTCTTCTATGTAAATTGGTTGACTCGTGAACATAATTAGATGTTTAATGTTACTAAATGATATCTTGTGATATAGATGGTGACCTGGCTTTACAAGGCAGTTTAGGAAGTTTGTCCCTGAGCGACCTTACCCCACATGGTGATCTCTACAGAGAGCGCTTCACCACACGAGGAGGGGAGGCTCTTATTTTCAACATCCATAAGTATACATCACAGAACAGAATTATTCTGCATGCCACTGAAAAACCTATCTTTCTTTGACTCACCTTTGTTTCATGGTCCATTCAGGTACGGCCAGCCTGATCCTTACCTGGAGCGGGAATGTGACATCAAGGTGTCTTTGCAGATGGCCTCTGTGCAGTACGTCCACACTCAGCGCTTCCAGGCCGAGGTGGTGGCCTTCATCCAACATTTCACCCAGCTACAGGATGTCCTGGGCAGGCAGAGGGCTGCAATGGAGGGCCAGGCTGTGAGTGCTCCAGTTTGCACCAACATCATTTGATTGTAGTTTGATAGAGCTTGATTCAGATGGCATGCATACAGGTCCAACATACACTACCATTCCAGTTTCTACAAAGCTTGATTATGTCCAGTCAGATGTCTGTTTGAATGGTCTTTCATGCGTTTAGCTAGCTATACTAATAGATGGCATGTTGTTTAATAGAATGGAGAACGAAATGCTGTACAATGGTTCAACTAGACTGACAATTTAAAGGCAGAAAGAGACAAAGATCCTCTGAGCAACAGTTGAATACAAAGAGAAGAAATCAGCAGTCTTTGGTAAAACAAACTGGAAACAGACTGAAATAGGAACAGCTTCCTGTTTCAGTGTCTCATCTCATCTTCAACCGCTTATCCGTGATTGGGTCGCAGGGGCAACAGCTCCAGCAGGGGACCCCAAACTTCCCTTTCCCGGGCCACATCAGCCAGCTCTGACTGGGGGATCCCGAGGCGCTCCCAGGCCAGTTTGGAGATATAGTCCCTCCACCTGGTCCTGGGCCTCCCTCGGGGTCTCACGGGGACACTGTTTCAGTGTCAAGTGTTTCAAAATAATGCAGCCTAGAACGAGCTTTTATATTGACTTCACAATAGAAATAGAAGGTTATTGTAGGGTTAGCACTATTGGAATATCAGCTGAACATATCACAGTTTAAGCCTCTTCAGTCTAACCGCTGAGTAGAATACAGAGAGACTCAATATTTAGAGCCCAGTTGCACCGTTGTGGTTCAATAATGATCGAGGGTCACTGACGCTTTTCTGGATTCAAAAGTACTCTCCTTGCCAACACAATGTAAATATTGATTTGGAGTCCAAGTTATACTGTTTATATCTGTTGAAATAGTCGAAAGTCCAAACTTTTGAATGGTTGTATTTATTATCCAGCAATATTTTGATGTCAGAATAATATTTTTCCACTGTTTCCTGCTCAACTTATTCTCTAAATTGAATTGAATAAAAGAATAATACTTTTTTTGCTCTGTCCCCTCTCTTGTCCCTTTCCTCACTTCCTGCAAAACCTGTCCTCTCTGTGTTCTGTCTCTCTCTGCAGGTGCGTGATCATCCTCAGCGGGCTTCCAGGGTTCTGCTGGATATTGAGGCCGGAGCCCCGGTCATTGTCATTCCAGAGAGCTCGTGCTCGCCAAGGGTCATTGTGGCCAACCTCGGTCAGCTAAGGGTGCAGAACTGCTTCCTGCCAGCTGGGGCTCATGGGACTTTTTCCCTCCGAGACAAGGTAGAGAAACTCACCATGGCACATGCCTTTTTCCCTTCTCTGGTGAGTCCCACTGCCGTTCATCCATCCATAGAGTGTGTCCTAGGCTGTCCTTTCTCTAACTCTGAATTGAGTGAATGTATGCATTGAATGGTGTGACCCAACTTTAAACATTCACGCCGGCTTTTGATACTGCCAACATACCACATACCGGGCTTCCTGTTTGAAAAACAATAGGAACCCTGCACAGATGATTTCTCATCATCCTCTTATTTATTATAAATAATTTACCTTATTATGTAAATCTGATCTGAAATGATCAATGAATGCAGCATTACCTGATGGATTACTGGAATATGCTTCAATAACTAAACCTTGTCAACAACTCTAATGGTCCTTGGTGTTGTGTAGCCACTCACTTGTTAAATGTCATGTTTTAAAGAAACAGTCCAACATTAATGATATTATGCATGTTTGCTCTCTTACTGAGCATCAGATGAGAAGACGGAGGTTCAGCCCTCTTATTCAAACCTGGCTTAACTAATCCAGACACAGTTGGATGACGGTACCTTGATTAGTAATGCACTTTTATATTGAAACAAAGTAAAACCTGAGGTCATCAAATACCGTCACTTTGTCACACCACTCTGCATCTTGACTGAGAGACCATTTAGCGTCTGAATAATACAAAGCAGCGGTATTTGATGACTAGTGGGTTGTTACATTACTTAATGTTACAACTTCCTACTGTGAATAAGTTAGTTTGGGTTAAGCCTCTGACCACATCTACATGTTAAGCCACCTTTGAAGAAGCCAGGCTTGTCAACAGTCACATGAAGCTAACTCCATGAGGTGTGAAGAACCAGGACTTGTTCACACTGCCATTTGTTTGGGAGATAAGTGTTTTTGGAAGGAGAACACTACATAAATGTTGTTTTGGTCTTTCATCAGCATCTTGTGTTTGTTTTTTTTGTGAAGAATTTTATACTGCATGCAAATTCATACAAGGATCCATCCCATTACAAGGTACAATAGCATGCTTTTACTTTGGCGTGAAGAAGGGTTGTCACAATATAATTGTTTTACTTTTCAACACACTACAGACAGCTGACAGATGACAGTACATGTCAATGAACACAGTTAACTGCACTTGGTAGCAATTTTAAGATGTGAGAGCATTTGGTTTGTGTTTGAAATTCATAATTCATAATGCTTCTGTATTTCAGAACCTCTGCTGATTTGGTGTTACATTGCTTTAGTTGTAAATATTGTCCTGCCCTGAGGCCTGTACAACGAAGCAGGATTAGAGGTTATCCAGGTTTTCAGTTCCACTACAGAGGTTCACTTCTTACCGGGTAAATCACCACGGTTACTGGCGCTAAACAACTAATCATCTCCGGAGCAGGTTATGTTTAAGATTAAAGATCAACTTGTATAAAGGCTCCGCCTACTGACCAATCACAGCTCGGTATGTAGAACGTAAATTAGTATTACAGAAATACGAAGATGTTAAAGTCATAATTCAGACTAACAGCAGCACAGTTTAAACAGACGAATGCAGAAAGGACAGCTGGCAATAAATCACTGACTGTGTGAATGTGTAAATGAACAGATTTATAATATCAATGCTTCATCTATAGCGCGATAGATCGGACTATAATTTCATGTGTGTATTATATTAAGCTCATGTGTTGCAGATGTATTCTGGCGTGTGACAATATTTTAGCCGTATTCCTTCATCTGTAACTCCGGCGGTGTGAAACAGACAAATCAGTATATATTCTCTCATCATATATGCATATCATATATTCATTATGTGTGAGCCGTGTGTTGCAGTGTGACGTGTTGGAGTCCTGTCTTACAGTCACAGACTGGATGCAGCGTTACTCTGCTGCGGTTACTTTAATGTTTGCTGTGGGTTATTATAAGTTATGGAAGGAAACCTTCTTACCATGAATTATGTTTTTATATTTATTTGAAATGTTACCAAGTCTTTTTCACACCAGCGGCCTAACAGCTGAAAGAATAAGAATACATCCAAGCAACACATTAACTTAAGAGAATAGACACATGTAATTATAGTCAGATCTATCGTGCTCTATTAGAGATGCACCGATCCGATATCAATATCTGTATCGGTCCCGATATAGGAAAAAATTCTAGATCGGGTATCGGTGACAATGTGACCGATCCATAAAGGCAAATCTATTCAGTCCAATTGTATGCGTTGTGCTCTGCGTAACGTCATGCGCTAGCGAACTGGCCGCATAGATTGTTTTCAAAATGAAGCGAGCGAAAGGATCAGCCATCTGGAACCGGGCAGCCGCTCTCAGTTGTCGGGGATAAGGGATTCCGGCTGCTAGTTAACCACCTGTAACCACGCTACGCCATGGCAAGCCGAAAATATTTGTCGGAGACGGCGCTACCTGAACTGCACGGTAAAGTGTGCAAACACATATTGAAGGAGATAAAAGATGTCAAATCGATAAGTTTCACGACAGACATCTGGAGCTCCGACGTTTCCCCTGTGTCACTTTTAAGTTTAACAGCACACTGGCTGGATGAAACTTTTGTGCCACACAGTGCAATGTTAAATGCAACAAACTTTCGTGGGTCACACACCAGCGAAGCGATAGCAGCTAGCCTGGAGGAAATGTTTGACAAGTGGCAAATTCCGTTGAGCAAAATCCACGTGATTCTGAGGGACAACGCCAGCAACATGAGAAAAGCGATGGACAACCTTGGGGCGCGTAGCGTCGGCTGCGTTTTTTAAATCGATTCAGCACTGTTTTTCTCTATTAGATCGGTATCAGATCGGTATCGGCCGATACTAAACCTCAGATATCTGTATCGGTATCGGAAGTGAAAAACGTGGATCGGTGCATCCCTATGCTCTATATGAAGCAGTGATATTATGAATCTATTCATTTAAACACATTCACACAGTCAGTGATTTCTTCCAGCTGTCCTTCCTGAATTATGTGTTTATCTTCTACGTATTCCTCTGATATCATAGTTTTCTCTTTTTTTGTAAAATGCGCCACTCTGCTGACAGCAGACTTGTCCAAGGTTGTGATTGGTCAGATGCTGCAAACAGGCGCTCACTACCAGATTGAGAGAACCTGGTGGATTTACCGAGTTGATAACCAGTTTCGTGGGACGCATAGTGGGATCATGGTTGTTACAGTTAGTTAAGCCAGATAATCTAAAGATGTTGAACCCGCTTCGTGAAACAGGCCTCTGGTTTGCAGTTTGCGTGTTGGTTATGTGATGGACTGAACTTTCTGCAGCGTGTGTTGCATATATTGTTTATTGGGAATACACCAACTTTCCAAGTTCCTTGGATGTGTTTGTGTTGTGTGATTTTTGATGAGGTTTTATTTAGATTTCTCACAATCTACAAAATGCAAACAAATAGGTCAAGTATTTCCTTTGGACAAAGGTGGACTTCCTATTGAAGTTACCAACTTTTATGGCTCAGGGGATAATGGCACAATGTCACTGAGGTCTTATTTTTTAAAGGAGAATTGAGTGAGCTATCACCTTTAGCAAACTGTGGGAACATTGACAGACACACGTGTTCTCTTACCTTCATTGGCACAAATGCATGCCCCAGCCCTCCCATGCCATCAGTGTTAGTACTGTGCTCAACTAAGAAGTTGAAAATGCTTTGATGTGAAGAGATTGGTAACGTCTTTCCACTAGTAAAACGAAGCAGAGAAACGGAATCATTAGTATTTATTAAAACAATGGCAAATTTAGTTTTTTGTGTATTTTTAGTTTTTTTGCCCCTTTTTAAAAAAACAATCATCTGAATTGTAATTTAGGATGTAATGTGCATATTGCTAACTGGACTTAATGTGCAATTGTATATTTCTCCTCTTTCCTTTGTCTTGAAAAAGGAGCGTGTCCAGAAATCAGCAGAGAGTAGAAGTGAGCAGGAGAAGCCTCGGACCCCCCCATCCACCTCCAGCTCCTCTTCCTCCACAGGGTTTACCCTTGGCAGGCCACAGGTCCCAGACACATGGAGGGCCACCGAGGGGGATGAACCTCACAGCTTAGGTTAGCATGGCTGCGTAGTTTGAAGAAATGCCTACAATGTGTCTACTCCTGAGCAACTCTTGCAATAGATGTTTGTGCCATCTGATGTGTTTTCCCTGTCAGAAGAGCATGTGTGCCTGCTGGACTGCATTGCTCTGGACCTGCAGGAGATGGATATCTTTGCTGCAGAGCGTCTGCCCTGTCAGCCCAGGGACAGCGGTGGTAAACCTCCTGAGTCCTCAGACCTCATCTTTCCTTCGTACTCTGTGCGCCGTACCGGAGACAACCTGCTGAAAGACTGCTGCCGTCTCAAGCTTAAAGTGGAACGCAACCTGGACAAGTAAGTCTTGCTTTTTGCTTCGTCGGTGGCAGAAGTTGTGGCCTCTTTACAATGAGACCATGTTGTCAGTTGTGCTTCTGCACATGGTCACGGGTTGATAGTCCATCTATATCTCAGGAACCCAAACATCAACTCCAATTCACGGTTGATCTGATTAGATTTTGGTAGTCAAAGGTCACGGCAACCTCACACAACATGTTGGCCATAACTCAAGAAATGAAATGCAAAAGAAGACAATTTGGATAAAATGATGAAGTGATGACATGAGGTACAACATTATACTTTATACACACATATATATATATATATATATATGTATATGTATATATGTATATGTATATATGTATATGTATATATATATATATATATATATGTATATGTATATATATATATGTATATGTATATATATATATGTATATGTATATATGTATATATATATATATGTGTATGTGTATATATATATACATATATATATATATATATATATACACACTTTATTATACGCCTCTTACTGCACAACAGTCAGCTAGTGGCCCGTGGGCCAAAGCCAGCCCTCCAATAACAACAGTATAAAGCAGGTCACTTTCTATCCTGTGTGGATAACCAACCATACAAGTATGTAGGAGCCTCTTTTTATTTACTAAAGATGACACCAGCCGTCTGATACAAACCTAAAACAAACATTTTTATAAATCAATTAATCAATCACATATTCTTGAATGTAGAGATGTCCTGAACTGATCCTAAGGATTGGCATCTGTGCTGAGCTGGTCAGATTTTAAAGGATCAGTTTCGGCTAAAATTAACTGTGTTCTGTCTCTGTCCAGACATTACTGCTACAACTTATGAGAGATAATAGAGCTTGGTAATGGCCATCATATACATTAATTGTAATTTCTCAGCCCTTATACACTCTAAACTTTCAACATTTGACTCGGCACCTAACCAAAACATTGTTTATTTCAGAAGAAGAACTTGACACACACTGCTGAGCTGCATCTCAAATTAATATTCAGGTTCACAGCTTTCAGATGATGGCACTTCTATGGAGCATAAACTGTTGACCTGCTATCTCCCCCTAACAATCACCTCCCCCCATAAAAACGATAATATGTCTATGGTAAGACTTGAATACATCGAGTGTTGTGCCTCATGCCTCTTGTTTCTGAATATTGAGGATGGCCTATGGAGAGCAGTAGTTCACAAAGAGACTGGAACTACTTTACTTTGATACATAGCCCTTTTCTTTGTAAAAAATCAGTAGTTAGGAATGTACACAGTGTCAGTATAGGACCATACTCATAATCCAAACTCAGGCTTGTGTTCATGATTGTTGTCAGGGAGCTGAGCCATGCGGTACCCGACATGTCCATCCACGGCAGCCTTTCGTCAGTACACTGCTCTCTGGACCTGGAGCACTACCAGCTGATCAGAGGGCTGCTGGAGAACAACCTGGGAGAGCCTGTTGAAGATTTCCTGAGACCCTACAACCTACAGGACCCCAGCACCTATGTGAGAGACCAACCATCAGGACAGTTGACTGCAGTCCGTCGACATCTTTGTAGCAACACTGATGTCTCTTCTCTGTCTCTTTTAATGATCGTTTTGTCAATTGCATGTCATTTTTCCAAATAGTCCCCTGTATGTCCTAGCTCATGGTCTGATGTTTTGTCTCTGCTCAGACGGTGTTAGGTGGAGATGTCTACACCAGCTTGTCATTCCTAGTGGACATGATGGGTGTCAGTCTGGAGCTCTTGGACAGCCCCACACCCACAGAACATAAGCGCTCATTAGCAAGGTGGGCCTTTTCTATCTTCTTACATAACAACAGGGTTGTAAGAAAATATCAATATACTTTATTGAGTTTTGAATTAATAGTTTACACAAACAATTGCTCAGATAGCATAAACAGTAGAGCTATGATGTTGGATGTTACAGGGGCTGTGATGGATTCAAATGCAGATCCCACTGTTCTGATTGAAAACTGAGACTGGGTGTGTTCTTTATACTATATTTTTGTAAAATAACATTTTTAAAAATTGCAAGATTTTGCCTTGCTTCAAAATATTGAATTGTAACCCCTGGATCATGATACGCATCATATTGCCAGATTCTTGCCTATACACTTTTGGTTGAGGACGACCTGCTCGATCCACAGCCACCCTGAAGAATAACTTAACACTGTGACAATCTTGTTTTAAGTGTTTTTCAAATGTTAGTCCGTGGGACAGATCTTTCTCCGGGTAGCCCTGCACTAAAACCATCAACTTCTCCTCGATATGTACTGTGGACTAATATTTACGGAGGAAAGAGGAGATTTCTGATGGCTGTGATTGGTTGTTCCTCGTCACATGGCATGCAATGCGTGGTGCTGCGTTCCAAAAGTTGAAGTTCTGTGTGTGTGTGTGTGTGTGTGTGTGTGTGTGTGTGTGTGTGTGTGTGTGTGTGTGTGTGTGTGTGTGTGTGTGTGTGTGTGTGTGTTTAAGGCAACAAGACATTTGTTGCCTTAAATTGTCGTTAATGCTTGTTGGCATTTAACGATGCCAACAAGCATTACATGTGCACCCAAAGCCATAGCTGGAACAGTAAAATATGTGTAGCTAAAAAAAGAACATATAGCTGTCAATTCACAATCATTTGAAAAATCTCACCTGACGCTGAGCTCTGCAAAATTCCAACACATGCACTTACATCATTTATCGTGTACACTGTTACACATTATCTAAAAGTCAGCAAGCTGCCTTCTCTCAAGACCAATGAGACTATTGACCTGTCAATGGCATAAGTAGAGCAATGTTTCCAGTTTGGTCCTATTTCTGTCTGTGACGAAACATTTCGGAACAGTTTCAGACGTGTTTCAACCAGGAAATTAAAATTCTAACCGCTTCTACTAAACGGCGGCTGTGACTCAGGCGTTAGTTGTCCACTCAGTGCAGGGTTGGCAGTTTGATCCCTCGCTCTTCCTGTCCACGTAAATGGTAAAACACTTTGGAATAAAAGCGTTTAAGTTATTGATATTAATGCAAAACATTTACCATCACCATTTAACTACTGTAGCTGTAAACACTGTGATAGTTTAATAACATCTGCTCAGTCATTTTAAATAAAATGTGGTCACCTCTTGGGCAGACTAACATACACTTTCATTCAGTTATTGTGATATTCAACAAAGTTATGGCATATTTTTATATAGCTAGTTCATCTATAACCTTTGATGGGCCAGTTGTAGATTGTATTGCTGTGTTGTGTCAGACTTGAGAATTGTAAACTTGACCTTTTACCTGCAACAAAGATAAAACCTTGTCATTTTGATATTATGTGTGTATTTCTCCTGCAAAGGTTTGACTTCATGAAATCCAAGCTTCTCTTTGAGAGTTTGTCCAATGGATCCAAGTCTATCAACTTGGTGTCTCACTCCCTGCTGGCGTACGACACTCGGTGCACCGAGCTGAATAGGACCACTGGTAGAGCTGATGGGGCAAGGCACAATGTCTTTGACTGTATCCTCCAGCCCTCTAAAACAGGCACGAACCGGGCGTCACTTCAGCTGGAGCTGCATTATAGGTACAGTGGGGGATTTTTCAAGCTAATGGAACATGTCCAAACAATAAATAGAAATTGAGATTTAAGTAGTGTGGGATAGGAAAGACTTGGTCACACATGTTGTATTCCACCTTTTGACAGATCCACACGTGACTCCTCCTGCTTTACGGTGGTCCTCAACAACCTACGGGTATTCCTCATCTTCGACTGGCTTCAGCTAGTGCGAGACTTCCTGCGGGTGCCAGTGGAGAAGCCATCCGGCGGTGCTGAGCCTCGTCAGCGTTGGCCCAGCAACACCAGCACTGACTCGGGCACCGCCACCACCAGCACCATCGGTGCAGTAATGCCAAAGACAGTCAAGAGCGGTGTGGTCACCAAGAGGTCCACGGTGCCGGTCACCCAGGACCGCTGCCTGGAGGTCAAGATCAACGTCACAGGTCAGAGAAGAATGATGAAGATAAGAGTATACCCTAAACCTCCTTGATTGATTTGAAATACTATAAATAAGGTACTACACACGGGGGCCATACACTCTTCTAAATTCAACTCTTGGCAATAAATACCATTTGATTTATTAGAACTGAAGCATCATTAAAACAGAATGATAAAACATCTAGTTAAAGAGCTTGTTGGAGCTGGATCTCTGTGGCTCCTGCTAATGCTGCTGTCACTACCGTCAGTGGAACTACTATTACAGCCCTCACTAGCAACCACACAGAGTCAACATCCACTTAGCAACACCAGAACAGCTTAGCAACCACATTGGAGCACCTATTGTGTCATAATCGGAACACTCTGGTTATCACTGAGCAACCACCAAGCATTCTCATGACAACCACTTACAGTAGTAACACCTGAGCTATGATCACCATACACAGTATCTGCTGCTTAACATTTAAGAAACCATCTGAATATCCAGTGAGCTTGGTAAAAGGTCCCATATTGTTGAAAGTGAGATGTCCATGACTTGTTATATGAAGCAGGTCTAGGTGCAGTATAAATACTGTGAGAGAAAAGCACATAGCCGTAATTCAGAAACTGTGTCTTTAAACTAGCTGTCAGGACCCTAAAGCTTGTGATGTCACCAGTAGAAGTGTAGTTGACATGTTCTAGTACAAACCCAAAATATTAGTATGAACCTAAAAATGAGCTTGATATGTCCCCTTTCAGTCAGCAAACACACATTTTCATAATTTGTTTTGTCATGTAATTGTGTGTGCAGTGTTTTCAATTTAGGCGCTTTATTGAATTTGAAAATGTCATTAAGCTGTACCTTGACAAAATGCAATCCCTCCCTCCGGGATTTGTAACTTATACGGGACCGGACCAGAATAGGTTGTAATTATTATTATCATATGAGCTCCTGGTCTGTGTGTATCTGCAGGCACAGAGTTTGTGGTCGTGGAAGACTCGTCTTGTTTGGATACCAACGCCATCATTCTAAAAGGCACCACTGTCCTCACCTACAAGCCCCGTCTGCTGGACAGACCCTTCTCTGGCAGCCTCGCAGGAATAGAGGTGAGCTCTCCCACTGTCATAGCACTGTTTCATGGTCAAACATTATTACTGAGACAACTAGTTTTACCACTGCTACCATTTATCAGGATTCTTTTACTCAAAGAATCACAATCTCAAAATGTATACTTTGTTAAACAGATGTGAATGCACTGAAATACGGCTACTGCTGCTGCTGCTACTGTTATTGCTGTACTATGCTACTTGTACTAACACTTGCAAATATTATTATTTCTACTCAAGGAACTGCTACTAATTGTGTTACTTTTGCTATTGCAATTACTGTACTACTATTGCTATGCTAAAACTGCTACTAGTACTGCCCTACCCCTGATGGCCAAAAAGTATACAGTGAAGATCAGTACTTAGTGATACATACTACTACTGCAACTAACTACTGACCCAATATTCAGATCATCTTTTATTAGCTATGATAAGAGGTATCTTCTCCGCCTCAGGTGTTCTCGTGTAGGCTGGGTAGTGAGCAGGAGACGGCGCTGTCCATCATCGACCCAGTCAATATTCAGGTGGAGCTGTGTGGGAGCCCCACATACCAAAGCAGCTCCGGTCTACTGGATGCCTTCAATGTTGAGGACATCCCACCACTGCTGGAGGTCAGGAATTAACCCTCAACCAAAATAAGATATGCAACATGTAACTGGGGGAGGCACAGTAGTTAAAAAGTAGCTTCAGTATTTTGATTGAGCCTTGATAGACCCCTTGAAAGCCTCAACAGCAACATTTTGGGAAGTCTCTGAAGTCTTAAAAAAAAAAGTTATTTGTCTCTTGCAATTGTGTCTAAAATATCTTTTAAAAGCTTACTAATGCCCAGCAGTTTGCCATTAGTGTATTTTGCACACTAGTTGGACCACATCCACACTGTTGGAAATATATTTAGCTGTGACACTGATACTCTTTTAGATAACACTAAGCTACACTGTCTGTACTCCAACTCAACAAACACTGACAACACCATCACTGCTCTCACTCACGTCTCAACCGTCTGGCATCAAGTTGCCTCTCATGAGACTTTTCCTTCAGCGAAACTTGGTTAGACACGAGAACAAACAGAAAGTGAAATGTCAGAAAAAATCCCATTTCTCTGTAGGGTCCTTTCTATAACATTGTCAGAAACGTATAATAACAATCTGAGCCTGACAACCAAGCACTTTTTTTGGACATAAACTGACAGTGAGACAGTGATATGATTACATTACATCCTGTTTAGCAGCTGCAACATTCTCCTTCAATACAACAACAACATTAAAACAAAAGCATTCCCCATAAGTCACTTAGACACAAGAATATGGAAAACTAGGGTTGAAAAATACAGAAGTTACCCTAACACACTTAACACTGTTGCCTCACACCTTACTGAGATCAGAGGGGATTCGAAGTGTTCCTTCTGGTCATGAGCCCCAACATTCTGACTGTATGAAGACTCAAGTAGTCTCCAAGTCCTTGCTGAGACAGCCACGCCAATCGAGTCATTTTCTTCAGACTCGACGAAGCAAAACTACAGAAGACATTATACAACTGTTTTCACAGCATGGCTAGTGCTCACCGTTAGTAGTGAAGTGACTTTGACATGTTAACCGGTTGGATTGATGCTTTTTAATTGTGCATGTGATTCTCTGGCAGATTCAGTTTCCTACTCTGGACATCCGTCTATCCTACAACGACATTCAGCTCTTCTTGGCCATCGCTAAGTCCATCCCTACCTCCAGCTCTGCTCTGCCCTCTGACTGTGATACCAGCACTGCACCCAGCACTGAGCCTGCTACACCCAAAGACAGCTTCAGGCAGAAGACTGAGGCCCTCATAGGTACGTGAAGACCAGTGATAGTCAATTTAGATTTAATAAATAAAATTAATAATGACGGTGAATCTAAATGCTTTTCAAAAACTGTTTTCTTTTGTCTCAATTACCATCAGTGGCCATCAACATTTTGAAGTCGGAATACATCTTGAATTGTTATCATTCAAACAATTCTGCTAAAAAAGTTTAGTTGCAGTGATGGCATACTGTTATTCCACTACTTATTGCTGAAAAGCTATTCATTTGTCTCCACAGAGGGCCAGCTGACCCGTTTACAAGACCTTGGCTTCAGGAAAGAGGACTGCAAAAGGGCCCTGATTCACTGTAAAGGTGAGTGAGACCTTTAACACTGTTCCCCACTCTTTGTAGCCTTGTCACCATTATTCAATGAAAGGCTATATAAAGACAGACAATGCGTCCCCCAGGCCAGCTGGACCAGGCTGCCACGTGGCTGCTGGAGAACGCTGAGAACATGGCGGGCCATGCCAGATCCCGGACTGACTCCGGCTCCAGCAGTCACTCAACTCCTCTGTCAGGAGTGGAGGTGAAGGCTGAGAGTGTATGCATCTGTTTCATAGACGACTGTCTGGACTGTGACATACCACTGGCTGAGCTCACCTTCTCCAGTAAGTCTCATTTACACAAGATACAGCTGAGCCATCAAACATATGATGAGGACTTCAAATGACAACCGGTATTATTATAATGATGGAAGATTCAGTTTATCTGCCCTCAGTGTTTGGTGCAAAGCAAACATTGCTTTTACTTTCTTCTGGTGTTCACTAACAGTGGCTATTGTTGTTTAATGTTGCCCTATACTGCTCACATTTATTTCTCTCTCCCCACATTTCCTGTCTGAATCTCTTCTCTCACGATCAAATACAGCCACATTGGTAAAATAATACTGAAAAACAAGCAAGGAGACTTTGAAGGGATAGTTCAGAGGTTTAAAAATTAGGTTTGTATGAGGTTCTTCTCCATACTCAGTGTATTACTACAGGAGATGGAATTTGGAGAAACCAGCACAGGAGCAAATTCATGTACTGCTGTGATGTATTTCAGACACCTACAAAAATCAACATCAGTTTAAGTGTAGCTATATTTAGAATATGTTCACCTCTTTACAAAAACAATAATTTTACTTTGCAGTAAGTTAGTTAGTTTGTTCCTCTTTGTGACTTTGGTAAATCCAAACCCTTAAAACACAAAGTCACACAATAACACAACCAAAGAAGTGATGGAACGAAGTGTTACAACCACACTTGTAAACATCACGACTATCCCTTTCTTGTCTGTAATTAAGAAAAATTTCAGAACTCTTTGAGTCTTTCACTGCACTACTTACACAACCAACAGTGCTTCACAAAAAACAATCAAATGGTTTAGTAGATAGATAACTGCACACACAGGAAGTTGAGGATGAGCATCTTGTATCTCTGTTTGTTATTGCAGGGCTGTGTGTGCTGCAGCGCATTGGTTCCACTCAGGAAGGAAAAGCCAGCTTTTCTCTGTCAGGAGACTACTACAACAGAGAGCTGTCGGGTATGATTTACTGATTAACTGGTGGCATTAGAACACTCATTTTAATGTTCAGATTCATCAAAAACAGAGTATCGTTTTCATAAGAGTTCAGTTTAAATGGCTCAGTGTTAAAACTAGGGATAAAACCAATTAATAGGATTCTGACATTTATCATGATTTTCCACAGCAAAGTGCAGAGCAAGTGAGATATTATCAACATATTGATTGGACCAATAAGCAAACTGCAGTGGTTCAACAGAAATGGAAATGTTTTCATCAATAACAAAGCCTATCTAAGTTTAAAGCTGCAGGGTGATGATCACTATGTCCACTGATGGCTGATTTCTTGGGGAATTCCCCATAATGCATTAGGTTAGGATAGTGACTTACGTTTGTGTGTGTTTGCGTGTGTGTTTGTGTGCGTGTGTGTTTGTGTGCATGTGTGTGCGCGCATGCCAGGCTGGGAGCCCTTCATCGAGCCCTGGCCCTGCTCTCTGTCCTGGCAGCAGCAGGCTGCCGGCCGTCTCCATCCTCCACGTTTCAAGATGGGGATCCGAGCCAAGCAGAGACTGGACGTCAACATCACGTCTGTCTTGCTGGGTGAGTAAAGGCTGGAACGTGTTCCTCTGGACATTCTCTTCACAGACCGCACAGTTGGCTGAATAGCATCCTGTCAGATTATTCAGTACCACTTATTTGATCCTTCCAGAACAATACAACACCACCAAGAGCGCCTGGATAGCTGATTACTGTAAGGAGGAGGAGGAGCACACGCCCCAGTCTTCACCCCCCCTGCCCTGGATGGGCTCCTCAGTCGACCCACCCAGTTTTGGAATAAGTGAGTTCCAGCAACACACAGTACCACAAAGAAATCACTGGGTAGTGAGGAACTTCTTCACAGAAATGCTTACAATATGTTAGGAATTGATTTAACGGATCAATGCCAGGTAAGGCATCCTATATAACATGTTAATTTATTTGAAAGAAAATGAATAGAAAGATACCAGAATAGCCAAGTGTCTGTTACAAGTGTTAAAGCTTTGAATGCCTCTTAATCTTAATCTTTGTGCTAGCAGATTTCATCTTTATTTGCTGTTGTCTTCGTAGTTGAAAATGCCAGTGCTAGTCAGAATGAACATGCTAACATGGCAACACAATCTGCATGCACAGTTAAATACACACAGAAGAAAGTATGACGTGACTATTTGTGTATCTAGCAACTTTAAGAGTACACTAAAAGACGTTACTGACGGTCTGAATTCTGGAAGTCTGGTGATAATCAATATTTTTCTTCTTGTCAACAAATCTCATGTACAGAGAAAACCGTGAATGTATCTTCTTACAAATATTGTGTGTATCAAATATATCTTCTTTTTCTGACCAATAGAGCCTCAAAGTACACAAACTTTGAATACACATCAAATAGCCACACTGTTGTACTGGCTGACATGATCCTTCATAGTTTATTTTGACTCACTCCCACACACACACACACACACACACACACACACACACACACACACACACCGTCCTGCTGCCACAAATACTCATTAGAGCAGTGTTTCCCAAATGACAAACCATGGTGACCCAATTCACAATAGGCCTTTTCTATAAATCATGAGAGGAGCTAATTTCTGATCATTTTTATTGTTATTTCCACTTAACTTTATATTATCTTGAATAGGTAAACCAGCAATTTAGAAGAGATATATGTTTCATAAATCATAACTTAGTTTTTTTTTCCATGTGTTGATAACATGAAAACATAAAGACATGATTCTCACAGCTGAGGAAAGAAGCTGCTCTGAGTGAATACTTCTGTATCTCTCTCCAGACAGCAGCAGGTGAACAGGTTGTGCCTGGTGGGTTTAGTCTTTTAATATCCTTTAGCTCTTCTCAGGCTCCTCTCATCACTAATATCACTAATGCTCAGTAGATGGTACCGGTGATGTTCTAGGCGGTTTTAATCCCCTGCTGTAGAGCCGTGCACATCCCAATCTCAGTTTTTAATGTTTCTTTTGCTTCTCGGTAAATGTTAACACGTTAGCCTTTCATATTTGATCCAACGTTATAAATAGTCTACAATTATCATAATCATACAATCAGGCTCCCTTGTGTGGCTCAAAGGTGAACTGCAGATATTTATGTTATAAGACTATGGAAGAAATTATGCAAATTTACTTGGCTACCCTTTTAAAATCTCCTGCGACCCACCTGTGGGTCCTGACCCAGTCTTTGGGAATGACTGCACTAGAGCACCAAATGTGGATTCATGCACCGCTGAAAATAGTTCCCATCAAATTCACCATTTCCTCCCCTTTAAGTTACGTTTGGTGAAATGAAACTATATATCTCTGAGCTGTTTTTAAAGATTGACGTCTTCATCAGGAACTGATAGACTTGGAGCTGAGAGCCACAGAGTTTTCACAAACAGACTCACTCATTGTTGGTTTTGATATTTTTTGGGGATTTGTTGATAATAAGAAAACCATAGAATAACACCAGATAAGCTTAAAGTGGCTGGTTTAGCATTGGAAGGGCTTTGGTTGGTAAAATGAGTTGTATGGGTTGCTCTATTCTGACCAGACGTTGGCAGAAGAGGTTTTAACTGCTTTGTTCCAGCCTTTTAAAAAAAAAAAAAAAAAGGTATTATTATTTTATATGCAAGTGCTTATGACATAAGTAACATCAACCAATCAAATTAACCACCGAACCTGTCACTCATCAGCCAAGTTATTCTAATTCCTCAGTTGAACAGGAACCAAATAGATTTGATTTGTTGGTTGTTATGCTGAACACATGTAAATAGAAGGGAAGCATGGATTGCACTATTCATGAACGTATTGAAGTGCTGATTGCCAACACAGAGTACATGATGATGATGAGGATGATGAACCTCTAACCCCCCTGTGTGTTCCCTCTGCATGTGTCTGTGTAGTAACTCTCTCTCTCTGCTGTCAGGTGCTCCTCTTGCTCACCTTAGAACTAGGAGCACATCCACCTTGACCTGCCTCGAGCAGCAGATTCACTCCAGAGGTACAGTTCAGAGTTTAGTCTCCCAGACAGTCTCCCTCAGCAGCACATCCAGCATCAAAGCTTTCCATCAGTCATCCTCAATTGCTCCCCATGGATGCTTAGACATGCGGCAGTGTTGTTAGGTAATATGGATCAATCCATATAGAGTCATAAGCCTCATATATTTCCTGCCAGAAAATTGTTCAAAAATGACGGGGCAGCCCTGTGGCTTAGGAGTTAAGACAAGCCATGGACCACAACCCTCCCAGGTTGAGTCCACCCGACTTTTGCTTCATGTCGTTCTCTTTCTTCCTCGTTCCTGTCATCTCATTGTTGCTATCTATAACTTTAAAATGACAATCATTCAATCTTTTCAGCCCTTGAGTGAATTAGAAAGCTGCAAGTTACCAAGTAAAAAGAAACCAATGGGCAGGAATATTGGGCGGTACCTTAAGCTTTGATCGTGGCTCCTGGTAATTTGCCGGTGCCAAAACCGTAAAACTCATGGACATGGAAACGGAGGCATTGTTTTGGGGTCATCGGTCATCATCATTAAATGTAATGCAATTTATAGTGCTCACATTGAAACAAAGTGTTCCACAACAGAGGCAATGAAGAGAAAGAACAAACGCATGGAAAAAAAGTGAAGCACACTTAATGTATGATAAAAGGCTCGTGCATTTTGTGCATATACATCTGGTCCCTGATCTCCTGTCAGTCGAAGTGCCACAGCAGTTATGGCAAGGCAAGTTTATTTGTATAGCACATTTCAACAACAAGGTAATTCAAAGTGCTTCACATAAAACCATTAAAAGCATCAAAACATAAGGCAAAAGAAAAAGAGATTTAAAAACAATTAAGAAGATTCATTGAAACATTAAAAACAGGAACAGTCATTAAAGTACTAAAAAGCAGTGTAAGAAAATAAAATACAGTAGTAAAATGCAGAAATGCAGGAATTTGATTAATATCCTTGCGGTCCCTCCCACCTCAGTGCATTCCAAGTTTTCATGACCTTATGCGTGGACTGTTTATGGGCCCTCCTGAGTGGGAGGGACAACACGTAATCTGGTTCAATTAAAGGCAGCAGCAAACAGAAAAGTCTTCAGTTTTGATTTAAAGGAGCTGAGGGTCTCAGCAGACCTGCAGCTTTCTGGGACTTTGTTCCAGATATGTGGTGCAGAAAAACTGAACGCTGCTTCTCCATGTTTAGTTCTGACTCTGGGAACAGAAAGTAGACCGGTCCCAGACGACCTAAGGGGTCGGGATGGTTCATAGGGTAGCAGCAGATCAGAGATGTATTTTGGCCCTAAACCATTCAGTGCTTTATAAACCAACAGCAGGATTTTAAAGTCTATTCTTTGTTGGACAGGAAGCCAGTGCAAAGACCTCAGAACTGGAGTGATGTTATGGCAAAAGATTCCAAACCAATAGCATTTATTTTAGTCTCATTTGACACATTTACATTTGTAACTTCTGTCCATGTGTAGAAATTCAAAACCTCCTCATAAAATAGGACCATCCTATGCCACCTTTGATTTGTTATGTATGGGTTGCAAACAAGATAAATGGTTAGACTTGTTTTAGGATTGAGAAATAAAAAATAACATCAGTTATTTATTAAAGGTGGCTATGGAGTTTATGACCTAGTAGTGCTATGGAGGACTTCTGCTGGGAAACTAACCTGAACCAGAGCAGGCTAACTGTCAGACTGAGTTGTTGCTTAACCAGGTCCTGTAACACTGGCCTGACAGGAAAGCAATGATTTTACCACTGATCAATCAACAAGAGTATAGTGTATAAAAAAAATCGACTTAAATAAAAAATAATTTAAATAAATTACACAATTGCAAATTAGGATTTCATTATATAATATGATATCAACGGTTTAGGCTTATGCTCCATACCTCTTAATCTAAATTTCCGCAATAGAATGATAATGGCTACATAAATAATAACAGTACAATTGCAAAATGATATCCACCAGAAATGAGATATCTAAATCCTCTATTTCCCATTAGGAGACCATGTTTCAAAATGTGTTGGTTGATACAGTTGCTTAAAAAAAAGCTTCACTCAATCTCTATTTTTGTATTCTTAATATTTTTCATGTTCCCCTCATTTAATTAGGTTTTACAAGACACACAAGATAATACAGTTTATTTTGTCATGATGCTTCCTGTTTGGGGAGAAGGCCTACAATTGAATGTGTTAATATCTGTCAAAAGGTCATGTCAGTGTCTCCCCACTCGGCCAGTTCAATATCTGTGTTCTTGTATAACATATTTTAATAACCTTTCTGTTTTAACTGTTTGAATTTGTATTGTGCCCAAGATTTAATTATGTTGTATCAAAATATTTTATTACATTTTAACCCGTTCAGATCCTGTGAGCCATTCCATCAGACAGAACTTTTCTAAGATGTTTAGATCTATGATTACTGTCATGTGACTCCACTCAAAGGCACAAACTTATTTAATTGGATTTCTATAAGCCAATTCCAGTGTCCCACACCATCCTGAGTGTACTGCTGCTCTCGGGCTACTTAGGAACAGCGTGCATACTCAAGTATCTTGACTACTTAAACCTGACTCAAATTAGTCTGATGGCGTGAACTTGAATTGAGCTTAATGGCACCGCTTTAGCCCCAACTGATTTGTTATGTTCATTCAATGTTAGGTTCATTCAAGTCAAGTTTCAAACTTTAAGCCTCACTTTTTTATCTGGCTTCATGGAACGGACCTCAAATCAAAGAAACAACATATTAAACAATATAAATCATATCTAAACTATATTCCTCACTGATTACTTACACTTGTGACTCATTAGTTACCTTTATCATTCATAGGACTTCATAGTCAAGTTGCTAAAGCACATTTCTCTCACCAAGGTGAAGTTGGACCATAGTGTTGCACTAGTTGTAGTTTATTTGAACTCTACAGTTGTAAAGTAAAGAAGCAACTACAGCAGGCCTACCTCTCATAGTTGAGAACACGCTGCTGTAAAGGTTCTAGATGTTCTCTTCTTTTCGCTGTGATTCAGTTCCATCTGCTTCACAGCTGAATGATGACTGACTGTCTCCTCAGCGGTGTAGTGCTGACTACAGTCTGAATAGGTGTATATAGATCATAGCCTATCTTGTCTTTCCTCCTCTTTAAGAACGATGTTTCTCTCTACTTTGTGTTTTGCATGAACGGCATGACTCGTTTGTCATTTGCTTGGCACTGCATGGCCTGTAGTTATGAATCCATTGTGAAAATGGACAACAGTTTGCTTACATCTGTGTGTTTTTTTTATTTGTTCAATAAGATTCCAGACTTATTTATTGAATAGGACAAGAATTTTTTGGCATTTTGTAAAATTTTGTAAAATCAATAATAATTCATTGTGATGGTAAGTAAAGTGCAAAATGCTGTATAAGGCAACATTGTGTTCAATTTACTGTTTACTGATTTACAAATGCCATTGATCTCTATATACTCTATGTCCATGTGAAGAACATGAAAAATGAGCACTAAACCTAGCCAAGCCAATTATAACTGTTATAATTGAAAGTATGAATTTTAAAGGGGTACTCCAATGATCTCAAAAAAGTTGAGGGCACATTTAAAAAAGAATGGTCAAAATTAGTATTCAACTCAGTATGGTTGAGGAACACACCCCAAGTTCATGAAGAAGGCTTTGTGTTCGGTTTCTGTTTGTGATCTCCAAGCTGAGTTATTGTCTCAGAGCCTCCAGAGCCACAGAGGATACTATACAGCTGTTTTCAGAGGTTGATTAGTTGAGTTCCCCTTAAAAGGAAATCATTTCAAGGCACCAGTGCCCTATCTGCTTTTTAGGTCTCACAACCCAAGAAGAAAGCAAGCGCATGACCATACACTACTAAAGTTAATGATAATAATAATAAAGACCAAGCATGCTCATCTTCTTTCTGATTCAGTTTTCATTTGTGCTTCCAGCCGATGTCAAGCTGTCCAAGAGGAGGCAGCCATTTGTTCCATACGCTCTGCGCAACCACACAGGATGTACCATGTGGTTTGCCACTCTGACTACAACCCCGACAAGGTAAGTGTGGCCGTGGGTGGATTATGAAACAATGGGCACATACATGTAAAAGGCCCCAACACTGTACCTATATAGCAGCAAGACACAGACTTAATAGTTATTAAGTCTCTTCTTTTGGTTGTTTTGTGTCTTTCTGGTCTTTTTATGGTCACTCATTGTAGTTTTTTGTGTCACTGTGTAATTGCTTATTCGTACTGTAGTATTTTTGTCTGTGGTTGTTTTTCCCTTTTTGTAGTCATTTTGTGGTTGTCGTCATCCTTGTGGTTGTTTTGTCTCTTTGTTGTTTTACACCTTTTCCTAGTTGTCGTGAGTCTCTTTGTGTCTCTTTGGAGCTGTTGTGGTCTCTTTGTAGTCTTTTAGTGTTGTTTTGTTATTGTCACAGTAATCATAGAAAAATATGTGACATCACCACCTGTTTCAATTTGTAGAACATTTGCTATCAAGATACTGGAGGACAGTGACAAAGTGTATTTGAGTAATGTCATCCTGATATAATTAACACCGTCGGTTCTCCTTATGGCAGAGCTCTGACAATATGTTGTATTTATTTCTGGTATGAAGATGTGTAGAAGAAGTGACATTAATGTTTAACTTCAGAGTGAAAGGCTTCACAGCACACACTTTCAGCTTGAGAGGAGAAACTCACCTCAGATAAATGTCTCCACATGTTCCCCACAGGGTGGCACTGTCTCACAGCAGTAGTGCAGACTCCATCTCAGAGGTCCACGGTCCAGGTACTGATGACACTCACAATGTCAGCCAGTGGAGGGAGGTGCTGCCTGGAGAGGAGATTCCTTTTGAGTTTGAAGCCCGCGAGAAACTCCGCCACAGGTACAGATCTGAGTCATAGCACCTGTGGATTTTGTTCAATGAATATGAACATGTTTATGAAACTGTTGGTTAGTTTGGCCATTATTCTTACTGGTGTGATTACATTTAACTCCGCATTAATTGTGGTGAGCATCTGTCTGAAACTGGAATGGTCGTTATGAATAGATGTCTGCTTTGCTGACGGGGTAATCTTATCAGGTCCTGTCACATTAGTCTCTTACTTCTCTGTGTTTCTCCTTCTCTGTTATACTTTAAAATGTTCTACATCAGCTTGATTGCAGGGACTTGGAGACATGTCAGCTACACATCATTAAGTTGATGTGTAGTTGACACATCAACTTAATGGTATAATATATACATATGTATATTCCTGTGAAGCTGAAATCCACTACTGTATATATTTATGTTGATGTTACCTGGTAGTGATGACGCTTGAACTGCACATAAACACAAAAAGGCCAAAGAACCACTGCAACAATCTGGTGTTCATGTACATGTTCAATGTAAACACCAGTGATGTGGTCGTCAGTAAATGTTCACTCATTGTTGTTAAATTACTGTGCAGTGCTTTGGTTTGTGAAACACAGTCTCGTGTAATGATTGAGTGATGGTGAATTGTGCATTCAGTAGATAATGATTATGTATCTCTGCTCCTCTGCAGACACACTCATGAGCTGAAGCTGCACCAGCTGCTGGTGCGAGTGTGTGGATGGGAGCAAGTGAAGCCGGTGTCTGTGGACAAAGTGGGCGTTTTCTTCCGTTACGCAGCTCCGGACAGAAACAACTCGTCCAATACTGTGAGCACAAGTCCAAACTTCCAAAGCAACATTCCTGTTGATGATGTTTCTGACGAATTGGCCCAGAGTTTGATGTGAAACCTTTGTTTTTCTTCTTTACTCTTTACTCTTCCACAGGTTGGCAGTCCTATTAGCAGAACAAATATCATCCACCCGCATGTTTATGTGAGTCTTGTTTCTAAATCAGTGAGCAGTCTAAGTAAGCATATGGTGCCACAGTAGCAGCTGTAACACTCATTATACACCAGGAAACAAGATAAAGAAAAACTTGGCTAATGAAGTAAAAATAAAGAACGTAAAAGTATAACAATTTTCAAGTGAAAGACCGTTTTCAAATGGTGTCTAGCATGAACTGTTAAAGGCCCGGTATAGCACATTGAGTGGAGATGTAACTAATAATTTTATAATAGTTTAGCATAAACTTAGCACACATAAAGTGCATTTACACAGCAGTAATTCAGTACAACAACAGTCATGAGAGTCAACCAGCAGAGTGGTGGTTATGACATGACTCTGAAGTACTGATGGAGTTACGTCACACTGAAAGTATCAAGACTCCAGGTGAACATGAAGGAACAGCAACATCCAAACAGGAGCAGATCAGAAAACAGTCAGCCCTCTAACTGAAATACTGTATGATGGCTAATACAACTGGGACATTAGAAAAAAGGGTCTGTTTTCAAATAAAAGCCTTGGTGAATTCCCTTGAAACAGCAGAAATGCTCAGTATGAGTTTAAACCTGAATGCCTTGTAGGGATGGGACGATATAGGATTTCATCACAAATCGCAGTAAAAAAAAAAAAAAAAAAGACGCTGACAATAAGTTGATTGTGATGAATTTCTATTTCTGGGATGATCGTAAATGTTGTTACTTGAGTCGTGAAATACGGTATAGAGCCTGATTTTTATAATACTGGAAGTATCGTGTAAGAAAGAACAGACTCGCAATGTCTGTATATTTATTCATCCTTTATTTATGCAGGTGGACCTTATGATTTATGATTATCTTATTTATGATTGTTTGATTATTTTTTGGTAAGAAAAAATGTGTCCTAACTGTAATGCAATAAAACCATTTGTTTCTTAGCAAAATGTAGGTAAAGGTAAAGTGATTCCAGAATGTTTCACTGCCATTTCAAGAGTTTAAATCATATTTTGATCATTATTGGGGTTATATCGTGAAGCACAATTGTTTTGGCCAGAATAATCATGACATGAAATTTTTATATCGTCCCATGCCTAATCCCTTGGACCCCTCAGTTCTCAGCCCTGCCTCCAGTTAGAGTGGTCTTCTCTATCACGATGGAGGGCAGTGCCAGGAAGGTCATCACTGTCCGCTCCGCCCTCATGGTGAAGAACCGGCTGGATGTTCCTATGGAGGTCAGACTGGATAGCCCCTCTGCTCCTGACAGTAAGACACTGCTCCACTTTAGGTCCATTGACTAAGCACCAATACTTATTCAAAAGTCAAAAGCATGTAGAGACGGTTCTTTTTGTTTCATTTTTATTATGTTATTACTTGTTGTCTCATTCTAATGAAGCTAACTGACTCTGTGTTGACAGAACCAGTGGTGTTGCCTCCGATCCTTCCTGGCCAGGCCTTGGCGGTCCCACTCCATCTGACGTCCTGGAGGCTGCAGTCTCGGCCCAAAGGCCTGGGCTTGTTCTTCTGTAAGGTTCCCATCCACTGGACCAGTGTGGAGCGGCCCGGAGACATCAGCAGCAGCAAGAGGGAGTGTCAGTCAGCAGACTTTGACGACAGCCTCAAGCGCAACTTCAGGTAAATACAGTCAGCCGAACATTTAGTTCTTCGTTCTTATTATATCTGGGATTGTTCCCCTCATCTCTCTGTCTCTCGCAGGTTTTGTGTGGTCATCAAAAAGGAGAACTACCCGGATCAGCAGCCTGCCAAGACGGTTTCTGGCAGTGCCAAGCAGATCTATCGACAGCCAGGCCACACCATCTACCTGCTGCCCACCATGGTGCTGGCCAACCTGCTGCCCTGTGACCTCAACTACTTCATCAAAGGAACGTCCATCAAAGGCGCCCTGAAGCCGGGAAAAGAGGCCGTGCTTCACGCTGCAGACACCTCGCAGAACATGGAGCTAGGTCAGGACTTGCCGAAAGTCTTTCACTGGCTAGTGTTTAGACATTTTCCCTGTTCTCACTCCCGGTGTTCATGGTGTGTGTCCTCCAGGAGTCCTGCTGGAGAGCTTCCCTGCGTGCAAAGAGCTGCTGATTCCACCTGGCACTCAGAACTATGTGGTACGCATGAGGCTGTATGACACCAACAAACATCTGCTCTGCCTCACCATCCGCATCGTCCTGCGAGCACAGGGGGCCCTTAAGATCCTGATTTCTGCCCCCTACTGGCTGATAAACAAGACTGGTAATGTTCTCGTTGGTGTTATAAACTTCAGTTGTACATTTTACAAAAAAAAAATCCAAAACCAGTCTTTGCTTTAAGAACTGTTTTCGTTCCCTAAAGCCACTTTTCTCCCGCAGGTCTGCCGTTGATCTTCCGTCAGGACAATGGAAAAGCCGATGCTGCAGGCCAGTTTGAGGAGCACGAGTTGGCCCGAAGCCTCAGTCCGTTACTATTCTGCTACACTAACAAGGAGCAGCCTGCTATGTAAGTGTATGAGAGACCAGACCGCTCTGTTCCTGAGCATCCATAATGTCTTAGCTTGTGAGCAATGTTCTATCCAACAGACGTCCTTCTGGTGTTTTTATCGTAAATGATGAACACACCGATGGCAACGGCCTGCCTGTGGTTTAGTGTCTGTCACTTTGACATGTGCACAGGGTAGAATCCCCAACCATCCGCTCTACCTCCTTAGTCCCATCTGCCACGTCCTTACATTCCATCTTTTCCTCGTCTGTCTTGATCCCAGGTGTACTATGCGGATCGGGAAAGGGATTCACCCAGACGGAGTTCCAGGCTGGTGCCAGGGCTTTTCCCTGGATGGAGGGAGTGGAGTCAGGGCAGTGAAGGTTATCCAGCACGGGAACAGACCTGGCCTCATATACAACATAGGCAAGTTGGTACACTCACAGTACAAATGGAAAGCACTAACCAAACTAGTGCCTGATTGAATAATAATCCGATACCCAGGATGGGCCCTGATCCTGATCATTGGGTGCGTATTGTCTCATTTTGCAAAGGCATATAAGAAGAGGAATGGAATACTGAACTGCAGTAATCTATTTGAATGTATTCATGGCCTTTCATCAGGACTCCAGTTGTTTCTCATAATATTCTCCCTTCTTTGGCTGCTTTGAATGGAAGGTCTGGTGCATCACTGCAGCTTCTCTTTGGCCAATATAGATCATATTATATTTTGCACTGAATCTAAATCTTTTTCCTGCACGGATAATTATTGGCACACAGATAATCATCTGGCATAAAGCAGCACTCCCTCTCTGTCACACTGCTCCAGCTTTTTCTGGCACTCTGATGCATGTAGCAACTATATCTTGGCTTTTATTCTCCAACTGTTGATATTCAAGCTAAAATGTCTCTGTTAATACATTATCAGTAAAATGTTTGTCAGGCATTGGTTGATCCCTGTCTGATGGACACAGGCATCAGCGTGCGGAAAGGAAAAGGACGCTACAGGGACACCCACATAGTGACCTTTGCCCCGCGCTACCTGCTGGACAACCGCTCTACACACAAACTGGCCTTCGCTCAGAGAGAGTTTGCAAGAGGAAAGGTGAGAACTGAACTTGAAATGAAACGTTCACTGTGAGTTCTGGTAGCTCAGTGGTTGAGACGCCGACCTTAGACAGTGATAGCAGCATCCTCAGTTCAGATTGGGTAAAGGACCTTTGTTTCCTGTCTGCTGTCTATTACTCACTCACTCGCACACTCGCACTCTCACACTATCTACCTCTCTCTCGACAGAAGTCGTTAGTCATTAGTGAATACATTTGTTCTAGGGTACGGCCAACCCTGAGGGTTACATCTCCACCTTGCCGGGCTCCAGCGTCGTCTTCCACTGGCCCCGCAACGACTACGACCAGCTGCTGTGTGTGCGCCTCATGGACACCCCCAACTGCACCTGGTCTGGAGGCTTCGAGGTCAACAAGCCCAAGTCCTTTCACGTCAACATGAGGTGAGCTACATATATACAGACATTTCCTTTCAGTAGCTTTACTATGTTCGTAATGAAGTAAAGTAATTTTATTATGACGTTATGGAGGTTGAACTATAACCCTCATTTCAAAGCTAAATGCCGTCTGATACCTTGAACTTCCCAACATCCATCTGGATCATAAATGTTTATCGTTAACCTGGCCACTCTACATTGTCCACGAGGAATATTATGATTATTATTTATTGTGTAATATCTGCTGTATGTTGTGATGCTGACACTGCATACTAGGCATTTTTTTTGCATGCTGTACCTAGAAAAAAATTCCACCAAATTGTTTTAAGTGGATCTTGGTTTAAATAGGGACACACTGGGGAGCTGTTTCTTCCTGCGGACAGAGATCACCCTGAAGGGAGCCACCTACCAGATCTCCTTCTCTGACGCTGACCAGTTGCCTCCACCCTTCCGCATCGACAACATCTCTGAGGTGAGCCACAGCAGCATGAGCTGTTTCTACATACTTGAATCACTTCCTGGACTTCCACTCCCACCTCTCTCTCCATGAATGAATCATTATGGGCATACTAGTGCACACTATCAGAGATAAGTTACTAAATACAGTGAATAGATTCCATTGTTTGAATTCCTACAGGTGCCCATCCAGTTCTGGCAGCATGGTGTGGCTGATATCCGGCTGCACACTGAGGTGAAGGCAGGCTCAGTGCTGGACTACGCCTGTGATGAGCCCACGCTGCCCCCCTACCTCACACTGACTGTGAAGGGAGCCGGATCCTCAGAGGTCACGTCTGACATGAACTTCTTCAGAGAATACAACAAGCTCTACTACGAGAACTTCATCTACATCGCAGCCACACACACCTTCTCACCGTATGGACCAACAACATGACTAACTCATAATGACATCAGAATATTTGATCACGTTTTCTATACAACAGTTAAGCAGCATTTTTTTGTTGATGCAGGAATGTTGAGAAGAGACCTGTTGGGAAGAAGCGTCTGGTGAGCTGTGCTGAATTGGTTCTGGATGTGGACACCAAGACTCAACGGGTCATCCTGAAAAAGAAGGTACAGTTTTTTGGTGATGATAAAAGCATGGACTGTTTAAATAGAGTCATTGTCCTGCAAGGTTTTACAATTGTCTGACATTTTATAGACTCAAAGTGATTATCAAAAAATATGATATGATTTGTATACTATTGTGAAAATATTCATCCATTGATGGAAAAAGCATTGAGACAAAGTCCATTGATGGATGTGTAACTTGTCCTTGATCATTGTGCAGGAGCCGGGGAAGCGCTCCCAGCTGTGGAGGATGACTGGGAGCGGCATGCTGTGTCATGAAGGCTCGTCTCCACCGCAGAGCAAGCCGGCACAGCCACGCCCACTGGACTCCTCCCTGGTGCTGGATATCGCCGGGCTAGCAGCTGTCAGTGACAACAGGTTGGTACTGTGTGCAGCTGTGGTGAGTCTAAGCTCAACACACACATGCTTCTCTCAGGACTCATTTACAGTCAGTTGTGGACATCTATCATGGACAATTTGAATGTAAGAGGTGTCTCTGTCTCTCCCAGTTTTGAGCCGTTGATGCTGAGGAGGCCGGACTCACGCCGCAGCACCACCCAGACGTGGTATTTCAGCTCAGGCATGCTGACCTGTGGCCTGCCCCGGCTGGTAGTGCAGGTGAGTACACCAAGCTCATGTATGTTGACAGGAGCTCCTCTCCTCTATGCACTGCTGTGAACTCCAGAGTCCTGAATGTTGGTACTGTTGACACTCACATACTGTATGTTCTTCAGTTTTGTTTCATTATGTATGACTTGTACTCTTCAGGTGAAGGGCGGGACGGCAGGTCTGTATGATGGAGCAGAGGTGGTGCTGGGACCAGACTCGGGGCTGCAGGAGCCCGGCCCCGAGCAGCAGTTCATTAACCAGAAGATGAGACCTGGTTCTGGTGTGCTGTCGGTCCAGGTGTTGCCAGATGGACCCACACGTGTCCTGCAGGTGAAAACACAAGCCAGTAAAACTCTGTATGTATTTCAACTGTAGTAGCATTGATACTGAGCAGCAGGTGTATTGTTTTGATGAATCAATGAGAGTTAGTTGAATTTGACCAAAATCTATTAGAACCTGACATCTTGAGTGAAAGGAAAGTTGCAGGTCCATGTGATGTATTTTGTGAAGTATTTGATGTAACAGAAAACATAAAAAGCAGCTAAAGATTACTAATCACACATGAAAGAGACACCCCACACTGCTCTAAAGCATTACCATGTCTTTTTTATCCCTGTAATGAAACGATGTGTTTTAAAACCCACTTTTCGAACTGGGATTCAAAGATGATCAAGTTTGGGTTTAAAATCTTCCACACGATATGGATCATGTCATTTCTTTATAAAAATGTATATCATGACAAAGCATATTTCATGGTAATGCCATAAATTCGTATATATGAAATAACCACATGGTTATGTTAACTGTGTGAATTAAATGCTTGACAAATAAAAAAGTATTTTCTCAATAAATTAAAACTTTGTGCAAAATAATCTGATTTTCTGAGTAATATGAGTTAGTATGTGCTTGTTTCAATTTAGCTGACATTGTGAATCACAATATCTCGATATATGATTTCATCATGATGTGATACCATTGAAAGATGACAAATTATCCGATAGAATTATGGCCCTTGTTTACGTGCATAAGCAACATAGAAGCAATTAACATTCATAACAGATGATGGCAACACCACCAACAGAAAATAACACCTCTGTAGATACAAGTTACTTAAGTCTCAGGTTACTTAACTTAAGTTTAGTAATACACAATATAATGAATTTACGGAAATTTCATGTTTGATGATTTGTGGTTTTGAATATTTCATTTCATTTACCAGCATCAGGTATTATAGTAGTACTACTGCAGATTTGTACATATTGCTTACACATACTTCTTTATATTACAAAGTTTGAATGCACTTTCTATCTTTAGTTCTTCTCTGCTTGTTTTCATATGCTGTAAGTCAATTTGGTGCTTTGATAACATCTGATACTATCTACTTTTTATTAACGGTGATGCTGAACCTCACAGACTTTTGTTTGTTTGTAGATCAGTGACTTCAACCAGAGGAGAATGATCCGGAGCTCATCCTCCACTGAACAAGAAAGATGCAAAGAGGATGTAAAGAAGAGAGAGCCTGAGCAGGAGCTGGAGGTACCAGGAATTATTTTACATGCGCCGTAGCTTGTCAAAAAGCAAATTACATGACACATTTATTCAGTATATTTTCAATCACATGTGTTTAACAATACACCTGTACCTCGTACCAGGTACTGAAGCAGTCCCACAGTAATCTTCACTGTGTCTCTATGAGAGAAGTGTCCTCTGACGTCTGCTCTGTCTTCATCCACAGGTGTTGGTGAACCTGGAGGAAGGGGTGGGTGTGTCTCTGGTCAACAAGGTTCCTGAGGAGCTTGTGTTCACTACGCTGTCTGGTATAGATGTCCACTTCACCCGCACTGCTGCCAATGAGGTGTTAGAGCTCAGCATTCAGAACATCCAGGTGAGCTCACCACAGCTGTGGGAACATTCAGTAATAATTTCATTCCAAAGCAGCTCAAGGTACTTCACATAATAATACAGGGTTTCAGCGGGTCTTTTACTTTGAAATTCAGGCCTAAAAAAATCTAAAATTGTCTTAAATTGACTGTATTTATAGCTCTTAAAATGAATGAAGAACAGAACCTCAATTGAAGTACTGTAAAGGTTTTCCATCACAATTTCCTGGAGCACATCTCTAAAGCACGTCACTATCTCCATTCTCCATGGTGACTATCATGCTACCCCACAAGCTTTTTAAGATTTTGATTTTAGATTTAGACTTATATTAAATTTTGCTTCACTTTTCTGTGATGGGGACCAGGCATGGATGGTTATACAATGTTTAATACTTGGTTAAACCAGAGGGGAGCCTGTATAAAGATGTTAAAATTAGGGATAATTAGTCATTTAAAAAAATGCGGAACACAACAATTGTTATTTGCAGGTGATTATACACTAAAGAAAACATACTTAATTATATTATATTATATTATATTATATTATATTCCATTTCTGCCAATAGGTTTCACTTAGATGGTGAAAGGCAGCCTACAGTTGTAGTTCATGTCATTAGAGGACAGTGAAATGATAAGTAATGATTGTCTTTGTGGGACCCCACACAATATGCCATGTTTGCTGGACAATTAATTTTGGATTCTGCAGCGAGGACTCAAACCACTGAAGAACAGTGTCAGAAAGACCCTCTCAGTTCATCAGCAGGACACAGTTGGTGTTGATCACTTGTGAAAACAGCTGCTTTACAATGCTGATCGATGTCCTTTTCTGTCCTACTCATCATTCAGACCACAATGGAAAAACAACACAAACACAGGCTCCTAAGCACAAGACACAATACACAGATACAAACAAGACAAAATCTATATGCATTAGTGACAAACTCTGTATATTTGATCCAGTTCATAAACCAATCGTCTGCAATCCATATGAAACAGTGATTAATCTATCATGTGTTAGATTTCTCCTCCTAGCCACTGCTTTAAAAAGATATTCAGAAATGCAAAAACCATGATCAAAAAGGTGTTTAATTAAAGCTCCATTCTTGATAACTATCACATCTTTTTTTACACAATAACTAATCCATCCAGTGTTTTAGTGGAGAATGCATGGTCATTCATGTTTTGGTCATCAGGTGGACAACCAGCTGCTGGGTACCACCCAGCCTGTGATGCTGTGTGTGACTCCCAGCTCCAGTGACAGTGGCGTCAGCGACAGCGGCCCAGCCCTGCAGGTCAACTCGGTCAAGGTTCCCAGCAGCCTCATGCTCACTGATCTCTTCAAGGTGAGCGTCACACGCTGAATCACAATTTTCAGATCTTTACCAGATAATTCCTGGTTTCTTGAAACTAGACATTTCTAGTGAGCCAGAGACTGTTAGGAACTGAAATCGATCGATTCATGATGTAACCATGATGTGTTCACAGCACCTCATGGTGACGGCCCGGCGCTTCACGGTCATCATCGAGGAGAAACTGCTGCTCAAGCTGCTCAGCTTCTTTGGCTACGGACAGACAGAAGCTGGTGGGTCATCAGTTAAACGTCATTGTTAATATTTGTGTGATGCTGTGAGTAAGAAGGTGGTTTTCACTCCCATATATAACAAACTGTAATGAATGCAGAGCTGGAGAAGTTGGATGAAAACATTTATGAGAGGCCCAACGAGGACGCAGGACCTCTTAAACGGTACTACTTTGAGAACCTGAAGATCAGCCTTCCTCAGGTCAAACTGAGTGTCTTCACCTCTCACAAGCTGCCTCCTGATCTCAAGGTAACCAAACATGACACAACATCGGTCTTTGCGCTGCTGCGCTTCATAAATCTGCACCTAGCTGATGCAGAGTAACGTCACCATGTCGCCTTCTATTGACTCCATCACCTGACAGCAGACTGCACATTCAAAGAGCATGTTGTTAAACAGAAAAAGTTGAGGGGCTAGTATTAATCTAAAAGAATAATGTATTGTCAACATTTTGTGAAATTGCTTTTTCTGAGAGTCAGATGTTCAGAGTTGGAGTCAGGAAGTGGCCCTGATGGGCAGCTGTCACCTTGCATGGTAGCCCCTGTCATCAGAGTATGAATGGGTGAATGATGACATTCACCATGTTGTGTTAAATTGCCTAGAATGACTAGAATACCTCTATACAACTACAGCCCATTTATCATTTACTATTTAATTTAATCTCTACACAAACAGAAATGACAATATTCATCAGTTTGTCCAAAAAGTGATTGAGTTCCAGCAAAGCGTAATTTGAGACATTTTCCACACGATATTCAACCTTGACCATTTGCAGGCACTTGCAATGTCACAGAGGGGAAAACGTTTCGATACTTTTCAAAGGATTTTAATAAGAATGAAAGTATTGAAACGGCAGAGGACAAACCACTAGTAAGAGCTTCTGGTAAAAATAGATTTTAGTCTAGTCATTTTTGTGCATTTATGCACACAGAAATATCATGCTATGGATTCCTGTGACCACATGATGTCACTTTGTTGCTTCTTGTGCCACATGATGTCGCTCTGTTACTTCCTGTTGCCACGTGATGTCACTCTGTTACTTCTTATGCCGCATGATGTCACTCTGTTACTTCCTAATGTCACTCTGTTACTTCCTGTTGCCACATGATGTCACTGATACTTCCTGTTGCCACATGATGTCACTCTGTTACATCCTGTTGCCACATGATGTCACTGATACTTCCTGTTGCCACATGATGTCACTCTGATACTTCCTGTAACCACATGATGGCACTCTGTTACTTCCTGTTACTACACTGCTCTGCCTTCCAAATGTGTCAGCCTAGTAAGAATGGAGTCGTGCCTGTTTTGGTATATGTATTTCAGTGTGATGCCAAATGTTCTCTATTTTGTCATATTGTCACACATCATAATTGATGATATCTACAAAAAAAAGCTGCCTTGCCTTCCAATGTTTTCTCATGTGGATGTTTTCTTGTCACTGTAGGCCCTGAAAGGCACCCTGGGCTTTCCTCTGGTTCGCTTTGAGGATGCGGTCATCAACATGTACCCATTCACCAGAGTGCACCCCTACGAAACCCAGGAGATCATCATCAACGACATACTCAAGCACTTCAGAGAGGTAAGAAGTTGGTCTCATCTGAAAAGTTCTCTACATTATCAGAGATTCTAAAGACTCAAAGCACATTCACCGCAGCTGTTTGGCATCCTCCCTTCTACACAGGTCATTCCAAATAATTTTTTCGGTGTTGTAGCATTTGTTTCGGCATAGCGTTTTTTCCTGAGTATCAACGTCTTTTTTCCCAATTGTTCCCAATGAGGAGAGAACCTATGTGGCAGCCAAGAGAAAAACTGCTACACTTAGTGTCCTTTTTCTGAGCGCTCCTCCTTGGGTGGCCACTCTAAGCCCTTCAACATTAAAATCTCTGAACTTTTCAGAAAGTGCTGGTGACGTTTCTGTCAAAAATGGAGGAGAAGCTTGTTTTGGCCGTGTCTGTCTATCCTGAACTTCGTACCTCAGACAGACTATCATGACAAAGACCGAAACGCCCATTTGTGGGAGTAGATCGGCCGGGCAGATAGTAAATGTTGCTGGTGAGTGTTGCTTTTAGCGCACATTGCTCTTACGGTTGTGCGATGACAAGCTCACCTATACAAAGTATAAAGCAAGCATCCTCCGTTGGTGCTCATGGTGAAAAAACAAAGTCAACAAAAAAGATAGTAGCCCAAAAAAATTATAAAAAGTAAAGGGGCGATGGTAGTCAATCATACAACGGAGGTTAGAAGTGTCAAGATATTGTTGTTTGTAGCGCTTTTCAATGAAATGCTGGGATGAAGAGCTCCCCAGAGCCCTGCGGGTGCTTTTCTGCCAGAAAAAGACACTATGTGGACACAGGCCTTTATAGTGCTGAAATCACCTGTGCTGATGACCCATTTTTATGGATTAAAGACATCTTCCACTATGCTTGAACGTGTCAGAAGAATATTGAAAGGATCCTCCTCGCACATCTCTTTACCTACTGAATGTGGACAGTCCTTCCTCTTCACTATTCCTGAGTAATGGCTAGGGGTGTAACGGTTCACAAAATTCTCGGTTCGGTTCAATACGACACAGTGGTGCCACGGTTCGGTACGTTTTCAATACAGCAAAAATGCAGAAATGCCAAATCCTTGCTGGCGACACTCTCAAGGAGGCGTCTCTGAAGAACATGGCTCTTCATCTCCATTCAGTAGTGAGGTAATGTGTTGTTACAGTCAGGTAGCTTTGTGTCTGAAGAACATGGCTCTTCATCTCCATTCAGTAGTGAGGTAATGTGTCGTTACAGTCAGGTAGCTTTCTGTCTGAAGAACATGGCTCTTCATCGCCATTCAGTAGTGAGGTAATGTGTCGTTACAGTCAGGTAGCTTTGTGTAGTCCGTGACATCAGAATGTCTGTTGACAGAGTAGCAATGGGAGCTTCGGACATTTGATTCTCTGTTTGGGCTTTTGTTTTCTTTTATAAAGCAGGAATTATGGTCTGGAGAAATTGGCTCGTGAATGAGTAGTGTCACAGGGCTCAATAGCATTAAGCATGTTGGTACAGCCTGGTTTTCCACTCCAGAGTAGGTCTCATATCCGCGGCTATAAATATAACAATCGCCGTTGCGATTGCTCTAGCCTTGTTTGAATCGGTAGGGAATAGCTTCCTAAACGCTGCGGGGAGAGTTTGTAGCATGTGTGCTGCTGTTAGTTTTCCTGCTAAGCTAGCACGCCTCCCAGAACACACATGCCTCACCAGACTACATTGTTGTTCTTCTGTGGTGGAGTGTCAGACAGCACGTTGTCTGTTACATGGTGGAGTGTCAGACAGCACGTTGTCTGTTACATGGTGGAGTGTCAAACAGCACGTTGTCTGTTACATGGTGGAGTGTCAGACAGCGCGTCGTCTGTTACATGGTGGAGTGTCAGACAGCATGTCGTCTGTTACATGGTGGAGTGTCAGACAGCGCGTTGTCTGTTACATGGTGGAGTGTCAGACAGCACGTTGTCTGTCATGTTTGCCTTGTTGAGCGCATTATATTTAACACAATTTAAGCATCTGCATTTTCCAAACGCAATAGAATTATTCAAACGTATTGTTCAGTTCGTAATGCGTACCGAACCGTAAGTCTCTTACCGAACGGTTCAATACGAATACGTGTATTGTTGTTGTTACACCCCCTAGTAATGGCCACACAGTAACAGCATCTCCCTCTACACTCATACACTGTTTAGCTTTTATAAATAAATTATATCTTCCTCGATATTCTTTTTCTGTCATCAAATTTACTCAAATTATCACTATTGGCATTATTGCTCCTTTTTTCTCTGTTATCTTGTGCACATTCTAGATTTATGTCCTCATCTTTTATTTTAAACTTATTTACATGCAATCGTCAGGGTCTGTGTATATCTACAGGTCTTGTTCATTCTTTTTCCACATGTACACTTATTCCAGATGTGCACTAATTTTGCTCACTCATATTTAGTGAACCTGTCTGATCCACAGTGAGTCCGAAGTTTGTTCATGAGAAAATCAATAAGAGAGATTTGTTCTTGCTACAATGTTTAGAAGCCGATCAGTTGAACATAGACAGTACATCTAATCACAGGCTCGTGTGGGAATAGATGGAATGATGGGTGCATATTAAAAGTCTACATACCTTTCATTATACTTCAGCAAAGTAAAGATAATGTCCATCACCTATTAGCTGCTACATGGACAGATCACTGTGTGGCTCCTGTCAGGTCATGACTGTTTCCTGTCTGTAGGAGCTGATCAGCCAGGCTGCTCAGATCCTGGGCTCTGTGGACTTCTTGGGGAACCCCATGGGCCTCGTCAATGACGTCACTGAGGGCATGTCTGAGTTAATCAAGTATGGCAATGTGGGTGGTCTCATACGCAATGTGACCCACGGTGTGTCCAACTCTGCTGCCAAGGTACACCGCTGCATAGCTGAGTGGAGATGACAGTCTGCTTTTCTGTGTGATCACTTTTGTGCTGTTCTATATTTGTTCTGTATTTACTGTGCTATATATTTTACAACATCCTTTTCTCTTTACACTGATGCATCACAAATCTCTTTTTTTTTAATGTATTACTTGAATGTTGCGTTGTTGTATTATATTATTCAGGTGTAATATACACATGAGCATATACCTTTGAGCCATGTAGTGTGAACACCTTCCTGTTCTCTGTGTGTCAGTTTGCAGGGACTCTATCAGACGGGCTGGGGAAGACCATGGATAACCGGCACCAGAGCGAGCGAGAGTACATCAGATACCACGGAGCCACCAGCGGAGAGCACCTGGTAGCAGGGATCCACGGACTGGCTCATGGTACAACCTGGCTCTATTTCTGTGTTTGGTTTCAGCCGTTACAGTACAGCTAGTGGGCCAAAGAAATTTAGTAGGTGTCTGAATGAACACTTAGAACCCCCAAACACCTGAAAATCTCATTTTGGGGGAAGTTTTAAAAATCTGACAAAATGTTTTTTCAGCACACAATTTATTTGCATGTTGAAAGGTGAGGAACAGCGCACAGAAAGAAGGCTGCCAGGATGAAATACTGTACCTGTGCCACCCAGCAGACTGACGAAAAAAGGGATGTAGACAAGTTTATGAGATGCATAGGGACATGGCGAGTAGAAAAAACATGCTTTACAGCCATAAACTGTGATGTGTGGAAAATGTTCAGTACCCCTAGAAGGAAACCTCCCTGTTTGCTGAGAGTGCAGAAATAACCGTTAGTGTCTCATGATCTGGTCACAGCGCTGGATTTTAATAAGGTGGTGGATAGTTTTAGAAAGAACCAGGTGAGGGAGAAATGACAACTCACTCTGTTGCTCAGCTGAACAAGCTGTGCAGACATTCAGGCTCTGTGATCACTGTTTTGGTGATCAGTAGAACTAGCTTTTGCAGTGTCAGTGTGTGAAACTGAAGCTGATAAAAACTGGAAAAAAGAATGTATTGCATTGTTGCGGTTGTTGTGCTTAAAATATTTGATCAAGGTATACAGAGTCTCTTTTCATGATCTCCAGTAGCTGATGGATAAAAGTAATTAGATCCTGTGTTGACACAAGATAAGACATTTGTGGAAGGGTGATTCCTTCTGGTGATCTTCTCATGATTTCTAAGTCTGATCTAAATTGTTTTCTCTGCTGTGTTTATGACTTAAGAACAGGTGGGAAAATCGGTTTCATCAGGATAATCTCTCTAAATTCCTGAAAAAAAAGTTGGATTAAAAAATGAAGTTAATTTACTGGCAAGTTTATTTTTTCCACAACATATATATGTACCTTAAAACTTAACTGGAAGAAAAACTCTTTTAGGAAAAAATCTTTTAGTCCTATTTAGAACATAGCATAATGGTGCACTTCTGCTTCTTGTGGCCCAAGTGACTACAACTACAAACACCTAAAAACATGAGGTCATAGATCAGACTTACTGTAGAAAATGGATCACTAGAATACATTCTTTTCTCACTTGCCTCTCAGAGCTTCCATAGCCATGTTTCATTGGATCTGTCCATTGGTTGGACTGACCCAATGATTCATGGGAAAAGGGTGTTTGAGCCTTCTATAATGTACAATATGAAATTAAGTTATTGCTCCTGAGCCCAGAGAACAAATATACAATGTGTGAGTCCTGTTAGCAATCAGTACAAATTAAAATTGCAGTTCATATGTTCGTATGGGAACATACATAAAAGGCTCGTATGGCCCCATTGTGTTTGAGCTGTGTCAGCACTCACCCATTAATCAGATGCACCAAAGCTGCCCCAGTTCTTTCCAGCTTAACCCCTCAGTGATTGCAGTCGTTCTCCTCCCCCACCCCAGGTATCATCGGAGGCATGACGAGCATCATCACTTCCACTGTGGAGGGCGTGAAGACGGAGGGTGGAGTCAGCGGCTTCTTCTCGGGCCTGGGTAAAGGTCTGGTCGGCACCGTGACCAAACCGGTGGCTGGGGCTCTGGATTTTGCCTCGGAGACGGCACAGACTGTCCGGGACATGGCTAGTCTCAGTAACCACAGGTGGGTTGAGTCTATCACCTGTATTATGTCACTCCACCTTCTGTATTCTACGGAGTCAAAGAGGTTTTTAGGTCTCTACGGAGCAAACGTTGAGAGATGAATTTGCTGCAGGATGTAGTAACATATCATGAAGCGTGGATGTTAAGGAGGTGTGTGCTGTGAACTGAGTTAAAAAGTAAAATAATGACTGTTTTATATGCCTTAAAATACTGAAGCAAATCTTATGAGGAAAACGGGTAAAGTTGTGATTGGCGGGTGAAGTGTTGGTGTTGTTACTGTGTTGATCAGGCTCAGTGTGCAGCGGGTCAGGAAGCCTCGCTGCTGTAAAGGACCTCAGGGTCTGCTGCCTCGACACTCGACCACACAGGCTGACGGTCAGGAGCAGCTCTTCCGCCTCACTGACAACATCCACTCTGAGTTGTGAGTCTCACTCGTTCTCTACATTCTTACACACTGTGCGTGTCTAATACCCTGATTACCTTCAGTTCCATCAGGCTGACACTTCACTGTCTCCCTCCAGCTTCATCGCTGTGGAGCCCATTGACAGCTACTGCGTCCTCATCTCCTCCAAAGTGGTCTACTTCCTGAGGCCGGGGGACTTTGTGGACCGCGAGGCCATCTTCTTGGAGGTCAAGTATGATGACCTCTACCACTGTCTGGTCTCTAAGGATCATGGGAAGGTATATGTGCAACTCACCAAGAAGGCTGAGAGCACTAGCAGCGGTGTGGCCATGCCTGGCCCCTCCCACCAGAAACCCATGGTGAGACACTCATCTGACTAGTCCTTCATTGACAGTCTCTGGATAGTACGACTGGTTTAGGTTCACCCAAATCACACACGCATATTAAATCTCTCCATGGATTTAGTTCTGCTTTGATTTGTATTTGTGCCTCAACCTCATTACAATGAAGCTGAATGGCATTTAGGTTTTTGCTACTAAAAAATTATATTCAACAGGAATGTGTCTCTCGAAACCAAGTTTCCATCCAAATGTATCTCAAATTCTAACCGAATTTCAAGAGAGTGGAACTGAAGTCGCATGCTTCATGTATATCATTTATCCGTTTAATATGTTTCTTTTCCATCTTTTGATTTATACACCAACTTTTCTATTTCAGCCAAGCGTAAAAACTACTTTTTTTGCCATTCCATGAAGGTTTTTATGTGCATATAAACAGTTAAATGGAAACACAACTACTGTTACTCTGAATAATCCACACAACACACTGTCTCTTTGGTAGGAAGGTAATTCTAAAAGCAAGCAACTTTCATGTGTGGCCAGACAGACAGACCTGAGTCACATGACCTCCTCTCCACCATGGAGACCTCGAAGAGGACAGACTCCAGAAACTCAAAGCTCAAGCATATCATTCACACAGATAGGATTGAATGTCAAACAGAGAGAGATGACATGTGCACAGACTTAAATGATGACTCGTGTCAATGAGGTGTTTGCAGCTGTACAGGTTCTTTTAAGCAGTCATACTCACTGTGTAACAATCCTCTCCACAGGTCCATGTGAAGAATGAGAACCTCGCCATCAAAATCTCTCAAGAAATCAACTATGCTAAGAGTCTGTACTATGAGCAGCAGCTCATGCTGCCTGCCAGTGAGAACGAAGACTGCTTGCTGCTCGAGTCCTGATCACATGACTTTTCTGAAGGAACTTCCCTTAAATCCTCAGAAGGCGACGACTTTTATTGATTTTTGTAGGCCTCGGAGTTTTAACAAACTGCAGTAAAGGGAATAGTCAAGACACCTGTGCACTTGGTTTAGTCACATGACCTGATGTTTGGCAAAGCACATACATGCACACAACATAAAAACATATGCAAGGGAGTGTTAGTTTGGCTGTGTTTATGTAGAACACTGTTCCTCTGTCTTTATATGACTGCTGAAGACATCCTCCAGGTGTTCTATGTGTTTGTGAATAGACAGAAATGTAAATAGAGCTACATACCAATACTATCAACCAGTGTACATACTGTATTAATTATGAAGTATGAAGAATGACAACAAAAGCTGATAATGTGAAATGTAACAAACTGCCTTTGCAACTCTATTTTGTGTATAAGAGACTATTAGTTGGGGGGTGAATTGCACTGACACAGGGAGGGAGGGGCACTGCAGCCTCCCTGCCTCACACACACTGAAGCCTTTTACAATCACACACCTCCAGGTCTGACGTGTCTCTACTTTTATTTAACAACCCTTTTTTAATGAGCCCGCTTCTTTCTATCCAGAGTTCTCCTCTAAACGTCAGTGTGCACTTCCTTTTAACTCGTCTTTGGGTTTTGGTTTGGTGTCTGATGAGATTTTCTTGAGCTGAGTTTGAGTTGTGTGTTAGAGGGGAGTGGAGTTCGGGACAGGCCAGTCAGAGAGGTAGTGGACTGTGGTGGATATGTGATCCTGTAAAATATCGTTCACATGGACACTGCTTCAAATAAAGCACCACAACTGCAGCACTCACTGGGTGGGACCTGTTATTTCCACACTTGAATGTACAGTTATACAATATTCTATGATTGCATACACACACATATGTTTGGGGAAGGGTCATGATGATTGTCACTATCAAAAGTTCAAAATCACCAGAGATTGTGCTGACAGCGATCGCTCATCTAAAATGCATCTACAAAATGTTTTCTGCAGAGAGTACATTCTCTGACACTATAACTTCGGAATCATTAGAATCATTATTGATAAATGATGCATTCATTTTTGAATAATAATTTAGCTATCAAGCTGCAATCACTCCACGATCACGTTGTAACTAGATTGCTGGGCCAGTGTTCTCTCCCTCCTGCTCGTCTCCCTCTACACCTCAGAGACCCATCTGTTAATCAGAAGACACAGGTCATCGGGAGGTTTCATTGATGAACATTGGCACCACTTGATAGAGGTTTATGTTTTCAGTTTTATTCCACAGGATATATATGATATTACAATCTGTTTCACATGGTTTTATAGGGCTAACATCAATGTTTGCTTCTACATCACCTGCACTTGTGAAATTACACAGGTTGTATGTTTTTGGTAATCTAATTGTCCTTTTTTTCACACTAAATGCACCAAAAGAAAGCCCATTTAGTTATTGTTTTGTGTTGGGCAAAGAAACATGACCATTTTCAAATCTGATCAAATAAAATGATTTTTAAATGTATGCTATGCTGGATTTTCCTGAAAAACAGTGAACAGGCCAATACAAATGTAATCTCTCAATCATTACTTATGAGTAGGGCTGGGTATCTGTACTTGATACCTTTTAAAGGTGCAAGATAGGAGATTGGGAGCATTATGATTGCCTCTCAACATGGCGAATGCCAGCCGGTGGCTCACAGCTAAAGATGCTAACAGTGCAAACAATGGCAACAGCGCTGACGGAGGGTGGCCGTTACACTTCTGCAACAACACCACTGTGGGAAGGTACAGTGCTGTGAAAAAGTATTTGCCCCCTTCCTGGTTTCTTATTTTTTTGCATATTTGTCACACTTAAATGTTTCAGATCATCAAATTAATATTCGACAAAGATAACCCGAGTAAATACAAAATGCTGTTTTTAAATGATTTAATTTATTAAGGGAGAAAAGCTATCCAAACCTACTTGGCCCTATGTGAAAAAGTAATTGCTCCCTAAACGTAATAACTGGTTTTGTCACCCTTGGCGGCAACAATTGCAATCAAGCGTTTGCGATAACTGACAATGAGTCTTTCATGTCGCTGTGGAAGAATTTTGGCCCACTGTTATTTGCAGAATTGTTTTAATTCAGCCACATTGGATGGTTTTCGATCAGAAACGGCTTGTTGAAGGTCATGCCACAGCATCTCAATCAGATTTAAGTCCAGACTTTGACTAGGCCACTCCAAAACCTTCTTTTTGCTTTTTTTGAGCCATTCAGAGGTGGACTTTCTGGTGTGTTTTGGATCATTGTCCTGTTGCATAACCAAAGTGCACTTGAGTTTGAGGTCACGAACTGATGGCCGGACATTCTCTTTCAGGATGTTCTGGTAGAGAGCAGAATTCATGGTTCCATCAATTATGGCAAGTCGTCCAGGTCCTGAAGCTGCAAAGCAGCCCCAGACCATCACACTACCACCACCATGTGTGACTGTTGGTATGATGTTGTTTTTATGAAATGCTGTGTCAGTTTTACGCCAGATGTAACAGGACGCACACCTTCCAAAAAGTTCAACTTTTGTCTCGTCAGTCCACAGAATATTTGCCCAAAAGTCTCGGGGATCATCAAGATGTTTTTTGACAAATGTGAGACGAGCCTTTGTGTTCTTTTTGGTCAGCAGTGGCTTTCGCCTTGGAACTGTCCCATGGGTGCTATTTGTGCCCAGTCTGTTTCTTATTGTTGAATCATGAACACTGACCTTAACTGAGGCGAGTGAGGCCTGAAGTTCTTTAGATGTTGTTCTGGGGTCTTTCCAGACTGATTCATGTCAGTTACTTTGTTTCTCGCGGCATGATGTGTTGCTTTTAGAGATCTTTTAGCCGACTTCACTTTGTCAGACAGGCTCTATTTAAGTGATTTCTTGATTCAACAGGTCTGGCAGTACCGTATTTTTCGGACTATAAGGCGCACCGGATTATAAGGCGCACTGTGAATTAACGTGTCTATGTTCACACATAAACCGCACCGGATTATAAGGCGCATTAAGCAAAACAACACAGTCCGGTAAATCAAACTTTATTCAACTCAGTTGTAACAACAAATACCGGTACAGAAAAATACACTCACTTATCGATTCATTCCTCTTCCACAAATCCATCGAATTCTTCATCTTCAGTGTCTGAGTGAAACAGCTGTGCGATTTCGGCATCAAGAATGCCCGAATCCCTCTCGTCATTTTCCGAGTCAGTCTTGTTGCTGTTATCGGTACTTGGCTGTTCAGTGATGATTCCAGCTTTCGTGAAAGCTCGGACGACAGTTGCGACCGATGGTTACTTGTTGTGCTTATTGATCGATTTTGACTTTTAGTTTAGACATTACATTCCTGTTACGGGGCCGATCAGGTAGTGACACAGCGTACCGTAATGCTCCGAATATCCATTGAGCGGAGCGGCTTCGTTGCTTACCAAAGTCGTACTTACATATTTCGACAGATTTTTGAGCGCATTGTACCACATAAAATCGATCAATAAGCACAACAAGTAACCATACATAAGGCGCGCTGGATTATAAGGCGCACTGTCAATTTTTGAGAAAATTTAAGGATTTTAAGTGCGCCTTATAGTCCGAAAAATACGGTAATCAGGCCTGGGTGTGGATAGTGAAATTGAACTCAGCTTTCCAAAAAATCACAGTTCATTCATGATTTATCAAGGGGGGGGCAATTACTTTTTCACATAAGGCCAAGTCGGTTTGGATAGCTTTTCTCCCTTAATAAAAGAAATCATCATTTGAAAACTGCATATTGTATTTACTCGGGTTATCTTTGTCTAATATTAAAATTTGTTTGATGATCTGAAACATTTAAGTGTGACAAATATGCAAAAAAATAAGAAACCTGGAAGGGGGCAAATACTTTTTCACAGCACTGTATATCAGTACTAACTGCTGTATGAACACTGTGCAGAGTGGCAGCTAGCCAGTGGGACACACATAGCTTCTATTCACATGATGGTTATTGCTATTGGTATTGGCCTCATTTTAAGGGTACTGGTATTGGCACTGGCATCGTAATTTTACAAATGATAGCCAGCCCTACTTAGGAACCATGAAGTGTGTGGTGGTGTCTGTATCTTCAGAGAAACATGAGCAAGCACGCATCCGAGAGGAAACTATGAAAATGCACCAAAAAAATGCAAACAGAGCGGCCAACACCAAGCGGGAGACAGTAATTTGGAAGCAAATGTTTTACGAAGGAGCTTTTAATCATTTCCAGTAACACATTCTTGAATTTCCAATCCAGCCATCATTTAAACAAGGAAACATTGTGTCATCAGCACAAAGCCCTTTCACAGTCATGGAGTAACAGAGAGGGAGGGAGAGATCCTGCTTCATGATGCTAGACATTATGCTCCCTGAAAAAAATGAATGCAATCAACTGTTACAGGAGCATTTCCATAAATTACAGTATTTGATGTGGTCTTCAGAGAGACTGTAGAAGGGGAGGAAACACACGACCTGGTCACTCTGGAGCTACAGGTGAGCAGCTGTGTTGCACAAGAGAATAAAAGTTACTAATGTTCCAAATGTGTTGATTTCTGAGAATTTAAATAACCTTTAAACTTCTTTACCAGGTCCCACAGAATAACCAATGAACACTTGATGGGTCTGTTTCTGGTCTGAGCAGCTCTTATTTGTGATGGTCACAGGTTTTTGATCACTTTCCAGTGCCTCTGTCTGTCCTCTACTTAGTCATGATAATACCACATTGTTGTGCAGTTGGAGTGTCTGCATGAGAGGTGACTATGCTGATTGGCCAGCATCTAGCCTATCAGGATCTCCAGTGCTATTATTCCCTGGAATCTAGTGTCAACCCTGCAGATTGTTATAGGTGACGTCACACTACATCCAACGTTTCCCTCAGTATGATGCAGTTAGTGTAAAACTCATAAACAGTAAGAGTAGAGTAACCCATCAGCAAAGTGTCTCACAGTGTGACAGCATGCTGAACAGCATCTGGACCTTTGCTCTGTGGCTAATGCTGTTTCAATATCTGTCTTCTCTCTCAGAGTTGAAGTCCTGCTGCATCTTTAATGTTCAGCGCTGGTAGAACAGCTGGGTGGGGTTTTAGCTACTGCCGGGGTGGGGCATTAAAGAGCTGGTGCCTCAGGTAGATGTGGGTGGTAGTGTGTGGAGGAGCAGCAGAGCCTCGGGTCACGTCAGCTCGCAGGTGAAGCGCAGCAGCAGCAACATGGAGGTTAATGTGAGGGAGCACCGACTGGCCGCTGCGTCAATTGCTGCACACAAAGACAGCATGCATTACAGAGCACTGCTCGAGATTCATACTATTATACACAATGATTGAGACATGTTATTTTAACAACAAATTTCATGTTCAGACCCAAACCAACACTGAATATCTTGTAACAAGTATAGTGTGCGTATCAGAGCCTGATAGGTTCTCTTCCTCTGTGCCATAGAGCTCTATTGTTATCCACAAACTATTTAATCCCGTCGGTGAGCCACACGGTTCCTGCATTACCGTGACTCTTTCTGAACCCGTCTAGGGTCAGTTTTGTATGTCAGTTTCTGCTTGTTACATGCATACATTGTCTTTTCAAAATAAACTTTCGGTTTCGGCAACAAAACGACTTGGTTAGTTTTAGGAAAAGTGGTTGTTTCTGAGTTCTTGTGATTAGAGCAGTGATGATGATCCCCATTTTTCTATCCTTTTCATGTGAGGAATGGCACCAAAAGCTACCAACTATCAACCCACAAGCCTCATCAGGCATCCTGCTATGGAGAAGATAGCAGGCAGAGTTATTAAAACATTTGTTGCTGCAGTCAAAAGGAAAACTGCACCACAGCTGATCAGCTGAATCTATAGTACAAGTTAAATAAAGCTCGACCTCCTTAATCACCCCACCATGAGTTCCATGGCAACACAGTTTACTGATAATTCTTCCAGGAGAGGTTTATGTCCATCAAAGTCTGTCAACTGACACATTCTAAGTTGCAAAAGTCTGGTATGGTCTGCTTCACTTTGTGTTTCAAATGACCTCTACCCAGCAGCCTTTGCTCCTTGTTTGTCATGTTTATCCCATCTTAAAAGACTGACTTACGGTGTAAGTGTCGATTCTGGGCCCTATTCTTTTGTCTACTTATATACTTGCCCTGTGATAGCTGAAAGGTGAGAGGGCAGAGACAACACTACTGTCATGAAAGTGACACTATGAAATGAAAAGTGGCATGAAAGAGAGGTGTAATTGGGAGAATTGGCATTATAAAATTAAAAACAAAAACGTTTCTACTATGAAATTGTAGTGAAATCTCATAAAACGAAAAAATTAAAATAAGTGATGAAAATACAAATTTTGTTATTACTTAAAATATTTCACAGGATGCCGCCACAGTAACAGTAGTAACAGGGCCTGAACTGATTATGACAAATGACCTACCAATTAAATGTTCTTTTCCTTTCTTCAGTCTTGGGTTATCTGTAAAAACACCAATAAAATAAAACATTTAGTGTGAGCTCTCTGAACAAATGATAAACTATTAGAACAAGTCCCCTCACAAGACTCACCAAACACGATGAGGCGGGTGTGAGTGTCTGTGGAGCCCAGAGGATTCTGGGCCGTGCAGCGGAACATGGATCCATTGAGCTCAGCAGGAACTCTCTCCATGATGAGTTCCCTTCCGTCATGCTCCTCTCTGCCATCTAGCAGACGCCCACCCACCTTTGTCCAGGTGTATATGGGCTCAGGGAAGACCTCGCTCTGTGGAAGCATGCACACACACACACACACACACACACACACACACACACACACACACACACACACACACACACACACACACACACACACACACAAAGGTGTGTGAGGAGAGAGCTGCAGGGTCACGTTGCAAAGTGAGCCGAGAGGTGAAACACTGATCTCTCTGAGCAATGTTCTTAACCCGTAACACTGCACTGGGGCAGCTCAGTGAACAGCACTGGAACAATCACATAAGGTGAGAAAAAATGTAGATTTCATATTGATTTTACAACAAACTCTTTCGTACTCTGGCCCAGCTTAAGGTAAAGGTGTGAGATTCAACCCAATGAAACCAATAATTAAGTGTTGCAATTGGTGTCTTTTTCTAAACAGTGTTATGCAATCACCAACAAAGTAATAGATTTTTTTAGTACAGATGATGATGATGATGATAATAATTTTGGCCTGGACCTCAGCAAAGTGGGGCCAGCCCTGTGACACTACTGACTGAGTGAGTGATGAAGTTACACCGTCAGAGTCTCTCTTCTAGTTGCTCTTTCAAAATGAAGAGGAGCGACAGTGTTTCTGCTGGTTTTGCTGTTTATGTACCTCAACTGTAGATTGAAGCAGGCACATTTTAGACAGGCCTTCATTTCTAATTCACTCTGTTTGATAAGTTGAATTATATATTTTTTGATCTTCTGTCACAGTCTGTCTCTCTGTCCTTCCCCTCCAGACACATTCTCTACTTCACATGCCCTGCAGTTCCCCCGCCCACCTCCTCATCAGCCTCTCCCTACATATACCTGTCCACTCCCATTGTTCCCTTGTCAGACACATTACCACACATACACCCACGATGACTGAAATAGGACAATAACACTTTAGATGAACATTCCAGTGCAAACAAATCTTTAAAATAACCCGATCATAAAGTTATTACTGTTGAATTTCAATTGAGGTGAAAATGTACATTTTGCTCATTTGGCATTCACATTTTATGACAGGCACCAGGAGTTCATCCTATATCTGGGACAGCCTTTTATTTGTTTGAGATGACCACACGCCCAGCCATTATTTGACTTGCTTTGACAAAATACTGTAATTCATGTAATTATTTAGTGTTTGTTTGCCTTGATAGGCAGAGAGGGGATGAGGATCAACCATGTATGGAAGAGCACAGGAGACATCAGGGACAGACAGAGGAGAGACAAGAGAAGAGACAAGAAGAAAAGAGCAGGAGAGGGGATTCTTTTTCCAATTTTCCTTTGTATTAAATAGATCTTGAGACATATTTTAGAAAACAGTTTAATGATATAATCAAAGTAAAGTGTTATTCATAGTGTATTTGTTGTGTGTGTTTGAGGAACACATTTTTTATTCGTTGTTGCAGCCTGTGGCTCCAGTACAGCAATGTTGTTTAATATTGTGAGTCTGATGAAGGTCCTCGATTAAAACCCATTGTGTGAAAATTAAATAGTTTTTATTACATTTTGCTACACATCTAATTTGTTCTTAGACCTTGCACATTTTGACATTTGTAAAAGTCTGACATTTTCCTTGATGAGAGAAAACTGATACAATAAGAACAGACTTCACTAAAAGACACACTTTCCATTCAAATTTGATTCTAAAAGTTTGGAGAGATACTACTGATGACACTGACTGTTTCAGAGCCTCTGGGCCCTGACAGCAAAGCCTCAGTCATCTGTGGCCCTCTGATGCCTCAGGCTCTCTGTTCTACTGGAGGACTGTCAGTGAAAAAGAGAGCTTGTCACAACCACAATTGGGATTTAAGGAATACTCTAGGATCTTGGGAACATGTGACTGTTACAGAGGGAAGCCATTTGCATTTAAATGTGTTGTGGAATACCATCATTATCATAACAATGTTAATCCATCTAAAGTGTCCTGGGGCAAATTCCCTGCTGCTGCTCCACATGCTTTCTTCAGAAGGCAAAAATAACAAGTCTATTTACATTCTGTGCAAAGTGTGCTAAACATCTCCTAAACTTTGAATGTGAAATTTCAAGGTGTGATTGATTGTAAGGTCGCAATACATATAAATCCCAGTAATTGAGCGTGTCATGCTTGTTTACTACATTAAAATGTCACTGCAGTCACAAATGTTATTATACTGCCCAATATAAAAAAACACCATTTCAGAGTTTCCATGAAACAGCCAGGAGGGAGAGTTTTACCATTGTCCCTGCTTTCAACAGCTTCACTGTACCACACGACAAAAGATGTAACTCAAGTCTCTCAAGTTGGTTTTCTGAATGGACAGAAAGGAACTGAAACCAATTGTTGCGTGGAAGGAAGGAATTCAATTTAAAAACTTGTGATACACTTTGAAAAGTGGTCAAAGGGCCTTTTCTACTCTGTTTTTTTACCCCCACCCTTTGGTGACATTCTATGAACTCCACAGAGCATTCCATGTTCAAAGAGCCACTGTGTTGGAAACTCACTGCAGAAGGTCCCAGCTGGAAGCCTTGGACGGTGATCCGCACTGTGTCTCCCACCTTGGCCTTACTGGGGCTCATGGACAGCTTGGGTCCTCTGGGAGCAGCTGATGGGAAAGTAAAACAGCTGTTGGACTGCTGTTATATAACTTTCATATGTCTGAATAATAGGAAACATGTAACACATGACATAGTATGTGACCTAAATGTTGCGACCCACATTTCAAGGATGTACCCGCCCACTCAGAGAACATGTCCACCTCCGTTTAACGTAACTGTGGAATAAACCAGTTGAAGTGAAGCAATGTGAACTGCGCTGAAGGCTCAGGATGACCCACTTACTGCTCATTGTTCCCAGTTCTATTTGAATTAATGAATTCAGTGGCTTGCCCATGTTAATTCTCTCTAGCCCTGAATTTGTTCTCCAAAAAATGTGGTTGTGTTGATGTTTGAATCGCAACAGCTCTCATTATACATCTCATTAGGTCTCTTGAAACTGCACATGAATTGTGTCAGGACTCCCTTATTGTTACTTAACCAGGTGATCTGAGTAATTCTATTGAGGAAGAGGATTTACCATACGCCTCTTTCCATCACTGCTCTAATCACAAGAACTCAAAATGACCACTTTTTTTCAGAATTGAGTCTTATATGTTGCGTTAGTGAATCCACAGTCCAGCCTCTACAATATATGGAACTTTATAGCTTTTTAAGTATGAGTTATTGTGCATCTTTTGTGCCACAGGATGTAGCTAAAGCTTGTGGATTTACAATAATATTGAACTCACGAGGGCTTGCACAGCTACAGCAAGGCATTAGAAAATGTGTCAGTCACCACCACTGCGTTAAAGTAAGCTACACTCTGTGGCAGTGCTTGAGTGAGTTCCTAATGCTTCCATCTTAATCACTGGCAGTTATCTTGGTGATATATTAAGCCAAGTAGAAGGTGAGCGTTGTGTCAATGCTGGGCTCAGAGTGTGACGATGCGCTACTCCATGGAAATAGTATGTACCAGGTCTGCATTTAAATTACACTTTAGTAACATGATATGTTTGTTCATTTTTCCACAGCACTATACCAGGAGAGTATCTGCGTTCAAACCTGACCTGAGTAATTCACCTCAGCCAGTGCGAGTTGGTGCATGACTTACCCAGTGTGACCTCAGCCTGCATGGGCATGGACAGAGCAGGGTGGTTGACCTCACAGCTGAACAGAGCCTCGTTGTCCAGCTGGGGGTTGAGGCTCCAGGTCAGCATGGCTCTCACCTCCATGGTGCCATCACCTGCCGCATGCTGCCGGTGCTGGAAGTAGTAGAGCGGATCGCTGCTCTGGACCCAGCGCGGAAACTCCCGGCTCACCACTGTCTCTGGGATCACCTCGCTGGTTGTCTCAGGGTCCGACCCTTGCTCTGGGTGATTTTCGAGGTCATCAGGGCCATCTTGGCCCAGCCGAGCCAGTTTCCCCTCTTGTTCCAGAAAGGACTTCTGGAGTTTGGTGTCATCAAGGTCTCGACTGGTGAGGGCCCGGGAGCTCCAGTGCCCTGCTTGGCTCCTGTCCCAGCTCTTTTCCAGACCTGGGCCTTTGCTTTGGTCTTCCACTGAGGAGGAAGACTGGGCAGTTGGCACCACATCAATAAACTCACCATCCCGCTTGAAGTACACCTGAAAGGCCAGGACAAAGACAGGTGAGCCCAACAGGAACACAGAACCTCCATTTGGAATGTTTGCTGTGCGCTCTCAGTTACATAAGAGGTATATAAGAGGTAAGAGCTGAATAGTTGGTGGATGAGGACAAGGAGACCAGGCAGGTATAAAGGTTTTTATTATTACTGTCTGTGTGTAGGTGTGTGTGTGGGACTGTTAGTGTTAGATCCTTTACTTAAAGGACACATATCATGCTCATACTTGTATTTCTGGTTTCTAATAGAACATGTTTACGTCTTTGGTCTTAATGCAAAAACCAGGACATCATCCCTCACTGGGTTCCCACCAACCATGTATGTAATGACATGCTTCATTATACTCAAAACTTGATTATATCATGTGCTTAACATTTCTATTACATTATATGTAGATTATTATGACATAACGTCTTATGACATTTTCATTACATTATCTGTAGTTAATACATTATCTGTTTTACACAACGTCTAGCCCATACATGTAACGAGGTCATTTAAAGCAAATGATAGGTGATAGAATCTTTAATATTATCCAGAGACATGAATATAAATAATCCACATTTCAACAACATTCAATTACACAGCTGTTCTTCTGCTTTACACATTGCTGTAGTTTTAGATATCTGTGTGTCAGTGGGCAGCTTACTGTCAAATGCTGCTGTGTCCTGTGATGTGACCAGAGAGATTGGTGCTTCCCACGTCATTACTTACCACAACAACAATAACCCAATGCTGGGCAGAGGTGACCTTGGCTGAATAGAGAGAGATTGTTTTATCTAGATTATGATTGTTTCTCTTCATCTCACTGATATGTGTGTCTCAATCAGGACATGAGAAACCACTCTTCACTGGACTATGATCTTATCACATACCGCTGTGCTCTAATTCCCTTCTACCAATCCTCAATACATTTTCCTAAGAGGTCACAGAGAGTACAGACCAAGGCTTTGCTGCGGCATTAAGCAAAGCCATTGTTGGTTTTTGTTGTTTTTTTGTCTGTGAGCACTAAACTTTTTAAATCCAGTGGTGCTTCCAAGCTTTCCTTCCTAGCACACAAAGCAATGACGCAAGCATGATTATGGAGTCCTTCAAGAGGGATGAAGAGTAGAAAGGCTCCATCTCACCATGGGAGCTGGCTTTGCTCCTGTAACAATGCAAACCAGAGAGAAGTTCTGGGCCTCGTAGCGGCTGAAAGGTGCCGGGCTGTTGGCTGCCACCACAGAGATAGACTTGGGAGGTACTGCAGAGAAAATACAAAGCGCTCAAACATTGCTTTGGAAGTGCTTTCCATCCATTGAAGGAAAATACATGTAGAATATAAAGTTATGAGGTATTTATCAAATAATGAAAAAAACAATGGTGAGTCACTATGTCACTATGCTGGTGATTGTATCTATAACAATTCAATTACACTTTCAACAGAGGAACACATTTTGGGAAATATGCTGATTTGCTTTGTTTTTGAGGGGCAGATGTTCAGATGGATCTCAGCCTCATGATAAATACAGAGCCAAAGAGCCACTGTGACAACAAGCCTGCAGGAAGTCTCAGGAGTATTATTTCTACATTTCTGTTCATGTACTGATTCAACCACCAAGATACCACGTGTTCATTATTGATCTTTAGAGGTGTTGGAAGGTATGTTTTTAGCTCTAGCGTAAGTTCAGTCAGGAAGACTATGATCTCGCATGCCTAAGCCCGTAGTTTATTTCTCAGACATCTGCCATTCACTCCTCACCCATGCTCACTCATTATTTCCTTGCTGTCATTGTTCGAGGATGTCAATCATGATATCAGATGTTTAGATCAGCTGGTCTCTCTAGCCAACGACACAAGGACATCGTTAGCCTATCATCTTGCTGCTGTCTCTCTTAAATATGATTGTCTCTCTACCTTCAGTATGTTCATGCTGCTGTTACGCAACCCTCCACCTCCCCATCTCTGCCCAATCTTCATCAGAGTCATCTGCTTCATCAACTCATCATTCTATCAGCCTCATCAGCCACCACCACCACCTGTGTCTGGACTCCACGGGGGGGTTTATCTTCTGCTGCTCAGGGCAAACGCCCTTCGATTACAAATCTCCCTATAGAGTCCAAGTGCCAAAGACTCTGAAGACTTTACATCACATATCATCTGTTTATAATAAACAAATATCTGGTTTCTCCTGATTGAAATAAGGATGCTCTTTAGATGGCAATGTCAGTCGCCCGGTCCACCACTTTGGTCCACGCTGACAAATCTATCTATTACTACTGAACTGCTGTGAAATTCAGTACGGATATCAATGGTGCCAATGGGATGAATCCTGAAGAATTTTGTGACCCCTTGACATTTTCTCTTAACATACGTTTTGTAAGATTTATGAGACTACTCAGATATGAATACATACCTATGACAGTGAGGGTGATGCTGCCAGAAGCTAGAATCACTTTGTCTGTGGAGCTTCTGTCATATATTCCCACATGGCACTCATACAGGCCATCATCCTCCATCTGGACCTCAGGAAGCCTGTACAAAGATTACACACAAAGATCACCTCTCATTTTTGACCTCTTGGGTTTTTAAGATTAGAGATTGTGTAAAAACCACACTGTCAAAAGACAGCATGCTACAGCATGTTCCCCCAAACTCGTCTCTCTTTCAAAGGTATTGTGTTATTAGAACACAACACAACTTGTACAGTAGTAGTGCCCTGTCTCACCGCACAGTAGACTGGTAGACCAGGTCCTCCCGTCTGCGGTTGTCCTCCATGTTGGAGTAGCTGGTGTTATACATGGCATCATATGTAAAAATCTTCTGTTTGGCACTGCCTCCTTCAATCACCTGAGAGGCAAAGGTTCATTAGCATCATTGAGTTTGAATACAGTAGCTATGACCATGTGGACTTCAATTAAGTCTTATAGACTCTAATTTGGGATGATGTCAAGCCACTTGGAAACTTTTTACCAATATTGGACCTTTATGTTTTACGGTAAAAGAAAACGTAATAGTAACTGACTGTTTTTGCAGTTATAGATGTTCTGTCATCAGTTTATAGATGTCTGTCTTACGATACAGGGCTTTGGGGATAATGCTTTATGGACTGCAGGGCATTATATTTTTGTAGTACAGCGGTTGGCCAATGGGGCAGCAAGGCTGAATCAGCCAGCCGTATCCCTCCGTGGTTTAGGCAGCAACTTTAACATGCAGATCATTGATCTGATAAATTCATGAATGTCAAAAATTGGTGAAAAGTACGTAGACCAAGTCCTCAAATAACTTGTTTTGTGTAGGCACATCAGAGACTGTGCAGCTCTAATATGACCTTAGATTTAACAAATAATAGTTTGTCACTATTCATTCAGCTAAAAGTAATAGTTTACAAACACATTTTCAAATGGCAAATCAAAACACATTTGTAATTCCAGGCCTTTCAAAGGGCCATCCCCATATTACAATAATACAAATTATTAAATTGAAAGCGCAAATTACTTAATTGTTCTGACAAAATATTAGAGAGTAGAAATTATTAAATCATGTGCACATATTACTGTTTTTTTTTTCTTCATGACACTTCCTGGGCTCTGTACATTGTCAAAGTATTTCTCATTAGTGGGTGACCATACTAAACAGCATTGTGTTAGCATTGTCAATGTGTGCCTGTTAGCATGCTGACATTAGCAATTAGCTCAAAGCATTGCTCACAAGCAGGCGACAACCGGTTCTGAAAAGTGAAGCCAAAGCTTCATGTCTTAAAGCTGCATTCTCTCCAATGTCCATCAGGGGGCGACTCCTCTGGTTGTATAGAAGTCTATGAGAAAATGACTCTACTTCTCTCTTGATTTATTACCTCAGTAAACATTGTAAACATGATACAGCATGATGTTCATTTAGTAAATGATGGTCCATTTAGAGTCAAATAGACCATAAAGCAGGGAATGCTTTAGGGTGGGGCTACTTTGTGATTGACAGGTCACAACCACAGAGTTGTCCGGTCTAGGAGTTGTCTGTGTTTTCTTCTTAGAACTTAAACTCTTTCAGTTTGTTTTCAGCTTCTGAACGTTTATTGTAACGTTTTGGTTGCCTAATAATGTCTCAGTTGTACTTAGCTCCAACACTTGTGTCACTTGTGGTTGCAAAAAACAAGATGACAACGGCCAAAATGCCAAACTCAAGTTTACGAAACGGCAGTCCACAAACCAATGGGTGACTTCACAGTGAATACAAACACTTCTTATAAACAGTCTATGTTCACAGGCTGCTAGCTAGACTTTAAGTCTTGTTTGTACCAACAAGCACCAAACAAGTCATCATCAGTCACTTATTTCCCAAGTCTAACACGAGACCATCGTTCTTGACAAAACAGGGTTAAGGCAAAACCTGTTGACCTGTATGTCTGACTCTACATTTATCATGTTTATCTTCTAACAGACACATTGGGGCTGAAGAAGGAGAGAGTTTCATCAAGAGAGAAGTTGTCAAGCAGCTGTTATTGCATTAAGTTCACCTGTGTGCTCACCCGAAACCATACTATCTCTCGGAGGTTGCCGTCTGTTTGGAAGTTGCACTTGAGTGTGACTGTGTCTCCAATTACAACAGGAGGAAGAGGCTCAATGGAAACGGTTAAATAACCTGCAAAAGAGAGAGCAATGGCAGACATTTTGAAATGACATTACATTCCCCTGTATGGCTCCTTACAAAGAATTTTGCTATGAAAGCATGGCTGGGTGGTTTAAGAGGCTGGCATCAGCATGTATTGTGATTAGTCAAGCAGATGTGTTGTCACAGTGCAACAACAGCTCCACTTTACTGCTGTATCTGTATGGAGCAAGACATCCTGAGGGCAGTGGAGAACACTTATTGGACAAACTAAAATGTCCAGGTCCTCATTAGTATTTATGGAGAGTATGTTCAGAGGGAGCTCCAGTCAGCTGTTAAAAACCAGAAGAAATCAAGATTAAAGAAAAGGTAAAGGAGCCTGGTTTTGGCTACATTTTGCAGACTTCTCAACCCCCTACCTGGATCCAGTACAGCAGAGAGCTCCTTCTCCAATGTAATGAATCCAATGATCACCGGAACTTAAATCTCTCAACTTGGACTTTTGACAAATTTCAGGCTGATGGCCTATGGGACGGATTGGTGTGCCCATTCGGCCTCTGTGTTAATGGTTCTTGGTGTAAATCAGTCATTGTCAGAGAGAAGTGTTGTACTGCTGATCTTGAACTGCTTTCAGTTTCATTATGTCCTCAGTGCTTGTCTCTGGAGTTTCCTCAGGCATTGGTTTTATTTCTCTTGTGAATTTATCCACACAGAGGCTCCAAACAAATGAAGCATCGCGTTAGTTCATGCAGGACACGGAAGTCATACGCCCCCAGCTGACAGCCAGCCAATTGAATTATAGCTTCCAAACGGCCACACACCAATCACAGCCCACACTCACTTCAAGGAGGTTTATTTAAATATGACTCCCTCCTCACTGATTAATTCTACACCTATGCTGTTACAGACCATACTGCCTCCACCCTTTTTTAGTTCAGAGTTCATCTTTCATGGAAAATGGTTGAAATGTATTTAAAGAATGTACTTCTGGCTCATTCCTGTAAACCCTTGGGGGTTGTTGCTCGTTGCTCCCTGTTTTGGCTTGGTAGCTGCTTGCTAATCCGGGGGCGTCCCCATGTTTCTTCAAGTCAAGCTTGTCCGACCTAGCAACAGTATCTACTGTAAGGTGGGTGGGACTTAGGATCGGTCAATTGCCGCCGCTCTACATATGGCGGTTACAGCTAATACGTGGAACCTATGCAAGCTGCAAAATTCAATTAAATGGGAAATCAGAGCAAGAAAAAGGAAACATAAGGACAAAATTGAGACACAGCTCAGGACGAACATTGTCGGGCTCAAGGAAGTAAGAAGGAGTAACATAGAGCTTAACGGCTACAAATCAGACCAGCAGCAGGCTCAGGATGATAATGAGTTTTATTTGAGATTTAATGTACAGGATTTCAGTGATGAACACTCTGAGCTCAGAAATAGTCTCTTGTTGACTCCCCTTTTAATCCGTCCTTAATGAGTGTAGTATGATCACGTGTTTAAAAGGTTGTAGACCCATGAAATCTCAGGCTCAGATTATATAGGTAGTCATCTGCTTATAGTATGTGCAGAGCAACTAGGTCCCATTTTTAATCATATCTTCCAACTGTCATTTACTCAGCAGATGGTGCCATCTCAATGGGAGCGGCCTGTTGTGGTGCCCGTTGCCAAGGGCAATCAACCTAAAGCCGACATCAGGCCTTTTAAATTAACCTCCTTGGTTATGAAGACATTTGTGAAACTAGTCAAAGGAGAGCTCTTATCTAACTAAATGTCTTCTGGACCCTTTTCAATTTGTTTATAGGGCCAAGGGGTGTGCAGGATGCTTCCATCACCTTGCTTAACCTCCTATATAAACACTTAAACACTAACTTTTCATCAGCTTGTTATTACTATCAAGCCAGCCAGTGGACATGGTACGTGTTTATGTGAACTGCTGTGTGTTTCTATGTTATAGTGTATGTTTTATGCTTTGCTTTGTGCTTTATGTTTACTGCAGAATAAAAAACCCTCTCAGGACAGATAATAAATGAACTTGGCTTGACTTAAATGTGTACAGTGGAATAAACTGGCAGACTACTAAGGGGTTTGAAACACTGGAGTCAGCATGTGTAAGAACAATATCTACAACACCTGACCTCGTTCAGGTCATGAGAACACCCAGGTTACAGGTGGTTAAGATTGGAAAAATGCTACCTAATGGGCTCAACATCAAGGACTGTTGTATTGGAATATACAAGCGTTCATGTTATTGTGACCACCCTCTGATATTGGAGGGATTCATGTATATATCATATTTCTTATGTTGTTCATCAATCCTAAGTAGGATCTCATAGGAACCAAACAGGAATACTAAAAATGGCTGTATTGCATTATGCAGGTAATTATTCCTCCAGGAAAACGAGGAGCTGAATTGCTGTGACATGTAGCACAGGGGAAGCAGCACATTGTCATGCTGAATATGTAATACAGAGACACACCTTGAAGCAAGGGGAAAGCACAGCACACATTTAACTGTGGGAATGGAGGAAGGTCAGAAGCAAAGAGAGATGTAGAAGCGCAAAAAATGTAAAAGAGAGCTGCAGTATGAGGTGGAGAAGTTTGAGCAGGTTGCTCTGGAAAACAGAACACAAATAGATACAAGAAAGACAGATATTCCTGACTGGTAACAATTATTAATAATGACCCTGCATGCCTTCTAGTCAAACTTTGTTTCACCCCACTTTAAATACATCTTTATTTTCAAGGTGGTTTTATTTATTTTAATTTTATTTTTCTGGTTTAGGACATTTGCAAAAATTCTGTCAAGCTGAATTTTGAGAAAATATGTGTAAAAAGATACTTACAACTTTTAGAATATTTCCATTTGAAAGGTGCAGCCATAAAACGTTGTACTGGGTTTAAATATTTAATTCTGTGTAAAAGTCATGAAGCTTCAAGGAAGAGCTGCAAGAAGATAATACAGAATATATAGGATTATTTTTGAAAGTTTAAATTAACATGACTTTTACAACCTTAAAACTACACTCGAGAAAAAAAAAGGGAAAACTGGATGTTACAGTTTAACCTACGAATAGATAATTATTCATTGTTATCGTTTATCTGTGTGGTTGTACTAATAAAATGATCTAAACTTTCAACAAACAAACTTTGCTGACACCTGAATATTGAATATGGACTATCACTTGGAGAGGGTGGGATTAAGTTTAGCATGGATGTACATCTGCTGCTGCATTTCTTTATGACACTGGCTCTTGTGTGTTAGATCAGCAGCTCAGCATCAGTTGGTGCTGTCAAAGCAGCAAAGCGTTAATCATTTCATCCATTAAGGCCAGCTACCCCGTACGAGAACCCGACAGTGAACTAAAAGCGGACCCTGACCTCTGTCAGTCTAATAAACACTCAGACAGCTCTCTCATCTCACTGCTTAGATACTGTAATCCCCAGGAGCCACAGTATTTACACCACTCAATATCAATGATGGGTCAACGTCATGGTGTTTGACGTTCTGTACATGACCACAGATAACGTGGTCGAGCGACTTGTAGCTCGTAATGTCTCTCCCATTACAAGCTGGGTTTCTCCACCAAATACATGTTTATATCTGGACACTAAATTTTGAGCCACTAGTTAATATATTCTACCCATTCACTAACACACACACACACACACACACACACACACACACACACAAATCTAGAAAGTAAATTTGTTTAGGTTGCATTTCCCGTCTTTAGTGGTTAATGCCTTGTAAACTGCATGCTTGCGCACACTTACGTACATCAACACTGTATACAAACTATTCGAACATACAAAAGTTAGAAACTGTATGAAAACAGCATTTCAATTGAAACAGCACATGTAATATCAAATGGGTTTCAAATGCTTCATGTGGAAAAAAGATAGAATGTGATATAGGCTCATGTGATTTTCAGATACCTCACTTATGAAATACAAGACCTCACAGGGGCGTGAATATAGACAATGAGGCTGCAGTGGGCTGGGCAGGCCTTCCAACAATGAGTTTGTATTTGACGAGACAATACGATAATGTGTGTGTGTGTGTGTGTGTGTGTGTGTGTGTGTGTGTGTGTGTGTTTATCATAACGAGTAACTGTGAGCACCGGGGCCCATCGTAACTACCTTACGCCTCTGAGACCTCTGACCTACGACATCCTCTGTCTTTGGACGGAAGAACCCAAAAAACTAAACCTGTAAAAAACTTGTGTAATGTAATATTTGACATGTGAAAAGATTAATTTCACATGTGCTTTCATTTGTAAGGGACTGACACAAAGCCGCAGGCTAGTCTTTGCAGTGTGTGTGTGTGTGTGTGTGTGTGTGTATGTATGTGGGCTGCCCTCATGGACTGGGACCAAAACCAAAAGGCACCTTGTGGAGCAGCAGGCTGGCGGTGCTGGGATGTGCTCTGATGCCCTCTGTCATCACAGTCAGCCTCACCTCCACAACACTGGCCTTTACTGCATGACGTCAGCCGGCCTACAGATTATTTTTCCCATGTTTTTCCTCTTAATCCTCCCTCCAGCTTTTCATCCAGAGAGCCAGACATTTACCGAGCTTTGGTCTCTCCACACACACACACAAACAATGTGGCACAGAGATTTACACATATCAGAATAACACTGAAATGATAAAAAAAAAAAACAACAACAGCCCTTGCATAAGTGATTCATAATGTCCCCTGTAAACAACAGAAAGCAATCATTTAACTGAGGGAAAGCATATTTTGGAATAAGATTAAGGTTAGTGAAATGAGATATTGGGGAGTGATACCACTGTCCCTCTCAGCTTAGGTTTGGCTGTGGACTGCGGCTGCTCTTGCCCTATTTTAATGTGACAAACATGGAAAGGACAATTCAACAGCATGGCCTTTATACTGGGCTGTGAACTGTTAAGTGTTTGATATTCCATGCCTGTTGTTGTCTTTAGGAGATAAAGCTCATGCAGCCAAGACCCTCCACTTTCTGTACATTACTGCTCTGCTGTCAGATGAAAGACTCCACGCTCCTACACATCAGCAGCAGGTCAAAAGACTACAAAAGATGGTGCTGCAACTCTGTGCATTAGGAATGGTGGACGTCAGGCAAAACAAAAGCAGCTTTGAGTGGGAAATACGAGGGTTTCACCTCATGTTAATACCCGTCTTTGATCACAGAGCTCACTTCTATATTCAGGGCAGCTATATCTGTCTTCTGGCTGACAAGCTGCCAAACTTCAGGACAACATTTTCACCTGAAAGAGAACTGGCATTTGAAACTCCTTTTATCTTCTGAACCTCAGAAATTATTTTACAGAGCAAAAGAAGACTCAACATTCTATCATCCATCCTGACAAACAGTGCAACTTGGATGTTCAGATCAATGTCATATCTATGTGTTAAGCACAGAGCTGGATTCGGGACATGAGTAGTCCGATTTGTGGGGTCCCACCCTGACTTTCCACTGATCCTGGCAGCTTTGATTGTAGCCAGGAGAAGGCATCATCATGCTCCGCTCTAGTTTATTTTGGGATGCAATGATGCAATGACAGGATGCAGTGACAGTAGTGTCATACAAAAATTATAAATTAAGCTCCCCTACATGTCATTCTCTAAAATACATGAGAAAAACAAGGACAAAATGAATAAAAAATAAGGTTCAAATATTAACGAATAAAGAGACGATTTCTTCCCTCTGCCTCTGCAAAAAAAGGCAAATTGCACTCTAACCTTATGTGCATGTTTGCACCGTGATATTATTAGCGCAATATTGTTTTGTACGTCAGACCTTGCGACATGGCAGATAGTGGCTGCTATTAGAAAACATAAGCCATTCTTTGTGAATTGGCCCCAAAGAGTCTACAGCCATGCCAGTGGCCCTGTGAAGCTAAACTGAAGCATTGCGGTGCTTTGAGGGAAATTATTCAGCATGTAATTCATACAATTCATCCTGAGGGGAAAATGAATGTCTGAACCAAATCTCATAGCAATTCATCCAATAGTTTTTGAGACAATTCACTCAAGGCCACAAATGTAAACCTCACGACATAATGGTCTCCTCCTTCCAATTGTTGAATTATCTCAGTCTGGACCAACAGACACTGCACTAGTGTGGCTAAAATCAACAGTTTGTGGTCTTAGAAGGATGTGTTGTGACTATTTTGTTGAGGAATTACAGTTTATATGGCAGAGCAGCACTTCAGGACACTGCACACATCACTGCACCATGGTTTGCCAAGAAATAGTTCCAGCACATAATTGTTGTTTCTACATTTTCATTTGTGTACAGATTAAACAACTGAGAAACAAAAGACTTATTCAGAAAGCATGAGGATGTTAACTGGTCATGCAATTCAAATTTAGAGTCATTATGTATTTAAAAGGGTGGGGGGAAATTAAACAACCCCAAATGAAAATGAAGTGGAGCAAATAAAGTGGATTAATCAGTTAAACCTACAATAAAAGGAAGGGCCTATCAGAATCAGAACCATTTATTGCCAAGAAAGTTTTCACCTACAAGGAATTTGTCATGGCGGTTGGTGGTTGCTGTAATAATACAGTATAGTTGTATATGTGTAAACACCTTTTAGCTTTAAAAAAACATTATGATTTTATTTACTATCTTTTCTTCATCAAAACTGGCACTGTTGAGTGTGTTAGTGCTCCACATACTGTCAGCAAAGGGCTCCATTGGTTTCTTGCAGGGGGAAGAGAGCTTCATTCACAACCCAAAATCTAGACAGAGGCTCCCAAGATCATAGTGAATTGTGTTTTGGGATTAAAATCCACGAGCGTTTTGTTTTGAACAGCCACAAACATTTCATCATTTTAAAGTACAGATTACCTTTGAGCCATATGGGTCGGACAATGGGTTTTTATCCCAGAGGGGAAAATCTCCAAACAGCATTAGGTAACTTAGATGACATCTCTCCTGCTCTGAGGTCACATCAGCAGGCTGCATTAACATCTGAACTCCCTTTGACATAACATGTCCGTTCTTTTGTTTTAGATTTGAACTCATCATCAATCATCAACAGGAGGTGGGCTGAACTGGTGGATTCATTTAATTATGAATAAAAGCAATATTATTGAATGTTCACATATTCTTTACATTACTGCACATTTTCAAAAGCAAAGTTTTGATGTTTTTTTTTAACTTCCACTGGTTTTCATTTATTTCATCATGGCCAAATGAACCTGTTAGAGAGCCCTGAGGCAAAAAACAGCTGTAGGATGCTGTTTATGGTTCTACAACAGGTGTGACAGGACATGAACGTCGTCCTGCTGCAACAGCTTCATTATTTGCCCAGTAAGTTTATGGCACTACCTTAGTTGATGATATTGTACATCAGTCGGATCGCTCTACACAAGCAAGTTTCAAGTGTCTGCAAGTTGATTTTCATCCTGAATGGAAACCAACGGTGAATACATAAAAAAACATACAACAGGCTGCAACACATTTAAATTCCAGGTCTACTTACTAACCTTTCTTTCTTTCAACCACATCTGATGGTCTCTATGAGGGAGTTTTCCCAGTTGATTCCATGTGTCCTTAACATAACATTTTTATCTTAGATATATAAGGACCATAAATATAAAACAGGAGCAGAAGGGAAATTCCCATTCAAATCAATGTAGCTGGATGGTCAGAACGGCAGCCATTTTAATGTGTACCGTTGTATGCTGTAGCTGGCTAACTTCCGTATAAACTAAACCAATTTACGGCAAAATCCCGGACTCACTGAGGCTAGGTTTTGCAGTAAGGAAAACCAGCAGTGAAGTAGTAACATTACGAAGCGTAGAGAGTCAGAGCTATTGTTTAAAATAAAACAACTTAATGCTTCATCCTCACACTCGTCACAGCATAGGAAAGCACATTGCAGAAAATATGGCATACAGCGGGCTGGTCCAACGCTCCCTCCCCTCACTCCCCATCGTATGGAGAGGGCCAGCTTAAGTTACCTTGCCAACTAGCCAGCCATCCATCACCAGAGCCATGTCCGCCCTACTCCGTTTCTATTTCTATGATGGACACTCTTGTTATGTGGCCAAAGTTCCCTACTTGGGTCAGGTGATGACAAACTCCGTCTGCTATTGAAGACCATTAGATATGCTTGAAAGACCTGAAAAAAGCTAGTAAGTGGATCTTGAGTTAAGATTGACATTTTCTTTTTAACTACTTTATACTACTTTACCCCCCCCCCCCCAATGTTTTCATGACTTTTACATTGGCTTCCAGGAGATGTACCCTCACCCTCCACCATAACCACTTCCAGCCTAATTCTAACCATTACCCTTAAACTTAAACCAAGTCTTCACCCTAAAATGTAATGATTTACTTTATGGGGATGTGCATTTTGTCCCCTTTTTGTCCCTAAAAGGAAGGCAAATCCATTCCATTGATGAAATCCAGAATAAGTTACGAGTTGCTCTCAGTCAAACGCCCCACAATCATTCCAGCTTTCACCTATAAACCACATGGTGAACACATGAAAAACCACATTCCATCTTGTCAAGGTATTTCTGTCTAGGCTTGTTGCATTTCCTTAAATATGAGAAAGAACTCTGCCAGTGCAGTAGCAACACTTCAACCTGTTTAACATTAAAAAAATACTCGTTTAAAGAATTTGTGTTGAGGTTTAAGGATGAGTGTGTGTATGAATCAGGCAGGTCAAACTGATAAAAATCACATGTGGTTTTTGAAATTAGGGTAAAAAAATATTAGCTGCATGGCTGGCAACCTGTCAAGGTGTCTATTATAACCAGTGTTAGCATGGTAAAAAAAAAAAAAAAAAAACTTCTTACATAGTCAATGATCATCATATGGCCAACATCATCAATATCAAATATACAAAGAATCATAAAAATAAGCATACCATTTAACCTCCACACACACTTCCTGAAATTATTCCATGAAGCTTTTAGCCTTTAAAGGCACTCTGAGCGCTTTTTCTGCCACGCAGTCACCTTAATCAAACCGTTCAGACGTCTCTTGTTGCGGGTCATGTCCACTTACCAGCTGCTAGACTGAGAGTGTGAGCAGAGAGGAGAAGGCAGCAGAGAGCGAGAGGACCAGTCATCCTGCTGGGTGCTGCTGCTCACAACCAAGGATGCTCCATCTGTCATCAGAGCGGAGGACGACGTTTGATCTCCCATCCTTTACACTGAGGCTGCCTCGCTCTGCCACCACGGTTTATAGTCTGAGGATTACAGCCGCTCTCTCACACACACTATCTACCTCTCTCTCTCTCTCTCTCTCCCTCTCTCTCTCTCTCAATTTTTTTCAATTCAATTGCTTTATTGGCATGAAAGAGTAAGAAACATTATTGCCAAAGCATCAACAAAATTAAACATACAATAACATTAATACACAATAACATTAATACACTATATCATTAATATAACATTTAGATTGATTATTAATTACATATATATATACTGTGTGTGTGTGTGTGTGTGTGTGTGTGTGTAGGTCACTCACTGTCCCTCAGGTTGTGGCATGTTAAGTTTAAGGTTGTGGCATTCTCTCTCTCTCTCACACTATCTACCTCTCTCTCTCTCTCTTTCTATCTCTCTCTCTCACTATCTACCTCTCTCTCTCTCACACTATCTACCTCTCTCTCTCTCTCTCTCTCTCTCTCACTATCTACCTCTCTCTCTCTCTTTCTCTCACTATCTACCTCTCTCTCTCTCGCACACTATCTACCTCTCTCTCTCTCACACTATCTACCTCTCTCTCTTTCTCTCTCTCACACACTAGCTACCTCTTTCTCTCTCTCGCTCTCACACACTATCTACCTCTCTCTCTCTCACTATCTACCTCTTTCTCTCTGTCTCTCTCTTTCTCTCTCTCACTATCTACCTCTCTCTCTCTCTCACTATCTACCTCTCTTTCTCTCTCACTACCTCTCTCTCTCTCACACTATCTACCTCTCTCTGTCTCACTATCTACCTCTCTTTCTCTCACTATCTACCTCTCTCTCTCTCACTATCTACCTCTCTCTCACACTATCTACCTCTCTCTCTCTCTCTCTCTCTCTCACTATCTACCTCTCTCTCTCTCTTTCTCTCACTATCTACCTCTCTCTCTCTCGCACACTATCTACCTCTCTCTCTCTCACACTATCTACCTCTCTCTCTTTCTCTCTCTCACACACTAGCTACCTCTTTCTCTCTCTCGCTCTCACACACTATCTACCTCTCTCTCACTATCTACCTCTTTCTCTCTGTCTCTCTCTTTCTCTCTCTCACTATCTACCTCTCTCTCTCTCTCACTATCTACCTCTCTTTCTCTCTCACTACCTCTCTCTCTCTCACACTATCTACCTCTCTCTGTCTCACTATCTACCTCTCTTTCTCTCACTATCTACCTCTCTCTCTCTCACTATCTACCTCTCTCTCTCTCTCACACACACACTATCTACCTATCTCTCTCTCTCACACGCTATCTACCTATCTCTCTCTCTCACACGCTATCTACCTCTCTCTCTTTCTCACTATCTACCTCTCTTTCTCTCTCACTACCTCCCTCTCTCTCACTATCTACCCCCCTCTCTCTCTCACACTCTACCTTTCTCTCTCACTATCTACCCCTCTCTCTCTCTCTTTCTCACTATCTACCTCTCTCTCTCTCTCTCTCTCTCTCACTATCTACCCCTCTCTCTCTCTCTCTCTCTCTATCTACCCCTCTCTCTCTCTTTCTCTCTCTCACTATCTACCTCTCTCTCTCTCTCTCTCTCTCACTATCTACCTCTCTCTCTCACTATCTACCCCCCCCTCTCTCTCTCTCTCTCTCTCTCTCACTATCTACCCCTCTCTCTCTCTCTCTCTCTCTCTCTCTCACTCACTATCTACCCCTCTCTCTCTCTCTCTCTCTCACTCACTATCGACGTCTCTCTCTCTCTCTCACTATCTACCTCTCTCTCTCTCTCTCTCTCTCTCTCTCTCACTATCTACCTCTCTCTCTCACTACCTCTCTCTCTCTCTCTCACTATCTACCTCTTTCTCAATTTTTCAAGTCAATTCAATTGCTTTATTGGCATGAAAGTTTAGAAACAGTATTGCCAAAGCATCAACAAAATGAAAACACAATAACATGAATACACAATAATATTAATATACAATATCATTAAAAACCAGATACACCCGAGGGTCCCCCATTTGGACGCAGAGTACATCAAAACTTAGAGAGTTTTGTGTTAAAAGTAACTGGCAGAGAACCCACGAAGAACGAATATAGTGATGTTATAGTTCTGCAGAAACCTCAGCGTCCTGGGAACAACATGAACTAGGTCACTTCTACATGAGACAAACACATCTCCCATCAGCCAAGCAAACAAATAACAAAATATCATAAATCATACTCGATATGACTGGGACAGACGAAAAAGGCTGCTACACTCCGTTAGCAACGTGCTACCTACGAACATGCAGCATGAAAAAGCATGTCCGCCTGACGGAGATTACGGACATAGTTTCCATTTCTCTCCCCGGTAAACCATCGCAGAGATATTCAGCTTCGAACACAAAAAGTCACACAGCTTTCATCGAATATTGTACTTACTTTTGGTCGAATCTCAGCGAAAAAATGGAATATCTCCGGACTTCCACTTCATGTTTGTCCAGCTGCTGGTGCTCCGTGTGAATCCGTTCGATTCGTGTCTCTCCGACACTCCTCGGATTCTTGGGAGGGTTGGAAGCTCAGCAAATCAGATTTCAGAGCTGGACCTTTTTGAGCTTTATTGGCTAATAGTGCTGTCAATCATCTAGCTTTCAATTCCAGGCAATTCTATTGGCTCCTACGGTTCGAAGGATGTCTCAATGGTGAAAATCGGAGAAGGGGGGGCTGAGATACAGCCCTGAACAGAGAGTCTGAAGCAGTATTTGACCTTAAACTAAATAACTAAAAAGGGCATAGAAAGAGCTTAAAACACTCAAAAAAGGTCCAATCTTCGGTCTATTGATTCAATGAACATCATGAGTGATACATAGAAGTGATATAGAGTGTTTTTGAATTTTAAAAATACTTTTTTATTCAAATATTGGAGTATTTGATCAGTTTTCTAATTTGAAATGCTCTATATTTCATAAATGTTTCACTGTATCTATGTATAGCTGTGTATATAGAGCCTATATCAGTTGTTCTAAGAGCCCAGCATATTAAAAGTCTTGGATACCCATACTTTCCAAAAAACAATACCCTAAAAGTGCTGTTTTTCAAGATCGAGCTTTTGAGTTTTCCAAGTTCTGCTGTGTTCCATCCTTATCTTATGTGAACCAGTAACATGTATTCTGATAGTTCCATGATTTTTCTCATCTCAAAAATATATAAAAAAAAAATATTTTTTTTTTTATTTTTTTATTTTTTTTATACAATTAATTAGGTATTTCTTATCTTTATTCGAGCTGAGGCCTGCAAATAGGCCTCGTTTTTAAAAGGTTTTAATATAACATCTAGATTGATTATTAATTACATACATACAGTGCGTGTGTGTGTGTGTGTGTGTGTGTGTGTGTGTGTGTGTGTGCGTGTGTGTGTCACTCACTGTCCCTCAGGTTGTGGCATGTTAAGACATATTGGGGAGCTAGATATTTCCTATCTAAGAAACAATTAAAAAGATCTTACGTAGTCAGACGTAGTCAGAGCGGAGGACCTATTGTTATTCTAATGTTTTTTATTAGGGCCCGAGCACCGACGTAGTCGGAGCGGAGGACCTATTGTTATTCTAATGTTTTTTATTAGGGCCCGAGCACCGACGTAGTCGGAGCGGAGGACCTATTGTTATTCTAATGTTTTTTATTAGGGCCCGAGCACCGACGTAGTCGGAGCGGAGGACCTATTGTTATTCTAATGTTTTTTATTATTATTATTATTATTATTATTATTATTATTATTAGGGCCCGAGCACCGACGTAGTCGGAGCGGAGGACCTATCGTTATTCTAATGTTTTTTATTATTATTAGGGCCCGAGCACCGACGTAGTCGGAGCGGAGGACCTATTGTTATTCTAATGTTTTTTATTAGGGCCCGAGCACCGACGTAGTCGGAGCGGAGGACCTATTGTTATTCTAATGTTTTTTATTATTATTATTATTATTATTATTATTATTATTAGGGCCCGAGCACCGACGTAGTCGGAGCGGAGGACCTATTGTTATTCTAATGTTTTTTATTATTATTATTATCGTACCAGTTTCATCGCAAAAAGGAGGTGCTTGGGATACTGGGAATCTTTTGAAATTTGGCACAAAATTCAATCGTGGTGAAAATTCCAGTAGTATTGGGGTGTCCAGCTGCGGCATGACATTTTGGCTCGATAGCGCCCCCTACAGAGTAGCCCCAACTTTGGGTTTCACCTAGCTGTATGAAATTTGGTAGGTATGTGGAACGTGATGGGACGCACAAAAAAGTCAAAATGAGGTATATCCTAAACCAAACAGGAAGTCGGCCATTTTGAATTTTATGACGTTTTTGGACCGTTTCAAGGCGCCGTACTTTAACGAACTCCTCCTAGAGATTAAACCCGATTGCCTTCAGATTTGGTCAGTATGCTCTTGAGACCTTGGCAGTGAAACGATACTCAAAGATCAAAAAGTTATCGAACTATGTGTCCGTGGCTTGGCGGCAAAAAAACACCATTCGCCATGAAACAGGAAGTTGTTGTAACTCGGCTGTACATTGCCTAATCTGCTCCAAATTTCTCATATGTCATAACATCCTGACCCTGAACACATGTATATGACAATTTAGAATCATAGTAATAGCGCCACCTAGTGGCAACTGGAAGTTGTACGTTTTGTACTTTGACATCCTGCTCCTCACAGATTAATCGGATCCCTCTCAAATTTTGTCACAAAAGCCTTAAGACCTTGATAATGCTTCATTGTGAAAATTGTAGGAAGTTGTCAAAGCGTGGCGACGTGGCGGCTCTGCGAATTTCGATCCTTCGCCGTGAACGAATAAACTGATGTAACTCGACTCCGCATCATCAGATCTTTACCAGATTTCACATGTTTGATTAAACTCCAGGCCTGAAGACATCTGCAAGCCAATTTTGAATCATAGTCATAGCGCCACCTACTGGCAACAGTAAGTTAAAGTCTTTATACTTTGGCTTGTTTCTCTAAGTTGGAAAATCAGATCAACATCAAATTTGTTCCACACAAATGTAAGAAGTTCATAATGCCAGTTCTCTAAGCTTTTGATGTTTCGTCGAACGCCGTTGCCGTGGTAACGCAGTCTTCGCCGTGAAAAACGATGGTCATTTGGAGAGGTTAAAAAAGCTCGAAAAATAAGCAAACTTGACACACAGATCACAAGACCAAAATGTAGTTCTATAATATGATTTTATTCAATCAGAGTGTTAAATCGGCTCAATAGCGCCCCCTACAAAATTTCGACGAAGCAGCCCTCGCAGTACGTTTCACATAGATTAACAAAATTTGGTAGGCACATGTATCACATGTGGACTTAAATAAAAGTCTCTTGGGGCCATGTCCTAAACCCAACCGGAAGTCAGCCATTTTGAATTTAGTCTGAATTTCTAGTGTCGTTTTTTCAATTTCCAGGCGCTCTACTTTAACAAACTCCTCCCAGGGAACTAATCAGATCAACTTAGAATTTGGTCAGAACAATCTAAAGACCTTTGTGATTAAAAGTTACTCAAAGCTTGTTGTTTCGTGAAATGCCGTTGCCGTGGCGATGCATTCCTCGCCATGAAAAACAAAGGTGTTTTTGAGGGGCTAAAACATCTCAAAACAAAATCAAACTTGTCACACACATTTAAAATCCTGAATGTAGTTATCTGATGTGATTTTAATGCTTCAGAGTGGCAACTCGGCTCGATAGCGCCCCCTACAATATTTCGACGATGCAGCCCTCGCAGTACGTTTCACCTAGATGTATGAAATTAAGTAAGCAGGTGTATCACATGTAGACTTAAAAAAAAGTCTTAGGGGTCCATGCTCTAAACCCAACCAGAAGTCAGACAATTTGAATTTTGTATGAATTTCTTGTGGTTTTATTTCCTTTTCCAGGTGCTGCACTACGAACTCCTCCTAGGGAAATAATCCGATCAGCTTAGAATTTGGTCAGAACAACCTAAAGACCTTAACGATTAAAAGTTACTAAAAGCTTGATGTTTCATCGGATAACATGGACTTGGTGTCGCGGCAATTTTACATGATTCGCCATCATCCATCAAGCTTTTGTAACTCAACCTTACTTTGTCAAAACTGCCCCAAACTTGACATGCTTGATTGCTGTCGTGATTTTAGGACTTCTGCATGCCAATATTAACTCATAGTCATAGCGCCACCTACTGGCAACCACGGACGTAAACAGAATTCTATAATAACAGCGGCCCAAACAGGGTTTGTGGGCACACCATGAGAAAAAGACTTCTCTGATCTAAATATGTGCAAACTAAGATGCTTGGAGAACAAAAGTTAATCAACAGTGTTTTTCAAACCATGTCAGTGGGCATTAGTATAAATGATCTGTCAAGAGCTTCTACATGAGAATCAGGTTAAATGTTACAATGAATGCTTCACACTACAATCTAAAGTTACAGAAGAGCTTAAAATGAAAACAGTGTCAAATTAAAGTGTTCAAGTAAAAACAAATGACACTGCTGTTCTGTTAACTTTCATGTAAGTCCAAATACAATCAGTAGGACACTGCAGGGAGTTGAACTCCATCCCAGTAACCTGACAGTCTGTTATGTTACAAATACTGAAGCACATTCACACGTTCATTTTCTTAATGATCTTAACAGGCTTACATTTATGATTGTATCGGAGGTACACTCAAAACATTTGAGGCTTAAGACCTGGCAACATGGTCTTGCTATGCTGCTGGTCGACGCAGGAAATATCATCTAACTTGTGCACGCAGTGTATGATGGTCACAGAAATGCATTGCCGCATCAACCAGAGTCCTGCCAGTACCCTCGACTTGTGTGACGTTGCGAGGGCCCGATCAATGCTGCTTGCAGCTTTAATTTATACATGTAATTGTATAGAAACAATTGTACCACAGTCAACACTTTATGCTCAATGTTTAAGGACAGCTGGACTGATGGAGACAGCAGTTCAGTTATGTTTGGTCTGTAGAGTAACCGGGGTGAAAGTAACACCTTTTGTTTGAGTAACTCAGTGGTTGCTTGTGCTAAATCTCTCAAACTTTGATACACAATACTCATATTAGTCTACTACAAATAAAACACAAATGGATGTCTACTACATAATCACATGATGTGAGTTAATGTCAAATGCATGGTTGAGTTGAAACACTAGCTGGCGATGGATGTAACAGTGGAAGATAAATAAAAAAGATACACATTATCCAATTTGTGCAAAACCTTTATTGAAGAATAACAAATTAACAGTTTTGAATGAAGTGACAAAATGTTCCTGAATGTGCATGTGTCACAGGCCTCAGGGTTTAATCCCTGTCACAGTTGTGGCAGATGTAGATGGCTGCCCCTGGGCTGCAGGCTTAATAAACTGCTATAACGAGCCCCACCTCAGGCTTTAGATAGCAAACAGTTTTAATATGTGGGTCTGAAGTTAGCATGAATGTAAAACATCAAATTAAACTAGAGAAACTGATACTTTAGGCTACATAATTCAAACCATTGTATCTACAATACAATGAAAGCGAGGCAAACAATACTCTTGATAAAATCCACACACAGACATGCCACTTCTCCTGTAAGCTCAAAAAAGAAATGGGAGTGTACAATATTGATGACAAAGCAGCTCTTTTCTGATTGGTCAAACTATCCCAGAGTAACAACTCTCCCCAGTCTCCCCTGCTCCTCCTGGGTCTGAGATGTTACTAAAAGAGCTGCTGTCTCCCCTAAAGGCTACAAAGATGGAAGCACAGCTGCTGTGTTAATACATTCATGTTCTCCTGGAATGACATCATCCACTTGAAATAGCCTTTTAGCCTTTTAGCAGTTAGTGCAACAGAAACAAACAACAAAACACTCTCAGACCAAGTGCTGACAAAACAAAGTGATCGTAAAAAAACAGCAACATTTTGACAACTCGAATGAATGGTAAATATGTACATAGTTAAAATAAGTTGAGAGGTTGAAAGAGAAAAAGCATTGAGACACACTTCATAATAGTTATAAATAACATAACATAAACAAGGACGTTTGCTGTCATCAGATTATCAAAAGTAGCTGATTAGAATTTGTGACAAAAAAAATAGCATGCAAATGAAAGATTGGAATATAATCAGATTACCTACCTGAAAAACAACAGGGATGTAATGCAGCAACATTCATGTTGATACAAAACAAAACTGGTTACTGAGGAGCTCCTCAGATGGCATTGTTTGCACATGCTCAGCGACATTGTTTTAAATGGCATTTTTCACAGCTTTGAGTAAATGGCTGCAGAAGAACAAAGACATCAACATCGGCAGAGCTCTTTAGTTTTACATTTGACCCAAAGAGTATGGACTCTGCTTTGCTAAGTATACAATGTATTATCCGCTAGCCAGATGCTAACTTTGTGAAGTTCTGAACAAAGTCATTTTTCTATCATGATGAGAGACGAGCTGAATCATCTGCGTGAAGGAATAGATTGCTATTGCAGGATGACTAGGATGACAGGATGAGTTTTTTATATTTCATATCAGCATTCTTTACACACACATAGGTAAGGTACATATTTGATTCCACCGGGAGCGTGTGCGCCGCGATCTGCCCCACCTGGAGCGTTTCAGAAGCTGAGCGCTCGCGGGCACTACCCGCGAAAATCGTGAGATTCCGCGATAATCTGCGTAACAACCACGGATGTATAAAGAGAACAACAAACACATAAAAGGTTACTTTACCTGTCCTACGTTGAATTGCTGTTGATTTGGTCATAATTCCCTGTTTTTTGAGACATTTTTAAGCTTGGATATTGAATCTTACATTTTTGCGGTCGAAGCAAAATATAAGAAGAAGAAGAGAAGTGTAGAAGAAGAGCAACGACAGAACAAGCATAAACCCGACCCGTGGGCTCTCGCACGCCCTCTTCGTTGAGACAGAGTAGTGTTTGCCTCCCCTCTGCTTTTTCACTGCGGTTTCTGTCAGATCAGCGAAACTAAATGGGTTCTACACATACGTGAAATACATTACCTATTCTATGTAAAGAAAGGACATATAATAAAAGTGTCTACAAATATTACAGTGGTGACAAACAATGAGACAGCAAAAGGCACGCGCTCAACCCAGTTCGTGAGGGATTCACAATCTGAGGTGAGGAACAGCTCGTCATTTTTATTTTATTTTATCATTATTTGTTTTTTACTTTTCATGATGACAGGTGAGGCAGAGCCTCCCCTGACCACACGTCCCTGCCCCCCAGGTAAGACCTAACCCAATGTAGCGATGTTAAAGCCTGAGCCTTTAGCTTGATCAGAAGAATATCATGATTTACAGTGTTGAACTCCTTTTGAAGACCCAACATAACCATGCTGCAATACTTTCCTACATCTACTTATTAACTAATGTGATCTGTTAGGTTGAATAGACAGCTCTTTGTTTAACGAGATTTTCAGAAGCCAGATTGGAATTCATTGTGCGAAGCATTACTGTCTATTTGTTCATATATGACCCTTTCTATTACCTTTGATGATGAACATAGGCTGGAGACAGGACGATTTGTATAGAGGGGTTACGCACCGGTTTGAATTTGTGGGCAAACTTAACTTGTTCGATGGTTAGGTTTGTTACATGCAAGGAGTAATGACTTCAATGGAATCTTGTAAAAATCGAGTGGGAATGTAATCCTGACCTGTTGGTCAGTGCTTCTGAACTTCAAACTATGAACCCTTCTTGTGTCAGTTTTGCATATCTCATTGACTGCGTGTCAATGTTGTCATGTCTCATCCTGTCTCTTAAATTATGTTTTTTCTTATTTCATCATTTATCAGTATTTCCTGTTTTATTTTGTGTTACTTATTGCTGGGACTGTTTTATCTACATCCTGTGTCTTGATTGTGCAATTGAGTCTTGTTTTTTCCATGTGGTTCTCCAGTCGTAACAAATACACACTTGTATAGCATCTTTTCAAAACAAACTTCTGTCTTCACAGGGTTAGGTTTAGGAAAAGAGTGTGATTGACGTTAACTTGACTTACTAACGTGACTAACAAATGACAAAGGAGTCATGTAACTAGCAACTCACATTACTGACTGACGTGACCAAATGTCATCTTTACTTTTAGTCACGTATGGGACATAAACAGCAGTCTTCTTGGCGAAAGTTCTGTTTGTTTGACCCATCCACCTCCCCTTTTCTCCCGTTTGTCCTGTGTGGACTATCATCCATGTTATACTATGTCAGTTGCTATACAGGAGGTAGATTGGGTGGTCCTCCATTCAGAAGATCGGCGGATGCAATCCCCTGCTTCTCCAGTCCACATACCAAAGTGTACTTGGACACGATACTGGACCTCAAATTGCTCCCAAAGGCTAAGCCATCGGTGTGTGAGTGAATGGGCATTAGTATAGACCCCGATGAGCAGGTGGCACCTTGCATGGCAGCTTCGGCCATCAGTGTATGAATGGGTATGAATGGGTGAATAACATGTACTGTAGTGTACAGCGCTTTGAGTGGTTGGAAGACTAGAAAGGAAATATACAAATGTAAGTCAATTTACCATTTACCATATTCTACCAGCAGTATTGAAGATAGCAGAGACATTGACTGAACAAATGAACAACAGCACATTTTCCCTGAACCCAATGCAGTTCAGATTTAAAGCCAAACACTCTATACTCTACAGACATGTCAAACTGTTTCAGACAAGCTGGAAAAAAGCCCTAGGCGCTCTTAATGGGATGTAACCCTAACACCCTGTATGTAATAGTTATGTACTTCGTCTGTACTTTACTATTGCCTATTCTCACCATTTTATGACTAACACTGCCATGTCTTCAGCCAGGGAACTTACCTTAAGCTCCTCTGCATGCTTCAGTCGTCACATCTTATCAAACCATTTGTGGACAGGAGAAGAGGGTTAACTTAAAGGACCAGAATACTTTATTTGGCTTCAGACACTTAGAAATGGTAAGGCTGTGTTTTTAATTCAAGTTTCTCACATAACAATCACATACTACAATCTCAAGTCAATGAAACAGTCTCTGTGTCACAACAAGTAATTCTAACACTCCTACTCTGAAGGGGTCTTTCCTCTAATCAGTTTTCACTCATTCGCGATGCTGTATAATCCAGGTCTCTCCTGGTATCTCCCCCTCCTCTTCTCTTCTCTCTACTCCGCTCCGCTGTCTTCCTGCATGTTTTTTGCAGGCTCTCACAGTCAGCTCTCTGACATTCCTGCATTTTTGGGGGTCTATCTTTCCTCTTCCTCATGCTTCCCTCTCTGATAGCAGAAGGGTCTTCTGTCCTCCTATAAGTGGGTAAGACAGCAAATGGGTCTTCTTGTCTATTCAAGAAGTCTATCCCATTCTCTTGTTGTGAAAAAAGCTCAATCTCACGTCTCAGGGGAAAATATCCCTAAGTCTGGTTGGGGGGAAAAAGCCCAATATCACTGTTTTTCTGCTGCTTTTATGCTCCTCTCTGAGGCTAGTACCTCCTTCAGGTTCATGTGTCACTCACAGGAGTCCTCCTCTTTCTAAGTCAGACTCAGAATGTAACTGGTTGTAACTGGTTTGGTCCTGTTAAGAAGAGGAAGGATACTTTTTGAGTGACTATTTTATATAAGGCGTCTATGCAGTTTATATGGTTAATCACTTCTATTATGAATTAGAACAGATTATAGGTTTAATCACCTCTATCAAGAAATAAAACAGTATATATGTTTAATGGTTATACTTTGAATCAAAAAGGTTACAGGTTATAATAGTTATACTTTTATACTTTCATACGTTTCTACAATCTCTCAACAAGCCCTAGCGTAAGTTCATTCAGGAAGACTATACTCTCACATGCCTAAGCCCGTAGTTTATTTCTCAGACATCTGCCATTCACTTCTCACCCATGCTCACTCATTATTTCCTTGCTGTCATTGTTCGAGGCTGTCAATCATGATATCAGCTGTTTAGATCAGCTGGTCTCTTCTATCCAATAGCACAATAAAACATTTACATCGTTAGCCTATCATCTTGCTGCTGTCTCTTTTAAATATGATTGTTTCTTTACCTTCATGCTGCATGCTGAGTCCAAGCACGAAAGACTCTGTCAAGACTTTATCACCACATATCATCTGTTAATAATAAACAATTATCTTTTCTTCATCTGACTTTTCTCTCCTGATTGAAATAAGCTACATGAATGTTGTTCCCTGCATAAAAAAGCAATACCTGCTGTTTTATTAGGCAGTACAGGTAATGTGAATATATTCCAACCTTTAATTAGCATTGAATACGTGTGGTGTTGTTGGAGCTGTAACATGCTGTCCTACTCTCAAAATGATCCAGCTTTCTCAAGATGCCCTTAGGTGGATAGATTCTTAACTTTTTGACCGATCTCAAATTCGAGTCAATAACCATCAGTCCACTGCTCTTAGCTTTTCCGCTGGCGTCCCACAGTGATCAATATTGGGCCCACTTTTATTTAGCTTAAATGTTAATGATCTGCCATCTGTATGCCCCATAGGCTCTCAAATATATGTTGATGACATTGAAATACATACGAAAAAAGCCAAGTTGCCTCCAACAAAATGGCCATTAAACCATTGCTGTCTAGATCAAAATGTGTCAAAAACCACCAGCATGTATTTCACAAAAAAAGCTAGCAATACTGTTTAGCCACACATACTTAAAGAACTAAAAACTCAGGATGAGCTTGTAACTGGGTCAAGTATAACCAAGCAAATCTTATATTCATAAGGAATTGCATGTCAACTGGGGATGCTAGAATGTACATGAATGCCTCCTATGACGATCCTATGACACCTAACCTACTGTTTAACAAGCTGGTTACAGGCAAGTAGTTCAACCTTGAGGCCACTAGAACCATATAAACAAACCATAAAAAAGAATAGTTTTCATGTAACATACTGGAGAAAATATAATAATATATAATATACAAACAGAGAAGATGTAATACCATTATAAAAATAGTAAAAGCCATTAAAACTTTTAGATTAGGAAAATAGTTTGAGAGATACATTTGGATATTCAAGATGTAAAATGAAGTACAGTAAAAAGCCCTAGAATTAGGATATATAGATTGACAGAGAGATTAAAATGTGAATTAAAACAGTCATGTAAAACAATTACAACCACAATTTGGGAGATTTATGATCACATTTCTAAAATGTCCAAAAGTTACAAGTGAATTGATTTGAAGGAGGTTTTGCATTTTGTTCCAGGTCAGGTACACTAAAATTACAAGCAGCTTTTCAAAGTTCACACCTATAGCCAGTGGAACATGCTAAAGCTATAGTCAGTAGAGCATGTCTGATAAAACCCATCTAATTGACCAAATGACCAATTGTAAGAGGTATATAGTGTGGTGGAAAATATTCCTATACCCGCTTTGCGTGAGTCATTCCATGCTGAAATACATAATACCAAAAACCAGGTTGTCTTTTAAGTATTTATTCTCTGCGCAGAGAAGGTTCAATCATCACAACAGAATGCGTACAGTCTCAGTGAGGAAGAACCTCGAAAAAAGTGAACAAGCTTTCTTTATACAGAATGAGCAAAGGAAGGGGCCCATGGCCAACGTTACAGACATCTCGGTCTCAGACTTTTGGTCTCAGACTGATAGGAACAACAAGTGAAAACAAACGGCCAGCAACCAAAACAAGCAGCCCAAAGGCCTCGGCATGGAACATTCTCATACAACACAGTTAGTTATGTGAACAGAGAGGGAGAATCCTTCTTTTGGACAACAGAGACACGGTGAAGTTCAACAAAGTCCAGAGCAAAATAACTTATGCATGGATACAATATATTGAGTAGAAATATATACTAAGTAAAAAATTACCATTACAATAGTAATTTTCCAGTTAGGGCTTTATGGAAAAAAAGATACCAGTGACAGTCAAGTTTCTGGTTGAGAGAAGACCACCATAAATACAATGAGTACCAAAGACATCAACGCTAATACATCTCAAGACAGAGCGACAGAGTCCAGAAGTTTAAGAGTTGAACAGGATGCCTGGTTATAAATCACTGCAGTCTAAGATTGACATGAAAATTGCCCTCTACAGCCGTTCTTTCACAAAATGTGACAAAGATGGTTTTACTTCTGCAAGCTTTGCTTTTGCCTGTCAGCACATTATTATATGAAATATATCTATATGAAATTTGAATGAGAGTTTATCATCAACCTAGATATTTATATTTTCCTCATAGAAGCCTAGCAATCGCCACTCAGTGCTTCCTCATGGGACAGCACGACCAAGCTCTCCGTGAGATTGTAGTTATTCTATTTACAGTTAAATAAACTGATTAAATATAACAAAAATGGTCCCGTCTCCTCTGATGTTATTGTGCACACATCTACATGAACACCATATTTAATATCTGCACATTTCATATTTTCACATATTATCTTATCCTTGTAATATATATTATCTTGTTGTTTGTATTGTTTCTTTTTTAAAGCACAGTGCTGATGGGGGCAATAAAGCATTTTTCTGCACAATATAGACACATGTTGAGTATGTGACGAATAAAAGTTTTCAATGCCTAGATTTCAATACTGTAAGATGCAAAACAACACATTCTGTCATGGTGCACATCAGCTCCAGCAAAAAAAAACTGTAGAGGTTATCCATTTAATATCTTTTATGTTATTTCAAAGTGCCAGTGTAAAATGTACCACTACATACTGAGACCAGCTGCATCCAGCATGGCAACAACATTCTCGCTAAGGTGAAGAAGTATCAGGTGAAAATGAAGAATTGACCTGATCCTGGCTTTTTTTACACAATAGTATTACAACCCCTGTAGTTTCATAACCTTACCATCGAGTACACCGAAAACTTCTGGTGATCCACTTTCCAAGTCTGATCTGAAGGGTTTCTCTCCTGGGTTTAAGTGAAAAAAGGTTTTACCAGGATTCGCTTTCTAAGTCCCTTTAAAGGAAATCAACTGTGATTTCCTGTGACAAGTGGAAAATACAGTTTTGCCATAATTTTATTAAATTTTTTGTCAGGAACAGTTCAACATAATTGTTGTAATACTCATTTCAGCCACAAAAGGTTGAAGTGCACCACTACCAAATGTGCGTAATAGGACTAGAAGTCATAAACCCAAAAAAAAAAAAATGATTTAGATGAAACTAAATTGCCTCTCAGGGATTCCGTACGAAGCACTCTTTTGCCAGGTATTTTAGGGGGGAAAAAATGTGAATAAAAGATGACTCAAATGCTCAATTTTAAAATGTAAAATATGACACAAAATAAATACATTATATCATTCAACATGTCTCATTTCTAATTGATTTTTCTCCCTTCTCATCTTTGATTTCTTCACAAACCAATGCTTTACAGCGGAGCATAAGAAACACATTTGTTGACTCATTAGTCCTCTGTGCTTCTGGTTTGGTCTGACAGGAACGGTCAATGTAAGAAAAAATAATTGGACATTTCGAGAGTGCGGCCATAATATTTTGAGACAAAGAGACATAAGGGCATAGCAAATAAGTTATCATTTCAGAAATCACATGAATTAAAAAAAAAAAGCATAAAGTTTTCCAAATAAGGACACACAGCAGCTGTGGTGAAAACATCACAAATGAAAGCCTTTCAAACATCACTGTGAGTAACATTATTGCTTTATATTACAACAAAAGTAAAACACATGATTACGAAAAGAGCATGTCAAGGTCTTTAAATTAAGCACATTAATGTGCACATCAATACTGTACTGACTGTTAATCACTGTAAGATATTTAAACATGGACTCTGGACACAAGGGATGCAATTTCTATTGTAACTCATATATTTCCAATGAATTGGGTTAGGTTCCATTGTTTTGCTGTAAACATGGTAATGTTTGTTCATTGTTCCAAAAGTGCTGATTTTCATAGTGGTCAATATTGTTGGTCCCCATGTCAGTGCTTCAGTCAGTCTGTGTTCAGGATTAAAGAGCAACACAGTTTAGCAGGTTGTGTAATATGAACTGAATACATTCCATCCTACCAAATAATGCAATTTACAAGACAGTTTGTACTTCACAGGAAGCAACAGACTCAGGGACAGATTTACAAAGAACACATTTGCTGTTGTTAGCCTAGCTTAGCATTAAGACTAAAAGCAGGGGGAAAGAGCAAGCCTGGCTCTGTCCAAAGTTCCAAAATACAACTAATGACACCTTTAAACATTTAAATTAATCTGTACACAAACTGCAATGTATAGACAACAATAAAAATTACTTTGAGCTTTAAGAGAGTTCAATGCTGGAACTATATCGTGATTCTTAACAAATGGCAGTTCATCCATCCGCCCAGCACTTCTGTGCTGTGTCTTCTTTGGTTGTAGTTCTGGTCTCCGTACAGACAAGATGGATATGGAAACTTTTGGAAGACTTCAGGAAACTGAACACAGTCAGTGCACCAGACCAGCTTCATACTCAAAGTCCCATTGAAACGGAGGGAAGAGCGTCTTTAGCTTCTGTACTGTGACGTATTTCAAAAAGAAACAGAATAGAGGTGTACAGTTACAACAGAGTTTTAAATCAAATCCTTTGAATTTGATTGGAACACTAAAAAGTGGGCGGGCTTAGAGTTTAGAGGACTGTTTCTCCACACACATCTCCCTCGGCTGTTGTTAGATCAGGAGGAGGATGAAGAAGAGATGAATTTTCATCCGGCTCTGTTTCACTGCAGCGATCAGTACATGCAGATGAACTTCCTCCCTCCGTGCCGCCAGCACCAGAGCTCCTCGCTCATCCGCTGGTAAAACTCATTTCACGACATTCAGAGGACGTTCATCTGCATGTACTGCTGGTTGAAAAGCTGCAACATTTCTCTCGAACGAATCAGACCTCAGCAACTTCGTTGATGAAATGAAAACAACGTTTTTGCCCACTGATATCCAAACATCTCTTCCTGTCTCTCCAACAACGTTGCTCTCCTTAATGTACCACATCACTGGAGGTAGCTGCTGACTTAGGCAAGTGTAGGCTTCACAAGTGATGTTAGCTTTAATGTTAGCTTGCTAACATGTGCTTACTGTGTTCACCTGTCACAACCCAAACACTGACATTAAGTGTCTGGCACCGCAGTAACGGAGGAGACAGAGTGTACAGCCAGTCAAGACAGTCAGGTGACAGGCTCGTTTGTCATTGGCTGAGAGTCAGAGGGAGCTGCCACACCAGCAGTGTGTTTTCAGTGGAGGCTGAGCAGGGGCCTGGTGAGGATGTCTGTCCTATCCTGCGGTGTCCTCTGCCACCGGAGAAGATGGCTGTTGAGGTGATTTTGTTGCGTCTGACCTCCCCCTCCTTCCCCCACTCCACGGGTCGCCCCCTTACCCACACATCAGGGTCCTCGCTCACTTCATAGATGGAGCCGTCCTCCGGGCTGTGCTCCAGGGAGTCTGGGGGGGGCCTGTGGGTCCCCTGTTCGGGATGGGCCGATAGCAGCTTCCCAGGCAGCTGGCAGGTGGAGCGGAGGCGATACTGCAGCAAGAGACGCTTGGGCTTCTCCTCCCTTGGTGGAGGAGCTTCTGAGTCCTGGGGGAGGCTGCTCTGCTCCCACCTCTGCCCCTCTTCATCTCTGTTGGCACCCTCCTCGCTGCCGTTGACGATGGAGTCCCGTCTGAGCAAGTCGGAGGCCAGGGTGCTGGTGGTGGACACCATGAAGTCCACCGGACCGCAGTGGGCATTCAAAGACGTCATACCCTTACCTAAGGGTAGGACAGTTCTAAATTAGTCCACGGTGTCTCACATGGCAATGCCAAGAAGTAAATGATGTGTATCAACAAGATAAATATCAGGGTTATGTTACAATTTTCCAACCGGCCACTGTCAGCCCAACAACCAGCCATTGCTGATGAATTCAAGCAGGTGTATGTGTGTGTATATGTGTGTATATGTGTGTGTGTGTGTGTGCGTGGAAAAGCAGTTCAAGGGGACATAGCGTGTGGAGAGGTTTAAAAAACAAAGTTTGACGAGAAAGATTTTTCTTTTTAAAACAATGTATAAACTGATACAAAATAATCCCTCTCACGCATCTCTTCTGACACACTAGAAGTGTGTGGCGATGTCTGTATCTGCAGAGATCCTGTCCTCTGTCTATATTTTCTTATTTTACTGTATCCGGGACATTTCTGGGTGTCAGCCTCTATAAACAGGTGTCAGATTGTAAGCACAAAAATGGCTGACACAGTGGTGACTAAACCCAAAGCCAGTGCCAAGTGGACAAAGCTTGTTCCAAAATGAGAAACGAGAGTGAATCTGGAGCTGGAGGAGGGGCCAACTCTGAATGTTGTGTTTACAATCTGACAAATCCTACTCAATGTGCCTTTAATATCAAAATCCTCACTGAGACCAGTGGGAGACGGAGTATTAAGGAGACAAATCCAGAGAATGTATCTCAGAGCACACACATTAAGGGTCAAAGTGTTGCCTTTTTCAATCCAATAAACTTTTGCGAGCTTTGATCCAGTGTCAAGATGCTAATAAATGACCAGACTAGTTATATAATGTTATCAGCTGTCAGTAGCGGACAAAGGGCAAATGTTAACATGGTATTACATGTTACTGCTCACTACGACAAGCTGAGAGATTACATGGGTAGTGATGAAAGCTGGCTTCAGGTTCTCCTGTGAAATACATGTACATTTTTGAGCTTCTCAAAATTTAACCCAAATACATGGTCTTCCAAACCAGTCTCACTCCCAACTTCTCAATAACCGATGGCCGGTCAGTCTGATGCCGATGCACCGCGCTTTCAAATACCCACTTCACTTCAATGGTACAAAGAGCAAGATAGTCCAGGGACGGACGAAAGGGAGGTGAATGAGTAAAAAAAGTGTCCCGTGTCCCGTGCAAAACAAAAAGTAACTGTTGACCAGGCAGCAACCTCTGGTTCTGAAAAGAGAAGCCAATTATGGTCCATTTAGAGTCAAATAGACCATAAAGCAGGGTACACTTTAGGGCGGGGCTACACAGTAATTGACAGGTCGCTACCGCTACCAGAGTCGTATACGGCGTCTCTACGTCACTCCTCCGCATTCCAAATATGGTAATTTCCGTTCATTGGCTTAAAAAAAAAACATGGCGACGGCCGTAATCCAAGATGGCGACAGCGAAATTGCCAAACTCAACGCTTCAAATGGCAGTCCACAAACCAATGGGTGACGTCACGATGACTGCGTCCACTTCTTATATACAGTCTGACTCATTAGTCAGTCAAGTTAACGTCAACCAGGCTCTTTTCCATAATCAAAGTGGTTTTGTTGCTTAAATCTAACTTCGTTTGAATAACACAAGTTTATTTTGAAAAGACACAAGTGGAACAAATACACATCCAAAACTGATGCTACAGGGTAGTGGTGTAACGACACGTTGAACCGCGGATTAATTACACAATGTGAAATAAAGTTTTACTGACGATCGTTATCGGACAATTTTCAATATGCGATCAGGACATCAGAATTTATGCTTTCTATTCGCCAATCCCTGATAATGTTACTTTGTGAACAACTAATCTGTGTTAAAATTGACAGACGAAGAACTATTAAGAGTGGCAGCACCGCTAACGGCTAATGAACGAAGGTTCCATTCAGTTACATTATGATGCGTTCAGGCTCTGTTCAGTGAAAATGAATGTTGGCCGAATGTAAATTAAACATTACCATGATGTGTTCAAATGTAATCTTGTAAAATGTAGTTAAAGTGAGAAACTTGAATAAATCCATTTATTTAGAGAAATGTTTCACAGCAACCTAGAGCGTCATAGTTTGAGGCTTTGGGCCACTGACCAAGCACTGGTATTTGAAGAGTTACGAGTGAGAATGTGTTGGGCCTTTAACATGTAAAAATCTTACTCTAAAATATTTGATGTACTTGCAAAATAAATATAGTTTTAGTTTTAGTTCTTACACTGGCTGCTGTTACAGTTTAGTTCCCCATTTGGTGGTGTTTTAGTCACCACATATCATGGGGTCATGGCTTCGTGCTGCAGAGATGTATGTGTGAACAAGCTTCAGTCACACAGAACATGCTGCCATCAGGAGAGCTACTGTACTCAGCACTGACCTGTGATTTTGGGGATGCCCTCCAGCGTGGGCACAGGGAAGGTGAGGATGATGCCTTGGCTGGTCCCCACCCACAGCAGGCCCTGGCAGATCAGCAAGCTGGAGACACAAACCTGACCTGGTGTACAAAGAGACATCAAACCTTTAACATGACCACCATTACTGCTGCCACAACAGGAATACAGTCCATGTTCACAGCGGTCTAAACCTGATTCAGGACCCACATAGTACGTGTCAAAGTCCTGCAATTTCCCAGAAGCATTTCAGTCATTTAATCTTTTTATAAGTGGGAGATGACAACATCTGGCTGGTGGAAAGTAACAAAAAATGATTTACACTAACTGTTAAAATTGAAATCAGACTCCTCCTCATTTAGTGACTGAATTATACTTGTTGGCTACTGATGACATCACTGAGGGCTCTGCAGTCAGCATATAGCACTTCATTACCTTTATTAGCTTGAAATTTCAAATGGTGTTCAGCAAACGTTTGTGGGGTCTTCTAACTAATAAAGCTTTTACAGGAAGTGTGTGATCTGAACATGGCACTAAACTCTCTGTATATCCATCTGGTCTGGCCTTGCCTGGTGTCAGATGGGAGTTGCGGGTGGAGATGTTGACTTCCTGTAGCAGCTCCAGGGTCTCGGTGTGAAACAGTTGAATGGAGGAGCCCTGGGTGAAGGCCATCCAAACCCCCCCGCCTGAACGAATCATGTGGCTAACACTGCAGCCTGGATCAGAGTGGGCTGTGAAGCTCTACAGTACAGAAAGGCAGAGAGAGGTTCAGTCTGCAGGTCATCTGTCAGCAGTAACTCAAGCTCAAATATGACATAGGGTTTTATGGAATCATAGTTGTGTCTTTTGGGGAAAACATTATTTTGTAAGCACATGAATCATAATTTCTAGAAACAAAAGAGAGAAAAAAATGTTTGCAATTATCCATATAAGCGTACAGTTAAAAACTCACTACATACATGTTGGTCCTTAGTCCCATCGCTATCAGGACAATAAGTTACTAGGGAAGCACGGGAGAATGTAAAGTGAATGGAGATTTAAGAGTAGGCTTAAGACTTCCTCTTTGATAATGCATATAGTTAAGGCTGGCTCAGGTTTATTGTTAGGGCTGGCTCAGGTTTATAGTTAGGGCTGGCTCAGGTTTATAGTTAGAGCTGGCTCAGGTTTATAGTTAGAGCTGGCTCAGGTTTGTAGTTAGAGCTGGCTCAGGTTTGTAGTTAGAGCTGGCTCAGGTTTATAGTTAGGGCTGGCTCAGGTTTATAGTTAGGGCTGGCTCAGGTTTATAGTTAGAGCTGGCTCAGGTTTATAGCTAGGGCTAGCTCAGGTTTATAGTTAGGGCTGGCTCAGATTTATATTTAGGGCTGGCTTAGGTTTATAGTTAGAGCTGGCTCAGGTTTATAGTTAGGGCTAGCTCAGGTTTATAGTTAGGGCTGGCTCAGATTTATATTTAGGGCTGGCTCAGATTTATATTTAGGGCTGGCTTAGGTTTATAGTTAGGGCTGGCTCAGGTTTATAGTTAGGGCTAGCTCAGGTTTATAGTTAGGGCTAGCTCAGGTTTATAGTTAGGGCTGGCTCAGGTTTATAGTTAGGGCTGGCTCAGGTTTATAGTTAGGGCTGGCTCAGGTTTGCCTTGGACCAGCCCCTAGGTAAGTTGCTATAGTCCTAGACTGCCGAGGGACTTCCTAGGATACACTGAGCTCCTCTCTCCTCTTCTCTCTCTCCTTCTGTATAAATTCAAGGCCCATTGATGCACATTATTAATTTTGCTTCTTTCCCAGAGTCTTTGTTCTTTCTCTCCTCACAGGTTTCCATGGACTGTGGTTCTACCTGGGCCGTGGTCCTGCCTGACACCCACTTCTACTATTATTATTAGTCACATTGCTATTAAATGGTAAATGGACTTGTACTTGTACACCACTTAAAGCGCTTTCACACTTCATGTCTTCATTCACCCAATCACACACATTCATACACCGCCGGCACAGCCTGCAGGGGCAATTTAGGGTGAAGTGTCTTGCCCATGGACACATGGACATGGACTAGCGGAGCCAGAGATCAAACCACCGATCCTCTGATTGAAGGACGGTGTTCTACCACTGAGCCACAGTCGCTCCTACAACTACTATGACTGATACCATTAATACTTTTATTAACATTATTATTCTATTATATCCACTGTTGCTTTTAATGAAGCGTTGCATTAGTTCATGCATGACATGGAAGTCATACGCCTCCAGCTGTAACCAGCTGAAAGCCAGCTGATTGAATTATTGTTCCACAATAGCAAATGGTTAAAATGGTTTTCAAAGACTTACTTTGGGCTCACTCCTGTATATCCGAGGGGTTTATGCATGGTGCTCCCTCTTTTGGCTTGGTAAGCTGCTTAGCTAACCCAGGAAGCATTTTAAGAGCGGAGCCACCAGCGCCAAGTACAATTTTTCCATCATTATTCTGCGTATTAATCTAATTATGTGTAATTTCTGTCATATGCATTGAATGTGTTGTAATGTTATGTTGTTCATTCAGTACACATGACATCTATCACACTTCTGTCCATCCTGATAGAGGGATCCCTCCTCTGTTGTTCTCCCTAAGGTCTCTTCCTCTTTTCTCCCCGTTAAAGGGTTTTTTGGGGAGTTCTTCCTGTTCCGATGTGAGGGTCCTGGGACAGAGGATGTCGTATGTGCAAATTTGTGGTTTTGGGCTATACAAATAATTTGAATTGAATTGAATTGAGAAAGTACACAATGGCCACATGTTGCAGGTCACATCAATGTGTGTCCAAAAATGTCTTCACGTCATCATTTTATCGTATCAAATTTACATTTATCTTGACTTATGACTAAACATGTGTTTTGTGAGGTCACAGTGACCTTGACCTTTGACCTCCAAAATGTAATCAGTTCATCCATGAGTCCAGGTGGATGCTTGTGCCAAATTTGAAGATTGAAAATTTGCCCATGTATTTGAAACACAAGAACATCATTTTTGTAGTTCCCCATGCAGAGGGCAGGGTCTCTGTAGGTACAGACACCACCACACACTTCTATTGGGTCAGAAGAGATGATGGAGAGGATTATTTTTGTATCAGTCTATACATTGTTTTTTATGAAAATCCTACTCTTTGTGCCTTTAAGCTAAATCCCTTTTCAGTTACTGTGAAAAATGAGGACAGCAGTACTGCGCTGTAAGCCAGCAGAGATGACATTCTGGAAAATGATGTTGCATGTTATTTGATTCCTTACCAACATCATTCAGTTTACACCATCTGGAATGGACTGGAGTGGTATTTGATTACATGTGAAACAGTGGGATGTAAAATTGGCAATAAAAATTGGCAATGTAAACCAATCACACGCCACATAACTTATTTTAGCCCAGGACCCACACGCAGGTTACTCATTTAAACTCATTAAAATATCCTAAAAATAAATTAATTACTACAACCCTTTTGATTTCCCATATTTGATGCAACTGTCCACCTGTAGCTGATACCTGTGTGTGGAGGCTAGATCCTTGGATGACAGTGACTTGGTTGGCACAGCTGGCCCATACAGCGTCTTCAAGTGTCAGCAGACTGCAGACCGGCTCAGAGCCCACAGACACCAGCCTGCACGAGTCCACGTCCCACAGTCTCTCTGAGGGGAAGAATGGTCCATGGTTTAGCACCCACTACTGCACTGTAATACCGTGAATGTGGACCACAGTCTCTTCACTCTGAAATGCAAACCAGCATGACATCAGTGATGGACGTGTTCATCAGTGAGAACTCACCGCCAGCCCTTCTGTGGTAAACAGTCACTTTGCCATTGGCCAGTCCAGCGAAGAGGAAAGACAGCGAGTGCTTGAGGCAGAGGACAGGACAGCTGTCAGGGTTCACCAAGGTCAACAGGCTCTGAACAGCTGTGTCCACGCTGCTGTACACACAGATGCTGGGAAGACAAGGAGACACATTACATTGAAAAGTAAAATGCCACACATCATCATCACATCATATCATGAAGTATAGAGCTGAAGTCAGGACGTGGTTAGCCTAGCTTAGCATAAAGACTGGACGCAGAGGGAAACAGCTGCCTGGCTCTGTCCAAAGTTCAAAATTACAGCTACCCACAGGTTTCAAGTTGACAAAAGAACATGTTGTATTTGATCTTTGGTTTAATGTGTTCACTGCTGACTGACTGGACCAGATGAAAGGTCATAAGTTTGTGTAAACAAACTGATGCTCTGAGCTGGTGGAAATGTCTGACCTGCCGTCCTGCAGGCCAACACAGATGATATTTCCTATCTTGGCTGCAGACTGGGCCTTCTCAGCCTCCCTCTCCTCTGTGCTGGGACACGGCTCCTTCACATACTCCAGACAGAGGACCGGGGCCCTCAGCGGTACGGTCTTGACCAGGCGAGGAGTGGCTCGGTTGAGCGAGAAGATCTCCACTTGGCCATGGTTGAAGCTGCTTCCTCCACCTGCAACCTGAGCTCCATTGGTGACAAAAAGCTTATCTCAGTAAATAAATGACAATGACAAGACAAACACAGAAACAAATACACCTCAATAATTAATTAAACATCATGAATAAATGTGATGACAATTCCTTTAAAAACAAAAAAAGATAGAAGCTCTTGATAACATGTATCCAAGATGAGTACAACACCATATATGAGAGAATACTGGTCATGGGTAAGACGGAAGATAAGGATGGCCAACAGATAACATATCTAATGAATATGCACGTCATTCACTGAAAGAATGCTCTGTTTTATGATCAGTTGGACCGAGGCCTCCTTCCTTTGATTATTCTACATTCAAACTACGGTTTGAATGTGAAAAAAAATAAATTCACATTAAAAATGTACATAGACCATGCCTTCTACTATACTTAAAATACAATATTTGGTCTTTGTGAACACAAAAGGGAGGAAACTAGCAAGCTGTACTAAACTGATGATCATTCGAAACCATTGCTGCAACATTATAGAATAGGTGAGACTGTTTACTACCTTTAAAAGTGATACAGCTTTACAGTAACCATAACAACAGATCTGAAATCAGCTGTTGTCTTGTCCCTCATTGAGGCAGCAGAGGCATCGCAGAGAAACGACAACAAATGCAGTTTAGCATCGGTCTACATGGATAGCTTTATATATGCACTGTATAATAGTAATTCATGGACATACTGTGCAGCACTTTAAGCTTTCCTCAGTGCAGTGTATCTGCTCCTCAAAAGGTGACAACCTCAGGTCCACTACCACTGTACTCACCCAGAGGTAACCCTGTGGTAAAGAAGTACTGGCAATGCAGAAACCAAGCAGGCTGGACTGAGACGGACTGTGAAGAGCTGCCTCTAGCTGCACAGACAGACAGAGACATGCTTCATTCCCTGCAGGACTCCTGGACTTCACACTTGTACAGTAAGAGGTGTTAAATATGGCGTGACACCAGATGGAAACCTTTTTCATCTGTCATAACTTTCCAAATAAAAAAGAAATCACTGCACAGTTTCCAAGAAAACAGGTCAAAGAGATATAAAAGTACATGCTATAGTGATCCCATGTGGGATTCAACCCAAGGACACCCCATAGATGCAATATGGAATATACTGAATATTAATATATGCTAAATATGTTACTGTTATCTACTGAATGACAATCAAAAATATTTACTGATATATACATATATATCATTAATTAATAAATTATAGAACCAAAACAAACATAACAGCTGAAATAAATAATTGAATTCATGAATAAATAAACACATAGTAATATAAATACTAATAATATAAGAAATATAAGTAAAAGCTGAAATGAGCACATTCATAAATTATTAAATAATAAATGTTGGTAATAATTAGGAGAAAAATAAATATTTATTATTTTCTATATTTATGTGTCTATATCTTAATGAGGTCGACTGTACTAACCTCACTGTAGAAATATATGAAAATTCATACCTTTATTTGTGCCTTGAGTACATACATGTTGATTGAATAAATCAGCATGTATTTATTCAATTATTTCTGTATCTATATCAAGACACAGACAACCACCCACAGCATCACACAGCCTTGGGAAAGGATCAACTGCCAAAACACAGCCAATGATGAGCCAGAAAAAAGAACAACATTTTGGAAGAGGATTTTCAAGATTTGTGACGGTCTTAATTTCATCATGTTCTAATGCCTTTTCACAGTTTGTTTTCCTAAAATGCATTTATAAGTTGAAATCCTCCTCTATGTGATGTGAACATCAGTTCTACACAGCCATGTGTTTGGTTATGAGACAACCAGAATAAATGGCTGCTCATCAGTGAGATAGAAACACAACCAGGTCTCTTTTATACATATATATCATGCTTTTTGGATATTAGTATCAATACCCAGCGGCAGCTCTCACCTTCAGTGAGTGTGTTTTGGAGGAGAAGACAGGAAGTTTGCAGGTTAACAGTGGACAACTAAATGGAGCTTTTGTCTTCATGTCTTCTTCAGCACATTCCCACCCCGGAGTGTTTTCCTGTCCTGAACAGACAAACCACACACACACACACACACACACACACACACACACACACACACACACACACACACACACACACACACCACAAATATTCCAGAGTGCTCTGCTTTACCATAACTAATGTCCAACCTGTACTATTTGTAGCGTGATGATTAGAAGTTAATTTAGTTAAAAAGTCAAAGGTGGCAATCAAAAGTTGTGATACGTTGTGAAGAGTGGCTGTTACAAGACATTGATCATTGAGAATCAGATAGTGATATGTATTGTTATTATTTTAATATTTTAACATAACCACATAACATGAACAAATACTAAGATCACTTTGATATGGTTATGAAAGATCACTTTGTACACAGCATATATAGAACAGACTACTTCACAGGGTTTTCCACATCTAAACCAATTAGCTGTGCTGTATAAATGAGGTGACCGACTGGCTATACAGTAACAGCAACAACGAAACGTTAGCAACATCAACTGTTTTCTTTTTTCACCAACATGCTATAAATAAAGTTGAGGACAAATATGCACAAACAGAAAGGGAGACAGAATTATTTAATGCTTCTTGGTCAGACAGTCACAGAAGTTTTCAAACTAAAAGGGGCAAAACTACACACACAACTACACACAAAAAGCTCAACACAAACCAGCTTTCAATATCATTTTTAATTTTATGCAAGTGGATCAACTTCAGTGTCCATCTAGTTGCAACATTTGACACCTAGCATGTGTGATATACTGTAGATGGAGATAGTTTTAGTGTCCTACAGTCTCAATGCTGTGTCAGTGGCTTTTCACCATGCTGACAAGACACAGACAGTGTTGGAGGTTATCTGAACACTACTGTGGGAATCTGTCATGTCAAAGCCTGTGAGTTCTCTAAGTCCATGTTTACGCACACACACACACACACACACACACACACACACACACACACACACACACACACACAGTGCTGAACTTACTGTGAGCTATCTTGGCAAGGTGAAGCCGGTTCACCCAGGAGATCTTACTGATGGGGCTGGGAGTGTTGAAGACAACAATGATGCTCACTGGATGACCAGACCTGGGAACAAAATGTGTAGTGGACATGAAATTACATGAATATGCTAAATACTTTGCAATCCAAGTTAACACACCTGTACCTGAACCTAACTACAGCTGAGCCTCCCTGTCCCTGCTCTGAGACTGTTTCTCATCAATCTCCTGACACTCACTTGTCAGGTTTGCCTGGTATGGACAGACGCAGACGACACTTGTTGGCATTCTGGATCTCCTCCTCCTTCAGACGGAGGAGCCTCTGCAGAGCCAGACACCAGTCCTGAGACACTGTGGTGTTTAGATTCTGGAAAAGAAAGGATGGAGCAGTTAGATTGTCTTCTACTTTATTAACGTCTTCTGAGAAAGATGGAGGAAGAAATCAGCTTTTAGATTCAACTTTCATACAACTTGGGTCTTATTTTGGTAGCGCGGGCAATCATTTCTATCCGTTATGACACAGTTGTACTTGGTGAGATCTGGAAACAGAGTGACATTACTATAATTAATTTATTATGTATTTGTTATGTATTTAATTTATATATCACTACACTTAAGTTACAAATGCTTCACAGCAGGAAGGAAAGAGAAAAATAGAATAATCACAAAATATAAAAAAAATCATAGAAAACAAATTTGAAGATGTGCACTGATTAGTTGAGAGCAATAAGCGTTGGTACCTGGTAGGTTCCGTGGAGCGTGCCCACCAGCAGTGAGACCTCCTCCACCACAGCCAGGTCATGCTGCAGCTCCTCCAGCTCCTGGTACAGTCTGGGAGGACCCAGGGACACTTTACCTGAAGCACAGGGAGGCACATTCAGCCTAACACCTGAGCATAATACTTACTGCCAAATTAGCACCCTTGTGACAAAAGAAATCTGTGATGGGATGAAAAGGATGACATGGTACAAGACTCTGGAAACCCTGAGTTAAGATGGTTGATTCTGTGATCAGTACACAGCTCTACTGACACTATCAGTCAATGATTAGATCATTTGATAAACAGAAAACTATGTCAATGGCAACAGTGATTATTTGTTGAAGTAAATTAAAGTTTGTTGTAGATATGACACTGGACATCATTTTTACAGAGACACTACTGAGCTTTTTAGCAGTAAAATCCTGATTTGGCAACAATACTTTATTTTTCAGGCCTTAAGAGACTAACAGAAGCAAATAATCCTGCACTCATTGACTAGTGCTCACTTTATCAATGCAATATCAATATTTTAGTCTGTAGACCTCTATTCGATAAGATTATCTGTCAAGCAAGACTAAATGGGAAAATGAGAGCCTAATGAGGTGAGCTGGACAATGATAGGCAGACACATCAGTAAATCAAACAGGAAAACTTGTTGTATGTATTTTGTGATTCAATTTTAAAGATGCCTGTTAAAGATCTTCTCAGGCCAATTAACCATTTAATATGCACATTTTTAAATGTATCAATTCATGAATTTGTTATAATTAAACCCTGTTTAAGTCATCTAATTCAGTCACAAAACATCCATATACTATATGTACAATATACTGTGTATATGTATATATATATATATATATATATATATATATATATATAAATGTGTGTATATATATATATATATATATATATATATATATATAAATGTGTATATATATATATATATATATATATATATATAAATGTGTATATATATATATATATATATATATATATATATATATATATATGAGTATATATGAGTATACATATCTACATATAAGAGACTATACATAGATGTATATACGATCTGCATTAAGTCAGTGTGTGTGGTGGGTGTGGAGCTGTGGATGTACCAGTGGTGCTGGAGGTGGAGCTGTGGCGTCTAGCTGTGATGACACTGTCCCTTCTCTGGTGACTGTCCTGTCCCACCTCAACCACCTGAGTCTGCAGCAGGGGGCTACACCACTTCACCGTGTACTTAGGACCAACAGGAACCAGGCTGCTGATGTCAGGGGGACCCCTGGTGGACAAACATGTTCTAAATGTTTACTATGTGGCAGCTACTCTGTGCAGGAGCTGTCTCATCAGTCCAAATCACAGCACCCTGTCTCCTCTGACCCACACTCCCCATGACATCACCTGAGTTTTGTTCAGCATCTACAGAGCTGAAACCTGGTAACTCCTTGAGAACAGACACACTGCAACTACAGGTTGTTAGTCGAGAAACTCTTCTAACGCATGAAGATTGATTGCTAACTGCTCCAAGAACAGCCATGTCTCATTCTTACATTCATATTTTAACTACCACAGAAATAAACATGTAAATAATCAAATGCAAGAGAGATTCCAGCACAGATAGTGGAGCTAAAGCAGCAGCCTCAGGGCCTACAGTAGGAGGGACTTACTTCAGGTTAACATTGGCACAGATCAGGGTGTCGTTGAGGAGGAAGACCTTCCGCTCCTTCGACTTGACAACTTGACCTTTATCACCATAAACAATTTCAGTGAGCAGTTCACACTGAATCCACTGCCGCTGCTCCGAGTTCAGCAGCTGGAAGCACAAAGCAGTTCACTGAAAAGTAGACCCTTACCTACACTCTCAGTGTCAGTCAGTTTATGAACCAGTAAATGATCTTCTTTAGAGCCTGCTTGGAATAAAAGCTGAATGTCAATGCTGTTCCAACACAAGTACAACCCGTACTCCATGATCTTCAAAATGACAGATAACATCAAGACAAAGGCTTGCGGATGAATGAAGTTGTCTGGACGTTGATTAGTTTGGATGTAAAAAGCTTTTGGTGGCTTTTGGTCCAGTACCAGGTATCTCAGTGATTACCAGTCACATCAATGTGATCTTCAGTTTGGATATTCATGGTCCCCAGAGGCTGATTATTGAGGACCTATTCTCTGGCACCGTCACATAAGAATAATAAATAAATCAACTGAATACAAGAAACATTCAAATTAGAAGTTTGTGTTTTGTTGTATGAGGTACTTATCCATAGTCTGTGTATTACCTACAGTAGATGCAGTCGGCACACCCCTTGTTAGAAGAAACAGATAGGACACAAGAGCAAAGCAATGTACTGCTGTGGACAGTGTGGGCAGCAGCAAACCTATACCTAAAAAGATTGATGTCAGTTTAAATGTACACTATATCAGAATATGTATCTTACCGTCAGACAGCCCTCTCTGTCTGGGAAGTGATCTGAAAGAGAAACTTATCTATGATCTATTCAAAGCCAAAGGACTAATACAGTAATACTTTATAGATGAGTTTCACTTTTACTTCAGTTCCATGACGGAAAATATTCTAAACATAGCGTACACTTAAACCGATACTGATTTGTTTTAGGTGACTGAAATACATCACAGCAGTACATGACTTTGCTCCTGTGCTGGTTCTCCTGTCTGTTTCTCCAAACTCCATTTCCTACAGTAATACACTGAGTATAAAGAAGAACCTCATACAACCACACTTTAAACTATCCCTTCAATAGACATACTGTCATTATATTTATTGGACAGATTGACGCTCCCTTTTAATGTAGGCCATTCCATCTACTCTCTGACACCAAGAGGAGATGCTGAATAGTATAGTTTGTTTTATGAATCAAAATATGATAACAATTTTAGTCCATAAGAGGCCAACCCATAGAGGTTAAATCAATAGCTCATGCATGTGTGTTATGATGCATGGTGCGTCACCTTGCTGAGGTTGCGGTCCCCCACACTGTGTGCTAACTGCTGGATCTCAGCCTCCTGATCAGCCAGACGCTTCTGTTCATTGAGCCTCTCGGCCAGAGTCTCCAGCGTAGTGAGAGCCAGCTGCAGCGGCAGCCGGTCGGTGTGGTTCTTTGGAGTGTTCTTCAACATGTCCTGATACAAGACAACAACAACAACAACAACAGCAACAACAACGCAACACTGTGTTAACCAGGAGTGGGGGGTCAGGTCCTTTCACATCATGAGAAACCAATGACCTTAAGTAAAGAACATGTAATATAATTATCATCATAAGAATATTCTTAAATGGTATTGTACTTGTATATCTCTTTTCTAGTCTTCCGACCACTCAAAGTGCTTTAACACTACATGTCATCATTCACACCCATTCACACAATGATGACAGGGACTACCATGCAAGGTGCCACCTGCTCATCAGGACTCTAACTAATTATTAATTTGGGGTTAACTGTCTCGCCCAAGGACACATCGAGCCAGAGATCGAACCGCAGAGTCTCTGATTAAAGGACAACCCTGCTCTACCACTGAGCCACAGTCACCCACTGTAGCCAATACAATCTCTGATCTTAAACCAGCAATGGGTATCAATATCTAATATATCAACACTCTGATGCTTTTCTTCTGGCTGTTCATCATTCTAGATCTGATCTCATCTACATGAACATATCTTGATCTTCCAAAAAAATGTGTCATTTGCCTCCACTCTGTAACGTTTAAGGACGGCAGGATAAGAGCATAGTCATGCTTGTCTTTGCTAGGTGTTAAGGGGAAACATTTAGAGATGTTTTTCAATGCAATGCCGGAGACCTTTCACTTCCTCTTGTCAAAAACTCCAACACAGAGTTTCAGCAAAAATTCAGGCCTGGAAATGAAACCAAACACTCCACTTGACTGCACACCACAAGCTGCCCCTTTCTGAGAGATTTACTACTCCTGTTTGACAAAGCTGACAGGCTGCATAACCAGGGATCCAAGTCAGAACGGATTAGTTTCAACCGAATTACAATCACTGGTTCAATGTAGGACCGGTATGATGTAGAAATACAGTCATTAAAAAGGGTTAAAACTGTGGGTATGCAGTATTTAAAGAGTCATTCCTACATAAAGGAAATAAATGCAAACATTTTTAACAATTCCTGAAGTTCCAGATGACATCTCACCAAAATCATGTTCACCGGGTTGTAGCTGATTTCAATATAATGACAATAACTGGAGGGCTGATGTGTGATCAGTGTGATCAGTGGCTAGGGATCGGTTAAATGCAGAGGCAAAATTTCATATATATGTACAATGTATAATGACGATGATAATAAAGTTTTTAAGTTTAATAATTTTTTTAAAGTTTTAAGTGTGATCAGTGTGATCAGTGTGATCAGCGTGATCAGTGTGATCAGCGTGATCAGCGTGATCAGTGTGAACAGTGTGATCAGCGTGATCAGCGTGAACAGTGTGATCAGCGTGATCAGTGTGATCAGCGTGATCAGCGTGATCAGCGTGATCAGTGGCTAGGGATGGGTTAAATGCAGAGGCAAAATTTCATATATATGTACAATGTATAATGACGATGATAATAAAGTTTTTAAGTTTAATACATTTTTTTAAGTTTTAAGTGTGATCAGTGTGAACAACATGATCAGCGTGATCAGTGCTATCAGCGTGAACAGTGTGATCAGTGTGATCAGCGTGATCAGCGTAATCAGAGTGAACAGCGTGATCAGTGTGATCAGCGTGATCAGTGTGATCAGCGTGAACAGTGTGATCAGCGTGATCAGCGTGAACAGTTTGATCAGCGTGATCAGTGTGATCAGTGTGATCAGCGTAAAACAGCGTCGGTCACTCACCTGCAGGAGCAGAATGAACTGAGGAAAGCGTTGGATAGGTTTGACCATCAGGCCGTACAGAGTGATTCTGTCTGGACTGGACGACTGCTTCTTCTGAAAGTCACATGGAGAGTAGATTGTGTATCAGTGTTTTCTGCTTTAATAATGTTATGTTAAAATAGGAACCATGTAGAGTGTCACAAAACAAAAGGGTTGCATATCATTAAATCTAACATGGATGTGTACTCCTTTCATGGGATATGTTTTGTAGAATTTTCTCAGTTTTGCTTTGAGTGCCTAATGAAAACCTGCAGTTCAGAACAGACTGAATGTTTGGCTTGTGGTGTTGTAGCTTTGTGGAGAACCGCTCATACAAACTACTTCACACTCACACTGTGCTTCCTTAGGTCCTGTGCAATACAGCTGCCATGACATACAGTAGTTGCGTCACACACCCAAGTTGCAGCCATTGACTTTAGTGAATCCAAACTAACCCTTTAAAACACCCAAGTCTAAGAATAACACAAACTACCTAAAGGAGGCAGTGGTAGATCAGCTACTCCTGTGTTCTGTGAGGTCAAATTATGTTTTTGTCGAAGGTGGCTTTAAAGAGAGCATAGCTAATGGCTTCAGTTCTCTGTCAGAAAGGTCTGTCTGACAGCAAGGTAAAGCGGTAAAATGAATATTCTAAATATAACGTACACTTAAACTGATATAGATGATATAGATGATTTTAGATATCTATACATGACTTTGCTTCTGTGCTGGTTCTCCTGTCTGTTTCTCCAAACTCTGTTTCTCCAAACTCTATGTACTGTAGTAACACATCGAGTATGGAGAAGAACCACACTTCTAAACATCTGAACTATCCCTTTAAAGATTGTGAGGAATGAAAGCTCTGTCCTGCCAGTGTATTCATTCTGAATATCACTATGCTGCTTTTCATATCGTCATGTTTTGACTAATATTCACTAATATTCATTCATATTATAGTCACTTCTTTACTGTATATCCCTATAAGTTTCTCTAATATCATAGTTAATCCAGCTAAGATTGAGTAAGAAAGTGTGGAAAATATCAATATCCAAACTTTATTTAAGTAGTTGCGTAACTGATTTCATTTGTTTATTGCTGTAAAAAAAAATGACTGTGTTGTGTCTACTTAACCGTTCTTTGGCCTTTTATTGCCTTAGTTTTGAGCTTCAATACCGATGTAAAATCTGAACACTACCTTTTCTAAATGTATCAAATTCAATGTTTGTGGCTGGTGTATTGCCAAATCTCCAATAACCCGTCCAGTGCAGAGCAGACATTGTTTGACTCGGTCAATAACTCAACTATGGTTTAAAACACAAAGAGCGAGCACCTTCAGAAAGTCCAGGAAAGCAGGTTTAGACATGCAGGCCTTCTTGATCAGTGTCATGGCGTTGGTGAAGTTGTTGATGTAGTCACTGTACACCTCCAGCACCATGGACTTAGAAAACTATGGAGGAAAGAGCATGACAGGACTAAGGATCATTTCTATAACAATGTTCATGGCCACCAGTAATACAGTCCACTGTTTCTGTCCATGCACACTAATTTAACACTACCTCTGCAGAAATCTAAAAGTAACATGGAAGCTATTTTTCACCTGCTCAACCACTGACCACTGACCTACTGCTGGCTCAGTAATGATCAACAATTCTACTTGAGATTTCAACGATAACATATACGTCAGGCTGACGTTTGGGGAAACGTGTATAAAATGATGAACTAGTCATCTAGAATTTATGACCTGATGAAACGGGGCAGCCATAAAAAACACAGGTTTAGGTTTGAATATTTCACTTGTAGAGCTTCAACCAAGAGTCACCGAGAGACAGAGGGGGTGATTTTAAGGCTTTTTGACTGATCATATAAATAATGTCAATTACTTTCTGTTGTACTTCTGATTCTGTTTGAAATGTAATGCTTTATTCTGAAACAAGAGCATTTTTCGTCTCAGTGTCAGCCACTGCATGCTCTAGATAAACTTAACTCTTAACTTAAGGTTCTGCATATTAAAGACCAAACATGAAGATGAGTTCACTCATGGTTAGAACCACTCAGCCTGTGTAAACGGCTGTATCATAATGTCTCTAGTTTCAGTGGAGGAGCTTAGTTTAGTCTGAGAAAATAACCCTGATATCGTTGTGGTGATGGCTGAGAGACAACACATTTATGAGAGAGAGCCTGTGTTACTAACAGAGGGTGTGGAGTCTGAAAGACTGCTGGTAACAGAAGGAAGGTAGGAAAGGAAGAAGGAATCAGTGAAGCAAAGGTGTGACTAACCGAGGCGACGAACAGGTCTCCGATCGTCTCGCTGTGATCCCACTCGGCCACGCGGGATGCCAAGGCAATCTGGAACATTGAGTGGCACTGATGGATCTCCTGCAGACGGTAAAAAATTTGACGCACCTTCTTGGGGCTTAGGATCCAGTTCTGTTGCTCCAACAAAGGCTTCTGGTACTCCTGACAGACAAAGAAGGCTCAGCTTGGCAAACTGTAGATCTGGGGCTGTTTCTTTCAGCTTTCAAAAGGATTACAGCGCTTACATTACACAGCATTTTCTTTTCTGTCTGGCGTTTTTTTTCAGCAGGGTTATTCAGTTAACTGCACGCTGGAGTAGTTCAATTCATTTCAATTCAATTTATTTTTGTAAAGCCCAAAATCACAAATTACAAATTTGTCTCAGAGGGCTTTAGGCTTTTGAGAGTAGTGTATTTTGCACATTGACACCCTTAATCATTTCCTGATAGCTTCATAATTGGCACGTCAGGATTTTTAAGTAAAAGACTATTATCACCCTGAATCATAAAGTGAAGAGCCACAGAATTGCTCCGTCACCACTGATGCTCTGGTGTTGTTATGATCTTCTCAACACAACAGTGAACACAGAAAATAAATATGTTCCACTCTCACTCTCTCCTGTTACCTGAGGAGGGACGTGACTCACCTGGAGGATTCTCTTGAGAGAGTCCAGGTAGCTGCTCTCACTCTGCACAATGGAGCTGAGGATGAGACGTCTGACCACCTGAAGGAGGCAGTGAGAAACTTAAAAATTCACATCAATGAATAATAAAAACATCTGCAATTAATTACTGTTTAGAGGTTATTCCAATATACCACATTGTATCCTGTAAATTATCAAACAAAAACTGATATTAAAATAATAACAGTGTCTCAAATAATTGCTGTGGTCAGCACAAACAACGCCACTAATAAGGCCTGGTTAAAAAGAAAACATAGAATTACCTGTACTGCAATGGCAAAATGAATTCAGTATGATGTACATTTCTAAAGCATTAATTCCATCAGAACCACAACAAGAAACTGAGTCATGTCCTACTCAGCACTCTGCTGCTGTCTTGGTCTCTTTTTTACACTCATTTATTTCTTTTCAATCACTAATTAATTCCAGTTTCTACTGTTTATATCAATGTTAAGATATAATCATCAACCATCTACAGGAAGTGTTGAGCTCCACTTGTAGAAGCTTTAAGGAATAGTTCATCCACAAAATGATTGTTTGTATATTTATTACTCACTCAGTGTAACCGTGAACTGCTAAAGGACCCTTTGCTTTTCTCTCATGCCTCCACGTTGAACGAAGAATCAGAAAACGGAGAAACGTCTTGATGAATTGAAGTAAATGACGCCGCGTTGGACACCAGCAAAACTATATCAAGACATCAGTTTACAAACTCTCACACAACTCATGCAGTATAATCCAAGTCTCATTTATCCAGTCTATGGGTGTATCCAATATGCTCACTACTTCACAAACACATGCATCTTCTTGAAAACCTTACTATTTGCTGTTGTTAAACACAGCCCCCATTTACTTCCAATCACCAAGACCGTTCTGCCGTTTTCTGCTGTGCTTGGATTCTCCATTCACAGCAAAGGCCTGAGAGAAAAACTATGTTTTCCTCAAGAATCCAAGGTAACAGGTCAGTCATTGATATACAATTGGTCATTTTGTGTGACATTTTCCTTTAACAACAATTGAGAAAACAGCAAAGTAGAAGCAATTGATTGATGAATGAAAGCAGTATTATTGTAACAAAGTGAAAGAGAGAACAGCAGAGTGGTGAGTACGACATGACTGTGTTGTTGTACTGATGGAATTAGTGCTGTGGAAATGTACATTACACTGAATTCATCAAGACAACAGGTAAACATGGAGGACGTGTTGAGTTATCTGGTAATTAAAACACAGTCTTCTTACTACAACAGGATCAAACAAACAGGGAGAATATAAATGTTACAGATACTGAGGTTAATCATAGGAAGCAGTGAAGCTGTAATGATTCTCATGCAATGCCTAAAATGTGGATGCTGCTTTCTAAATATACTGCAGAAGAACTAAAGCTGGTCATCTTGAGCGTGCCTACTCACCTGCTGACTGCTGAGCCCCTCTGGCATGGGACACAGCTGTGGTGGAGGGTGCTTCAACTCACACACAGATACATCCAGGTAACCTGCATCATCCTTTCCCTCACCTGCAAAATGAAACACAACCCCTCTATGAATCTGTTCTGGTAGCTTTGATACAGATATTTATAACTGAAAAGTACTACAAAGCTGATCTCCACAAACTGAACAGAATAGGTGAACTAGTTCGTCCCAGTTTCTGCACCTGTGGAGTCTTTTCTCTGCAGGAATGACACTTTGCGAATCATGGCTAACTTGGTCTTTTCTAAACCGTCCCTGGTACCACTCCTCGCTGCTTTCATCAACTGCTGCACCTGGAAAACACAATTCAGTCGTATAAGCAAGGTTATGCATATTATCAAATTTGATACAAAAATGTAACAAATGCAATTTGTCAAAAAAAACTGAAATGATCTTGTTTGACTTATCAGCCCTCATTTGTATCACATTAGTTGGTTAATTCGAGGTTCTAAAGGGCCAGCAGAACAAGTCCTTCCTCCCTCAAAGACTCTTCTTTATTATCTATAAAAAGAGGAGGAGGACTGGAGAGAAACACGTCCCAGTCAGACTCCTACCTTAGTGTCACAGCTCTGTCTGATATGGGCAACATGAGGTGTAGTGAGACGCACCGCCAGCTCTCTCCTGGTGACGGCACAACGCTCCTTCAGCCTCAGCACATCTGCAGGCAACTGGTGGTCCAACACCAGCAGAGCAGAAAAACCATGTTCAAGAGCAACACACCAGAAAAACTAAAGCTGCACCACATTCTGAGGCCAGGAGGTCACAATGTTCTTACACTAAACCTTCATGGCGAACCATCTACTGAAAACACAAAAACCTGTTTGAGGTCAAATTAAAGAAGGAGTGGCAGTAATATTGAATATTTAATACACACCTTTATGACTTAAAGCTGGGAACAGACATTCAGATTACTGAAACCTACAAAGAATATACATCCTAAAAATGCATCACTAACACACTGGACGACTATGATTAGAGTCACGCCAAAATCCAACAAGAAAAAAAAGCAAGAAAAAGGAAAAGTGCTAAATTTGTATTAGACTGTGAATGAGATGACAAGGACAGTTAACTCTGCAACATGATGGACTTGGTTTTAAAATAATTCATTACATGATTTTAACAGTGGTACATATGTCACGTTTAGAATGTATGATGAATGACTGGATCAGAGTAAGTCATCTTATCTGCCGACTGTCAACACAAACTGACCCGGAAACCCAGCCTGGAACAGACCGTCACAGAAGTGGTGACCAACAATTGTTCCTGCTGACAGCAAACTGAATGCACTGGACCTCAGTAAAATTTAAATAATTAAAGGGGTACTACACATGACAATTAAGCAGGTCACAAGAAACTAATATAGGACTAGGTATATTGAATTCTATCACATATGCTCTAGCAGCATGCACTAAAATTCACTAAAATCCATTAAACTAATGCAATCCAAACACACTGAAGGAAGCAGCAGAAAGTATCTTTGAACTGGACCCTGTCTACATGCACATACTTGCAGTTGGTATTTATCCACCACAGGCTGATGACCAGACTGACTGAGACTATGTATGTCCAATACTGTCTCAAGAATTCACAGCCACACAGGAACTAAATACAATAAATGACATGACATTTTAATGAAATTAAAAGTGAACAAGACTCAGAATCTGCACAACTTTTAGGTGGGTGTCAGTTTTCCAGACTTCATCTGTACTCAAAGACATATGTGATTCAATACCCAGCTCAAGTTATTGCTGTTTCTTACTTAAAGCCTTAGAAGACAAGACACATACCTGATATATCAGTGAAACTCTTCTATTCAGACATTTGATTTCTCCTTCCAAACATCATTCATTCATAACATCTCCACACTGAAAGCTTACTCCGTTACACTGTGTCTTTTTCAAAACACTAACACATGAGCTGAGTGGGGAAAGTCCACTGCAGGAGTAACACATGGTGACCGAAGCAGAACACAGAAGTGCTGACTGAGCGAGGCACTGCCACAAATAATTCACTTCCTCTTTTCATCAAAGCAGGTTTCATTCACAGTCATTATAAAGGAGCTGTAGCTATTCAGCCGCCAGGGTGATTTTTTTGGGTTGGATCAACATGAACTTTTTAAGATCCATACCCATTGATTGAGGGGTTGTTTCGTCACCATATTCAGACATTGTTTAATTCAACAGTGTAAATGTTAAAACTAAGCTCCACTGGACGTCCAGTTGGAAACCTCACCTTAAAGCTGAAGAAGTCGTTACAGAGACTTATCAGCAACTCTGCAGTTCCTCTCAGTGTTTTGCATCTTTCATTGTTTTGATTTGGTGGAGAGCATTTTCACTGTTTCAGACACAGTTAGAGACTAGCTGGTGGACTCAGTGGAGCATTTAGCAGATAAAGAGACAGGTGTTTCCTCAGGAGTTGATAGAGGCCAAAGACAGAGCTAAGAGAGAGCAAATATTGGACTAACATTCATCACATGGACACAAGACTCCTAATGAATGATCGTGTTGTAACTGCTAGGTGTGTCAATAAGCAACTGTTTGCTAACTATAGCCACGTAAACATGATAAGGTGATAATATGCCATTTTTGTGTGAGAAGCTTGTTCTGCTGCCCCCAAGTGGCCAAAAACAGTATTGAATGCTTTATATCTTTATTTAAGATATATCTTGTATATCAGTTTTTAATTTGAATTATTTTACATCGTGTTCATTATTTGCACTATAATACACTGTTTTGCTTATAATGAACAACATGTGCTTTATTTAGTATTTATTTCTCTCATATTATTATCCTTTATCTGTAAAGCACTTTGCAAACCTGTGACCAAAAAGATGTTATTATATATTTATCACATTAATCGAAACCATGTTTTCAGCATGTGCAGTAATGTTATCTTTTTCTAAATAAGTAAAATGAGTATAAATCTCATTCAGGCTGAATGCACATTAACATCATGCATGTGGGCAAACTTGTCACATCATTTCTAGCGTGGCATTGAAATGACCCAAACCTCTTCAGCATAATGTTTCATAACAGGCATCAACTCTTCAACACATGATTGATGTACTCATATTCTGAATGCAAATGGAAACTTTCAGTGAACAATTACACACAGTCTCAGCTTTACTAAAGGGAACCATTACTCATACTGCTTTTGTGGACTTGGGATTTCCTGCCAGACAGAGGAATATTATGAGGAAGTCTTAATCTTAGCATTCACATTGAAAAGACATCTGTAAGGAGTTACCTTGCTACTGCTGCGGGCTGGAGGAACAGTCTCGCTGTCAGACAGCTCATCATAACTCTCAAACTCACTGGAGCTCCAGCCATTGGAGCCCCGGTGATCAGGTCTCTGGATGTCCTCGTAGATGCCATCAACATCTATACATAGAAGCCAACAGAACACATAATGTGCAGTTTCATATAAAAGGGTTAATAGTTGTGTCTCTTAAAGCAATATTATGCAAGAATTGTTATTTTTGTGGCTTGGTTTTGCTGAAATAGGGCTAGTGTTTAGTTTGCTTAATGTTTAAATGTGAATTTTGACATGTGGAAAAACGAAATAACTCAGAGAGACAGGGATGACACCACCAACGTTGCAATCTTTCATAAATAACATTGGCAGCAATAAACAATGTGATGTCTGATTGTCGTTGTTCTCCCGTTAGCCTTGGGACAGATCACTAGCTTATGTCAGGACAGTATAAACAGTTTCCAGCCCTGCATCAGCTGGCTCAATATAAAGCTAGCTTCTTCTTATAGCTAGCTGTTAATGTGTGCTCACTCAGAAAAGGTGCTTTCAGTCAGTCTGCATTTTCTGTAAAATGTCTGTCCATCCCATGGACACATACGCTCATTTAAAGCTCATTTAAAGAGATGGTTAATGAGTACCCAGCTCTGTCAGCACAGAGTGTAACTGCACCTGTCTTCAAACTGTCTGTGTTGAACTTCTCTCTGTCTGTCTGCTAAATGCTAAATGGACTGTACTTGTTTCTCTCTTTTCTAGTCTTCCGACCATGTCATCATTCACCATTCACACCCATTCACACACTACCATGCAAGGTGCCACCTGCCCATCAGGACTAACTAACAGTCATACACCACTACAAGAGCAATTTGGGGTTAAGTGTCTTGCTCAAGGACACATTGACATGGACTAGTGGAGCCGGGGATTGAACCGCCGATCCTCTGATTGAAGGACGACCATGCTCTGCCACTGGGCAACAGTCGCCCTCTGCTCTATGTTTTTAGAGTCTAAAAATGCAGCATCATTTTGTCTTTAATCCATGTTTCTATTAACAAAATGATCGCTCATTTATTTGCTCCGATGTGTTGTTTTACATGTGTGACGTGTCTTAATAGCATTCTGTTTTTTAGGGTGACTTTGGTGCCTCTTGGCTAACTCTGGCACATTTACAGTGATCTTATATTAATATGCACTGTCCCTACCAAATAAACCAAATATTAAAAAAACAGGCCATCAGGGCGAGAGTGGTAATGAAAGAGGTGCCTTTCCCCCTATCCAAATGATGTAGAAGGTAAAAAAGTTGCATAATGTTGCCTTAAAGGTTCTATATAGGATTCAGAGTGTTAATACAGCAGCACATGTAAAGATATAGTAGAGTAATGTCACTCTGCCTCTGTGTGTGTTGTTATCAGAGCTTCTCTGTGCTTTGTTTACATAGCTGGACCAGTCGTGCATGCTTTTTATAACCCCTCAGGTTAACACTGTTAGCGCTGTCAGCACTGTTACCATTGTTAGCACTGTTAGCTTCTAGCTGCTAGCCAGCCTCTCCCATACTGAGAGCCGTGTGGTGCAAAAGATATGATCTAAATTCCATACAGAGAAGCTTTAAGCCTCTATTGTTTCAGGCAGCCTGTTAAATCGGTGTAGTCCACAGAGTTGAAGACTGCGTGGTGGTGTCAGAGTTACACACTGATCACTGTGTGTGTGGACTTCTATGATGTAAAAAACAATGACTCACCTTCCACTGGGTGCTGAAGGTTCTCAGCAGGCACGTCATCATAGATGACCTCTGAGTCTCTGACCACACTGTCTGGACTGCAGATCTCTGGACTCTGGTTGGTTGGTCTGTCTACCTCAGCTGTGTGATGTTCAGTCTGTGGGCTGACTAAAGAGGACACCTTGGTCTCAGCCGTGTCCTGCTGGGGGCCGCACCCATTTATTGCACTGCCGGACTCGTCCTGACCGCCTTCTGCCATTAAAGAAGGCTTTTTTAATATCACATACACTTTACATGTTGTTCAATGCTGTCTAAAGCATGCAGCAGTGTGTATTTAGGATCCAGTCGCCATTGATTATGGAATGGCAGATGTGTTTTAATCGTGAAAACACCTACAGCTGTTTCATTAACAACTGCTAATCATCAAAACAAAAGCAGAGCACAGTTTTGTGGTTGATGTGCTGATGAAATGTAGATTATGTCATGATGAACTCAACATGATTCATCATGTGATCCACTATAGTACAGGTGATTCTGTCCCCCCTACGTTGTGTAATATATCACTACATGACTGACTGTATTCTTTACTGTGATGCAACATACTGTATTATAGTGCTGTCATAGTTTCTATTTTCACATGTACAATTGCTGATTATTTCAGTACGGAGCAATCTGTCATATACATACTCCTGATATGTTTAATCTCAATGTTATGGCCTCAGTTTATGATGGAATGGGATCCATATGCTGATCCTTCCCCATGGTAGAAACATATGTTGGTGTTAAGGCTTTGCCTCCAAACAGCGTCACACACATGTTGCCTGCTCCCTTAAACTTACCTTGCACACAAAATAATTTGGGTTAATTAGTCTTTGTTAAGCAGGAGCTTACATTGTGTTTGGGTTCAAAGTGTAATGTCATGGTACAATATGCGTATGTTTGGATACTTTTGATGAAAAGGGCCTAATTATATTACTTCATCGTTCATCGTGTTAACAGAAGTCAGCCCCTCCCCCACACACCGGGGATATAATTGCTTTTATCCATAGAAGCGGGACAATTCCCCTCGTGAGGTGTTCAGAATAAAAGCGACTTTTAAAAAACGTGTCAGTGTAGCAAATTAAATGGTAAACTGAGGCTATGTGTTTTGGAGTGTCGCAATCCAAGTTCGTCTATGCTTGTCTGAAACACAGCACCCAACGGAGTCACAGGAGGCACACCTGTGAGCATGTGATTTCTACAAAGACTTGTATACTTCTTTGATAAAAGGTTCCCTGCCTACAGGAGAGATTACTAATTTAAATGAACGACTCAGGAAGCTTCTGAGGAACAGGTTTCTTATATGCATGACTGTGACCTGAAGAGACTGGCACAACACAATTATCACAACTTGCTGCACAACCACACAGTCACTACTTCAATATGTGTTCAATATGTCACTATTGCACTTGTACAACCTACTGACTGAATTCATGGTAAACTACCACTCAGATGATAGAAATATTGGTCTATGTTTGTGGGTGAACACATACATATACACAGTACTCATACAGTACAGGGGTATGGAACAGAGGACAGCTAGCTATTCCTAATGCTAACAGCTAGGTGAAGCTGGAAGTACTGACTGTATGCACAGGACTTGGGCTCTGTATTCCAACTCAACAGGGCATTGATTTACATGTATCAAATAAAAGGATGGAGCCTCACTGAAACATAGCCTCGTACCTTTGCTACAAGCTAGCTACCAGAGCTAATACTACAGGCAGTTGTGTACCTTTGTGTAATCGCACTGTGAGCTCTGAGACCACACTGAGCCACTCCTTGGCTCGAAGTGATGCCTGTGCTGTCCGGATGCAATCAAACAGAAAAACATCCTCACTTTGGTGAGCATATGGACACAGACCAGCTGTGAGCCGAAACCAGAGCTCTGGTGAGGGTCTCATCAGATGCTGATGGTCCTCTTATTTCTTACCTTCATAAACACTGCTCGCTTTCCAGAAACTCTCTGACTCTCCAGTCACTCCCAGATCAGAGGAAGTGGAACGCCTGCAACAAGCATATTAATCTGCATTTAGTCATAGCAGGTCAAAAAACGTTTCCTAACTTACAAGTGACCAAAGAACTTTGGAACCCGATAATAGGTGGTCGTATAAAAGAGACACATCTGTTGAGACACAGTCTACATTTGTTGCTGAAGATCATGCAATGTGGTTTTAAACCTCCGGAATAAAGATAGTCAGTGGATCTTAATACACTTTTTTTAGGGTTTTTCCTGTTTTTCAAGGTTCCAGAATGAACTTTCATGTTCAGCTGGAAACTTGCGTTTAATAGAGAGACAACAGTCTAGTGGAAACAAGTAAACAGTATAATCAATCCCAGACTGGTGACACCCACAACATGACCTCTATGGTAGTAAATGTCAAATTTTGTCCTATCATAACACAAGAAAGTATGAGGTAAGATGAAGTCTGATGATTTCTATTTATATAGAAGTTTTCTTCAAATTCTAAATTAGATAATGTGTTTATTGCATTGTAAATCTATCTATTTTTTTTTGCTACATACCAGTTCACTGGAGTTGAACTGATATGTGGTTTTGGTGGCAAACCTGACAGGTACCAGAACTATGTGGTCAGACTGTATCAGAACATTGATTTCATATGTTATTTTTGTCCTGTGAGCGTGCAGAACTGATTCTAATGGTGATACTGGTCAGTCTCCTCCAGATATGCCAACATGGGGCTGGCATTTTACCGTCACCTGGTTTCATACTGGTAACATTTGTTTTTTTTGTTCTTTTCTTCAAGTCATGTGTTTTTCTTTGCATGGCCCCAGATATTACACACAACACTGATTAATTCCAGAGATTATTGGTCTGCCTATGTTTGGCTTAAAGATTTGAATGTAGTCAGTTAAATGTGTTCTCTCACATGTATGAGGCTATAATTTATTCAATCATAACTTACCCTTCTGGTGACTCCCTGACCTCCATATCTGGCAAAAAGAGAAAATTACAATGTCATCTAAAAGCATAAAACCCTTATTTCAATACATCCATACCTATTGTGTACTTGCTATGTTCACCTGGGCAGTGCTGCTGGTCCGCTGAGGGGTTTTGGCCCTCCTGCCCAGTAATGGTTGCTCCATTCATGCCCTGCCTTGCTGTCTCCTGGGCTGTGTTTGTCTTGGCGTAAAGGTTTGACACTGCTGTGTCTGTGGTCCAGTCACTCTTTATCAGGGAGCCAGAACTCCTCTCTGAAGGTCCCATGTCCTCCATGTCATCAAACTCAAACTCCTCCCCCTGCTCCTCTTTATCCGCATCTTCTTCTATGCGTGACGCCCCATTAGATATAGACACTGAGGAAAGAAGCAGGTGATTTAGTACTTAATACCACCCTGTTTCACTGTAGTTACTGGAGATGAGCACAGGTGTTCAGCTAAAAACACGTCATTTAGATTTTTGGACTTTCCAGGCAGTGTCCAGAAGTAAATCCAAGACTTCTTTGTTGTAAGAATAAAGTGCTTGGTAGTAACAAAAAAAGTAACATAAAGTAACAAAGTGTGTCCCCTGTCACAATAAAATGAAAGACAAAAATTGTTTTTGTAGCCTGGTTCCACACCATCCACATGACCAGCTTGTTCTATGATTTAAATAGGTCTGCTCACTGACAGCTGTTTTGCCTAATTTGCCTAAAGAATGGCCATAATAATGGTGACAACAATGAATGAGATCAACACAGATGTACAAGTTGTTGTAAGCTGTTCCTGTAACTCTTAAATCAACCTATTTTTTCGATTGGCTTAAAAATGTATTAATTGCTCCTACTGCTACACATTTTGTTTGCACTTAATGGGCCATTGGTGTGTTATCCACAAGTCCCCCCCCCACGAGTATATCTGTTTTATGTAACTGAGACAACACAAACCAGTCAAACCCATGGACAGCTTCAAGACGGGAGAGACAAACAGAGTATTGAATATTGAATATAGAATAGGGGGGCGACTAGCTCACTGGGCTAAGAGGGTTATAACTGGAGGGTTGACGGTTCGAACCTTGGCTGGTAAGTGTTCTGAGTCGAAGTGTCCTTGAGCAAGACACTGATCCCCTAGCGGCTCCCTGGGCGCCTGTCATGGGCAGCCCACTGCTCCCTGATACAGGGATGAGTCAAATGCAGAGACAAATTTTTTGCCATACATATTAAGTACTTGGTTTGAATATTTCCCTTAGTGTTAACATCCTGACTACAATGAAGAGCTGGAACAAGCCAATACACAATAAAGCTTATATGAGATACATTTAAATGAGTAAAAGTAGAGGTAGCAACACTACATTGTCAAATACTGTAAATAGTAAAAGTCCTGCATTCAAAATCTTACCTAGATAAAAGTACCAAAAGTAAAATTATTCATTATCCCGCGGCACACCAACAACCAAAAAAGTTACAAAATGACACATTGCAGCATACAGTATATGCTGACACTGTAATGACAAGTCTCTCAATGTGTTGATCCTTACTCAGTGTGAAACCTGGGCCTGTTTCGATGAACACAAAGCTGATATCCTGGCAGAAACTGAAAAGCTCACACGAAGCTCTTTCTCAACAGCTCTCAGTCTCTCTCTGTTTTTAGTTTTGTTGTCCAGGACCCAGTTCAGAATCTGCATTTTTCCTTTTCAAATATTTCTCCATCGCTGTTCATCTTGTCACCGCAACCTCTCCCGCGCATCATTTAATTCTACTGTCTTAAATGAACACGGTCATTATTGCGCTACCTACTGCCACCCACTGGCATGGAAGAGTATTAATTACTTAGCCAGCCACTATGTTGCAGGCTCAGACGCTCAACAATGGCAAATTATTTGCAGCAACTAAATAATTTTTTTTTGGACCGATTAAGTGAAATTGGACATTTTCCCACGGCACACCTGACGATCTCTCACAGCACACTGGTCTAAACAACAAAACTGAGTGTTCAGTGTGCCTCGGTTGGTTTATGTGGTTTTGTGAAGAAAGCGCCATCTCATGGTGACACCCTGCAATTGAATGAATGGGGGTGTTAACATTGGAATAGGGAAACTGGCAGGGGTGGCTGCATCTGTAGCAACCTCTAATGCAGTGTCTGTGTCAAGTGAAAATCCTGTTGGTACAAAGAGATCAGTTGCTGCTAACTGGTTAGGGTGAAACTAACAAACTTGGACAGATTTCACCCTGTGACTTTGGTCTTTCACCTAACATCACACAATACTGAGTGATGTTGATAGAAAACATTTTGGGAAGCACGCTTATTTGCTCTTTTTGCTAGAGTGAGATGAGCTTATCCATATCAATCTCATGTCTGTGCATTCGATATGGAGCAAGTTAAATACAGATTTGGAGTCAGGACGTGATTAGCCTAGCTTAGCATAGAGACTGGAAGCAGGGTGACACAGCTAGGCTGCTTCAAACAGCAACTCTGAACCTCCCTATCTCATTTGTTTACCATATTTCTGGTTGAACAACAGTCAGGTGCAGTGAAGTCTTGTCATCGCGAATATGTGTGTGAATGTTAACATGTAGTGTAAAGCCCTTCGAGTGGTGGGAAGACTAGAAAGGCTCGTTATACATGGAAGTCCATTTACCATTTACCAAGTCCATGGTTAGTCCATAGCCGGAGACGATAGAAGAGTGTTAAAATATTCAGTTACAAGTAAAAGTCCTGCATTCAAAATGCTTCTTAAGGAAACTACTTTAAGTACCAAAACTAAAAGTATATATCATTATGCACGATGGGCCATCTCAAATAATACATTTACAGTAGGCCTATATCATTGGATTATAATTATTGATGCATAATTGTGTTGAATCATTGTATTGTTGCAGCTGGTAAAGTGGAGCTAATTTTAACTACTTTATACACATAATAATTAGGCTATAGATCACTGGATAATATATCATAGTTAATTAGTTGATTTATATTGTGTTTAAGACCTAAGTAAGTAAGTCTAACTAGTAACTAATATTGTCAAATATATGTTGTAAGTAACCCAATTTGTGTTTAGCAATGAATTTGTTGCCTTTGTTACATGTCTTTGCCTGTTTCTTACATTTGTTATGTTTTTCCTGTTTTAAGACAAAATGCTTTTATTTTGAAGGCAGCTCTCCGAGCTACAAAAGGAAGTAGCATTGTGCACACAAGAGAGAGAAAAAAGTACGGAGAAGATGGCGATTTTGAATGTAAACGGTTAACGTATGAGGCATATAAAGATGCATGGAATAAGCTCAACCAACACTACGGTCAGCCTTTTGTCATCCAAAGAGCTTTCATGGACAAGCTGTCAAAATGGCCAAAAATTCAGCCCAAGGATGCTGAAAGGTTAAGAACATTCTCGGACTTCCTAAATGCCTGTCTGCAAGCCACACCCCATGTGAAGGGTCTAGAAATATTAAGTGACTGTGAAGAAAACCTAAAGCTAATACATAAGGTTCCTGACTGGTTAGCATCACGTTGGAATCGTTGGGCCCTCATGGAAGGAAGAAACTTTCCCAGCTTTGAGGATTTCACTGACTTTGTGTCTATTGAAGCAGAGATAGCATGCAACCCAGTCACTTCCCTATATGCTCTTCACTCATACAACTCATCTTTTGACAAAAGATACATAAAGGAAACAAAGGGAAACAAAGCCAATGTTTTCAGCATTCAAACTGCCATGAACAGTGACAAATCAACATCAAACAATGGAAAACCAAGGTCCCCCTGTATGTGGATTTAAAGATGACAAGCATCAACTTCCCAAGTGCCCTAACTTCATAGAAAGGTCCCTTGAAGATCAACGAACATACGTGAAGTATAACAAGCTGTGTTATGGATGGGTGAAACTCGGTCACAGTGCCAAGGAATGTCATCACCGCCATACTTGTGATGTATGTAAGCGAAGGCAACCTACCTGTCTCCACGATGAGAACTACAGACGAGGTGATGGTAGAGAAAGGTCCGTATCCTTTGCTAACAAAGCTCCAAACACTGTAAACGAAACCATGGCAGCCACAGTACTCAGTATCACTGGAGGTAGTCAGTCAGGCAGCACTTCCATGATCGTTCCTGTGTGGGTGTCCTCTGCTGAAAACCCATCCAAGGAAAAGCTTGTCTACGCATTACTAGACACTCAAAGTGAAAGCACCTTCATCAACGCGGAGGTAAGCAATGAAGTACAAGCAGACGCCTACCCTGTGAAACTGAAACTTACCACTCTGCTTGGAGAGAACATGATAGTGAAAAGTGAAAGGGTATCTGGACTCCATGTGAGAGGTTACAATTCATGTGTTCACATCAACCGTCCTCCTTCTTACACCAAGGACTGCATTCCTGTGAATCGTGATCATATTCATACTCATGAAACTGCAAAACAATGGCCTCACTTAACAGTGATCGCAGATAAGATGCCACCTCTTCTCAGCTGTGATGTAGGACTCTTGATTGGGTATAACTGTCCCAGAACACTAACACCCAGACAAGTAATAGCAGGAAAGGACAACAAGCATTGTAGGCTGCTCAACACCGTGCCTCGATGAAACAGAATCAAGCCTGTGTCACAGAGTCACTGTAAAGGAACTCCCTATAGTCACGCCCATGGATGTGATAAGAGCCCTTGGAATCAGACTTTAAGGACACCAAAGATGATGACAAGACTGTCTCACAAGAGGATCTCATTTTCCTCAACAAACTCAAAGAAGGAATAATGAAAAATTATCAGGGACATTATGAAATGCCTCTGCCCTTTAAGCAACGACCACACTCTGATAACAAAAAACTTGCTGAAATTAGGCGTAGTCATTTACGACGGAGGTTCTACAGGGACGAGAAATATATGAAGGACTACACAGCATACATGAAAGAAGTCATTGAGAGAGGTGATTTTGAAGAAGATGGAACTCCTGGTGAACGATGGTACATTCTCCATCATGGCATCTACCACCTTAAAAAGCCTGAAAAACTACGTGTTTTGTTTGACTGTTCTGCAAAGTACAGCGGCACAAACCTAAACGAACACCTTCTACCAAGGCCAGACATGATGAACAACCTAACAAGTGTCCTCATACGGTTCAGACAGCATCCTATTGCGCTCATGTGCGACGTAGAGAAAGTGTTTCACCAGTTCCATGTCCAGGAGGAGATGTGGTGGAAAGACGGAGATACAAGCACACAACCTCAGGACTATCGAATGAAGGTACATCTTTTTGAGGCAGTATCATCTCCTGGCTGTGTAAACTATGGGCTGAAATACTTAGCCAAGGAAAACAGTCAATCACATCCAATAGGATACCAGTTTGTTGCAAGATACTTTTATGTGGATGATGGAGTCACAGTCAAGTACAGACACTGTGGAAAGGGCCATTCAGTTGGCTCATGAGGCAAGAGAGTTATGTGCCAAAGGTGGTCTCCATTTTAACAAATTTGTGTCAAACAACCATGCTGTCCTGCAGAGCATCCCCTCATCAGAGTGTGCGATAGACGCCAAGACCAAGGATCTGACCTTCAATGATAAGCCACTTGAGCGAGTGTTAGGGATTCACTGGAGCATAGAGAGGGATAGCTTCAGATTCAACAACACCTTGAAAGAGCAACCAGTGACAAGTGGAGGCATATTGTCTACTGTTGCCTCCATATATGAGCCTCTTGGCTTCCTTGCGCCAATATATTTTCATTGGAAAGAGGATCCTACAGAAAATGTGTCACCAAGGTACTGGCTGGGATGACCCTCGGCCGGAGATGCTGAAGCCACGGTGGGAGAGCTGGCGTCAAGACTTTGCCAACTTAGAAAAGATAGACATAGCTCGATGTTACATACCTGACAATTTTGGAGAAGTTGTGTAAACAGAGCTACAACACTTTTTGGTTGCGAGCACCAGCGGATACGGTCAATGCGCTTATCTTAGAATCAGGAACAAAAGAGGAGAGATTCACTGTTGTCTGGTGATAGGACAGGCCCGTGTTTCTCCCACAAAGTTGACCAAAATGCCAAGGCTTGAGTTAACCACAGCAGTGGTTTCAGTCACCATCAGTATGCTCAGAGAGGAGCTTGGTTATGCAGATGGGAAAGAGTACTTCTGGACTCAAAGGGAGTCCTAGGCTACATAAATAACGATGCAAGGCTCTTTCACACCTTTGTTGCCAACTAGGTCCTGAAGATCCGACATAACACAAGCCCCAAGCAATGGTTTTACGTCCCCACAAATTAAAATCCAGCAGACGGCGCATCCAGGGGTAAAACTGGTTCACTGGCCCCACATTCCTCTGGGAAATACCAACACCTAAAGATATAGTACTGGATTTACCCATAAGAGATCCAGAAGTCAAAAAGGCACAGACACCGCAAACAAAGACCACAGAATCAATGACCAACCGTCCGTCCAAGTTCTCATCATGGTCCCAAGCCACCAAGGCTGTGGCTCTCCTGCGCCGAACTAAGAAAATCAAGTCATGTGCACCTTCTACAGTGAGTGAACAGGGAGTGCTGAATATGTCATAATCCAAGATCTGCAAAGTCAAACATATGATAAAGAAATCAAGCTGTTAAACAACTACAGCGTTGCAACAAACTGCACCACATTGATGTGTGTAAAAAGTACGGAGAAGATGACGGTTTTGAATGTAAATGGATAACGTATGATGATACATTTAACTTAAGGGTCCCAAACTGGAATCAAACTGCCGATATTACAGTTATGTGGTATGCGGTGTAAACACTCAGCTACCAGGACAATAGAAACATTCACTTTTTAAACAATTGTTTAATTTAAAAACGAGGCCTATTTGCAGGCCTCAGCTCGAATAAAGATAAGAAATACCTAATTAATTGTATAAAAAAAACAAAAAAAACTATATACATAGATACAGTGAAACATTTATGAAATATAGAGCATTTCAAATTAGAAAACTGATCAAATACTCCAATATTTGAATAAAAAAGTATTTTTAAAATTCAAAAACACTCTATATCACTTCTATGTATCACTCATGATGTTCATTGAATCAATAGACCGAAGATTGGACCTTTTTTGAGTGTTTTAAGCTCTTTCTATGCCCTTTTTAGTTATTTAGTTTAAGGTCAAATCCTGCTTCAGACTCTCTGTTCAGGGCTGTATCTCAGCCCCCCCTTCTCCGATTTTCACCATTGAGACATCCTTCGAACCGTAGGAGCCAATAGAATTGCCTGGAATTGAAAGCTAGATGATTGACAGCACTATTAGCCAATAAAGCTCAAAAAGGTCCAGCTCTGAAATCTGATTTGCTGAGCTTCCAACCCTCCCAAGAATCCGAGGAGTGTCGGAGAGACACGAATCGAACGGATTCACACGGAGCACCAGCAGCTGGACAAACATGCGTTGGAAGTACGGAGATATTCCATTTTTTCGCTGAGATTCGACCAAAAGTAAGTACAATATTCGATGAAAGCTGTGTGACTTTTTGTGTTCGAAGCTGAATATCTCTGCGATGGTTTACCGGGGAGAGAAATGGAAACTATGTCCGTAATCTCCGTCAGGCGCTCGTGCTTTTTCATGCTGCATGTTCGTAGGTAGCACGTTGCTAACGGAGTGTAGCAGCCTTTTTCTCCGGTCTGTCCCAGTCATATCGAGTATGATTTATGATATTTTGTTATTTGTTTGCTTGGCTGATGGGAGATGTGTTTGTCTCATGTAGAAGTGACCTAGTTCATGTTGTTCCCAGGACGCTGAGGTTTCTGCAGAACTATAACATCACTATATTCGTTCTTCGTGGGTTCTCTGCCAGTTACTTTTAACACAAAACTCTCTAAGTTTTGATGTACTCTGCGTCCAAATGGGGGACCCTCGGGTGTATCTGGTTAAAAGGTTTTAATGCGATAGCTTTAGTATGTTAGCCACTTAACAAAGTCTTCAATATTATTTTAATAAAAAGGGAATTGCCTTTATACTATGAACTGGCTAGTGTTTGTACTTTGCCATCTATTTCCTCTTAGCCTGCAGAGCAGTAAACTGCCTAAGCAGGTGTTACCGCACTCCATCCAACTGACTCCATGTGCCTTTGTAGTCATCTCAGTTCAACTCTGTCAGCAGTCAGACTAGCCTGAAGAAAGAGGCCAGACCAACAATCTCATTCATTGTAAGATAATGCAATATGTTGAACAGATTGCTGACCAGTGCTCCACTGAGCAGCAGCATGGGAAACAGAGGATTAGTCACTGTTATGCCACAACCCAGAAGAGCTGTTAGTGCTGAAGAGATTACACTCTAAACATATGGCGTTTAAGCACTTACCCTTCACCAGTCATTCCTCGTTTGCACCACAATTTAGACATACACACCCAAGCAACAACAAGGCTGAGTTAACAACTGGACAAAGCAGGCAATTCCCTCAGGGCTCAAGACCCCCATCGGCCCTCAAAAAGCCCCAAATTCATGGCATTAGTTTGTGGTAGTTTTGTTGATTTGTTTCACTGCAGGTTTCACCTTTCTCTTAAATATAGGCTGGTGCTGAAGAGAAACAAATCGTGCTCACAACTTACTGGGAGTTTTACTTCAAAATACTATTTATTTCCATACAGCCATGTCACAAAAAACATAAATCTCCCCAAAACATTGAAATAGTAATAAATACAATGTATATTGATCAATATTCATATGGCTGAAGAGCTCCATGCTATACAGGCAGATAAATGGAGAATGGAAGGGCTCAAAGGCCTCTATGAGTTATCCACAGATTTGTCTAACCACAGGGGTCCGTCGGGCTTAATTTGTGTTTAATCACTTCATCACACATCTAAGTTGGGGCCAGGTAGTGATTTAGCTGAGAACAACTGTACACACTGCACAAAGTATGGATGATAGAGATGTGTCGGATTGCAGTTATATCCAGAGGCACCTTGATTAATCCGCAGATTGGGTCACAAAAATTAACATTTTGATTATTAGTGAAAAAGTTGCAAATAATACATAATAAATTAAAAAAATTAAGTACATTCTCTAAAATGTGAAAATAGCAGAGAGCTGAGCTGCTGTCTCACAACCTGTGAGAGACACTGTGCGCATTTACACACTAGGAACTGCAGCCTAACCTCCCTAATTATTTCAGAAGCTAAAAGTTTAGCTGTGTTTCCTTCGTTTTGTTAACTACAGTTAGTTTTGCTGCCTAAATGTCCGACGCTATCCTCTGCATTGACAATACTGCATGCATGACAACGTTTTTTCAAATGTCTTTAGAGCTGATCCGCACATCTCAAGTAGGAAAACAGAACAGCAAAATAATTTTCTATCTTTAAATTAACTTGTAGATATTCTGGTCAGTGATAAAATGCTACTGACAAAAAACAAACACCTTTTTACCTTGTTGAGAATATCAGTATAGTGCTTCAGTCTCCCTTGCTAGACTGCAGTATATTTACAGCACTTTGCTCCATTGGGAGGCATAGTCCTCCTGGTTACTCCTGCTAAAGTGCCTCTCAGGTCAGCCTGACACAACGTTTTGTGTCACGGTTGTCTCAGAAGCATATGGCCTGCGGAGGCCTGCTCCTTCTTACACAACATAAGGTAACTAGGCTGGTAGCAGGGGATTATGAGTCATGCATTGCCTACAAGCGATTCTGTGAGCATGTAGGCACAAGTTGAGTTTAGATCTCAATATTTTTGTCAAAATTTGTTTCCCTTGTTGCAGGATGTCATGGCAGAGGAACTGCCATTGTGAAACATTAAGATGTGAATACGGTGGGTTCATGATGAAATCAAAATTGTCAGAGTACTGCTCCTCTGATGATGGCATTAGGGCTGTCTCTGCTTTGACTTGAGACATTTTCTGAAACGAATTGTGGCCATGGATTTTGAATAACAGGGGCATTAACCAGGCAGGGAGAGTCTAATGTAAGACACCATTAAGTTGCGTTATAAGAAACGTAGGATCGAGGATTTTTTAAACTTGACCCATACTAAAGATTAAAAGTGAACATATCCCCCCAATAATAAATAGTTGGAGTAGTCCTTTAATTCACAGTATGGCAAAAATATCTGGAAATCTATGTTCACCTGCACCTAATGCAGAGCTATTTAATGTCATGAATTCAATGTTGGAATACTGTGGACAGCACACGGTAATGAAATGAGGTCCAATGAACTGACGATCAATTCATCAGCACCACTTGATGAAAAGACAATTTTCATCTCCCATAACATATTGACAAACTGGTATTATTTTCTAACAGCAAAAGTTGTAATGAAAAGAAGATACTGCTGCCTGGCACTAGCACTCTTCCCTCTCCACACTCTTTTCTGTTTTTTAAACATACTTTTGGGGGAATCATGATGTTTTTAATGGGATTAGAGGAGCTGACTGTGACTGCTAATGAATCAGTCAAACAGATAAAAGTCCAAATCTGTTATAATGCCATGTCTTAGTAAAGGATGTCACATAGGCTAATGATCTGGGCTACCAGAAACTGTACTGAAGGTATGTCAAGAGGAATTCAAACTCATAAATCTAAATGATTGAACATCAATATGTTGGCTGCATGACTCACCCAAGGAATGGCAGAGAAGTGGATGTGGAGAGGTCATTCTCAATGGTCACATCAGCTCCTGTGAACACACAGAATCACCTCATTATTCAGAGAGTTGACTAACAGATGTCACTTATCAAAACTGTTTAGTTTTAAATTAGACACGACTGTAACTGATTAAACAAATAGGCAACCAGATCTGTAATGACCCCACCCACCCTCTTGAGTCCCACTAGCCAGAAGAGAAGTCACAACAAGTCCTTTGTGCCCTCTGCTGTGGCCATCCTAAACACAGCTGCTCAACCTGAAAAATTATCATACAGAGAAAACAACCAAGTCAAAAAATGAGGATTCCAAATGGATTTTGAAAAGCAACATTCAAAACATACATTTAAATGACCATAACGCATAATCATGCACACCTGAATAAACATATAGAAATGTGAAATAGATAGCAATAATATAATAGAACACAAAGAATTGGATGTACCGCCAAACAAAATTGTAAAAGGATTTCCTGCATTTGTAAAAGTCAAATTGCTCTCGCAAGCATATTGTGACACACAGGTAACTCAACAACTAGAGATCATCTCAGGATCTGACCACACCGTCTCTATCACAGTGACAGACAGACAGACATATTGCAAAGCACTCTAAACCTCTTCTGTGGGGCTTCTTACTACAGTAGGTGTCTCCAGGACCACATTTTGCCATGACGACTCAAACACAGACTCACAAGGTGAAAACATTACCCGCCACACGCTGTCACAGCTGGTAATGATGCAGAGGTTTTGGGAAACCTGTGTTATTTTGCTGCATTCTGCTCGAGGCAAGATGTACATGTTACATTCCTTTACAGCAAATCCAGACGTGTCCTTCCCCAGACGGTTACACAACTAAATGGCAAGCTACTTAAATATGAGACCACAGCTTTTAATAATTCTCAAAACTAGGTAATGGACATAAAATTATGTTCTATTCAGACATAAAAATATGTCATGAATAAGGCTAGGACCTGTTCTTACCACCACAACATAAACAGTGACCTTTTCATACTAGAAGTCATGTTATTAATTAGCATCACATAAAAGACCCAGGGCAGAACAATCTCTTGTTGAAAGATAGATGAATAATTCAGCAGGCTGTATGGAAAACAGCCTCAATACTACAGAAGATGCCGTGGGCCTGGCAGCTGAATGGACAATAGCAGAGAGAGGGAGCTCTGCTGTCAGCTGTGATGAGAAGACAGCCTCTGATTGTCCACACTAAGTGATCTACTGACTCCCACCGTGACGAAAGCATTCAGTTAAAGCCCAAAGCCAAACAGAAACAAGATGATGGCACGTTCTTACACGATATTTCACTGAAAGCTGATTAACCTGTTAGTAAATGAGAAAAGAGTTTTGTCAGTCAGGCCAACACAATATACTGTATGTTAACAACGGACCACAGTCAACATTGTAGCTGGTACACAGCTACATGTTGCTGTTGTCACCATGAGCTTGTTAGCATTGTGTAGCCTTTGTCGTGTGGTTGACTGGGTTCAGCCTTTTTCTGGTTGGTCTTCAGCATAAGACACGACGGAGAAACTCACTGACCACATTCATGCTCATTGATACTAATGTGTTTTGTGACCCCCTGAATTTTTGACTATGTTGGTCACTCCCTGAGCTTTGGTAATACAATTTGAACACATATGTACAACATACATCTATCTCAAAATCTCATGGGCAGATAGCACGAGACTGTGAAACGAGATATTAAAAAATAAGGAATGATGGAATATTCTTTTATTTGTATGTATTGACCTCATGGCCTTTACTCTTGCACCAAACTAAGGGCACAATTATTAACAACACTGCTGTAATTTAATAAAACATCTCATCTATACATGATTGTAACAACCATTGCCTGTTTGGCTCCTAGCAGGCTTTCCGGGTTGTGATCGAGAACAAATAAGAGGTGTTGTGTGACTACAGTCATTAAAAAATGGTCTCAGTTAAAGTGTAAACCAAAGTAGTGGTCCATGAAGCCTAACTGGCAGGATACCAAGAACCATCAGCTGTCATCACAGCAACAGTCCAGCTGCTGGGAGACAGTGGACATTGCCCTGGGCAGGTTCCTGGAGCAGAACTAGCTGCAGTGACTCTCATTATATGAAGACACACCTCGACATAAACCTGCAGGTCACATGCACTCACGAGCCTGGATTGCTCTATAGCGGTATTTCACAGCAGGCCATGCAGTCTGTCCTGTTGCTGTCACCGATGTCTTCAAACAAACAAGACACATTTTAAACGCATTTCCATCTTATTGTGTGATTCGTTCATTATAGTTATATATGTTAGCCTACACAATGTAGTCTAATGTGGAAACAATTTGTCGTCTGTCTTTCTTACATTATCAACTATATTTACATTATAAACCCTCTCTTTTGACATTAAGCTATACTTAACTATGATGAGGCCAGAACACTGAACAATGTACAGAACCTTTTAGAACCCTGCCCACTGACAGAACCCTCAAAGGTCTTCATGTAGAGCACTCCCTCCCTCATAATCCTCATGTTCACTGGGTCACTCACCTGCCGTCTCGAGGTCATCACCCAGCTTATTAATAAACTGAACACAGAATCATAGGATCCAGGCAGAGTTATTACACCGTGTCGCTCACAGAAGTAGCTGTAAACCGGCTCCAGCAGCTCACCTCGGGTTCCGTTAGTGCGGCTGTCCCGCAGCTTCCCCACACTCCTACTCCAAAAACACAGGCTTTCCCAAGAAACTCCTCTTTCCGGGGTTTTCCTGTTGTGTTTCCCTCTCTCCTCCTCCTCTTCCTCTCTCCTCCTCCTCTTCCTCTCTCGGTCCCGCTCTCCCTCTGCAGACGGGAGCGCGAGCTTCACTTACAACTCGAAGAATAGCCGGGTGAACTTTATGCCGAGAAGAATTGTATAAGCTTCCCGTCAGACTGAGCTCACCGTCATTTCATACGACATTGTTATATATTTAGTTGTGTAAATATATATAGATATACAAATATATCTATATATATTTATATAAGAGCTCTGCGCGTATTGTCCCGTCTACTGTCAGTCAGCCGGCTCTTCTTGTCAGGACGCTGTACATTCAGCACTCACCGACACAACATGGTGGCGCTGTGGAGAACCGATGATGAGCACCGGTAACTAAGTTACTAACTATTAGCCTCCACGGAGTAGAAAACAGGTTCAACGGCCCGTTTACGTTTTGATACGTTTACGTTTGTTTTATCGTTTAATAAAAAAAAACGAAAATACAGAAATACCACGTTTTTTTCGTTTTCCGTCTTAAACCAAAAACGGGAAAGCACAGCCGTTTCTCCGTTTTTGTCAAAAAAACGAGGGAACCAAACTCAAATAACGAGCCAATTTTGTTTTTTGTAATTTTTTCTTTTGAAGAGAGACTCAAAGCAAGACAGGTGATCCGGAAGTAAGAATATTTCAAAATAAACGTCAAGGCAATAGAATGACCGTATGCAAGCAATTGTTATTTACAGTCCATGATGCAAGCACATACCAGGGTAATATTAGAAGAAAAATAAATGAATGAATAGAAATAAATCTGGGCCGATGGGAGTATGTTAGCAACAGTAGTTGACTACACATGGTTTAATATTAATTTATCCATTCAATTCAATTTATTTTTGTATAGCCCAAAACCACAAATTTGCCTCAGAGGGCTTTACAATCTGTACACATATGACATCCTCTGTCCCAGGACCCTCACATCACAACAGGAAGAACTCTCCCCAAAAAAAACTTTAATGGGGAGAAAAGAGGAAGAAACCTTAGGGAGAGCCACAGAGGAGGGATCCCTCTATCAGGATGGACAGAAGTGTGATAGATGTCATGTGTACAGAATGAACAACATAACAGAGTTACAACACATTCAATGCATATGACAGAACCACGGCAGGAGGCAAGACCATGGTCCAGGTATGACCAGGATCCACAGAAACCTGCGAGGCAAGAAAGCACAAAGACTCTGGTTAAAAGCAAAGTTAGTAATGTGTGTTCATGATATCGGTACTATAAAATAGTAATGTGAGTAATAATACAAATTATATTAGCAGTGGGAGTCATCAGGGCCATGGTGGGAGGAAGGACCAGGGTCCAGATATAACCAGGATCCATGGAAACCTATGAGGCGAGAAAGCACAAAGACTCCGGGGAAGAAGCAAAATTAGTAATGAGCAATAATGGGACATCAATTCATACAAAAGGAGATGAAGAAGAGGAGAAAGGAGCTCAGTGTATCCTGGGAAGTCCCCCGGCAGTCTAGACCTATAGCAGCTTAGGGGCTGGTCCAAGGCAAACCTGAGCTAGAACTATAAACCTGAGCCAGCCCTAACTATAAGCACTATCAAAAAGGAAAGTCTTAAGCCTACTCTTAAATGTGGTGAGTGCCTGCCCCCCGGACTGAAACAGGAAGCTGGTTCCACAGAAGAGGAGCTTGATAACTGTAGGCTCTGGCCCCCATCCTACTTTTTAAGACTCTAGGAACCACGAGTAACCCTGAATTTAGGGAGCACAGCTCTCTAGTAGAATAATATGGTACTATAAGCTCCTTAAGATATGATGGTGCTGTCCAATTAGGGCTTCGTAGGTAAGTAGAAGGATTTTAAATTCTATTCTAGATTTTACAGGGAGCCAGTGCAGAGAAGCTAATACAGGAGTAATATGATCTCTTTTCTTAGTTTTTGTTAGTACACAAACTGCAGCATTCTGGATCAACTGGAGAGATTTAAGAGACTTATTAGAGCAGCCTGATAATATGGAATTGCAGTAATCTAGTCTAGAGGTAGCAAATGCATGAACACATTTTTCTGCATCACTTTGAGACAGGAAATCAGAAGTTTTAAATATTACCAAGGTGAAAAAAGGCAGTCCTTGAAGTTTGTTTTATCTGGGAGTTAAAAGACAAATCATGATCAAAGATAACTCCGAGAGTCTTTACGGTGCTGCTGGATGCCAGAGAAATGCCATCTAAATAAACTATATCATTAGATAATTGATTTCAGAGGTGTTCTGGGCCTAGTAGAATAACTTCAGTTTTGTCTGAGTTTAACATCAGGAAGTTGCAGGTCATCCAGGTTTTTATATTCTTGAGACAGGCTTGAAGTTTAATGAGCTGGTTGGTTTCATCTGGTTTGATCGATAGATATAACTGAGTATCATCTGCATAACAATGAGAACAAGAGCATAGACTGTAAAAGGTGACGCAGAGTAAGAGTGTTTACCATGTCTACCAGTAGATGGCAGTATAAGTGTATTTAAACCATTGATTTTGTCATAGTTACCTGAGTCTTTGTTAAGTGTCTACTACTACAGCCTCTGCCAGCAACCTGAAGATTCCGCCTCCACCTGCAGGTTGAATTAGTACAAATTATCTCTTTAACTTTTACAGAGAATAAAGTTGTTTTAATCGTGAATGGACTTGAGAAGATGATCTGATATCACCAAGGTGGAACTGTCCTATTGCCACGAGAAGACCTACGGTAAGTGGAGGAGCAGAGGGATACACTCAGTCTGGTAAAGAGAAGCTTCTAGAGAACAAACAGATCAGTGTGTAATAACAGTCTGCTGGGCTGATGAATTAAAGCTGCCTTTATGTTGAAATGTTCTACATCTTCTTGTTCTCACAGGTTTCATGTTGCATGAAGGAAGAGCACACAGCCATCAACATGAACCTCCATCATCTGGAAAATAGGACTTCATCTACCAGAAAGAGCTCTTCTTTCTCCCACAATGCTTTGCAGTTAATACTTGTTAGAAATGATTAAGTCTGTAGAAGTCATGAAGTGAAAACAGGATTTCTTTCTATCTTTGTGATAGAACATCTTAGAATAATATCAGAGGTGTGAACTGTTTGAAGCTCTGATTCTCTTTTGAATGTAAATATTGTAATGGAGGTTTTGTGCTGTGTGATATATTCATACCAGGCATTTTATCTGTGGATTTCTCCAAGACCTGGTGTGGTGAAGTGAGACCTCTGCTCGCAGGAGGCCGCGGACCTCTCGCTCTTTCGTTGTTGTTTGAGCAACGAAGTCACGCTAAGAAAAATCAGCTGGATCCGGCTTACAATGAAAAAGTATTTATAATTCACAAATGCTAAAAGACAATTACAAACTGAATTACACTGTTGAAAGTAAGGAATCGCGAAACCGAGTTCAAAGACTCTCCCCCCCTACCGGCCTACAAACGCCAGTTCACAGTAAAGAGGATCGCCAAGAACTGAACAACATCTCTCCGAACAATGTTTTTATACCCAAAAGTCAGTAGTTTACTTTCAAAAGTCCATTATCAGCTTTGTGATTGGCTGGAATCTGATTGTCTCCTCCTGTCCTCTGACAATGCTCTCCATTGATCTAAGTGATCCGCATAATGTCTGAATAGTGTCCTCTGGTCCGACCTGTCCTCCTCCTCATAAAACAACATGAACCTGACCCCCATGTTTTCTTAGGGCTGTCTTCATCTACATCTCTGTTTGATCAATACGTCTCCTTCCCCCACTGTTAACACCTTACATTCCTGAAGTCAGCTCACCAAACTCATCTCATTATCATACAGTTGTTTTTGGATCTGAAAAGCCTGTCTCAAAGGTCTCTCTCTTTCCCTCAAAACATTCAGTAACTGTATTGTATAGTTTGATACATAGAATGATTATACTTTTATGATTTAACACTTTTCCAAACAAACATGTTATAACATTATATCCACCACTAGGAGTGATTATTAAACACACTAACATTGCTTTTTAACTTTAAATTCTTCACACTGGTGGACTCCACAGAGTTCAAGATCCACCAGGAGCTGATCTAGAACCAACAGATAAATTCCTTCTAGAAGATCTGAGCATCAGAGATGTACTTCTTCCTCCTCCTCCACGTTCACCACCAACTCCTGCTCTTCTCAAAGTTAAATAAAGTCCATCAATCTCTGCCGTCATCAGATCAGATCATTTGAGTCCACAACAATTAGCATCAAACAGATTCCTTCATATTTGAGATCTCAGTGATTTGTGGGATTTTTAAGACAATTTTCTCATCAGACACTTTTCTCATTTTTATTATTTGTTTTGCAATTTGCCAGCAGCTTTCTGTTATTATTACTTTAAATGAGAAATGTTAAAAGTACTTCTGAACTTCTAGATGACCAACTCTTATTATTTAACATAGATAAAGATCACAAGTTGTTCAAACTTAGAAATATCAATTATCATCATTTAAAGCAGGGGTCACTAATAGGCGGACCGCGGTCCGGATCCAGACCCAGACGCCGTTGTATCCGGACCCTGGACCTAAAACCGATAGATAATTGAGAATTATTACATTTTGACGGAGCGCCTATATCTTAACCGCTGCAGCTTTTCTAGCCTTTACGGGCACTCGTCAGTGAGCCAGGAAACAAACTGACCAATTACATGCGTTGTATCACATCACATGATGCAGCTCAGTCAATCAAATATGGGTATTCTGACTAGTTTCCTGACTCCAGTGAGATCTACACACACAGGTCTGAGACGAGGAAAGGGAATGAAGGGCAAGTGAATAATTACGTGAGTCAGAGAAGTTGTTTCACATGACGTTCTCCGAAAAGAGAAAAGTGGTCAGAGAGACCAGAGTCTTTCATCAAGAATGAACAGATTCTTATAGGTTAATTCTTCACACGGACAGTTTAAAACCAGTGTGTCTCATATGTTCAGAGACCGTGACGATTATTAAGAGGAAATGATGCATAGTTACGAAATCATTTCACGTCAGGTTAATAGCAGACCACCTCAAGGTTTCACTCAGAGAGAACCAGGACATTCTGAGGTAGCATTTCAAAATTAAAGCCATTCAAAATCTCATGTATTATCTAACTTCAAATCACATTCATGAGAAAATTTGTCTAATTTCAGATGGTATTTTAGAGGAAATGGTGAATAGTTACGAAATAATTTCACTTCAGGTTGATAGCAGACCATCCCAAGGTTTCACTCTAATCTGAAATTGGAAAATTGTCTCATGAATGTGATTTGAAGTTAGCTCATGCATGCGATTTTGAAGGGCTTTAATTTTGAAATGCTACATCATAATGTCCTGCTTCTCTCTGAGTGAAACCTTGAGGTGGTCTGCTATCAACCTGAGGTAAAATGATGAATACTATACTCTAATGACTTATTTAGGAGGGAATTTTTTGTGACTTTGTAAATGACATTTTTTACTATGAGACATTTTACTATGACATTTTTATGATATAATATACTATAACATTATTTGTGGCATACTATGCGATACCATTTTTTAATGACAAGCTATACTATGACATTGTTATGACACTCTAATATGACTTTTTATGGCCATCTCTACTGTGACCTATATTAGTGAAGGCTTTGTATAGGATGAGAGCTAATGTAACTGTAACCTTAAATACAAGATGGTCAAATGGAGGTATTACAAAAGGACAAATGTCTTAATTCCAAGCTATGGTTGCTGAATGTTTGTCCCCGGTAAAGAGGCCGTCGTTCTCCCCCCTCAGCTTGATGAACTGAGCCGTTTGCTCCTGGCTCCCTATAACAAAACAAAATGTAGAGTTGGTTTTATTTCACAGCACAAAACAAAAGGAGCAAAATACTCAAATTCAGTTTATCCATGTAATTAATCTCAACGTTTGTAACGTTACCGGACTAAAGTGATATTTCAGGTTCACAACCGGTCTACCTGAGATCCTGTTGGTCCGTTTATGGACATCATATGAAGTATAAATCATCTGTAAAATCGTCACAATCTCAGTAAGATATTAGTCAACCTCTGAGGTTTGAAAGTGAAGGCATTAAAAGTTAGTTTCCAAAGCTAACTACGGTCGGATGCAGGCAGCTCGTCTGCCGGTAACGTTAGCTAGCTTGTCAGCTAACGTCACCGGCAGCTTAGCTAGCTTGTCAGCTACTACTACTATTAACAAATGTGATGTTATAAGATGTTATATAGCGCAGCTACTCCCGGTAACGTTAGCTAGCTTGTCAGCTATGAACGTCACGTAACTTAATGATCATTTTAACAAACATGTAATGTTATAAGCGCCCTTGTTTTTTGTTTTAACATTTGTATCGGTGATATTCGACATTACATTACATTACATTACAGTCATTTAGCAGACGCTTTTATTCGAGTGAGTTGAAACCCAATAGGAGACCCATAGGTCTGATCTGATCAATTATATTCTCTCTCTCTCTCTCTCTCTCTCTCTCTCTCTCTCTCTCTCTCTCTCTCTCTCTCTCATTTCCAATACAGATTTGTTGTATTAGAATAAGCAAAGACGGGTTGTGTAATGTTTACAACTCATAGCTGTACTGAATGGTAATAGAGCACTGAAAGATAAAATAAAACTAACTCTAGTATAAATCAAATAAAAAATATAAGAACAAATAATTCATATTTCTCTTTCTGTCTTGACCAATCACGCGCACGCACTCACGCACACGCGCGTCCCTATGGAAACAGACCCGACTGAGGCTAGAACGCCTCACAACTTTCTGATTCTGCACTTGGACCTGGAGCGGATCACTTCTTGAGCGAAACACCTCCTGAGCTGAACACCTCTTGGATATCTATACCGTGGAGAGCCGACTCTTTGAGTTTTTAATTTCTAAAGTAAAGCTACTTTATACAAATCTTTTGGAGAAGTTGTGCACGAGAACTAAACTACTGGATCGGGGGGGATCTGCCGATCGAGGAGGAGCACCTGCAGAGGAGAGCGGGCTGTGATTTGAACGATATCTGAGCAGGTAAGACAACGTTTACATTTATTTTAGCATTTTTCTGTTTGATACAGCCCCGTGAATCCTTAAAAGTGTTCTCAGTTTAGAAATCAGTGACACTTTTTGAGTTTAAAGGTGAGTTTTCTGTTGGAAAACACAGATTTAAGTGTAGAGATTTAAAAACACTGTTTTTTTGGTTTGAAGGCATCAAATCTTCCTATTTAAACATTGAAATGTGTATTTCTGGAAATAGAACGTTTTCATAAAATGCTAAATATATGCTTAAGTTGTGCAGGTGGGTTTGTTTTGTTTTGAAACTTGAGTTATTGTAGAAGAAACATCTGGTCCTTTTACTTTTTAATATTACATCAACTATTTCTTTAACATTTATTAACATTGAGATGCGCTTTGCTTCGTTGTTGTGGTATTTTGTTTTCGAGGGACAAGAGAGCGATCTGTTGAATAACTGTACGGGACTGCATGTGTGCGTGCTGCGTCCAGCACGCACACATGCACGCGCTGTGATGTGCAACTCATAAACTGGGAGAATAATTAGTTATAAACTAAAGAGGTCAATGTGGTCATGTTGGATTAATGTAGCCAAGTCAATGCATATTAAATAGGTTCACGCTGTTTACTGCAAACTATTGATTGTTTTGTCCACACAAACATTGAAGTCCTTACAAATGTTTGGTGCAGAATAACTAACTATTTTTTTGAGAGATTCGCCCAGCGGTTTTCCCAAAAATCCCAGCCATACTTTAACGTAGAAAAATGATTAAAAGTTTAAAACGTAGACAAAACGATGGACTTTATTCAGCCAAATGGACATTTTGATAGCTAGCACAGCTTTCATGAAAAATCACATCTAGGTGTTTGGCAGAGTCTTATCTTTCTCATGATACCACATTTTGGCATTATTATTGTTCTGTTATTAAAACAGGAGTTTTGTTCAAAATCACTGTAATTTTTAACACCAGGTGCTTTCTCACCATGGCAACCAGTTACACACACAAACGCACGCTCTCTCCACACACATACACACATGACTACCAGATATTCTGTCAAAGGCATTGTCTGTCTGTCTGTCTCTCTCTCTCTCTCTCTGTCTGTCTCACCGTCTGTCATTGGTTTAAGTTTTTCAAGAGTATGAATCTAAAATGCACAAATAAGAAAAGCGATATCTCAATCGAACCTCAACGATACTACCGGTAACATCGGCGTGTATATATATATTGAGACGTCTTCGGGCAGTAGAAGCCACACTGTCAAAATTTCTTGCGGAATTTTCTAGTTCTTCAATGTAATCCAGAAATATTTCATGTTATGAGAAATCCTTACAGTTTTAATTTTTCCCTCTCAGCTGGTGTGAACTACATCATGGGACGTCCTGCACCAGACGGCTACAGGACCGTCCCGCACACTTCTGCTGGCAAAGGTGTCGTATATGTTGAATGTTTTTATTATGTGAAGGGTGAGTATGAGGTTGAGCTTCATTTTGTGGTCCCAGCTGACGAGGAGGAGGAAAAGGACTGGGAGTCCTTTTCCTCCTCTCCTGCTCTCCCAATCTGGGAGAGCTTAGATGCCGAGGAAATAGAAGAGGAAGAGGAAGAAGAGGAAGAGGAGGAAGAGGAAGACTTCGGGTTCGACTGGGAGAGCTCAGATTCCGAGGACGAAGAGGAGGAGGAGGAGGAAGAGGAGGAAGAGGAAGAAGAAGAGGAGGAAGAGGAAGAAGAAGAGGAAGAAGAGGAGGAAGAGGAAGAAGAAGAGGAGGAAGAAGATGAAGATGACCCTCTCACCCAGCGGTTCCCACCTAGGAGTTTCTGGCAGGGGATTCACGGAGAGCCGATTCCTTCTCCCTTTCCCGCTGGCCATCCTCTCTCATTCCCTTTTGGTGTGGAACGTCCTGAAGAGGCTCCGCCCTTGGTCCCCCAGAGGTCAGAAGAGTCCACCAAGAGGAGCAGGGAAGAGGACCACACGGAGCAGGTCAGTGTGAAGAGGCAGAGGACCGGTGAGGACGACCACGAGGACGCAGGGCCCTCCACTTCCTCCGCTGATTGAGACCGACAACCTGTTTGCTGCAGGATCGCAAAACCTTTGTGTCTGGCAGGACTGATAAAGTGCCAGACAGCCTTCCCTCGCATCTGGCAGGGTTGGCGATAGGTAGCATCCTGCAGCAGAGCTTTTAAATATCTCTCTTTTATGGATTTTTCTTTGCACCGAGTACCGACTCCTTCTCCCTTTCCCGCTGGCCATCCTCTCTCCCTCCCTTTTGGTGTGGAACGTCCTGAAGAGGCTCCGCCCCTGGTCCCCCAGAGGTCAGAAGAGTCCACCAAGAGGAGCAGGGAAGAGGACCACACGGAGCAGGTAAGTGTGAAGAGTCAGAGGACCGGTGAGAATGACCACGAGGACGCAGTGCCCTACACTTCCTCCTTGGATTGAGACCGACAGCCTGTTTGCTTCAGGATCGCAAAACCTTTGTGTCTGGCAGGACTGATAAAGCACCAGACAGCCTTCCCTCCTCGGATTGAGACCGACAAGCCTGTTTGCTGCAGGACAGCCTGTTTGCTGCAGGATCGCCAAACCTTTGTGTCTGGCAGGACTGATAAAGCGCATCTGGCAGGGTTGGCGATAGGTAGCATCCTGCAGCAGAGCTTTTAAATATCTCTCTTTTATGGATTTTCCTTTGCACCGAGTGCCGACTCCTTCCTTTCCTGCTGGCCATCCTCTGTCCCTCCCTTTTGGTGTGGAACGTCCTGAAGAGGCTCCGCCCCTGGTCCCCCAGAGGTCAGAAGAGTCCACCAAGAGGGGCAGGGAAGAGGACCGCACGGAGCAGGTCAGTGTGAAGAGGCAGAGGACCGGTGAGGACAACCACGAGGATGCAGCGCCCTCCACTTCCTCCTCAGATTGAGACCGACAGCCTGTTTGCTGCAGGATCGCAAAACCTTTGTGTCTGGCAGGACTGATAAAGCGCATCTGGCAGGGTTGGCGATAGGTAGCATCCTGCAGCAGAGCTTTTAAATATCTCTCTTTTATGGATTTTCCTTTTCACCGAGTGCCGACTCCTTCTCCCTTTCCCGCTGGCCATCCTCTCTCCCTCCTTTTTGGTGTGGAACGTCCTGAAGAGGCTCTGGCCCTGGTCCCCCAGAGGTCAGAAGAGTCCACCAAGAGTAGCAGGGAAGAGGACCGCACGGAGCAGGTAAGTGTGAAGAGGCAGAGGACCGGTGAGGACCACCACAAGGATGCAGTGCCCTCCTCTTCCTCCTCGGATTGAGACCGACAGCCTGTTTTCTGCAGGATCGCAAAACCTTTGTGTCTGGCAGGACTGATAAAGCGCATCTGGCAGGGTTGGCGATAGGTAGCATCCTGCAGCAGAGCTTTTAAATATCTCTCTTTTATGGATTTTCCTTTGCACCAAGTGCCGACTCCTTCTTCCTTTCCCGCTGGCCATCCCCTGTCCCTCCCTTTTGGTGTGGAATGTCCTGAAGAGGCTCCACCCCTGGTCCCCCAGAGGTCAGTAGAGTCCACCAAGAGGAGCAGGGAAGAGGACCGCACGGAGCAGGTCAGTGTGAAGAGTCAGAGGACCGGTGAGGACGACCACGAGGATGCAGCGCCCTCCACTTCCTCCTTGGATTGAGACCGACAGCCTGTTTGCTGCAGGATTGCAAAACCTTTGTGTCTGGCAGGACTGATAAAGCGCCAGACAGCCTTCCCTCGCATCTGGCAGGGTTGGCGATAGGTAGCATCCTGCAGCAGAGCTTTTAAATATCTCTCTTTTATGGATTTTCCTTTTCACCGAGTGCCGACTCCTTCTCCCTTTCCCGCTGGCCATCCTCTCTCCCTCCTTTTTGGTGTGGAACGTCCTGAAGAGGCTCCGGCCCTGGTCCCCCAGAGGTCAGAAGAGTCCATCAAGAGTAGCAGGGAAGAGGACCGCACGGAGCAGGTAAGTGTGCAGAGGCAGAGGACCGGTGAGGAACACCACGAGGATGCAGTGCCCTCCACTTCCTCCTCAGATTGAGACCAACAGCCTGTTTTCTGCAGGATCGCAAAACCTTTGTGTCTGGCAGGACTGATAAAGCGCATCTGGCAGGGTTGGCGATAGGTAGCATACTGCAGCAGAGCTTTTAAATATCTCTCTTTTATGGATTTTCCTTTGCACCGAGTGCCGACTCCTTCCTTTCCTGCTGGCCATCCTCTGTCCCTCCCTTTTGGTGTGGAACGTCCTGAAGAGGCTCCGCCCCTGGTCCCCCAGAGGTCAGAAGAGTCTACCAAGAGGGGCAGGGAAGAGGACCGCACGGAGCAGGTAAGTGTGAAGAGTCAGAGGACCGGTGAGGACGACCACGAGGATGCAGCGCCCTCCACTTCCTCCTTGGATTGAGACCGACAGCCTGTTTGCTGCAGGATTGCAAAACCTTTGTGTCTGGCAGGACTGATAAAGCGCCAGACAGCCTTCCCTCGCATCTGGCAGGGTTGGCAATAGGTAGCATCCTGCAGCAGAGCTTTTAAATATCTCTCTTTTATGGATTTTCGTTTGCACTGAGTGCCGATTCCTTCTCCCTTTCCTCTGTCCCTCCCTTTTGGTGTGGAACATCCTGAAGAGGCTCCGCCCCTGGTCCCCCAGAGGTCAGAAGAGTCCACCAAAAGGAGCAGTATCAGACAGAGGTATGGTAAAAAATTACTAACGTTAAGAAAAAGTCTCCAAGTCTCTTTTTCTCAAGTATCGATGGCTGTAACACAGGAAACAACATCTCCTAGACAACAGAGAAGATGTGTTCACTCTGGACCAGATTAGAAGGCTGGAGGACTACAGGACCAGAAGAGAAGGATGGAGGACCACAGGACCAGATGAGAAGGATGGAGGACCACAGGACCAGATGGAGAGTCTCCTTTCTTTCAGTGGGCTGAGTAAGTAATCCCTCACTAGGACTACAGAAGTATCAGTAATAAGATTACATCAATAGAGGCCAGATTCAACACAACAATGTAAAGGTTGTAGGGTGTTGTGGGGTGACCGTGGATAAGTGGAGAGCAGGGCTGCCTTTCAATCAGAGGATCGGCGGTTCGGTCCCCGGCGACTGCTCTACTAGTTTCATGTCAATGTGTCCTTGAGCAAGACACTTAACCCCAAAATTGCTCCGTAGCTGTGTCTACGGTGTGTAGATAGATACTGAATTGTAAGTTGCTTTGGATAAAAGCATCTGCTTAATGACTGTAATGTAAAAAAATGTAATGTTGTATAGTTGTATTCATCTCTTGTGTTTGTGTCTCACAGGGCAGGACTCCTCTGTGCTTTTGTCTCACTCCTGGGGCAGCTGAGAGTGGATGTCAACCAACCCATCATCTCAGGAAGACCCAGACCCACCACAGACCACTGAACCACTCTCAGCACCTCCCTGTCCCAACACCACCCGCTCCACCCACCAGCCGAGAGGACGAGGAGCGCCCCGTCCCCACCGGCACAGAGGACGTAGTTTGTCTCCATCTGAAGGAGACAGCTTCAGGCTGAACGAGAAATCATTATTCTAAAAGCTTTAAGGTGTTTCATTTGTCACATAGAACACAGTATGTTCATGTAAACTGTATGTACTGTATGTATACTGTTTATTTATAGAGTAGCACAATAAAAATCAATGTATTACAAACTTTCTAAATATATCTTTATTAGAAACAATATCATAATATTTCTGATATAATTAAAAAATCTGACAATGTATGACAGTTAATATACAATAAATATTGTGCAAATTATAATTTAATATCTTTTTGATTTTCATTTGACTCAAAGGCGTTACTGTTAGTACTGTTAAGTATTGATAATCATAATATTACATGTTGATATAAATATAATAGGGAAAGATTTTAATTAGGGCCGCAACGTGCAGCATAATTCATCCCAATTTAATTCAAACTAAATCATAAATAATTGAACTCTTTACTGATTGTTACAGTACAGAACGTAATGATACATACAGGTGCAAGGGAACAAGATGTGACGGTAATGAATAAGGGGGAAACAATTAATTATCATTATTGTCACTTTTTATAACACTGCTGTAGTTTATTTCAAAATGATCATATAGAACTGACCAACACTGGAGAGGCACAGATGATAACAAAATAAAGAACTACATAGAAAATAACTTCAAGGTACATTTGTGTTTTTACTTTGCAACAAACAGAGGTAGAGATGAAAGAGTACTGTCAGGTACATACTGTTGGCCTCATTAGATCATTGAATAATTTGAGTCATTGCACAATATCAAAATGAAATTATGATATGAAATGATATCACAGTTACTGATAGGTCTGTCATTCAAATTTCAGGCAGCCAAAAGAACACATTCCCCATTACTCAAATATACTATAAACAAAAATCAATAAACCAAGTGTGCAATTTATCATTTAACTGAAAATAAATTACTTTAATGTAATCCAAAATACCCATATTCAAAAAAACAGAACAAAATCACAGAAAAAAAAGACCACTCACACCTCCCTTTCCAAGAATGCAGTAGCATGACCCACCAAGTTCAAAACTGTGGTAAAAAAAAAAAAGGAAAAGGGGAAATACTAATGAACTCTATAAACAGGACAGGAGTATAGCCCAGAGATGGGCAGTATTTCTATTACTTGTATTTGAAATACGTATTTCAATTACTTTTGAGTATTTTGTAATTTGTATTTGATAGGGCCGATACAAATCTAACGTAATTTGTAACAAAATACTTTCGAGTGGAGTAATTTTGTAATTAAAATACTCAAAATACTTTCTCCACGAATCAAAAAACAGTTCAGTCTTCAGATCTTCAAGTTCAACGGATTGTCTGTCAAGGTAAATATGTTATCTGAGTGTGACAGATGTCAACTAGCTTGATGTATAATTTATGTCTGGGTCTGGCTACATACAGTTGAAACCAGAAGTTTACATACACTGTGCAAAAAGACACATAACACTTTTTTTCTCACTGTCTGAAGTTAAATCAGACTAAACCTCTCCTGTTTCAGGTCCGTTAGGATTACCAAAATTATTTAACTTTTGCTAAATGTCACAATAATGAGAAAGAGAATTTCTTAGAGAATTTTATATTACTTTCTTTGAGGTCAAAAGTTTACATACACCAAAAGTACTATGTCTTTAAACAACATGGGCAAGCCCAGATGATGATGTCATGGCTTTTGAAGCTCCTGATAGGTTAACTGACAACATGTGAGTTAATTGAAGGCACACCAGGGGATGTATTTTAAGGCCACATCTCAAACACTCTGCTTCCTTGTTTGAAATCATGGGAAAGTCAAAAGAAATCAACCAAGAAATCAGGGAGAGAATCGTGGAGCTCCACAAGTCTGGTTCATCCTTGGGTGCAATTTCCAGATGCTTGAAGGTGCCACGTTCATCTGTGCAAACAATTATACGCAAGTATAAACATCATGGGAATGTCCAGCCATCACACCGCTCAGGAAGGAGACGGGCTCTGTGTCCCAGAGATGAACGTGTTTTGGTCAGACATGTGCAAATCAACCCCAGAACAAAAGCTAAAGACCTTGTGAAGATGATGGCTGAAGCTGGTAAGAAAGTGTCATTATCCACAGTAAAACGAGTCCTCCACCGACATGGGCTGAAAGGCTACTCAGCAAGAAGGAAGCCATTACTCCTAAAGAAACATAAAAAAGCCAGATTACAGTTTGCAAAAAGACACCAAGACAAAGACCTTAACTTCTGGAGACATGTCCTGTGGTCTGATGAAACTAAAGTGGAGCCGTTTGGCCATAATGACCACCGTTACATTTGGAGAAAAAAGGGGGAAGCTTGTAGACCTGAAAACACCATCCCAACTGTGAAGCATGGAGGTGGCAGCATCATGTTGTGGGGCTGTTTTGCTGCAGCAGGAACTGGAGCTCTTCATAAAATAGACGGCATCATGAAGAAAGAACATTACCTGGAAATATTAAGGCAACATCTCAGGACATCAGCCAGGAAGCTAAAACTTGGGCGCAAATGGGTCTTCCAAATGGACAATGACCCTAAGCATACTGCCAAAATAGTTCAAAAGTGGCTTGAGGACAACAAAGTCAATGTCTTGGAGTGGCCATCACAAAGCCCTGACCTGAATCCCATCAAAAATTTGTGGGCAGATCTGAAAAGGGGTGTGCGAGCGAGGCGGCCAACAAACCTGACTCAGTTACACCAGTTCTGTCAGGAGGAATGGGCCAGAATTCCAGCAGAGTACGGATACCCAAAACGTTTGACCCAAGTCATGCAGTTCAAAGGCAATGCTACTAAATACTAAGGAAATGTATGTAAACTTTTGACCTTGAAGAAAGTAATAAAAAATTCTCTAAAATATTCTCTCTCTCATTATTGTGGCATTTAGCAAAAATAAATAATTTTGGTAATCCTAACTGACCTGAAACAGAAGAGGTTTAGTCTGAATTAGCTTCAGACAGTGAGAAAAAAATTAGTTATGTGTCTTTTTGCAGTGTATGTAAACTTCTGGTTTCAACTGTGTGTGTGTGTGTATATATATATATATATATATATATATATATATATATATATATATATATATATATATATATAGGGGTAGCAAAGTGAGGGATAAAACACTGATAATAGCCCACCAGTCCCAGGAATGTTTTTACTTGCCATTTCGTTGCTGGCTTAGGTAGTAATGGCTTCCACTTTCCGGAGTTGGGGTCTTACACTGCCTCTCCCAATAGTGTAGCCGAGGTACTCTGCCTCTTCTTGACCGAGATGACACTTTTTGGGATTGGCAGTCAGGCCAGCTTGCCATAGACTTCCCAAGACAGCTCTCAGGTGGCCTATATGGGAGGCCCAGTCAGGACTGTGGATGATTACATCATCTAAGTAAGCCACTGCATACCCACGATGAGGTCAGAGCACCTGGTTCATCATCCTTTGGAATGTGGCTGGTGTTCCATGGACTCCGAAGGGCAGGACTTTATAGTGGTATAGGCCTTCCGGGGTAGCAAAGGCCGTCTTTTCCTTGGCTCCTTCTGTGAGGGGCACCTGCCAGTAACCCTTGGTGAGATCAAGAGTGGACACAAACTGGGCTGGGGCTAATCGCTCAATTAGCTCATCAACTCTCGACATGGGGTAGGCATCAAAAATTCAGATTTCATTAAATTTCCTAAAATCATTGCAGAATCTATCAGTGCCATCCGATTTGGGAGTCAAAACAATTGGGCTGGACCAGGCACTATGTGACTCCTCAATAACCCCCATTTCCAACATCTTTCTCATCTCTTCCTTGATGGTCTTCCTTTTTGCCTCTGGGATGCGATAGGGCCGGAGCCTCACCTTCTTTCCTGGCTCGGTGATTATGTCATGTTGGATCACTTTGGTGCGTCCAGGTAGGTCAGAATACACATCCTTAAACTGACTGGTCAGTTCCACCACGTATTATCGGTGGGCTGGGCCCAACTGGGGGCCTAGAGGTACCTGTGAAGGGACAGGGTCTGGGATTTCAGCGGTTAATGTTGCCATCGGAACCCCGTCAGGGGCATGCCATTTCTTTAAAAGATTGATGTGATAAATTTGACAGGACTTCCTTCTCCCAGGCTGTCTCACCTTAACCTCGCTCACCCTCTCAATCACCTCATAGGGCCCATGACACTTGGCCAGGAACTTACATTCAGCCGTTGGAACCAGGACCAGGACAAACTCACCGGGCCGGAACTCCCGCACTTGAGCTTTCCAGTTGTAGATTTGGGCTTGAGTGTGTTGTGCTTGCTCCATATGCTCCCGCACTAGGGGCCATATTTTACCCATCCTCCCTTGCATCTGGTCAACATACTCTATTACGATGCGATGGGGTGATGGCTGTTGCTCCCAGGCTTTTTTAGCCAGATCCAGCATGCCCCTGGGTCTCCGTTCATACAGCAACTCGAACAGCGAAAACCCTGTGGAAGCCTGGGGAACTTCTCGAATTGAAAACAAGACAAAGGGGATTAGTTGGTCCCAGTTTTTCCCATCCACATCAATAGTCTCTCGGCATTTGTTTTAGGGTCTTATTAAAATGTTCTACGAGGCCATCTGTCTGTGGGTGGTACACTGAGGTTATTATTTGGCTCACCTTCAACAACTTGCACATCTCCTTCATTAGACATGAAGCAGCTTTCCTGGTCGGTTAGGACTTCTTTTACAATGTCAACTCGACTAAAGAAGAGGAACAATTCTCTGGCAATTGCCTTAGCATTTGCTGTGCGTAATGGGATTGCCTCTGGGTAGCGGGTGGCATAATCCATGATGACCAGGATGTAACGATGCCCCCTACTGGACTTCGGCAGGGGTCCTACTATATCCATGGCCACTCTCTGGAAGGGGACATCAATTACGGGTAACAGGATCAAGGGATTCTGATTCACAGCTCTGTGAATATATGCTCACTGTAATTAGTTGATGGGCTGCAGGTGTGACCAATGCCATGTGCCTAGTGGCTGCAGCACCTGCACAGAATAGAAGACTCCCTCTATTACCTCCCCCAACCTGAACTTGGGGATCCACCTCCTGTGCTGAGTCTGCTCAGCTTTTCCCCCTGGTTTGCCACAACGCACACACATGACTTGGAGATATTCAGTCAAAGGCATTGTTAGACCTCCTGTCTGTCTGTCTGTCTGTCTGTCATTGGTTTAACTTTTTCAAGAGTATGAATCTAAAATGCAGAAACAAGAAAAGCGATATCTCAATCGAACCTGAACAACACTACCGGTAACATCGGTGTGTGTATATATTGCGACGTCTTCGGGCAGTAGCAGCCACACTGTCAAAATTTCCTGCGGAATTTTCTAGTTATAATTACAGTCAATTTTATAAATGTAAACAAGAATATTAGACATACCTAAGTCCGGTATCGATGTGGTTCTCCTGGGGGAGCCCAGGATTACCAGGTCCTCTATGGCAGGGAGCACCGGCCCAGGTCTGAGACAGAGCAAGTCAAAGCCTCCGTGGTGCTCAGTAGTGGGATCACACCTGTGAATAGACAACACGTTTTCATTCCCAACTCGTCAAATACCGACGCTTGGTCAGCATCCCTAGTGCTATACTTTAGCCACTACTGGCTGCCGATTGGGCTTGATTGTTCAGACATGCTCAGAGAAAAATACAAATCAAAGTGGCACAAAGTTGCACAATGTTTTCGAGAGACTTTTTTGTCCTTTCAACATATGATGATGGACAATGTTCCCTGATGTCTTAAACCCTATGGCAAAGGAATACAAGCCTGTTTCAGGAACATTTACACAACAAACAACTAGACAAAATGGTCATTACCGATAAACCACTATCAATAGATGTGCAACCAAAGAAACTGGGTAATGGTGAAGAACTGCCTCAAAACTTCAAAGCAGCCCCAATGAGCAACATCAGGAAAACATTATATTGGGAACACATCATTTTGGCATCATATAGCCATTTAGCCTTGGCAGTTTAGCAGTTTCCACGGCCTGCCACTAAAAAGAGCTCATGAGATTCCTTGGGTTGGTAGGGTATTGCCGTTATTCCTGTAAGAATTTTTCTTCTGTTGTGGCACAGTTTACTGACTTGCTGAAAGCCAGGGCTCAATTTGTGTGGTCAACCGAGTGCCTGGAAGACTTTGGTAATGTTAAGTCTCTTTTGTGTTCAACACTAGTGCTGGCTGCTCCCCGTTTTGACCATCCTTTTACAGTATGTTGCAGGAGGATGCTAGCCATGTAGGTGTTGATTCAGGAAGATGAGCAGGGAGTTGACAGAGCAGTCAGTTTCATTTCTAAGAAATTCAACTGGCAGCAGCAATTAAATTACTCTGTTGTTGAGAAGGAAGCTCTTGCCTTGATCTGGGCCCTGCAGCATTTCGCAATCTATGTGGGGTCTGGGTGACCCTGCGATGCCCTAACCAGAGGTTGTTTAGGTGGTCTCTGTTCCTGCAATCTCACAATCTGGACATTCGACACATTAAAGGCTGTGACAATGTGGTTGCAGATGCACTCACACAAGCTCCACTTTGAGTAGTTGAAAAGTATCTGTTTTTTTCCTGTTGTTTCCTCTCTCAATGCATTCCTTTTAAAATTGCTCCCTATAGGTTGAGTGGCTGCTGTGGGAATGGCTTGTGGACTGGCAGGTTGTGAGGGTGGTAAGTTTTGATATAACATTTATTGTGCAGGTTTTTTGCTGGTTAGTTTTTTTTGTTTTGTTGTGGTGACGGAGATCCTGTGGGACCTATGTCTTTTGAGGGGGTTGTATGTTGTATGATGATGCAATGTTGTGTCACCATACAACATTGCAGACACACTTTCCACTCGTGCACTCACCTACACTGCTGAAATTACTGATTCCACACACCATTGTTAGTAGCTTTCCTCTTATGTTGCCTTTCAGTTAATAAATAATTTGTTAATAATCTCCCTCTTTTGTCATGGCTGTGGGCCTGGTTTGTGACAACTATAAATAGGTAATTCTCTGTAATGTAACACCCATAATGCAGACATATGTATGTATCAGTGATATTCTTCAGTGTTCCTGCATTCAGTCAGTGGGAGACCATATCACATCCATAAGACTGGAATTATTCCAATGATACACTACAACCTGACTATATTTTGTCTAATTAGATTTGTGTGAGGTTTATTATTCCTGTTATCACCTATCATTTATTGGTGTTTTTCCATTATAAAAGATTCACACCTGTGCTACCTGTACTTCCTGACGGTCAAGATGACCCACAACCCGTGCAGGCTGGAATCCAATTCAGTACTTCCCAGTACATTGGCTACAACGTCTTCAAAGAGTTGGCAGCATTCATGAATCAAAGAGCTGCTAACTAAAATGACAATTCTTTTCACACTAAAATAGCCCTTTGATCCACTACAGTGGACATGCTGCTTTAACCTTAATCACTTCAGCTGATAGATCTCTATAGGTTTATCACTACCAAAGACACCTTTCACATCATCACACTTCATGCTTTTTTATTTAATTTGAATCAATGTTTTGTATTTTAATCTCATTTAATTTTGTTGTATTTCATCCAGTTATTTTGTTTAATAAAAATGATTTTTTATTTAATTGAATTTTGAACTTTTTTTAGTTTAGTTTAGTTTTTAGTATATATATATATATATATATATATATATATATATATATATATATATATCATAAATGAGATGTAATAAAACGTTGTTTTTACGGGCTACATCTGGTAGCAGTTGTTAAGAAAGAGACAGAGGGCATGTGACTAGTTGAAAAAAACACCACTGCCATGAAAAGTGACATTATGAAATAAACTTGGCATGAAATAAAGATGGCATTGGGGAAAATGTCATTGTTGACTAAAATCAGATGTAAATGTTATTTGAAAAATAAATGCCTATAATGATACCCAATACAATTCAAATATGAATATGAAAAGCTCCACATGAGGGTGCTCTGTGATAAAGAAAAGTCTTCAAGTGCTGCTGCTCAGCAAAAAGCTACAACTGGGAGGTAAAATAAAAAAGGAATAATAATCACATCACTTTTTGTCTTATGAAGTACAGCTTTGATCAATATGTATTTTATAGAACTTATTTTGCAATTTGGTTGACAATTCTACATTTATTTCTACCAATCTTTGTAGAAATCAGGTTCAGACTTACTCCAGAGAGTGATCGTGACAGTCGTACAGGAATGAATCATGCCGGGGAACCACTGTGATAGATCTCTGCAGCGCAGATTGAAATTTTCCACATAGTCTGAAGCAGTAACGTAACTCTCATCGATAGTTGTGAGTCCAGTGAGTGCACAGTGAGTGGTCTGGTCAGTGTGATCCACAGGAAAGAATACTCATCACCGGAATCCAACTGTTATCAGCAGCCCCTCAGCCCTCTGTTCTGCCCTGCACGTTTCCAAAGGCATTATAAACAACAAAAACTCAGGTCAGTTTAGGTTGCTTTACTTCAGCACCTGTGTGGTTGGTTGCTGCCATCAGGTGAAACGCTTCACTGGTATATTACTGGAGTCTAATTGATCTCCATTATCTCCATAATGTAACTGGACAGAACAGTGTGTCAATGACTTTGTCATAACCCACAGTGACGTCTCCTTCTTGCTGCCTGTCAAATGCATTTAGACAACAATAGTTAATGGGTGAATCACATTCATATTTCCTGCATGAATCACTTCCTTCCTCTCGCAACAATCTATGTGTATTTGACAGCAAGTTTGAAGCATTACATGAAATTAGCTTCCGTCTGTCCATCCATTTTCTATTCCTGATTATTCAGCAATGCTTTTGGTGAGAGATGTGGTTTAAATGATGAACATTGTAAAGATTCAAGAATGCACGTGTTGAGCATTGAGACTTCATTATCAGCACTCTCTTCTTTACTTTTTTATTTTATATGTACTAACATGACTTAATTTAGAAACACTAGCAACATGATTACAAAGTCTGTCCACCACTTTGTTCCTGAATGAAATATCTCAACAAATGTTGGATGGATTGTCATGAATTGTTCTACATATATTCATGGTTCCCAGAGAATGCATCTTAATGACTTTGGTGATCCCATGACTTTTCATCCAGTGCCCCCATGAGGTGTTACTTAAATTGCCATTGTAACTACAAAAGATCAAATGGAATTCCCGTCATACAGAGAAAAATTCCGAATACACAAAGACAATAACAAAGGTAAACAAAGCTGAAGCAATATAGTATTACATTTTCTTCTACTAGGCGGTTATTTATGGATATGCAGGAAGTGGTAGGGTTGAGGAGTGGTCCTGCTCCCGAAATTACGATTTATCTTCAACAATTGAAATAAAAATTTGTGACAATGACTTGCCCCTTAACTTGACAATTCTGGATTTACAATGGCACAATACCCAATGGTGCAGGCATGCAAAAAAACTGAATTCTACATATGAAAAAAAGAGTTTATTTATTTATTTATTTGTTAGCACTTTAGTAACTCATCTCCTTTAGGGCTTTAATGTTACACAGTGTGTAATGGACTCTATAGAATTCTTTACACAGTTGACAAGCAGCCCATTTGTGATACATACACACACAGCTGACCTGTGACTAATGCAAAATCATATATATGCAATCTACAGTATTTGGTTGTGTCCCCAGTTGGAGATCAAACTATAATCCAACCTGTGTCCCAGGAAACTGTCCGGCTACCCTGAAGGGAAAACAACACAAAAAAGGAACAAGATTTGTTATAAACAACTGGCCATGTAGTGTATGCATATTTATTTCATGTTAGTAGCCTCTAGAGGCTGCAGTGTTCATTACATCCCACAATAAAAACAACATACTGATGAATTTCAAATCTCTATCTTATGCCTGTGTGTTAATTACAGGGTTGGAGTCAAGGCATGGTTAGCCTAGCTTAGCATACAGACTGGAAGCAGGGGGAAACAGCAAGCCTGGTTCTGTCCAGAGTTAAAAAATAGACGTACTAACCCCTTTAAAGCTCACTGATTAACATGTTGTTTCTGTTTAATATGTATATAAAAAGAAATTAGATAAAAAAAAGTTCATTAGTTTTAGGGAGAGTTACATGATGTGAACAACTTCTTGATGAAAAACAGGAGAGAATTTTAACGTGATTGTAAGGAAAGGTCCGGACAACATCAGATTGTCAGATAACCAAAAATCCTCTGGGGACCATTAATAACCAGAGTTCTATGACTGCATGTAGAGTCAATCATACAAAGATTTCTTATTTTTGGTATGGCATCTTGTGAACAGTTATTCATCTCTTATCTTTGATGAAAAATATTTTAGCCAATGATTTTCATGCTGCAGTCTTACCTCTTCCATTGTTGCATCCCAGACCGCTAGCATTTCCTATTCGATCCATCCTGGCTCCAAAGCAGCCAGAGGCCCGTTTACTGGCGGTCAGCAGCAGGTCCTGCAGACGGCTCCTCTGACTCTGGCTTCTGCTGTGGCCCTCGGCTGGTAATTGGGATTTTTCTGATATCAAGGGTTCCTGGTCCCCCTCCTGGTCCAAGTTCCATCCCCTGATGGCCTGGCTGTTCACAGGTTGCTGGTTTTTCCCATCGTAATCAGCTTCATCCTCCTCCTCCTGGGCCACATCAGCCAGAGTCTCCTCAAAGCGCTCCAGTAAAGACTGGTGTGGAGAGTTGAAGATGGGTTCAAAACTCAAAACTGGCTACATTCATACTGGTTATGTTATAGTTGACAAAGGAAACACATGCTGATAGGAAACAATAAGCCTTCTAGTGCAGTGGTTCTCAACTGGTCTGGCTGCGGGACCCACCATCACCCCTTAATCACAGGCCGTGACCCACATTTTTAACTTCTCAAATGTATTTAATGAAAAGATGGTGCAAATCCATATCTCATGTAGTCGGTGTCGTACTTGCATTTCGCTCAATTAGCATATGAAAACAAACTTTGTGGGTGTCCTTCTATACTGTGAAATGGGTGTCTATTAGCATTACAAGGCATTAACGACAAATACTGTTAAGGAGTGTGAATAACTCCGCTGCATTAAAAATCCCCTTCAAAATAAAAGCACAGGATTTTTTTGAAAACGGATTCGCGACCCACTATTGGGTTCAAAAGTGCCTGGAACTGATCCTGCCTTTGACCACATGGATCGTTGAGTTTGTGCCTGCACCAAACCTATTCTCAATAAACCATTTTGTACCACATTTATAAATGAAAAGAAACAAAGATTCAAATCTAAGCCTAACTTCACTTATAACTTCACAAAACACATTTGAATGCTTTAATCCACTTGAACTATACGTAGCTATTGTAGTGCAGCATACATACGTATGTAATGTATTGCCACACAGGTATGTGCTAAACTCCACCTGTGTGCATACCATTGCTCATATGGAATGAACCACATATGCATACTGTTGCGTAAGGTTATGTTCCATACCCACATTTTTTAATTGAGATATCCATATTCCTGGAACATAAAGAAAACCTGTATGTCCCAGTTGCTCTATATAATATGGTATATGGTGATGATCGAGTAGCATATCTACTGGTTTTATGTGCATTTTACATTTTTGCACTATAAAAAAGTGTTGAAACAGTATAAATTTTAGCAAAAGTCCAAATATTGCAAAAAAAAAATTTGTTTGGCTCAGGTGGAATTGTTTGTGTATTGAAAAAAATTTGACTAACAGCAATGGAAAGAGACTTAAAAGATAATTTGTGATGTACATGAAGTGTCCTCGTTACTTGGTTGCAATGGTTTAATGGCACTGATTAGAGAACTAGTGCCACCTGCAGTTTATCTCAATGTGGCCAACTCCTGATTTTCAAATAACAGTAATGGATGGAAATGCACAAGTACTTCTGCTGGAGTGGATGAAGTTTGTTTAGTACTTAATACCTGTTTAAAAGAACAGCGAAACATTTTAGGAAATATTCTTATTATCCAGGGGTAGGTTTGGGTTAGGGGTTAGATCAAGGGTTGCATCTTTGTGCAACAGGCTAATCCTATGAATGGTGCATTTGGAATTTGTGACTTGATTCCTAGGAAATTTCATCCAAATATCGCAAACATATCACAGTTTTGTGATTTCTCAGATAAACTTGGAATTAGGATGGAAGTGACAAGCGTGAAACATTTCAAAGGAAACTATCAGTACTAAGTACTACTTATTGTCTCATGAAGAATAACTACAACGTAGAACTTTATGTGAAATATAATTTTTTTAAAGTCGACAGTTATGCTGAGTAACGTTACCATTAGCCTTAGAGACCGACCAGTTTAATACCACTCCAGAAGAGGACAATTTGAAATTGAGAATGAGATTCACTTTTCTGTAACAAGGAAGTAAGGGATGTACTTTTTGCTAAAATGTCCTCCATTTATGTTGATTTCATTTGGCTGGATGACTATGAAACGAAGTTAGAATTTATTCTAATAATTACAAAAGGAAACATGAGTGCTGCCAGCCCTCTACCTGGCTATATGATTAGTATTACTACTACTGTTCTTGTTATTAATGTTATCATTAACATAGGTACTGCTAGTGGTGGTGGTGGTGGTAGTAGCTGTAGTTATGTTAACATTAGTACATTTCGGGGGTTTTTCTTTTCCCATGCTTTTCCTTAGTTTGCCAACCCCACCTCTCTACACAGATACACCAACATCCAATCAACACAACACCAAACAACTGACACCACCTTGTTATCTTCTCTGACTAAGCTTCCCTCGTGTTGTTTCTGACTTTTGTCTTGTAATAAAATTACTGTAAACACTTGAGAAATGTTGTTATTAATCGCGTACTGTAAAATACTGAAAAGAGGTCATGACCTCAGTGTCCTCAGTAGAAGCTACGGCCCTGCAGTCAGAGGCAGAAATCTCAAAACCCGGACAAGTAAAACCCAAACTATCTGCTTCATCAGAAACCACTAAAGTTAAGTAAGAACATTTTGTTGTTTTTATAGTATGTAAAAGTGTGGAGTTTTTGGACACATTGTGGATAAACACAACAGTCCCGACCACTCCTGTAGAACATTCTCACCTTTGACAGTAGAATTGTTAACTAACTCTCTGTCTTTGATGCAGTCTTTACACAAACAGATATGACGACTAAAGGTGTGCAGTGGTTTCCTACCTTGATCTGAGCCAGCTCACTGGTAGAAGAGGGCCTTCCCAGTATGTGGCTGCTAACCAGTGTGTGCTGACACAGCAGGGCCAGCAGGCCCCACAGGACCGCAGCCCTCATGTTATCCTTCTGCTGCTACTACTGCTACTACAGTTTGCACTGCACGATTTTATATACACGCCAACACACACATGCTCATCATTTTGTAGATCGCCTCAAGTGCATTCTGACACCTCAGCATGATAAGGCAGCTGGTCAGATGTCCCTTTAAGTGGTGCTTGGTGGTAGGTGTTGTGTGTGTGTGTGTGTGTGTGTGTGTGTGTGTGTGTGTGTGTGTGTGTGTGTGTGTGTGTGTGTGTGTGTACAGTATATGTGTCTGTGTATCATCACGCTTACCAGTCAGCAGTGGCATGACCTCAGGAGCCATCTTGGAGCTCTGAGCTCAGACGTGGTGTGTATTGACAGGAATGCAGCATTCACCATGCAAATACTTAACACTGTCTACACTCCTCAGTCTGAAAAATACCATAGTAGGTTAAAACTGCTGCTCCTGCTGTGCTACGTGGAGGCAACATGGTTTAGATTAGGAGAGGAAGAAACCAATGTCATCATCAATTTAAGACATTTACGGTACATAATATTATTGATCTTCTAGCTAATGAAATGTCTGTTTGGTTTGGAGTTATAGTTCAGTCTGTGAGGAAGGATAAGAAGGTTTAGCTGAATGTAAAATTGCACATCAGTTATTCATTACATTACATTACATTACAGTCATTTAGCAGACGCTTTTATCCAAAGCGACTTACAATAAGTGCATTCAACATTGGTAATCATTGTAATCATCATATTCTTAATTGAAAGCTGGCAGTACATCAGAACATTACTGTGCTGTTTCCACACAACCCAGTAAAGATGTATTAGGAGTAGACAATGTCAAATATTAAAACAATTGTTTGACATTTTGTAAAATAAGCTATTTCTCTTTCTTAATAAGACTGAGATGAAAAGGTGAATACAGGGTCAAGGTCCTCTTTGTAAGAGATTGGTAAATGTTATCATAGCTGTTAAAATTGACAAAAGAATCGAGGAAGACAGAGTTGGTTGATGATTTTTTATTTGTATCCATTTAGCCACTGCTCAGACATTGATGTTTAAAGTCAACAAAACTGTCTTTCTTGCAAATTTGAGGGTGTACATTGGATTTCAAGGAGTAGAACATCAATAGGCTATAAGCTGTAAGTGGGTGATTTCAACGTAACTGCCCCTGAGAAATATACACTGTAGGGGTGTAACAATACACGTATTCGCATTGAACCGTTCGATACGAGGCTTATGGTTTGGTACGCATTATGAACCGAACAATACGTTTGATGTGATTAATACTATTGCATTTGGAAAATGCAGAAACTTAAATTGTGGGAAATATAATCTTCTCTCGGTGGAGCCACTGCGCTCAACATGGCAACCCACCCAAAATAACAGACAACGTGCTGTCTGGCACGCCCACCACGTAACAGACAACTTACTGTCTGACACGCCCACCAGTAACAGACAACTTACTATGTGACACTCTCACCACTTAACAGACAACGTGTTGTCTGACACTCCACCACGTAACAGACAACATGCTGTCTAACACTCTCACCATGGAAGAAAAACTTTGTACTCTGGTGAGGCACGCTACGCTAAACTAGCCTAGCAGGAAAACCAACAGCAGCACACACACTACAAACTCTCCCTGCAGCGTTTAGGTAGATATTCCCTACCGATGCTTAATGCTATTGAGCCCTGTGACACTACTCATTCACGAGCCCATTTCTCCAGACCATAATTCCTGCTTTATAAAAGAAATACATAGCCCAAACAGAAAATCAAATGTCCAAAGCTCCCATTGCTACTCTGTCAACAGACATTCTGATGTCACGGACTACACAAAGCTACCTGACTGTACTGACACATTACCTCACTACTGAATGGAGATGAAGAGCCATGTTCTTCAGACAGAAAGCTACCTGACTGTAACGACACATTACCTCACTACTGAATGGAGATGAAGAGCCATGTTCTTCAGACACAAAGCTACCTGACTGTAACGATACATTACCTCACTACTGAATGGAGATGAAGAGCCATGTTCTTCAGAGACGCCCCCTTGAGAGTGTTACCAGCGAGGATTTGGCATTTCTGCTTTTTTGCTGTATTGAAAACGTACCGAACTGTGGCACCACTGTGTCGTATTGAACCGAACCGAGAATTTTGTGAACCGTTACACCCCTAATACACTGAACATTGGAGCCATGGAAAAAACATTGCTGAGAACATAAAACTGTTTGAAAGGTATCCTAATGTGTCATATTGGGAGGATATGGAGCTGGGGAACATAGGACCCTGGAGATATTGATACACTTCCATTGGTACCACTTTCATGATATATTAAGTATGGAGCTAGAGCCACCAAGTAATTAGCTTAACTTAGCATAAAGACTTGCAGCGGCTAGTTGTTTTTACAGAAATGTAAAAACAATTTGTGGTTACAAGCTGGACATTTGGAGAGCTGGAAAGCAAGGCTGAGCTAATCAACTTTTGGCTGTAGTTTCATACTTAACACACAAACATGAGATTGACAATAATGTTCTTATCTTGCTCTCTGCAAGAAAAGTAATCCATGTTATTTCCCAAAAGGCTGAACTATATTTTACATTTTCTCTCATAATAACAAGACAGTAAGCGGAGCAATGAATGAACTGACAATATCAACTCTCAGGCCACGTTTTTAGGGTCGTGGAAAGTTTGAACACCAGGACCGCTGAGCAAACTCCATCTGCTGATGAAGATCATGTGATAAGGTTAAAAGCCCTGGAACAAACAAGTAAGTAGGCCTTGAGTGGATATTGTTTTGTCAGCTGTCATTTCTACTTATATATATATATATATATATACATACATTCACACTGTCTTAGTCAGTGGAAACAGTTGAATATATATGTTCTCATTGATTCAGATATTTTGCAATAAGCTGCTATTTCTCTTTCCCCTGTGGAGTTAGCCGATGCTAGCCTGCATTAAGACAACAACACTGGTAGCTGCAGTTCTTAACTCAAGGTCCACTTACTAGATTTCTCCTTGAGTATTCAGGCACATGTCTGAGTCAATCATGACATCGAGAGAAAACTTTTTTATCTTTGTTATTGATGGGGTCATGGCTGTCTGAGTGTCTTACTGGGAATCCACATTGTTACTGAAGCGTGCAGTCCGTTGAGTCCACACAAAGTCCAAACCTACATGTTCAGCGCTCAGCTCCACTTTATTCACCAGGCGTAATGACAGGAGTATACAGGGATGATAACATCTCATGTAATGAATGGACACTAAACCTTACAGCTTTCCCAGCTTCTTTAACAAGCCACACCTTACTGAAGGCTGACGGTTGCTGATGCCAAAGATTAAACACAGCTTGGAGTTGCTTTCAGTTCATTTACATTAAAAAAGATAAAAACCAAACCAGATGGAGGGTTATCATTCGTTGTCAGTCACACTCTCAACAACAGAGTCACACCATTATGTGCAGGACGAATGAACCCTCTCCCACAGGGGTTATTACCCAGGATGCAACTCTGGAGACTGTTCTAAAGATATATGGCATGTGCCAGTGTCTCCTATCATTGTCAGATGCAACCATGTAGAATGTAAGAAGTGTCCATTTGATTATGGAGCAGGTCGTCCTTCAATCAGAGGATCGGCGGTTCGATCCCCGGCTCTGATATTCCAAGTCGATGTGTCCTTTGGCAAGACACTTAACCCCAAATTGCTCCAGTAAATCAATAAAATAAACTTCCAAATTGCTCCTGTGCCGTGTGTGAATGTTAATTAGTTGTGAAGGGCAGGTGGCATGGATGGGTGTGAATGAAGACATGTAGTGTTAAAGAGCCTTGAGTAAGACTAGAAAAGAGATATACAAGTACAGTCCAATTACTATGTATCATTGGAGGGCATTTCTGTTGCATGACAATTGTTGTATTCATTCACAATCTGTGTGTGTGTGTGTGTGTGTGTGTGTGTGTGTGTGTGTGTGTGTGTGTGTGTGTGTGCATGTTGATGCTTCAGCAACACTTGGTTCAATGATGTGCAGTTGTAAACATTTATTAATACATTCAACAGTACATAAAGAACAGTCTTACATCCATTATAAATAAACAATACTTGTAAGCCACCATCAATATTCAATAAATATCAGTAAATAAATAGCGTTCAAATAAAAATGGTAGAGACGTTGCAGTTCCAGAATTTAGATGGTAAGACTTCATCTTTACTTTGGATCTGCAAGAGAACAAGATAGCAACAACTTTGTTATTAAGACAGTTCATATTTCTGGATTAATTTCATTAATAATACAAATGTGTATGAGGTAAATTCATGAGAATATAATTGTAAATATGAGAATAAACACAGGGCTATGTGTGACTGTTTCCTGTGGATGTGTTACAGTAACTCACTATATTTGCCAACAGTGTTGCATCCCAGTGAGCTCATGGAGCCTATTCTGTCCATCCGTCGCCCGAAGCAGCTGGAGGACTTCCTGGACGAGTCGTTGCGGACGCTCTTCAGGTTCTTTGCTGAGAGAAACTCCCTGATCGCTGCCTCATCCAGTCCGGTTTGGGGCTGCTGTCTGTCTGCTGCCTCCTCTATGTCCAGGCTGTCCAGACTGTCTCTCTCTGCAGAGACTCTCCGGTCCACATCAGGAACTGACTCCTCTAGTCTGTGAAGGAGCACCTGCAACATCCACATAAGTTAGGTTAACTCTTGCATCTTGAAAATAAACATTTTAACATTTTGCATTGTGGATTTACATTTACAGGGCGGGCCTTCAAACATTTTTGACTGCACTTTCAAGTATGGTGATGCATCAGAAGCAGATGTTCTGACCATGAGTGTAGGCTCCAAATAAACATTGTTAATGTTGTAACTATACAACTGCAGCATTAATTATTTATTACATACTCATTACACTTATTGTTATTGGCTCACCAATTTAACTTCATTAAAGACATATGAGATCAAAGAGTTCTATTAAATCATATGTGGCCCCAGAGGTCCATACAGGATGTTGCTGTTCAGTGATGATCTTTATACAATCTATGAGTGGGATTACTGAAATTAGATGCTGTAAAATAAATAAAAGTGCTTGCTTATCTTGTTGCATGTCCCCTAGAACTCTTGCTTTCCAAACCCAAGTTTCAGAGTCACTCATCTGAAGACTCACCTTTAAGATGTCCATGTCAGTGTCAGTCAAGCCGGTGCTGATGGGATATGTGCTGGACAGCTGCAGCTTTAAGATGAGGAGGAGGCCACAAAGAGGAATGGAAGTCAGATGCATGTTTCTCTGTGAGTTCCTGTTGGTCGTATCAATGGATGGATGGATGGATGCTCCTTGACTTCTTTGCCTGGTAGCTGTTTGGATGTTGGAGTCCACAGCAGAAGCCTCTTCTCTTTTATACATTAGCTGGACACATGTGGGTATGCCAGGAATTAGACTGGCATTCCTGACACCTGATTCTGATAACAGGAGCTGTCGGAAACTACTCCTTTTAAAGCGTTGTCTCTTAGATATGGGGCATTCGTGTGACATAGCTGCTACCATTTGCTACTTTGTTTGAGAAACATACTTCAACCCCCCTGTACACAGGACATTGTTGTCACTGAGCTACGGGAAGTAGTAAAGTAACAGACAGTGTGACCGTGTTTCTAAATTGAGGCGTGTACGTGATTGTGGTGGTGTAGAGGTCAGCCTTCAGTGGGAGGAACACAACTCAGACCAACACTCCACTAAAGGGTCCTTGAGAAGGATGCAAGTGCTCTACCAGCTCTCAGGGTGCTGCTCTGTGGCAGATTGTGACCTCTGACCTCTTTGTTGAGGGAAGCAAGAACTCTGTGAAGCCTCTTATTATGAATATTAGAGTCCGTCTGTGTTGAAGCACACACATTATCCCCCACACTGAACCTCCTTCGGCTCCACAGAGCGTTTTAGCATCTTTCAGCTCATTGTTTTGGTTTTACAGTGTTGGTTCAGTCTCAGAGCTCTCATCAACCTGGTTTCCAGTAAAAAAGCTCTGATAAGCCCAGCACAAATAGCAGACAGACACATTTAGAGACTAGCTGGTGAACATATTGGACCCTTATATTAAAATCAGGGTCATTTTATTCCTTCTTGGCTTATCAGAACAACTTCCTGTTTGATGCTGACCAAAAACTTAAAACCTGTCAAAGTGAAACAAAAGTGTTATCCGGCCTGATTTTTTCAGGTATTTGGTCTTCTTTATTTGTGACATTATTGTAATAGTGAAGACCAAGCTGCCATAAGGACAGTGGTGGAAGAAGTACTCAGCTCTGTTATTTAAGTAAAAGTACTAATACCACTGTATGTAAAACATACTTTACTTACATGTACAAGTCCTGCATTCAAAATGTTTCTGAGTAGTATCATCTAAATGTACATAAAGAATCAATAATAAAATAGGCTGATATTAAATGATTCTTTCATGAGTACTAATGTATTGACATGGAAGCAGCATTTCACTAGTTTGAACTACTTTATACACAGTGGTCCAGCGGTGGGGAAAAGGGCTGCAACACAAATCTGCTCACATCTTGTTAGTATTTAAATGAAACCATGTGACAAGTTCAGAGGAGAAATGTCTCTTTGGTGGATCTGCTAACAGTTCGTAGGATGAAAATATTAAGTAGCAAGTACAATTCCTTAAAATTGTACTTATCAACAGTAATCAAATGTAGCCTCCTTTGTAACTTTTACTTTGCCCACCGTTGCATCACTTTTAACTTAAGAGGGAAGAATTAAACTGTTTTCTGGAAACGTATTTCTATGCTTTATTAATCGTGTGAAATAATTCGATTTTTATTCATTATTTGTGACGTGACGTTTGTGATCGTGCCTAAACCACGCTTCACGTGTTTTGATCCAGCGGAATACGAGGCCTTTCCCCAGTTAATGCCATGGAATCACTGAATCACGCCAAGTCAGTCGATCACATGTTGTTGAGGGATCCCGTCGTCACTGTGGAACCAAATCCTTCACACCATATCTCAGCCATCTGAGGTACAGGTCGATCGTTCTGCTGCAGACTTCCATCGAGTCCTTATTTTTTGGGACTGAAGCGTTTATCTGCCAGAGACTGTGAAACCTCCATCATCTATTATTCCCCGCGTGCATTTCTGGATAAGAGCGTCTATAAGAGCAGCATGCCTTTCATAATTCCAGCAATTTGTCACGTCAATCATGTTATTCAACGATGACGTACTTATGCTAATACACAAACTGTTCCAGGATCGATTGCGTGAAACTGTTCACGTGAAAAAACGTTATCTAAAAGAAACGCGTGCAAGTTCAAACTGTGGCGTCTTTTCCCACCGAAACAGTTTGGATTGAATACGTAACTGCTGACGATAATTTATTTAAAAAAAACAAATCAATATGAATTAAATGCTTCTCCATCTATCACACCGTGACCGGTTTATTACAACATGGCAGTGTATCAGCTGCTTATAGAGCCCAAAGGAGAAACAAATTCAATCACACACTCGGCTATTATGCAAAATAATTATTTTACTACAATACAAGGCAACTGTACTTTATCCAACATGAAAATAATAAATACATTTCCAATAATTTATCATTTAATAGCTCACATATTATCAGAGAAATGACGGTTGTGACTGAGAAGCGTGGACCGGACAGACTGGAGGAGGCGCCCTTTAAAGTGTCTGCTGATGGGAGAAGCCCGAGTCATCCACGCCTGTTGACAGAACAAAAGACACATCACCACACCGGGTTAACAAGCACTTTGTTACATCTCCATGTCTGCATTGGCCAAAACTGCAGCTGCTGAGCAAAGAGCCACAAAACCTCCAAGTGATGCTCAGTGATGAATGAGCTCTCAGTGTCTCTCTTCTTAAATATTAAAGGTTTTGATGCATTTTCATTTCAGTGCAATCATGAACTCCTCCTGAAATACACAAACTATAAATAGGGGATATTTATATAATGTGCTTAATCTGTATATTTCTGTTCATGTTTAATCCCTTAGCGTTCTGCGTTGGGTCTGTGGACGCTGAAGTTTAAAAGATCTGCATTATACGTTAAGTGTGTCTGTTTGTATCAATTAATCACATGGCTATATAATGTGCAATGACTGTATCAGAATCGTTATAAAATCGTGTTTATCTGCACTCACCCCTATATTCTGCCTCAAATTCTAATTGCATGTTGTTTCTGTTATTCTACAAATACTTTTTTTATATCTCCCTGTATTTCAGGACACCTGTGAGTGTAAAAATAAATTGTCATCCATATAATATTTTATCATATTGGTCCACACCTTCAGGACTAAATGACTTCTGTTTCATTTAAAATTAATATTACGTAGCTGATTTAAATAGCACCTACTTTCAGCATCCCAGCCCGCTAAAGGAGCCGATCCTGTCTAACCGGACACCGAAGCAGCTCCTCAGCCCGCCCTTCTTGTTTCGGCTCCACGAGCGCTTGGAGGTCCTCATGAGGTCTTTGAAGAGACGCGCGAGGAGGTTTTCTCTAGCCTCAAGTACCGAGTTGCTGGGGTCGGAGGAGTCCCACGGCTGCTCCTCTGGAGCTCCGAACAACGACTTGTCTGTGTTTCCATCCTTCTCCTCCTCTGAGGAGTAGTATGGCGCGGTGTTGATCTCCTCTTCTAAAAGCTGCTTCAAACTCTGTGGAGAAAAAGAAAACCCAGAGAGCTATAACACTGTGATAGTAAAAACATAGTAATGCAGGCCACAGTAAACTCTACCTGGATGTCCATCTATTCATTAAAATCAAAATATGAACTGACTTCATTTTCATTTTACATGATTGCATTGGCTTTGAAATGTGCCGTCTTCATATCCCATTTGTTGAGCAGTTGAAAGGTGAACTCACCTGTAGATCAGAAACGGGTTTGGCTCCGACGAAGTTCAGCAGTAACAGCAGAGATAAACAGCAAGCTAAGATATGTGCGTTCATTTTTCGATTTTTTTTTTTTTTTCTGTGAGGACTAGTTGGCTCGCGACTCAGTCCGTTCCTGCTCCTCTGTCTCGCGCTGTCTAGCGGGTGGCCAGGTGCCTCCTTTATAGACGACCTGATTCCGTCACGAGGCCTGGGAAAATTAACGAGGTCTGACTAATGCTCCTTGACGTGGGAGTACAGGCTAACTTGACTGTTGGAAATGGGGACTGAACGTGTTCACAGGTTCAAACTCCTCTGAAGATGTCAGGAGACATAACATTAGACCCAGGTCTCTGAGGTCTCTGGGGTCTTGAGTCCAGCGGCGTAAATGTAGACTGTACAGGCTCTGCAAGTGCCGCTGGGGTAGGTGGGCCATAAGACAACTATAGAGGGCTGAGACGAAAATAAAGAATAAATAAAGACAAAATACTTTATTGTCCCTTGATTTGCCAATTTATTTCAATTAGAGAGATCAACAGAGGAGGGATCCCTCTATCAGGATGGACAGAAATGTAATAGATGTCATGTGTACAGAATGAACAACGTAACAGATTAAAAAAATATTCATATAATGTGTGTACTAAACAGCAAAATGATGGAACAATTACTCTAAATTGTGGTGAGGGTGTCTGAAAGTGGATACTCCTTCAAAAAATAATTTGTCATGGTTTTCTTTTTTGTAAAAGAATCAATAGCAATGGATAACAAAATGCTTATTTAGATTAACTATAAAAAGTATATGTATAAATAAACAATAAAATAATATAAAATCATATGAATAATTGAATTGATATTTTGTATGTTTTTTTGTCATATATCAGATCTGCAATGCTGATTGCTGGGTAATGTGTATGTTGAGGAAGTCTCTATTTGATCAGGTGACTAGATGATAGCATATGCAGTGGTTAGTTTAGGTGCCAAATCTGTCAAGACTGACATGCTGAGCTCATCTGCCAGCCGAAAGAGGAGTCATAAAGCAGCCGTAACAGGACCCGTCCTCTGGCTCATCACAACCATCACATCACTGTCTGGGTTGCTCAGAATCACAATCTCACATTTAAGTTACACCAAACATTGCAATGTAAAACAGAAACTAAACATCTTCTTGAGTTTTTTTCTGGTTGTGTTTGGAGTAACTATCAGAATTTGTTTTCCAATACTCTCTGCTCCTTTGCCAGATTTACGTAGCTTTTCCCTCACAGTCTGTGGTAATACTGAGACCTGATATCACCTGAGTAAGTTCCTCTTTTGTTTTGTTTTGTACTCTTCGTGACTTTAAGTGGAGCAGTTAATCCCAACTGTGAATTTCCGAAGGCGTGTTGGATAAACTTTGTCCGCTGTATGTCTGGCCAACTTATCGGCAGATTGACATCCTTTATTAGTTGAGAGGAGTGTAATCATACCAGCACACAGAATGTTAATGTTGGTGTATTCTTCAAATTCCCAGATTATGTTCAGTGGGAATGTTTTTAGAATAATTTATTTAAACCTTTTATACACAAGGCCTATTTGCAGGCCTCAGCTAGAATCAAGATAAGAAATACCTAATTAAGTGTATAATTAAATTAAAAAAAAAAAAAAAAAAAAAAATTATATATTTTTGAGATGAGAAAAATGATGGAACTATCAGAATACATGTTACAGGTTCACATAAGATAAGGATGGAACACAGCACAACTTGGAAAATTCAAAAGCTCGCCCTGGAAAAACAGCAATTTCAGGATAGTGTTTTTTGGAAAGTATGGAAATCCAAGATTTTAAATATGCTGAGCTCTTAGAACAACTGATATAGGCTCTATATACACAGTTATACATAGATACAGTGAAACATTTATAAAATATAAAGCATATAAAATTAGAAAACTGATTAAATATTCCAATATTTGAATAAAAAAATATGTTTTAAATTCAAAAACACTCTATATCACTTCTATGTATCACTCCTGATGTTCAATGAATCAAAAGACAGAAGATTGGACCTTTTTTGAGTGTTTTAAGCTCTTTCTAAGCCCTTTTTAGTTGTTTAGTTTAAGGTCAAATACTGCTTCAGATTCAGCCCACTCTCTCTGTTCAGGGCTGTATCTCAGTCCCCCTTTCTCCGATTTTCACCATTGAGACATCCTTCGAACCGTAGGAGCCAATAGAATTGCCTGGAATTGAAAGCTAGATGATTGACATGATTGACTATTAGCCAATAAAGCTCAAAAACGTCCCATCTGATGGCAGATCTGAAATCTAATTTGCTGAGCTTCCAACCCTCCCCAAGAAGCCGAGGAGTGTCGGAGAGACACGAATCGAACGGATTCACACGGAGCACCAGCAGCTGGACATACATGCAGTGGAAGTACGGAGATATTTCATTTTTTCGCTGAGATTCGACCAAAAGTGAGTACAATATTCGATGAAAGCTGTGTGACTTTTTGTGTTCGAAGCTGAATATCTCTGCGATGGTTTACCGGAGAGAGAAATGGAAACTATGTCCGTAATCTCCGTCAGGCGGACATGCTTTTTCATGCTGCATGTTCGTAGGTAGCACGTTGCTAACGGAGTGTAGCAGCTGTTTTCTCCGGTCTGTCCCAGTCATATCGAGTATGATTTATGATATTTTGTTATTTGTTTGCTTGGCTGATGGGAGATATGTTTGTCTCATGTAGAAGTGACCTAGTTCATGTTGTTCCCAGGACGCTGAGGTTTCTGCAGAACTATAACATCATTATATTCGTTCTTCGTGGGTTCTCTGCCAGTTACTTTTAACACAAAACTCTCTAAGTTTTTATGTACTCTGCGTCCAAATGGGGGACCCTCGGGTGCATCTGGTTTTAAACAATATCAGTACATGCATCTACAGAATTATCAAGACAAAGAACATGGTTATAGGTAAGTAATAAGCAAACATAATTTGTTGGTCTATAATCATTTTTGAAGTGCTGATCTGAGAAAACACAAGTGAGCTTTCTGCTTGTTCCACTAAGTCTGAATCAACTGTTGCTGTCACTTTTCTCTTTCTTGTACCACACAAGTGTCCCTGAGCAAGACACTGAACCTCTAACTGCTCCCCAGGCACTTCTCAGGGGCAGCCCACTGCTCCCTATACTAGGGATGGGTCAAATGCAGAGAACAAAATTCCCCACTGCGGGACTAATAAGGGATTTAAAATAAATCAATAAATAAAATAAAAAAATACTCTGGAGGGGCGGATGTGCGCCTGCAAAGTCCAGAATGGGGACTCAGAGGAGACTCAGATGTTTGTGAGTGAGTGTGTATGTGCTTGTCCCGACTGCCCTGCCACCATCCAGACAGCTACCAGGGGGTCGATGATGAGCGATTAGCCCTGGACCCACTGAAACAGAGCACACTGTGTGGAGGTGGATGGTGGCTAATTGACATTTCACCAGCACATCAACTGGAGGGCTATCATAGGAAATTGACTCAGGCCTCAGGGCAGATGTGAAAGCTCCACATGGAAATAATCTGAGCTCCCCTAATTTAATCTGTTGGTCCTGTCACACTGAGACAGATGTGATATTGTTAGACTGATTTAGCCAGAAATACCATGAGAACATAAAGTTAGGTTGTTCTTTTTGTTTTTGAAGTCTAATGAGCAGTGCAGTGGGATATATTCAGATCCTTTATTTAAATAAATGTCTGCTAAGTCACTATCAATCACGGAATGAGCTAACGTAATGGTGACTGATAAAAGCCAATGAATTTGCAGTAGTATTAACACGGTGTCTGTAGCAACATTCCCAGGAAAAAACAAAAAAAGAAACTGGAAAGTGAGATTAAAAAACACACCTGCAATTATCTCCAAAGAGACCAAGACTAAGATTGGAAATGTAAGTAAAAGCATCAGTACAGCGTGACAATACTTATTTACAAGTGAAAAGCCCTGTACTAAAGTTAATACTAGAGTAAAAGCCCAAATCGTTTATCACCTAAATGCACTTAAGTATCAAAAGTACAGTTCTATGAAGTAGAATGAAATGGAAATACTCAAGGAAAGTACAAGCACCTCAAAATTGTACTAATGTACAGAATTTTAGGAAATGTACTTAGTTATATTCCACCACTCCAAATGTGTGTGAATAATTTAAACCAAAATATATATTTGTTTTCATTACGTAGGCCTTTCAAGTCCGATATGATGTGGATAGATCGTTTTTTGTATGAGTGTGTTAAGGGTGGATTGTGTGAGAATTGGCAAAAATTCAATTATCAACAGATTATGATTTTACAGTGTATTACAGGTATCTAGTGAAAATACCATACTAACCAGCTAGCCCCGGCCCGTCCTGTCTTGTAATACCACTTGTATCTGGAGAGGCGATAGTGAGTCACTGTAGCGTTCAGTCTGTCCTCAGTCCAACATGAGAGGACGAAAGAGTAGAGCTGGCCCGAGGGCTTGTTACTCTGTTAGTGGAACAGTAAATGCAAGATGGATGACACTATTGGCATTGACCTTCATCACCATGCCAACAACCCGTTCCCAGCAGGAATGCGAGTTCAGGCGCAAAGAAAATAAGTGATATAAAAAGCAGCATTGGCGTGGCTTTCCATTGCTGTAGAAAGCTCTTGGCTCGTAAAGAGATGGTTTGATGCTGAACTCACAACATTTTATCAAATGGGGTTGATATATGGTCTGAACATGGCTGCTTTCTTGCTACAATGGTCTTGATAAAACTGAGCTAAGCAAGCTGTAATGTAAACAGTAGGCCAGGGCCACACGTGGAGAGTAAAAGACAGCCGTGTTATTTTAACCATCTCTCAGACTTTCTCAGTTTTGTTGGATCTTGCGTGTTTTTGCCCTGCTGTTAGTCAGTGGTTTTCCTTTATTTTTGTACTGATGACTGTAAGATGAAATTGTGTGGACCCAGTAGAGGTGAAATGCTGCTCCCTATTTGTATGGAAAATGTGGTTCAGGTCTTAGACATTAAATGACAAAATAATTTAACATTGTTCTGAATAGCATTGATTTGCTTGAACATCTCAGTTCTATACTAATACTCTGTTTTAGACAGGTAGTGACAGTGTTAATCAGTGGCCTGTAGATCTCTACAGCTTCAGAAGGACTGAGTCATGCAGTTTGCTGGTTTAGACTGGCTGACATTTAAACGTGTTAACTGTCACTCAGATGAAGAATGTACGAACCCTCCTCACACAGGTTCCCCTCCATTAAAGGCCTTAATTAGAACACAAGCTCCTCATCATGCAAACGATGGAGATTGCTGATCTGAGGCGAGGAACTCTAAAATGAGAGGCATACATACTGCCGTCAGCCCCTTATGTCAAACAACAAAGCAGTGTTGCAGAGGCTCGTCCTTCAGGAGGAACTCCCCACTGAAATAAATAAACTATGACTCTGTTTGATAGAAATTATTGACTTTACAGATGATACCAATCACAAATTGTATTTTTTTCTCTCACCACTGCAGGTTAATTTTTTAACTTTGAAGTTGCACAGGCTGCATGGCTCAAGGGATGGCAATGTCCATCACTGAAATGTCAATCCTGACTAAAATATCTGAACAGACATTCATGGTCTCCAGAGGATACATTATAATCACGAGAGAATCTCTGACTTTTCCAATACTTTGATTTATGACCAAATACAGTACATGGAATACTAAAGAATGAAAAAATACTTTTTCTTCTGGAAGAAAGCGTAGAGATATATAAACCACATAACAAAGGCCAGGTTGTGTGTCATGTTGCTGACCCCTTATATGAACACAAAATGCTATAACATAACCTAACACTTCAGCTTAATAAATCTGTGGAAAATCAAAGTGTATTCAATGTGTGGATTAAACTTTTGGAAATTACAATGTTGGTTTAAAATGAAGGTGATTAATGCCTTTGATTCAGCATTTCCCACTGAATTACTGGGTAAAGTTTGATGCAGTGACATACATAATATGTTATATCTCCAAGATCATTGACCTGAAGAGCTAAGAGTTTGATAGCTGCACATCACTGTGGGTTCAGACATTTGTATTGCAAAAGGCATTAGCATTTAAGGTCAAAGCAAACAGGAGTCACCTTTTCTTCCTGAATGAGAATGAGAGTTAAAGATTTATGAAAAAATATAAACAACACTAACTTAACATGACGTAAATAGAGTAGGTAAATATGGTCTTTGATCTGTGAAAGAAAGCAGTAGGCTAGCTGTCAGGCCAAAAGGCATGTCATTCACGATGCCTTAATTTGGGCTTCAGTTCATTACAACTCAAAACTCGGGAGGCATTCAGCTAACACTGCAAAGAAGTCATGTAAATCAAAAGAAATCACTATTTAACTGATGTGTGCACACATTTGGAATATAGATATGGTTGTATTGGCTCAACCTGGTGTAAAGCAGCATCACTACCTGGCCATCAACAAACGTTAGAGCACAGTAAGAGTAGATAAAGAGAGATGCCTCAGGAGTTAGTGGAGACCAAAAATAGAGCTAACAGAGAAAGAAAATTAGACTTACATTCATCCTGTTGCCAGAAACATGTCTCTTAATGATGATAATATTTCTCCATAACTAACCCTAACCCTGTCTACAAGTAGGCAAAACATGATGAAGGCTTCTTCAAACCAAAGTGTTTACCATGTTCAATATAAAATTATACACTTTTTTAAGCCATGACCACAATTGTTCCCTAATCTCAACCAAATACTTTTAGTGACCAGAATTCATCCAAACTTTGCAATCGGTCAGGAGGATTATGTAGTCCAAAACCTTTTATAATACAGTTAAATCTCCTCGTCTTTTTTATGTAAAAAAGTTTACTTTGCCACTACTTTAATCTTTTATTATATCAGTCAATAATGAGAGCTCAGTTATATCAATGTGTTTTGCATGGGTTAGTATGAGAAAAGGGCAAGACACGCTTATGGTAATGTTTCACCAACAGCATCTTCGAAGGCAGACACACTATGACACACTGCTAACACGCTAATGACAACACCAAGGATGGCAAGAACTCCATCATGGTTATGACACGTTTTCTGACACTATTTAAACCCGGTATCCAGTGCTGGGTGCTGTATGCAGGGAATGTGACACCTGATAAATGATGGGACAGAGAGACAGTCGCTCAGTCATGGCTGCTCATCTGAGCCATCCTGTCAACAATGTTCCACCACTTCCTCCCCTCAGCTGATTAGCTTATCACCAACACACTACCTCAGCTGCCCTAAAGCGCCTGCTCCAACACAACGTCATTCTACTTTACAATGAAACATTAAGAGTTTCACTGAAAAGTTCCATTGAGATCGTGATAGGTGTAACTCATTGGCTTGAGGTGAATTAATTTCCTCTGCCTTTGCCTTTTTGAATGGAAATTTGTTTTTGTATTTTGTAATGATTGTATCACAAAAGAATTATAACATCGATATAAATATAAATATATATATTAAACATGTTGGTATTAAGGTCTGAACCCAGCATTCAGTCTATCAATTCAATTCAATTCAATTCAATTTATTTTGTATCCCCCAAAATCACAAATCACAAATTTACCTCTGAGGGTTTTACAATCTGTACACATGCAACACCCTCTGTCCCGGGACCCTCATCAGTAAACTCATATCACAGTAACACACAAATACAAACATCATTCACACCTAGGCAATCAAGAGTGTTCATTTCACCCACATACTGTATACACACAGGGTGAACAGAGTAATTAGTTCCGTCCCGCCATCCACTCTTGTTGTGAAGTGATGTTGCTATCCGCCGCGCCACATAAAATAGACACATAACTAAACACAGAAGCACAACTTCATACAAAAATATGCTGCACGTCACACAGAACACAACGCAAATGAGTTACAAAACAACAACTTTCCTAAAGAGTTCACAAACATACCCTGACACACCAGGGCCATTTTACACTTTGCCATGGTTTGTGGCTCATGAAGTTATTGGGGTTGATTTTCCGTCTCCTGTGTTGGAAAATGAGCAATAAACAATTTAATTTAGTTTTAGTATAAACATTCTGATTGCATGATTCAGATATTATTGCAGTCTTTGCTGTTTGCCTAGATTTAACACCAATCTGCATCATGCAATCAGAATGTTGAAACTACAACACAACTTACATCATGAACTCATTTCTATCGTGTTCACTGTGACTTTATCTATCTGCTTCTGTTACATCATCATTCAAAAAGTAAAAGTAAAACAAGAAGTAAACACACTGCACCTCACCAAGACTCCAAGAGACATGTTGGTTGGCTGCATTCAAAATGACACAGTCTTTCACTCCTTCACTATTCCTTTAATAATTTTGTAGTTTAGTCAATGGTTTGGACACAGCCGTTGGTTCCTGTCTGCGGCCCCATTCCAGCTGGTCTACAACAGGTAACCTAATGATGCTGTCTGTAAAGCAACTGACTCTGGTGACTGAAATCACCAAAATTCAATATGCGATCGTTTGGTAATTATAATTTGTGGCAACAGCAACTGCTAACTAGCAAAAGTTACATAGTGGCATCACATTTCAACATTTACTTTAACACCAGAACAGGTCCACAGCTCCAATCCACCTTGCTCATAGCTGAAGCTTCAGTAAAACACCATTTTAACCTTCATGGTGTCCATCAGCCCTGATGTCTATTCCTGTCCTAGACTGATCCCAGACTCCCACGCCATTACATCATGCCTTCCCCTTCCCGCCGGCTGTGGAAAGACTAGCATGCATATGTTGTAAATGTGACCCCTCTAGTGCCACCTGTACACAGATAAGGCTATTTTTGCACAGCAATGATGGTGTTGCATATATATTTGGCATTTGCTCATGCTATTTTTAACACTGATCACCTAAAAAAGTAGTTTTTTCAGTCACTTTTGCTTTGTTACTGGTCACTGGAACAGGTGTTTTTTTTACAATATGAAATAGTGTTATACCATAACGAAACATATTTAATCCAGACATTTCTATTTCAGAGACTTGTCAGAGTGGATACAGATTAGTGATAGTAGATATTATCAAGCTATTAAAATGAGTCATACTGTATGGCGCTGTCAATTACAATCTTTATTATGGCCTCTAATTAACTCTGCTTCTGTTAAGTGATGGGTTTGAAAAGTGTTAGAGATTAGCTGTTCCTCTAGTCCACTACATTAATTTTACCTTTGTGACTTGTAATTAGTTTCTTATCTTCTTCATCTTTGAGACTCAATGTTGTCATTTACTTTACAAAAAAGACAACGCTATTTATTTGTAAATATTTGGTAAATGTTGAAAGGATAACATATTGAATCAATACGTATATTTAGGATCACAGCACCAATATCAGCCCTTGGATAATAATTCATCAGTTTCTTTCTGTTTTTTAGAGGTATGGAAATAAAGCTAGATAGTATATGTGACAGTATTAATGGAGATCCCGAAGTGTTCAAGATTAATTAAATCTTCATATGAATAAAACAGGTTAATTAACCATGGAAATATAAAATACTTTTTAAAAAATTACATTCCAGCTGTACTGCTGCAAAACACCATTTGTTGGGGTCGCCAGTTCAAGTGCAGCTTGTGAGGCAGCTCCCTCGCTCTGACATCCCTCCACACAAACACAATACGTGTGTATGGGTCCTGTTTCTCCAAAGCAACAAAAACCACATCAAAATATGTTCCAGTGTGTAACTCTACATATGCCTCCAAGACATAGTTCTCACACAGATGCAAAGAACTGCTTACAATGTCATTAAAACCTCTTTAGTGACCCCCCCACCCCCCATCATCACCACTGGTGGCCTCCAACTGCGTCCTGACAGATATCAATGGTATTACCTCAGGCTAACAGGACCCCCACAGTTACGTATGTGACTAATGCCTCTGGCAACAACACTACAAGAACAGAAAGTATCCCAGTTTCTACATGAATAGTGGGGCCACTCACACTCACAAATACCCTGCATTTATAAGGGTGAAACACTAATCTGAAGCCAACGAGTCCCCTGGAAGCCATTTGAAATACATTTCTCCACAGAAACCTTTTGACTCCATGACATCTCCCACAGTCCACCTGTGAATAATGATCTGCTCATTTGAGTAATTATTATAAGCACATGGGATTTCTTTTCACTCATTAGGTCAAAGACCTGTGGATAAATACAGTGCCATGGTTACATGGCCTCTATAATGGATCTGGTTCTTAGGCTTTATAATAGTGTAAGGAAGAGTATGAGGGAAAGACCATACCATGCAAAGTCACAAGTCAGTCATAGAAGTGTCGTCAGCTGGATTACCAACCAGACAAAATGAACGACTGCCCCCAGGGTCAGCTGGTTTGTACTATTATGAAGCGCTGGGTCTATGGTGACCCACTATCGCCTCTCAAGGTACAAGTGGTATTACAAGACAGGACCGGACAAGTTTAGTATAGCCGCTTATTTCAGCAGATATCTCCAGACTACGTCTTTGACAAAACAGCAGCACTGTAGCCTTTTCACATTCTGTTGATAACGATATATCCTTTTTTAATGCTTTACACCAAAATTCAGCTCAGCTCTTACATGACGCACCTTTAAGACCTTTATCGTTCATTATATAACTTCCACTATGTTGGATTTCATGAGGAGGGATGTTACAACCTCCGCTGGTAGTATTGGTGGTACTGGTGTATATTTCATATTGTATTTACTCCTGTGAGTTCAGTTCTCCCATGCAAATAGTGCTGTGGTCCTCATCTACATGATTGTTCAGTAAAGCAGCGTGGGGATCCCCCTTCATCAATTGGATGACTATATCCAGACTGCCTCCAATCAATTCATACCTCCTCTGATCACCTGCCCGCTCCACATGTATGATCTATGGATGTCTTTCAATCCCTATCTTCTGTTATACATGGCTTTATTTTGACCAATTACATCAGTGTTATGTTGCATCCCTTTCCCCCAGTATTACATTTATTGTAACTTGTATTTTCCTAGGTTAAATGTTTTGTCAAAATTACCACACCACAAAGACCAGGTAGTATTCTATCAAAGAAATTGTAAACTGTACACACTGCACACGTGGTTGGTTTTTAGGAGCCCATTTTGAACCTGGGGCCCTCTAACAGGTTAATGTGGCCCTGACAGTGTCAGGCGATCCCTCCTACAAATATTTGGCCTGCCGAGGGCTGAACTCTAGTGGACTGACTGCACCTCCTCCCAAAATGACACATTCACAGCGTACCTGCACCCGCATCACAGAGAAGTTCAAGTTAATGGTGTCTTCAGGTGCTCCTCATCAACTCAAGTCAGACATGCCTGATTTATTTTGGAAGTTCAGGAAAAGTTGCATTCAAACAATAAACTCAGGCAATCTCCACAATAAGAAAGATTGTGTTTCATTTCAACTGTTATCCTCATCCAGCCGATTTATGGTGATTATCTTTCCCGTTTCAATGTCACTGTATGATCCCAACAAACCTTGTGTAGTGATGTTTGTGTAGTTCATCACTGGCTTCCACTATTTACATTTTGCATTCCATGTGTAATGTGTTTACCAGTGACCTACAATGGAAACACCAGGATATGTTGAGTGCAAAGTTTCTTAGTCCTTTTAATGGTACTCATGATCAGCATTTATTAATCATTAACCATCAATTAACATTTCCTTTACAGATACTAAAAGAGGCTTTACACAACTCTTTTACTTATTCATTAACTCAAGTTAATAAGTAGTACAACAGTCAGTTCCTGGATACCAGAGAGAAAAAGCAACCACATAAATACAAAAAACAAGGTAAATAAAATATTACTTATAATAAACACATGATTGTTGTGCTGTGGAAAAAAAATATTTTCATCAGAAGAAATCAAAATAAAAATACATGATACAAGTGCCCTCTGGTGGCCCAATATGCAAGAAAACATGAATAAGTACCCTCCTGGGTGCCCTTTCAGTGGAGAAAACATGATAAAGTGTCCTAGAGTAGTTTGAAGCTACGCACGTATAGCTCAAGTGAAACATGAGACATTTTGTATATTAATCAAAATAGAATTCGTTCTAAGTCACAAAGGCTCCGCCCTCGACTGGACTCTATGGATAATACTCTCCTGCAATCACGAGCACGCATTCGCCCACTGAAAATTTGCATAAGCAAAGCCAGCCAATCAGGTCGTGCCATGCAGACTACACAGGCAGCACACACCGCTAGCCATTTCATTTTGAATGGAATTGCCGCTTCAAGAACCTTGTCAGTAACCATCATGTCCCAGCCTCATTGCTGTTGCCTGCTCCGGCCTCGCAGTCGACTTCCACAGTCAGCTGGCTGGTCAGAGAGCAGGAAGCTTCTACCCCCACTGATTCATGACGGGGTAACACTAGAATATTTTTACTAAATATTTCAATTGAGTCAACATGTGGTGCAGCTGGTCCCAACTTGTGTGTTAGGTGTTTCGCTGGCAACTACCCAGCCTGACAGGCCCGCTGTCTCAGACTGACATTCTCGACCGCAACATTGGCCAGTGTGATGTTTCTAGCCACGTTGACCTCTCCCTATGTGTGGCTGGGACCCACAGCACTGACAAAGAAGAACCATGATGATCTCCTGGGAGCCCCCTTCATCACAGATGAGCTCTTTGGATTGATTTCATCTGTCACTCAGTGCTTTAAACGTCTGGAAGAGGAGAAATCACAGTCACCTTTCATTTGCTCAACCTCAGTACAAAGCTGAGGCATAGCTAAGGCAAAGCGTAACAAAGCAACGTTGCCTCCAGTTCTCCGGCCGCCTCGGCCGAGACTCCCCAACATCACCCCCTGCGCTACCAAGATGAACGGATTCAACTGAGCACATATAGGGCTCCGTGTCAGCAGAAGGGTCCTGCTTGGAGCAGACCAACAGGACTGGCTTAGCATGACGTCTCGTTGAATTCGGCCAAAACAGAATGACGATTCACATCTGCCCAGTGACGACCCTCTCCATCCTGTCCGCCCGTTACTTGGTTTGTGTGGCTGCTCTCCTTGCAGGTATTGAAAGTGGATGTGGCAGAAGGTCATCAGTAAAGTGCCAACACCTGGGCTCATCAGCAACAATTGAAACAAATGGGCACTGTGTGCCAGTGCTCGCTCTGAAAAAACATCTTTGAGCTCAGTTGCTGGTTCTCTATCCTCTCTGAGACACCCATTTGAGTTTTGGTAAGACGTTTAGTTTTTGTTTCAACATTTCATATACACTGTTCCACTCATGCACTCACTTAAACTGCTGAAAACTTGACATGCCACTGTTAGTTTAAGCTTTCCTCTTATGTTGACTTTAAATTAACAAACAATATATTAATTGGCTTGGTTGTGTGCATCTCCTTCTTTTGTCATGGCCATTCGGCCCGCTTTGTAACAAGTGGGGGCTCTTGCATTCAAATTTGATTTGTTTGAGGCCGTGGTAATAGTTAAGTCCAGCACACCCTGTGTTTGGGGTATGCATTTTGGATAGGAAAGTTGATGTCATTTATGGTGTTGTTGCTGTTTCAGTCTGGAGAGTTTGGTCCTGCAGCCAGTGCGTGTAGACACGAGTGAGTAGGTGTGAGCTATCCGAAGCGACTGCATGGTCCTCTAGTGTGTTAAAGTTTTAGTTTTTTTCCCTGGTGGTTATAGCAATGTGGTCCATTAAGGCTCGTTGGTTTGTGTTTTTTAGCACACATCCACATTTGTCAGGAGAGAAACCAGCTTGCTGGGGGCCTAACCAGGCTACCAGTTTAAAGCTAGGGTTTGTAATTTTGAAAAACGAGCAAGACTACACTACCCAGTGAGCACCAACCCGGATTCCAAGCAGGACTCCACCTAAGCCATAACTACTAGCATCTGCACTGATAATGGTAGGCTTACTCGCATCATAGAATGCTAGTACAGGTGACTCTGTGATGAGTTGTTTTACCTTCTTAAAGGTATCCTCCTGCACTGAACTCCATGCCCATGTCACGTCGTTTTTGAGTAGGTCGTAGAGGGGTTTGGTGACCCCAGACAGGTTTGGCAGGTATCTGCCTAAGTAGTGTATCATCCCCAGGATCCTTCTCAGATCAGTGACATTGTTTGGTGGCTCAAGCTGAGTCATGGCCTTGACCTTAGCCTCATCTGGCCGAATGCCATGCTCATCGATGCAGTGTCCCAGGTAGTTGAGTCGTCGCTGACGCATGAGACATTTGTCGTGGTTTAGCTTTAAACCAGCTTTCTCCAGTGTGTCCAGAGTCTTTTGGAGTCTCACTTCATGGACTTCTTCAGAGTCTGAATAAATAAGGATGTCGTCCATGTAACCGCCAGGCCTTCTTGATCTTCCAAGAGCTCAGTCATTTCGCGTTGAAAGATTTCTGGTGCACTTGTGATTCCAAATGGCAGTCTATTAAAGAAATACCTTCCAAAGGGAGTTATGAAGGTAGTGATTTTGGCACTCTCTCTGTCTAGTGGTATCTGCCAGAAACCACTTGCTGCGTCCAAAAGGGAAAACACTTTTGCTCCTGCGAGTTTAGGTACGATGTCATCTATTGTAGGCAGAATGAACTTCTCCCTCTTCACTGCTTTATTCAGGCATTTTAGATCAATGCAAATCCTTGGCTGCTCTTTGTTCTTCTTGGGTACAGCTACCATCAGAGCACACCACTCCGTGGGCTCCTTGATTGGCTCTATCACGCCACTGGCTACCATGCGGTCCAGTTCGTTTTTTACTTTAGAGAGCATAGGCACTGACACACGCCTTGCCGTAGTCACACTGTAGGGTACAGCATCCTCCTGCAGTCTGATTTTGATTGGCTTTATCTTCAGTCTGCCTATGTCTGCTGGGCTGGTATCACTCAAATGCTCTGTGCTTCTAATCTCTTCTATTCGCTTGACTAAGCCCATAGCAATAGCTACATTACGGCTCAGCAGGTTGCTGCCATGTGGCCCCTTTATCACATTTACTTTAAACCTGAATTTTTGCTTTTTCCACTCAGTAGTAGCTGTGAAGTAACGCTTGCAGTTCACTCTACCGCCTGGGCTGCCTAATTTGGTTACTCAAGTTTTAAGTCGTGGCTTATTTGTCAGCAGGTTAAAAGTCTTTTCTGAAATGACACTTAAATCTGCCCCTGTGTCAATTTTAAAGTCTATTTTGATATCTTGCATTGGTAATTTTACTGTCCATGCCTTGTTTGAGTCGTCCACATCTGTAATTTCCCACAGGAATTGAACGTGTCTCCTCCCTCCTAGGGTGCAGTGACCTCATTGATCACGCGGGAACGACATACTGCTGCAAAATGTCCGAGCTTCTTACAATTGTGGCATTCTGCGTCACATGCGGCACATATGTCTTCTTTAGCATGCACTCTGCCACATCTAGAACATTCCTGTCCCTTATTGTTAACACCTTGTTTCGCTCTGGCCTCTTTTGTCTGCCAGCCTCCGTTTCTCTGTTTTTCATTGTATTGCGCACGCTGCTTGTAAGCTACTTCACTCACTTGAGAACAGTGAACATTAGCTCCCTGCTGGCTAATATGCCCTTTTACTTGTTCAGACTGCCGCACTAGCTCTACCGCTTTATCGAGCGTCAAGTCTGGCATTAGCTGTAGCTTCTCTGATAGCTCTTTATCTAATATCCCTATGACTAACCTGTCACAGATATTTTCACCTTTCACATCTGCAAATGCCCAGGTATCAGCTAGCTCATACAGGCTTCTGATATACTCCTCCGAGGTTTCTTCGTGCTTTTGAGTGTGCTGATGGAAACGTGGACTTTCATGAATCGTATTCACCTTCGGTACAAAATAACTGTCCAGTTTCACCATTACAGTCTCATAATCATCTGCATCTTCCTTGTCCTCTTCTATAAATGTGAACGTTTTGAAAACGTGTTCGGCTTCTTTCCCCAAAGAGTAGAGAAGCGTACAGACCTGTACTTCTCCGGGTTCTTTATTGAGTTTCGTTGCTATCCTGAAGCGATGAAACCTCTGGCGCCACTCCGGCCATTGATCTGGGCGAGAGAAGTCAAAGTTTTCAGGAGGTGTGAATTTGGCCATCTTCTGACACCATGTGGTGTTATGTGTAAAATAAGTTTAGGAGACCGTTGTATTGTTGGCTAACTTTATTTCAATCAGGAGAGACAAGTGAATGATTAGTAGTTAACATTTATTATGACAGATGATGCGTTAATGAGTTGCACAGATATTCTTTGGCGCTTGAACTCGACGAGGAAATTTGTGATCGAGTTGTGATTACCCTGAGCGGCAACAATATAAATCCCCCCGTGGAGTCCAGACACTGGTGGTGATGGTGGCTGATGAGGTTGATAGGATGATGAGTTGATGAGGCTGATGAATCTGCGAAGATTGGGCGGAGATGGGGAGGTGGAGGGTTGCGCAATAGCAGCATGAACTACTGAAGGTAGAGAGACGGTCATATTTAAAAACAGACAGTGGCAAGATGATAGGCTAATGAAGTCCTTGTGTCGTTGTGCTATTGGCTAGGGACCAGCTGATCTAGACAGCTGATATCATGATTGACAGCCCCAAACAATAACAACAAGGAAATAATGTGTGCATGCATGAGGACTGACGGCAGATGTATGGTAAATAAGCTATGGGCTTAGGCATGCATGAGTATAGTCTTCCTGTCTGAACTTACGCTAGAGCTTCATTAGCTGAAGATTAGCATAACACCGAGACAGTTGACTGACTGGATTCATACAACTCCAAGTGCGGACTGTACACACCCTTGTCTGACATCACACATACCTGATAACTCCACTCTGCATGTCGATAAAGTAGTACCATTACAATACACTGTCTATGTTCATGTAAAATACGAGTGTGCGTTTACTGCTGGAACACGCATGCGCAGGGACTTAGAGATCTTCTCTAACTTTGAAACATGCACTGTCTGGAAAATCGGCATGGGACTTGAGGAGCAAAGTGAACGAGTTCATGCTAACGACATACTTTGTAAGTACTTGAACTACTGAATTCCAATATTGCAAACCAAAATATGCACCATTAATATAATTTTATGCGGACAAGGCTGCTAGCTTGTAGCGTTAGCATGTTAGTTTGTAGCGTTAGCTTGTGTCTACAGCAGCATGGACGAACAGTAAACATGTGTGTTAGGTAATGTTGGAGACTCTTTATGGACTGTCGCTGTAGCCCAACGTTATAAAATAGAGTATTTAGGACATTTCACATCTAATATACACGATAAAAAGCGAGTGGGGCTGTACATAGTTTAAATGGGGGAGGACGTGAGTAAAACAAAGTGATACTAATAAGATGACGGTCAAAACATTGTTGTTTGGCTTACAGCAATATACAAACAATATAAAGTATTGTAATGTTCCACTTACGAGTCCGAGACAAAGTGAAGTCCTTGCAAGATTGGTTTATTAACAGAAACCATCAACAATAGTGCCGAGCAACTCCAGCGAACATTATTGGTCTTCATACACTTTACATCAACACACTTCTTCGGCGGTCCCGGTCTAACAACCTTGACTAGCTCCTGACACAGAACAGGTAAACCCCTCCGCCCCTCTACTCTACCAATCACAGGCACGCACCTTGACAAACGTGTACACTGCATCAGTGAGGTGCAGTGAGGTTCGTGGCTGGTGAGGCACTGACTGACACTACATAAGTCAGATTTACAAATATATGAACCCAATAGAGTAGCTTAAATCACCATTCAATTGGCAACTTGCACATTGACTACTGGTTGTTTTTCATATCAGCCTTCTTTACACACACATAGGTAAGGTACATATTTGATTCCACCGGGAGCATGTGCGCCACAATCTGCGACCTGCCCCACCGGGAGCGTTTCAGAAGCAGAGCCCGCGAAAATCGTGAGATCCCGTGATAAGCTGTGTAACAACCACGGATGTATAAAGAGAACAACAAACACATAAAAGGTTACTTTACCTGTCCGACGTTGAATTGCTGTTGATTTGGTCACAATTCCCTGCTTTTTTTAGACATTTTTAAGCTTGGATATTGAATCTTACATTTTTACGGTTAAAGCAAAATATAAGAAGAAGAAGAGAAGTGTAGAAGAAGAGCAACGACAGAACAAGCATAAACACGCCCCCTTCATGGAGGTAGAGGTAGTGTTTGCCTCCCCTCTGTGCTTTTTCACTGCAGTTTAATGTCAGCAAGACTAAATATGTTCTACACATACATGAAATACAGTACCTATTCTATGGAAAGAAATGACATATAATAAAAGTGTCTACAAATATTACAGTGGTGACAAACAATGAGACAGCAAAAGGCACGCGCTCAACCCAGTTAGTGAGGGATTCACAATCTGAGGTGAGGCACAGCTCGTCACTGCCTCACCTCACGTGTTTCTTCTCTGTTTGAACAGGACATGCGCTAATTCAGCGATTTTGATTATACAAATGCTTGAAATGATTGGAATCATACAGAAATTACATGTATAGCACAGATCAGTAGAGAACTATAATTTTTTGTTTCATTTGATCATTATTTGTTTTTTACATGATGACAGGGGAGGCTCTGCCTTACCTGCCTCCCCTGACCACACGTCCCTGCAGTGCATCCCGTGATTGGCCAGAGAGAGGGAGGCGACAGCCTGACCTCTCTAATACCAGCTCTTACTGTACAAGGTTGCTACAGTATTATGCTGTGTAATATCCAAGTCAGCATTGTTCCGTTGAAAAGACGTTTAAAACACGACTATGGTCTCCGGTGAAAAGACGTTCAAAACTGTTTTAAAAGTATATGTTTTTCTGATACTTGTTTTATTTACAGATGTCCACCTTGAAAATATGGCAGATCTTTTGAAACCGGCTCCTGTGTGGCTTTGACAATGACATTTAAAGAAGAAAAGGGATTATGGTTGCATATAAATTTCACCGGGATGTGCAATATTGGTTTTCAAACTTGGATGTGGTTTCTTGGTAAGCCTCTAAAATTATGATATACTATTGTTAGCACAATATAGAGGATGAAAAATTTTAGTCTTGCAAATCCCGTTGAAATCTGATCTAAGCATGAACGTTCAATCAATGTCTATAAATAGTCCGCAAAAAAATGTTCACTTTTGAACGTCTTTTTAACGGAAAAATGCTCACTGGGTAGATTCTAAAAATTATCCAACCGATAAAACCCAGCTCAGTGTTTCCAACTCTTTTCCAATGAAAGTAGCTAGCAGTACTAGCTCCAAAAGTTGCTAAATCAAGCACAAATGTTGCAAAGTTTGTAACACTGACCCTCGCAGCCTCTCTCAAAAGCCACTCCCCCAAAATTATAATTATGGTAAATGGACTGTACTTGTACAGTGCTTTTCTAGTCTTGCGACCACTGAAAGCTCTTTTACACTACATGTCATCATTCACCCATTCATACACTAATGACAGGGACTAACATGCAAAGTGCCAGCTGCCCATCATAAAAAATATTCCCATTCATACACCACAGGCACAGCAAAAGCAATTTGGGGTTAAGTGTCTTGCCCAAGAACATATTGTCATGGACTAGTGTCATGAACCACTGATTGAAGGACGACCCGCTAGACCACAGAGCCACAGTCAGTTTGCAGTCGTTGAATGTAAACATTTCATAATGAACAACAACAACTTAGCTATTGTTAGTACACACAGCTGTTAAGATAGCAGCTTGTGGAAGACTCCAGTGACGATCGATGAGTGCATGGGCAGTCAGGTAGGTAGACAGGCAGGTGGCTTGTCCAATCCATTACATTTGGGACGAATAAAATGATTGGACAGGCTTGTTACAGTCCTGCGACAGCCACAGGTACTGGATTGTTTTTTAAGAGACCGAGCACTGGCACAGAGGGCCCATGTGTTGCCAGTGTTGCTGATGAGCCCAGGAGTTGCCACTTTACTGATGACCCTCTGCCACATCCACCTCCAATACCAGCAAGGAGAGCAGCCACACAAATCAAGTGACAGACAGTTCTGCCTGAAGGAGTGGCCCTCATTCCTTTATTACGGGCCTCTCTGTCAGACCTGAGAGGGACAGGCTGAGGAGGGCTGGACTATCTGTACAGGTGGTGCAGACCATCCTGGTGGCTAGAGCAGCATCCACCATTGCCTGTTACAGGGCAAAGTGGTCAGGGTTCCAACTGACCTCAGCTATGAGAGTTTGTGGACTAACTGCCCTCTTGGTGAACCCCAGTTGTTTGGTTTTTCAATTGTTTTTTAATATATATAATACTTAATTTACAAATGGGGAATCTAACATTTATAAAGTATGAAAATACAATCCCGAAACACATAATAGACAAGCTTATTAATCAAGAATAAAACATTTATAACTGTTGTTATAAAGTGCATACTAAGGAGTGTTGATCTAGGAACAATGCTTTACAAATGATGAATAAAGTGTTTACTCATACTTAACTAATGCTTTATAGCGTGTAGTTATAAAGTGTTACCCTATCAGGTTTCCTTTTGTCCACATGGCAGTTAAGAGGTCCATATATAAAGACATTTTAATGTATTTAACACATTCTACTTTCACAGTCCTAATAATAAAAAAAACTTGAAGTTATCTAAAAATGAGAAGGGGCTTCAGCAGTATGGGTTAAACAAGTTAGTATCTTCTTTGTTAGTATAAAATTATTCATTTGAGTTTCTCTGCAGAGAAGGAATAGCAACACGAACAGGTCAAATTCATACTAAAACGGCAGTAACTTTGGAAGATGCCCGCTTGATTTGCCTAAATCAGTACAATGATGCGTCATGGTAGCTTTGCCTAAATCTCATAATGCTTTTTTACACAGAGAGCGGACTGTGTATTTTATCCACCATCATCTATGGAAGCCCATATAGGAAATGATCTCTTCCATGTCAGTAGGCATATGGTTAGGGTTAGGGGTAACTGTGAAAAATATGAACCTATTCTTTAATTGCTGCTGATCAGAGGACCTAACGGTCGATGGTCGTAAATATACTGAGGTGAGCTTCTTAAACCAACAGCATGATGTACAAGTGAATTCTACAGCAGGCCTGCATTCAACAGCCAGTAAGCAACACTGGAAGACTGATAAGGACTGTATTATGAATTAGCAAAACCAGGCTAGATGGCTGCCATCACAACAGCCTATTTTCCTAGAATATAGAAATGATGAATTAACCCGTTCTCTGAATGTGTCTGCCTTTAGGCCTCACATTCGTTGACAAATTAACCAAGTTACAGCTACTGTAATATAGTTCAGAAAGCCAGACATCCAAATGGTTTAACATTAACATTACATTTTCATTTTCTCATTTAGCATCATTAGAATTATTATATAGTCAAAAAAAGAAAATAACTGAGGAGGAAGTAAAGCATTTGAGAAGGGCAAAGAGCGATTCAGACAGAAAGCATGTTCTCCCTAAGCGAGTCATCACGCTGTCCCCCCTTGTGACAGTTTTATTATCAGAGCTGGTATGCAACACAAGAGTAATTTCCCCTAATGATCTCAGCCGCCTTCCACACCTCAGGACAAGTGAGTGTGACTGACATGAGTGGACAGGGGGAGGGAGAGGGAGAGAGGAAGGGAGGACAAGGGAGAAAGATAATAAAGAAAAAGAAAAAAGCAGTTGGGTATCAGGCTGAACAGAAACAACTCTGTTATTCGGGAATATAAAACATCATGAGATTATAGTAAAATTAACTATAGTGATTAAGTAAACCAGTATGTGTAAAATATTTAACTCAAGAATCATTATTAGATGATTTTTGTTCACACGTATGATGCTGCTGAGAAGTGAGAACATCACAATGTCCGTTGGTTCACTGAGTGCTGTTCTCAGTGTTTAAACTGTTTGTCCCGAGCAGCAACTGTTTGCCCCCATCACTGTCCATAAGAAGTGCACGTAGTCACCATGATGTCACCCATTAGTTTGTGGCCTGCCATTTTGAAGCCTGGAGTTCAGAATTTTGGCCGTCGCCATTCTGCTTTTTTGCAACCAGAAGTGACAAGAGAGAGTGGAGCTATGTACAACCAAACACTGAATAAGACGTTTTTAGTCCACAACAATTAACTTTCACGAAATAAAAACAACCTGTTAAATGGTTAAAGTTGAAGGACAAAAACACGGACAGTTCCCAGACCGGTCAACACTGTGTTAGCGGCCTGTCAAACAAAAGGTAGTCCAACCCTAAAGTATACCCTGCTTCATGATCTATTTGACTCTAAATGGACCATAATGTACTAAATGAACATGCTGTATTAAAGAAGACTTGAAACTAGAGATTGAGACCATAAACTCATGTTTACAATGTTTACTGAGGTAATATGTGGGAAGTAATATAAATATAGATAATCAAGTGAGAAGTAGGGTCATTTTCTCATAGACTTCTACTGTATATTAATTTTTATTTTATGAAATCAGAGAAGTTGCCCCCTTGATGGACATTGCAGTAAATGCAGGTTTGACATCACAGAGATTGATGTTTAAGGCACGTCAGCATTAGCTTCACTTCTCAGACCCCGGGGTTGCTGCCTGAGTAATGGCCAGTGGTGCTTAGCTAGTTGTGCAACATCAAGAATTAGTTACAGCAACCATTGCAATCCAAGTTAAAAGAGTACTGAGCTGATTTATCATCTCACTTTTCCTTTAATATTGTCAGACTCACGATGGACAATTTTGAATAAAGGATCAAAATGAATGCAAAAGAACCATATACTCTTTCTTATTCCGTGCATTCTTCCTTAAACAAGCATGGCACCTACATTACCCAGAATGCAACTCGACCACCGACTGTTGAGAGATTTGGATGTGTTATACGAGTAGCGGCTGAGCCTCTATCCTGCAGCAGAGATGATCACCATCAAAGCGTGGAGGGTTGCTGCTGCATTAACATGTTGTCACTCCCAACTTGTCAAATGCCGACACTTGGTCAGTGGCCCTAAGCTTCAAACTATGACGCTCTTGGTTCCCCTCTATAGCGTCAGTTTTAGGACGTATCAATAGACTGGGTTGGCTCTTGACACTTCAGCATTCATCATGCTGAGTGATTCTTACATTTTTAAAAGTAAGGAAGAACTTGTATTCCCAATGAAGTCATTCAAAACATCCAGCACCTACACTTTAGATAGAAATAAATAATTGAATACATTGTTATGTAATCGTTTTACCCATTAATCACAGATGGGTAAAACACCTTACTGTTATGCTCATATATCATTACAATTACTCACTATTTAGCTTTTAAGCAGCTACAAGCTCTCAGTTTCTCACCATGGATTCATGTCAGAGATCTACAATAATTTAATATATGCTGTCTAACTAACTAACTAACCCTAAGCCAATCTATCAGGTAACAGTGAACAATCAAACAATCAAGCATTAATCTAATGAACTGTATTCTTAACTGTATGTGAGAACAAAAGGAGACACTGAAAGTGGAGCAGGTCATCAGCATTATGTGACTGATGAGATTTTTTGTATGGAATGCCATTTTATTTATTTATTCATATGGCCATATTAATATATATATCTATAAATCCTGAAATAAATAAATGAGGTAACAAATACATACATAAATATAATTGTATAAATTTGTTTTTATCTCTAAAGGATGATTTCAAAGGACTACTTTTATTTGAGGGGACACATTTATTTAAATGGGCTTTTATTTCCTAATGCCACATCTGTTATTTTCAAATATTGCATATAACTTATCACTGTGTTCGGAATTGCATACTAACAGACAGCATACTACATACTGCATACTATATACAGCATTCTCAAGCAGTATGTACTGTATACTGCCTGCTAAATGAACCATTACGTATGATTTTACCAGCAGACTGTTCATACTGATGTAAGCTAAAGCAGGGCTGGTTTGCAAGACATCTGGTCACAATGCACCCAGTCACAATGTATTGTGGGGCAGTTGAGTATGTGTACTAAGCTCACATCTCATACTAGAAATTCTTGCTAATGCAGTATACATGTGGGCATATTTCGCGAACACAAAATCTAGTGTGCAACCACAATACATAAAATTATGAATACTGTGTTTGTATGCAATTTTGAACACAGCCTATGTTATCAGCAATGCAATCTGGTTGCAGTGGTTGAATTTCAAGAGGCATGGTGCCACGTTGGCCACCCCTCATTTGGAGGACTTTGAAGAACCCGGTGTTAGGGTTTGCGATAATACGGAGCCCTGAATTTAATTAAGTTACTGTCCATCAGGCCCCAAATGAAACAAGAATTACCTAACTAGCGCACCACGCAGTCCTCACTCCCTGTTGCTGGGAGACTACTTCATCAGGAGAGCGAAGACAGCTCTGGAGACTAACGTCCTATTCTTGTGCTGTTGCCTTGCTCTGAATGTGTGAGATAACCACGCCCCTTTCATTAGAATATGGAACAGATGGAAATAAAAAGAACAAGGGAATAAATGTGGCATTATGAAATAAAAGTCCCCTGAAATGGATGAAAGTAGTCCTTTGAAAAATTACCTTTTATAAATCAAAAAAATATGTATTTATTTATTGAACCGTATTGACTCACTTCAGGCATTTCATAATTTTGAGAACTGCTGTTCTACTTTTGAATTGGACATTGTGAAGGGGACAGGACTGAAGGAGGTGAAAATGAGACTCAGGTGGGCAGGCTGCAGTGAAATGAAACTAGAAAGGAGATGAGGAAGCAAATAGGTGAGATTCTGTGAGGTGCCATACCAATCTTAACTCCTGCACTTCATTCCATCAGACCTGACGTAGGGACCACCAGCCATAGCTCTCTTCTGTGTGTAATCACATGGAAATAATATTACTGGCTTCAGATTTCTTCTCTTACAGCAGCTTGCTTACAGTTATTTGTCATCACCGCTAACAGCTTGTCTACAATTACACACAAGTGTTTCTACTCTTATCTTGCTAATCCAGTATAATGATATAGAGACCAGATTTTCACCTCCGCACACATCTACTCACCCATTATCTAGAACAGGCCATGGTTCAATTAGCCCACAGGTTAAAGGTGGAGCTTTGTTACTGGCTGGATTAAATAGAGGTAAATGACAGCAAGGCATTCAATCAGCCCCGGTGACATGATGAGAGCCTCTTGTAAATATCATCATCTCTCATCGTGATGTTTGAGTGTTTAGTGTCAGTTACAGAAGTGCCATAAATGTGTGTTTCAGATATGCTCCCTGCTGTTGAGATGAATCCTTTGGTTAAAAACAAGTTCAATTTAAAGTGACAGACATACATTTTGACATCAGGATTCAGATAGACATTACTTTAGCATGCACTTTCTTGCCATCCTGCATGAAGACAAACATCTTCCGCTGCCTTTGTGAGATATATTACACATAATCAATAACAAATGTCACATTTAGCTGTTATTTTCATGCACAGAGAATTGAAATAGGGTAAATAAGCCACTTGTGTTTGTGTGTGTGCCCCAAGAGCATCATTTTCACACGGGAATCCTCAATATCCCGTGTCTTTCTGCCAGCATGTATCACCGTCCCACACTGCCAGCAGTCTAGAGGCTGAGGGTCCACATCCATGTTAGTGCTGTAATGTTCATTGTAAATAAGACCAAGTTAAGACATTGATAAAGGTTAAGATGCACAGTTAGCTTCTTCCCTGTTACTGAGACATTCAGGCCTCATTCTTTTTCTTTATACCTCTGCATTAGTTGTGTCAGAACTGGTTAATGCTGAACTGCACCTGAGCTGTTAGGGGCATCTGTTGGTCTCAATGGCCACTTAGGCACCTGTTCTGCTATAATGAGATTCACAGGGCTGTCACACATCATTGTCTGGGTCCACAGAGCTCAGTAAATAATATTTTAAATATAAAACTTTGAGGAAAAATACAGTTCATTAAAGCTAGGGTTGGTAATTTTGAAAAACGATTCTAAAATGATCCAACCGAAAGACCCAGCTCAATGTTGCCAACTCTTTTCTAATGAAAGTAGCTAGCAGCACTAGCTCCAAAAGTTGCTAAATCTAGCAGGAAAGTCACTAAGTGGGCAACACTGACAGCATACTTACATACTTAAAGTATACAATATTGTTGCATGTCACTGCCAATGAAACTACACACAAAATGTCTTTACGACTACTTATTGCTGACTTACAAAGATACAGTATTTCTATTTTCAACCGTTTCGTTCATTTGCATTGTGGGAGAATAATGTCAATCAACAGCACACATACAAATCAATCGGATTTAATGTGCATTAGTTTGTCCCTTTTCCAGTGTGATAGTGTGTGAACTCTGTTACTTGTTAGTTGCAGAGAACGCTGCAACTAACTCTAATTGTCATTATCGATTCATCTGCTGATTATTTTCTTGATTTATCAGTTAATTCACTGACAAAAAAGTTGATTATTGTTCTGTCGATCAACAATTCACATAATCATCTAATCCTGTCAGCTCTAGTGGCCACACAGCATTATTAAAACCTACGTGGCATTAGTACAGGTGAAACTCGAAAAATTTGAATATCGTGCAAAAGTTCATTTATTTCAATAACTCAACTTTAAAAGGTGAAACTAATATATTACATAGACAAATTACATGCAAAGCAAGATATTTCAAGCCTTTATTTGTTATAATTTTGATGATTATGGCTTACAGTTTATGAAAACCTCAAATTCAAAATCTCAGAAAATTTGAATATTACATGAAATCAATCAAAAAAGGATTTTAAATACAGAAATGTCAGCCCTCTGAAAAGTATAATCATGCATATGTACTCAGTACTTGGTTTGGGCCCCTTTTGCACAAATTACTGCCTCAATGCGGCGTGGCATGGATGCGATCAGCCTGTGGCACTGCTGAGGTGTTAAGAAGGAAGACCAGGATGCTTCAATAGTAGCCTTCAGCTCTTTTGCATTGTTCGGTCTCATGTCTCTCATCTTTCTCTTGGCAATGCCCCATAGATTCTCTATGGGGTTCAGGTCAGGTGAGTTTGCTAGCCAATCAAGCACAGTAATCCCATGGTCATTGAACCAGGTTTTGGTACTTTTGGCAGTGTGGGCAGGTGCTAAGTCCTGCTAGAAAATAAAGTCAGCGTCTCCATAAAGCTTGTCTGCTGAAGGAACCATGAAGTGCTCTAAAATTTCCTGGTAGACGGTTGCGTTGACCCTGGACTTAATAAAGCACAGTGGACCAACACCAGCAGATGACATGGCTCCCCAAATCAACACTGACTGTGGAAACTTCACCCTGGACTTTAAGCATCTTGGATTGTGTGCCTCTCCATTCTTCCTCCAGACTCTGGGACCTTGGTTTCCAAATGAGATGCAAAATTTGCTCTCATCAGAGAAGAGGACTTTGGACCACTGAGCAACAGACCAGTTCTTTTTTTTTTCTTTAGCCCAGGTAAGATGCTTCTGGCGTTGTTTGTTATTCAGGAGCGGCTTCACAAGAGGAATACGACAAGTGAAGCCCATGTCCAGGATCCGTCTGTGTGTGGTGGCTCTTGATGCAGCAACTCCAGCCCCAGTCCACTCCTTGTGAAGATCTCCCACTATTGAATGGCCTTTTCCTGACAATCCTCTCCAGGATGCGGTCATCCCTGCTGCTTGTGCACCTTTTTCTTCCACACTTTTTCCTTCCACTTAACTTTCTATTAATGTGCTTTGATATAGCACTTTGAGAACATCTAACTTCTCTTGCGATTACCTTTTGAGGCTTTCCCTCCTTGTGGAGGGTGTCGATGATGGTTTTCTGCACAACAGTCAGGTCAGCAGTCTTCCCCATGATTGTGAATTCTACTGAACCATACTGAGGGACAATTTAAAGGCTCAGGAACCCTTTGCAGGTGTTTTGGATTAATTAGCTGATTAGAGTGTGACACTTTGAGCCTACAATATTGAACCTTTCCACAATATTCTAATTTTTTGAGATTTTGAATTTGGGGTTTTCATAAGCTTTAAGCCATAATCATCAAAAATATAAGAAATAAAGGCTTGGAATATCTCACTTTGCATGTAATGAGTCTATATGATATATTAGTTTCACCTTTTTAGTTGAATTATTGAAATAAATGAACTTTTGCATGATATTCTAATTTTTCGAGTTTCACCTGTATGTGCAGCTTTATCCATAACTTGTCTGAATAAAAAACATGAAGACACACTTATTAAATTTGACAAAACAGAAGGAGCTTTAGTTAAACAATAAAAAGGCACAAGACAGAGGTCTCTCTGCTTTTTGTTCCATGGTTGCAGCTTTTTTTTTTGCCATGTGCCAGTTCTACATTTGAAACTACAAATTCTGAAAAAAGCACAGGGCGCCGTCTAATATCTCCACAGAACTCATATGAAACAAAGTATTTGGCAAACAGTCTCTCGAGTCTGGCTTCACAGTAGGATATGTACTGTCCACTGTTTCTCTTAATCTCATTCTGCTCACCACCTGCCATGCCATATGTAGTATTTAGTATGCACAACATAAAAAGACTCATTTTAAAATAACAAGTGAGCAATGCCTAGACTATAAACAATATTATCCAGGACAGCATTGGTCCATTTAGAAATGCAATTACATGACACAGAATCATTCACAGCTCAGGCAGCAAATCATGAACATAAAATTGTATAAAAAATAATCTCTTAAATAAAACATAAAGCAGAGACAAGAAACAAATAAGGAATGTTTGATGTACATACATGTGCTATTGTGGTCGCTAATAAACAAGTGGTAATAAATAAGTGGTACAATTCCACTTCTTCTTACTTGCCTTTGCTCCCAGTCACATTTTAGTTTCTTTCAAGGGCAATGAAACAATGACCCAGGACAATGGACCAGAACTAATGTGTCATATATTCGACACAATAGTTTTATTACAATGGGGAATGCCCTGTTACATAACAAAACCTTGGTGAACTGAACCAAGACTGTGTGCTGAGGTCACTGAACTGACTCAATGACAATGAAAATATTACTACATGTCATGAGTGCAAAACAATGCTAATGTATTTACGGTGGTTACACGTGATACTGTATGTCCAACAGCTGAAACACTCACTGAACAACTCTTCCCAGAGGTCTAGTTCAGTCACAGGCCGTGAGGGGACCTGCTTTAGTGCATATATTCCAGTTTCTTACACAGTGAATACAAATGTACAGACAACAGTCAAACGTAAAAGTGCTACAGTGATAACGACAATAAAGCATGATCAAAAGGTCAAAAGAAAGAGTCTGTCACGAGGGTAGCGAGGAATCCTTTGCAAGTGATGTTTCCTTCAAACGGTGAGTAACACGATCAACAAGCTGCTGCAGCTTTCAGTCAATGTCTTTCAAGTTCAATGTAATTCAAAGAAGGCTAGCTAGCTATGTTGGGCTATGGCTTCTTCATTACAAGCTCCGCCTGCAAAGCTAATTTGTCTTTTGTGTCTCCAACCAGCAGAAACAGTGGTCAATGAGCTCAACACTTCACTTGATACATCTTTCCAGTTCTGTGTGGATGACCAGGGAGAGACACTCCTGTAAAGACGATCAACAAACTAAAATGTACTGCTGCCAGCAAGGCTATCCAGCTCACCTGGTTTTTAAAAATAAGGGAAAATAAATGTTTTATAATCATTAACGATTGATAAAAACAAAATTGGTTGTGTGGGTGGAGGGTTCATGAGCTTTTTTTGGCTTCTGAAGGGGGAGCACTGAGTGACGATAACACTGTGGTCACCAAAAGAACAGCTGAGTTGGCTAATGTTTTAAGCTTAATGCTATCAGATCATCTGGTGTTGTGTCAGAGTAGAGCCAGCTCATGAATTATCATATGGATCGTTGGGGATATCCGTGATGTGTAAAACCTTTTCTATACAGTCAAAACAAATCTGGTTCTATTAAAGTGTCCCAAGTGTATGAATCCAGTCCTGCCACTGAAGTCAGGTTCCTCAACACTGAAAATGTTAGACTTGAGTAAAATATAACAGAACGGTTTCACTTACAGGATAAATGTGTTCCTTATTGTACCACAGAGAATGTGTGCATGCTATTACAAATGGACAGAGACAAAGACTCAGGACCGGGCTGAACAGTCTGGGTTGGAGGGACGGCAGATTGTCCAGAGTCGGGTCAAATAGTGATGCTGTGCTGCCGCAGTTTGGCCACAAGGAACTCGTGGGTTAAATTATGTCTCGTGATTATTCCAACAATCTGAAAGAGATGGCAGACGATAAAGAAGCAGACAACATTAGCCACTGTATGCTGTACTGAAACATAACAACGTTGTTAATTGGAGTTTCTCTCTTTTGTCTCATGATCGAAACACTGAGTTTAAAACACTTAGTATCAGCCTTTAAAATGACGCTGGAGGAACTAGAACCATCATTTGGGGATAGGACAACTCTTTCGGATGACTACTTACTTCTCCCACAGCATTAACCACTGGGAGGTGTCGCAGCCCCATGGTCCTGAACAGGTTGAACACCTGGGAGATGTGGGTGTTGGGCGACACTGCGTAGGGACATGGGTTCATGTAGGGGGTGACGTCCTGGGAACACAGGACACATCTTTTTTTTATTGACTCATATTTCCATTTTTATTGAAATATCAAAAAAACGTTTTCAATTTGTTTCTATACCACATTAAAAAGAACTCAGTATTTAGACTGGTCATACCACTATCATGCGTGGGTTGAGCAGGGCCAGGTCCAGGTCATGGATGTCAGGGTAACGTGGGTAATCTTCAGTCATCTCTGCATAGGACAACCTGGGCTGAGTGGCGCTCTGAATGTAGATAGAAAATCTGTCACGAAAAAGACTCGTGCGTGCGTGCGTGCGTGCGTGCGTGCGTGCGTGCGTGCGTGCGTGCGTGCGTGCGTGTGTGTGTGTGTGAGAGAGTGAGAGAGACAGACCGACTGGTTTTCAGCGTAGCAGACCCCTCTGATGAGCAGGTTGACCAGCTGGGAGCGGAGGATGAGGCCGTGGAAGGTGAGTGGTCTGAAGCGCTCCTCCATGGTCCACTCCTCACTGGGAGACTGATCTGGGTACAGGTTGGGGTAGGGAGCATGTCTGCATGTGGACAGCAACAATACTATTACAGGAGGGCTGTCTCACTACTACTACTACATACTTACTGTCTTACTGACACAAGACAGATTTTCCAAACAAAACGATGGCCATATTCAGCTTGATATAGTATTACCTTTTATAATACCATTTTTTATAGTACCACATAATATATTTAGATTATTCTACTTTTGTTGAAGTATGGAAGATTTAAAATGTCTAATAAAAAAACAATCTAACTAAGAAATAAAGTGAGATACAATGCATTTGCATTCCATATTGTTGTTTCTTAGAAGTGTATGCTGCTCTCTGCTGGACAACATTAAAACACCTCTTCACTTTGTTTTCTGTGTTGTGATTTGAATGTAGCATGGAAAATAATGCCAATATGAAAAACAACTCAATCAGGACAAAAGGCTAAATAATTGCCCTTTTAATATATCTTGAATTCATACATAAAAAGCAAATAATCATGTGCATCATGTTTAATTTCTAGATTTAATTTGTTGTATTTAGGCATTTGAAATCTTCCGCATTTGATGATACATTGATGATCATGATACAGTACAATAGTGTGTACAGAACTATATAGTACCTCCTCTCTAACATCTGCTGAAGCAGGTCCTCTCCCTCCTCTGCTGGCTCTACCACCGCATTCTGTTCGTCACACACGTTCCTCAGTTCGCTGGATGGGTACGACTTCATGGACTGGCAGCGGCGCCGCTGTTCCCCCGCACGGGACACAACACTGGATTTCTAAAGGAGGATAAGTGTACACAATCAGTTTGCACATCTTCTCTTGATGTCGAGACCCAGATCCATTCTAACACCCACAAACACTGACATAATCTTAAATTAACATCAGCACATTAAAATCCCTTTGGTGCTTCACTTATGTTACGAGTTATGAGAATAGCAAAAGGTTGTTTGCATAATTCACTTAAAAAGGTGTATTAGCCAAATAGAAAGTATTTTTGTCATTGATTGATTTCATTAGAAAATGTAATGGATTGTTTCAAAATGTGCTGTTCCTTATTGACAACGTTAGTTACTCATTCAAATGTTATTGAAATGCAGTGCTGCTTGGTGTAGGACATGTTAATCTGAGGAGAGGACAGAGACGGCTTATTGTCTCTGTGGAAGAGAGAGAAAAATAAACTGCTGATCACACACCTCTACCTCCACCCAATGGTTACACCACTATTGCTAGGGTGGCAGCATCATTAGAAAGATGTTTCACATCCACAAGGTCTGCTGAAATGTCCTTGAGCGGGACACTCAATCTCTCCTCTATTTGTCCGACTCCCTCTGGAAATGAAGCTGGGCTTTGATGGCTAAAAATGTTAAATGGCACAGGACATACCTTAAAGCGGATGTTGTTGCTGACCAGGATGTTGCCCTTCATGAAGTCTCGTTCGTTCTGCCGGTTTTCAGTGACCACAGGGAAGGCGTTGTAGACTGTGGTGCGCAGGATGCTGACTAGAGACTGGACCCGGGTGTGGGGGTACACATAGGTCAAGTTGGGCTCCATGATATCACTGGCTGTCAGCCTTGATCAGATGAGGGGAAACAAGACGAGCACCGTTAGAATTCACCCAGTATGGGTCTGTAAAGAGGAAGCTGCTGAGAGCTGATACCCAATGAGAAGTGGGGAACTAAATGCTAAATGGACTGTACTTGTATAGTTCTTTTCTAGTCTTCCAACCACTCAAAGCGCTTTAACACTACATGTCATCATTCACCCATTCATACACTGACGATAGAGGCTACCATGCAAGGTACCACCTGCCCATCAGGACTCTAACATTCATACAACATTCACACACCGTAGGAGCAATTTGGGGTTAAGTGTCTTGCCCATGGACACATTGACATGGACTAGAGGAGCCGGGGATCGAACCGTCGATCCTCTGATTGAAGGATGACCCTGCTCTACCACTGGGCAACAGTCGCCCCTACAAATTTAAAGAAAAAAACTCAGCACTTGGTGGCAGCTCTAGCAAGGCTAAGAGGGTGGGATCAGAAAGAGTGCTTCACTGTCGTCCAGAGTTTCAAATATGACTACAGCAGTTTAAACATCCTGACCAGAATTAAAGTTGGATTCCGTTTTTTAGACAGGCTGAAGATCCGGCACCCAGACAGACTGAAACTGCTGCCTTAATCTTCTATCCTTCCTGTGCTACATAAACACTAACGCCACATCCATGCTGCCTATCATCCACTAATAAGTAAGTATAGATAACATTCTCTATGGTTATGAGCGCACATTATACAATTTCTAAACATGATTCCACTTTCACATCATGTTGATCATAACAGCCTCATGTATTCCTGTATTGTAACTAAAATGTGCTAGTTTGGTAAACTTGGCAAAAAGAAGATGATGTGAGGTCGTTGCCCCCGGTAACCTGCTGCTTTTGGATGAAGACAAAGGGAGAGGATTGGCAGGAAGGGACAGTGCTGATGGAGTTCATAGTGAGGAAGGACGGTTTAATTGAAAACTCTTTTCAGTGTGTCGGACTCCAACACCCCAACACTCCTGCTGCTGGTTGTATAAAATGTAACTAACTCAAATGTAACTGTGGCTTGACGTCGACATCACTCTGATTAAAGACTACAGGTGGAACAGACACCTGCTGTAAAAAGAGTCACCAGAGTGAAGGAAAAGCGTTCATCCCTTGGTCTTCTAGTTTGTTAAACTACAAATCTTACTTGTCCATTTCAACCTCAGTCTCCCACTCCAGCAGTGGCACTCCTCTGAGCTGGATGTGGATGTCATAGATGCCCTTGTTGAAGAAATCTCCAGTCCACTTGGCAACCTGACGATAAACACAAAAACATTTACTACATGAGCCCAATAGGAAGTACATGACTGCATCATACACACTTCTTCACTACTCAAGACTAACAGAGACAAACATGAAATCATTTCATGTTGTTGTTTGAATTAAAAACAGCACGGTGGTTGATGGTGGAAAATGCTGAAATATATAACATGACAGTACCATTAGAGTGATCATGATGGGTAGCCCGTATGTGATTTCATTGGTGGATTCAATGAGGATGACAGTCAGACTGATGGTCATTCTGACCACGCCTCCGAGGAAGGCGGCAGCTCCAATGAGAGCAAAGGTCCCTGAGTAGATGTCCATTCCCAGTTTCCTAACAGAGGACAGACACAGGGTAAGGACCAGTATCTCACCAGTCAGAGGGTGAGAAAGAGCAGAAGGGGAATGTACAGTGAGGTTGTGTGTGGTGAAGTGTAAAGACTTGAACCAACAGGCTGTCTCCCACAGTTCAAAGCTCAAAGCCTGTGACAGCGGAGAAAGTGAAAGAAAATCATCCAGTCAGCAGATTCCATCATGTGGATGTGGACCTGTACGACCAACAGCGAGGTTATCAGGGCCTCTGACCCAGCATGGGTCTTAGTTTAGTCATTTGGGGTTTTCATTTCATTCGTTGGGAGTGTTTGTGTCACATATTATCTCTCTTAGCTCTGTTTTTGGTCTCCACCAACTCCTGAGGGGAACGTCTGTCTCTTTGTCTGCTAAATGCTCCACTGAGTTCACCAGCTAGTCTCTAACCGGTGACACGGCTCATTTGTGAGATCATTTGGTATTTGTGATTTTTCATAGCCGTTGGGATATGGGGACAGCCAAACTTTGGTCATTAGAACATGAGGAAAACATGGTTCTTACACTTTGAGGATGTTGGCAACCAGACGTCCAAAAGCCGCCCCACAGAGCAGTGAGGGGACGAAGAGACCGCTAGGTACAGACACACCGTAGGTCCAGCAGGCCAACAGGAAGTACAGGAGGAAGAAGACTGACAGAGTCACAGGGCTGAAGGTACCTGACGGGAAGAGCAGCAGGCAGGTCTTCATTATGACCAGTCAGTGAGTAATATGGACCACCTGAAAGTGATCGATAGGAAGCATTCCTGGGTCTTATGCAGTTTTCTACCACACTCAGAAACTACACTGTACTCTCTGCGCAGAGAATAAATACTTCAAAGACAAACTTCTATTCTCAATGTTTCTTATTTCAGTACTATAGGACTCACTTGGTACTAATAAACAGTTTTTTCAACCACAATATTTAACGGATTTTGCAATTTCACCTACCCACTCATTTACTGTGCCATGTTTTGATTTGCAGAATGGGCTTGGCTATATCATTACATGCAGCTCTGTGTGCATATGCATATAAAAAATGTAAAAGGTGCAATGTGCAAGGTATGATCAATAACGTGTTTGACTTTATTATACTGTCGTCTTACAGTAATGACAATGATACTAATAATCCCAGCAAAACACCACCCAATAAAACTACAGAAAAAATACAAAATACAATAATGAAAATTAAACTATGTCTTGTGTGCCAGGAAATTCAAGGGGGGGTTCAAAACGATATGATTAAACTAACAAAGAGCTGTTATGAATGTGTGTGTGTGCGCTCATCTCACCATCCTGGTGGAAGAGCTGGTGGATGGCAGCCTCCTGTGGGTTGAAGAACAACGTGGCCATGTCATTGTAGGTCTTGTTGGTGCAGAAGAACTGTCGAATGGTTGAGTTGATGTCCTCTCCGCCAGACAGCTGAAAAAAGAACTCACAACTTAATATGAGAAACTAAACACTTGTGAAGACTTTTTAAGATCAGTTTTAATACCACATGGAATGTCATTTCATACAAATTTTACCATAAAACTAGTTCTGCTTAAATCAGTCCTTGCCCTTGATTGAGTAAGCTTCTGCTTTTCAGAATGACACAAGACAGCTGTACTGAATAGTGAGATATTGATTAAGAAGCGAGCCCCATGTAAACAGGTAAACCGGTACGAAGAAAGAAACTTACTGTGGTGTTATGGGTTGTGGGGGAGGACAAGTCGCGACATTCGCCCAACAGTATGGAAGCTGCAAATATCACCACAGTCGTCACCATGGCAACCAGCAGACTCTCGAGAACTCTGGAAAAGTGCATCAGATCAACTTCCATAATTACACACTTGAATGGAAATTAGCGTCACATTTCCAAATATTTCCTTTCAAAATCACAGCTGATATTGAAGACAGTTACAATCTTTGATTGACAAGCGTGATGTTCTGTAAGAAGATGAACAGTTTCCTGTGTGAACAAGTCATGTAGCAATCACCTAATGAACTTGGCCTTGGGGTGGATGTGCTTTATGCGATACTTGGCCAGGATCTTGTTCATGCAGTTGAAGAGCGCCCCAAGCAGGCCACCCACGACCCCCATCAGGACAAAGAAGGCCAGGTCCACAGCTGTCCACAGGTGGCAGTTCTTATCTCCATCTGAACACTGAAGAGCACATTAAACACATTAAAGGCAAAAGGTAGCACAGGTCATTAAATCCAACATTAAAAGAGAAGTATGGTGGACAGCGTCAAAAGCAGCAGTGAATCATTTGCTGCGTTCCATTTGAACTGCAAAAGTCAGAATTTCCGAGTTCCCAGTCGGAAACTTCAACTGGAACGCTGCCAAAAGGCAGATATCCAACTGGAAAGACGGACGAACCCCACCAACCCTGACCTTAAAATCCAAGATGGCTGCTCTTGGAGTGCACATCAACAATAGAAGAGCTGTAGTAATATGCTGTTTATTAGCACTTCTGTGCGTAATGGGCGTAATGTGTATTTATCATCTGATATTGTTAACAATGGCTAACCTAGTGCTGAGCGGTATACCGGTTGATCCGGCTATATGGCTTTTTCTAAGCTAACAAAAACACTACGATTCTTAGTTTCACGTGATTATACACTGATTAATACTTAGTTAGGAATATTATATTTCATATCTGAAAATAAACCCCCCTAAATTGTACACACTGTCTCTTTAATACACGACTCACTCACAATACACTTACATACATGCACACAAACATACAAATACAACAATCAAAAAAAAATAAAAAATCTGTACCAAATTAAAATCATAAGCTCAGTTTGTTATGTTTTACTGTTTTACATTGTCTTTATATTTTGTAAAACCTAAACTTATTAGTTGCATTGCACTAATGTAACTTTCTTTAGACCAGAGGGTGAACAGAGAAACACCGGGGACTTTGAGGAGGGCTGTATGAAATCCAGATAGGAACGGTTCAAAAAGATCATCGGAGATAGAGGGTTATTAAATAAGAGGAGACGACATGTTCCAGTATTTGTGGAGGAATGAGAAGGTTAAAGTTGGGATGACAATACATTTATACTTATTAAAATATGAGTTTTTGTCATCAATAAAACATTGAATAGTTATAGGATTACTTGAATGAATACAAACCACACATTTACACAGATATTTTGTATCAAATTAAGAGATAACTGCAGCGATGGACTCTTTACCTTGAACTCTCCAAAGTTGAGCAGACCAGGCAGCTGGAAGGAGCCCCACTTGTTATAGTTGATCCCAGAACGGAAGAAGTTGAGGGTAAAGGTGGCCGACATCGAACAGAAGAGCTGAAACAAAATGTAACAGAAAAGCTGAGGAAGGAAAACATTAAATCCTGCTCTACGGTTAGTACTTGGTGCTATGTAACTGTATAGCTGACAGACTGAGGGTTTCAGAAAAAAGCCCTGGTTTGTTTGCTTCATGTTGGAGGTAGATTTGCTGATAGATGATTCGACCCTCTTGGAGTTCATTGGACAAGGTGACGTACCACTTTCCAAGTGAGGGCCTGGTTCCAGAAAGAGGAGCCCTCCTCCAGACTGAAGAGTGTGCCACCTATAGGAGCACCAAAGGCAGCGGCTACTCCAGCAGCAGCACCCGCTGACACAAAGTCTCGCTTGTCCCTGAAAAACAGAAAAGACAACACGATGAGCTATGCTTGACAATATTAGTCCCATATTATGACAGTGGACAGTGTTTTGTTAATAACGGTGAAGCGCAGCCATACCTGTCACTGCGGAAGTAGGGAAAATCAAATTTGATCCTCTTGAAAGTAATGCTCTGAAACTGGTAGAGGGAGAAAATGTGTGATGAGCACACTTCAGCCATGATATGAGTCAATATCATATCAATATCAGTGTCTGTTTAACCATTTAAAGAGCAACTAAGCTTGGGGCGGGGGGGGGGGGGACATGAGTGTATGAACCCATTTAGTGGCTGGCTGGCTTATTCCACCATGCTTTCATGCTACAGTTACAGAACATAAAAAACACCACATGAACTGCTGGGCTTGGTCTATATTAGTTTTAACATTTTAGGTTATGCTAGTCACTTGGTGACAAAAGCTGCCTCCAGGTCAGCCAATAGCAAAGTTTTATTGCAACAGCCGTATTTCAAACAATAGACGACAGTCGCTATGCATATTTATAACACAATATATAGAATCCAAATACTTTGTACTACACTGTCATGATCTGGATCTGAATTCTCATATGCATTAGTTCTCACCTGAGGAAAGTGGTTTGGGGTTTTGGGTCCTCTGTAACAGTTATTATTTTTACAATGAAAGTGCATTAGGAAAGGATCGTTTCAATGTTCAGGTGACTGTTTTAAGACAACCTTGAAAACTTGTGAATCCTTTTAAGACATGCCAAAGTTGAACATTTTTAAATCCTGTTCATGGGAACGTTAAGTAGAAAAACTAGGTGCTCTATTTTATTTTATTTACTAACTTTGTAATATAATATATTGTAGTTTTTTGTCCTATCTGTAAAGTGTAGTGCTGCTATCTTGGTGAAGTCTCCTGAGGAAATGAGAGTTGGATATTCAGTGGGATCTTACATGCCTAAATAAAGGTTATATTTACTGTATACATACACAATCAGACACATGAACCCTAAAATCTTAACAGTGTCATTTCAGACATATGTACATACTACGAGTTGAAAAATAAATGTAATCTCAGCATGAGCAGTAGAATCAGTTGTCCTCATCAGTGTTGAGGACGTGTTGCGGTGTACCTGAGGAAGGCCAGCTCCCACAATGGCTCCACTGTGTATCATCGGACCTTCTTTCCCCACAAACAGACCTGAGTGGACACACACTGAGTCAGAGGCACTATCCACCCAATGGCAGAATGTCTGCTGTCAGCCACTTCAGTCAAGTAACATTTTTCTTGTACACGTTACATATTGTACTCGTACTTTACCTCCAGCCACACTGAACAGGACTCCAGCAGCTTTGCAGAGAAAAGTTCTCAGCCGGACAATTCCTGGAATCTTCACTCCGTTCAAGTAACTTTTGATTTCCGGGATCCCTGAGCCTGCAGCTACTGGCTGGAAAGGGGACACCAACATAGAGCATGTTCTACAGGTTAGTGTATTCTCTATGACAAAATGACTTAACATATCACTGATACCAGGTAAGAATGGGTCCAGACATTTTAAGGCTGTAACACTTAAAAATCATGTAAAGTGATGACAATAAACTGCACATACTGTAGTGTACTGTTGTGTTTGACTCATTATTTGTTATGTGGGGATGTTTCTCACCAGTGGCTAATTCTAATACTAGAATTTAATTTGTAACATAGATGCTTCCTCTTGAAGTTTTTTTTTTTCTTTGTCAGAGTTCCAGGAGGGAATACTCCTGTACTTGTTCAAGCTCAGGTCCAAGTCACACATATCAAATATCTGCAGAAAAGAACTTCAATTGGAATTTATCTGTGTCCGAGCAGTCCTACCTCAATGAGGACGAGCACGCTGGCGATGAAGACGAAGGTCATGTTGAATGCCAGCAGCTCCAGCAGAGACAGAGGGAGACAGCCTTTGTCGCTGCATTTCTCTACAGCTGGATGCGTTCAGCTAAGGTAGAACAAGCGGCAACACTGAGGATGATCCTGTCTCTTTAGATTTACAACTGAGACGACCCAACCATCTATTGTTGTTACTGTAACAATACCACATACATATATATATATGTTACTGTAACAATACAACATATATATATATATATATATATATATATATATATATATATATATATATACATACACACACATATATATACACATAGATATACATATATATATATATATATATATATATATATATATATATATATATATATATACATACACACACATATATATACACATAGATATACATATATATATATATATATATATATATATATATATATACATATATATATACATATATATATATATATATATATATATATATATATATACAGTGCTGTGAAAAAGTATTTGCCCCCTTCCTGGTTTCTTATTTTTTTGCATATTTGTCACACTTAAATGTTTCAGATCATCAAACTAATTTTAATATTAGACAAAGATAACCCGAGTAAATACAAAATGCTGTTTTTAAATGATGATTTAATTTATTAAGGGAGAAAAGCTATCCAAACCTACTTGGCCCTATGTGAAAAAGTAATTGCTCCCTAAACCTAATAACTGGTTTTGTCACCCTTGGCGGCAACAATTGCAATCCAGCGTTTGCGATAACTGGCAATGAGTCTTTCACATCGCTGTGGAAGAATTTTGGCCCACTCTTCTTTGCAGAATTGTTTTAATTCAGCCACATTGGATGGTTTTCGATCAGAAACAGCTTGTTGAAGGTCATGCCACAGCATCTCAATCAGATTTAAGTTCAGACTTTGATTAGGCCACTCCAAAACCTTCATTTTGCTTTTCTTGAGCCATTCAGAGGTGGACTTGCTGGTGTGTTTTGGATCATTGTCCTGTTGCATAACCAAAGTGCACTTGAGTTTGAGGTCACGAACTGATGGCCGGACATTCTCTTTCAGGATGTTCTGGTAGAGAGCAGAATTCATGGTTCCATCAATTATGGCAAGTCGTCCAGGTCCTGAAGCTGCAAAGCAGCCCCAGACCATCACACTACCACCACCATGTGTGACTGTTGGTATGATGTTATTTTTATGAAATGCTGTGTCAGTTTTACGCCAGATGTAATGGGACCTACACCTTCCAAAAAGTTCAACTTTTGTCTCGTCAGTCCACAGAATATTTGCCCAAAAGTCTCGGGGATCATCAAGATGTTTTTTGGCAAATGTGAGACGACCCTTTGTGTTCTTTTTGGTCAACAGTGTCTTTCGCCTTGGAACTGTCCCATGGGTGCTATTTCTGCCCAGTCTGTTTCTTATTGTTGAATCATGAACACTGACCTTAACTGAGGCGAGTGAGGCCTGCAGTTCTTTAGATGTTGTTCTGGGGTCTTTCCAGACTGATTCATGTCAGTTACTTTGTTTCTCATCTGTTCTTGAATTTCTTTACATCGCGGCATGATGTGTTGCTTTTTGAGATCTTTTAGGCGACTTCACTTTGTCAGACAGGTTCTATTTAAGTGATTTCTTGATTCAACAGGTCTGGCAGTAATCAGGCCTGGGTGTAGATAGTGAAATTGAACTCAGCTTTCCAAAAAAATCACAGTTGATTCATGATTTATCAAGGGGGGGCAATTACTTTTTCACATAGGGCCAAGTCGGTTTGGATAGCTTTTCTCCCTTAATAAAAGAAATCATTTGAAAACAGCATTTTGTATTTACTCGGGTTATCTTTGTCTAATATTAAAATTTGTTTGATGATCTGAAACATTTAAGTGTGACAAATATGCAAAAAAATAAGAAACCAGGAAAGGGGCAAATACTTTTTCACAGCACTGTGTACACACACACACACACACACACACACACACACACACACACACACACACACACACACACACACACACACACACACACATACGGTTTCATGTGACACCAAAGGCGAAGATTGTTCAAAACAGTCAAACAGGCGTGTAATTTACACACAAGCCTTTATTCTATCATTAACACATCATATACTCTTAATGGTGAATTATTACCCCATAGAGATATATATATACAGTTGTGGTCAAAAGTTTACATACACTTGTAAAGAACATAATGTCATGGCTCTCTTGAGTTTCCCCGTTATTTCTACAACTCTGATTTTTCTCTGATAGAGTGATTGGAACAGATACTTTGTCACAAAAAAACATTCATGAAGTTTGGTTCTTTCATGACTTTATTATGGGTTAACAGAAAAAGTGATCAAATCTGCTGGGTCAAAAATATACATACAGCAGTGCTAATATTTGGTTACATGTCCCTTGGCCATTTTCACTTCAATTAGGCGCTTTTGGTAGCCATCCACAAGCTTCTCGTTGAATCTTTGACCACTCCTCTTGACAGAATTGGTGCAGTTCAGTTAAATTTGATGGCTTTCTGACATGGACTTGTTTCTTCAGCATTGTCCACATGTTCTCAATGGGATTTAAGTCAGGACTTTGGGAAGGCCATTCTAAAACCCTAATTCTAGCCTGATTTAGCCATTCCATTACCACTTTTGATGTGTGTTTGGGGTCATTGTCCTGTTGGAACACCCAACTGCGCCCAAGACCCAACTGCGCCCAAGACCCAACCTTCGGGCTGATGATTTTAGGTTATCTTGAAGAATTTGAAGGTAATCCTCCTTCTTCATTATCCCATTTACTCTCTGTAAAGCACCAGTTCCATTGGCAGCAAAACAGCCCCACAGCATAATACTACCACCACCGTGCTTGACGGTAGGCATGGTGTTCTTGGGGTTAAAGGCCTCACCTTTTCTCCTCCAAACATATTGCTGGGCATTGTGGCCAAACAGCTCGATTTTTGTTTCGTCTGACCACAGAACTTTCCTCCAGAAGGTCTTATCTTTGTCCATGTGATCAGCAGCAAACTTCAGTTGAGCCTTAAGGTGCCGCTTTTGGAGCAAGGGCTTTCTTCTTGCACGGCAGCCTCTCAGTCCATGGAGATGCAAAACACGCTTGACTGTGGACACTGACACCTGTGTTCCAGCAGCTTCTAATTCTTGGCAGATCTGCTTTTTGGTGGTTCTCGGTTGACTCTTCACCCTCCTGACCAATTTTCTCTCAGCAGCAGGTGATAGCTTGCGTTTTCTTCCTGATCGTGGCAGTGACAAAACAGTGCCATGCACTTTATACTTACAAACAATTGTTTGCACTGTTGCTCTTGGGACCTGCAGCTGCTTTGAAATGGCTCCAAGTGACTTTCCTGACTTGTTGAAGTCAATGATTCGCTTTTTCAGATCCATGCTGAGCTCCTTTGACTTTCCCATTGTAGCGTTTGTGGCCGTTTGTATCCAATGAGCCCTATTTAAATGGCCTCAGAGAAGTCACCAGCTGTAGTCACTCATAATCACTCACAAGACGTTAAGAGGCCATGCTATGAAGCTCATTTCATTGACACAACTTTCTAAGTCACCAAAATTGCTAATTCATGTTGCTGTATGTATATTTTTGACCCAGCAGATTTTGTCACTTTTTCTGTTAACCCATAATAAAGTCATGAAAGAACCAAACTTCATGAATGTTTTTTGTGACAAAGAAGTATCTGTTCCAATCACTCTATCAGAGAAAAATCAGAGTTGTAGAAATAACTGGAAACTCAAGAGAGCCATGACATTATGTTCTTTACAAGTGTATGTAAACTTTTGACCACAACTGTGTATATATATATATATATATATATATATATATATATATATATATATATATATATATATATATATATATATATATATATATATATACACATACACACACACACACACACACACACACATCTCATACAACCTTATCAGGACTAGCTGCAACTTTCAGCACATCACAAACTTTTGAGTATCCATTATTTTCATGAAAGCTCCTGTTTATCATCAACTCAGCTGATGTGCACAGGCATGTTAAAGGATACAATCACCAACCACAGTAAACTTGATTTTGCTGAAGAGGCGCACAAAGAAATCCACAAACAGGCCCACCTGAGAGAGACATGAAGACATCACTCGCTGGTCATCTGCAACATGTTGGGATGTAGCAAAGAAAGACCAAGGTATCCACAATGCACCTACCAGACCCACTGTGACTCCGATAGCGAACATCATCATCCACCGTACTGCTTCATACTTTTTGGCTTTCTATTGGCAGATGAACATTTTAATAAAACCATTTGCATTATATATCTCAAATTAAAATGTAAAATATAAAAATGACTTTTTTTTATTGTGGATTTAAATCTATAACTCATTTTTTTTCCCCTCAAACTATTATCTAAGACCTCTGTGTGTTTTTGTCACATGACCCTGTGACAGTATAGCAACAGAATACAAATATTTTTTTAGGTCTACATGACTAAGACATTACAACGATTGCAATACACATATCAAATATTAGAAGTCAGTTTCCAAACATTAGGCAAGACCAAATTATGTGACTTAAGAACAATAATGGCTCTAAAATAAACTCCTATGGAACACCGGGTTTAACGCTCAGTTCAAATTTCCACCAATGAAGAAGGCTAGAGAAACACCGTAGCACGTTACAGAGCACATCTAGCCTCTGTAGCTTCTTCCAAAAAACACATACGACTATATTATCAGACGGCTCAAATCCAATCTGCATGCTCTCTAGAAACGTTGTCCACATCTAAGCAATGAGTCAAAAAGCACACATTCAACTTATCTCACCTTGTTGTCCATCCCCTCCACAATCTCCACATAGGGCTCACTGATGCAGCGGTCATAATCCAAACTCTGTTAAAGCCAAAACAAATACTGTGTAACTATCACCTGTGTCAGTCCATTGACTCTCATTTGTACCTGAGGCAGCATGGATCTGTCAACATTGACTGGAGATCTTTCTCTGAATGACGATTTTCACCAGTTTCTCACCTCATAATCTTTCCTGGGTAGAATCTCATCTTCTTCATCTCCGATTTCCCCAAGGATTGTCTTGAGGAAAAAAGAGGAATACGCAAAGTATAATATAACTAGTGTAGTGACAGCTCCTGCAGGGACAGTTCACAGGAAATATAACCAAAGTCTTTAGCCGATTGCTTTTGGGAATTCAGCTACAAACATAGTTTACGAAGTAATAATGTAAATATAAACTTGAATATAAAGTTGAATTATTTTGCAAACGTTAACACCTGACAGAGAGTAAACCTGCTTAGCTTCAAGACATGATATGGTCAACAGATAAATGGTACAGATTGATAACCGATCTCCCAAGCATTACTACACCGAGTAGGATGGAAGATGACTATAGATATAACGGGGTTGTCATACTAAGCAGTTGCATGTAACATGCATGCCGAACTATAGCAGGTATTATGATAAGCCACAAAAGGACTAAATGGTGTTAGGGAGGGTAAGGAAGCTTTATTAAATAATAAATGGAGTTTGGTCCAAGGGCTTTCTCCACATTACCATGAGGAAAACAGCGAACAATATCCCCATGACACAAAGTTACAGTGTAAGGAGGACTAATGCCTGTGACAGCATAGGTATCGGTTACATCCTGAATGTACTTAAGATCATTGTGGTTTGCAAAAGCTACAGAACACCAGAAAACAGTCTTTGAGCAGCTGGGTGGAGCAAGCAAGACAGAGGAGCGAACCGTGCAGAGCTCAGGAGCAATTCTGAGGGAAAATATCGGATTATAAAAGAATCACGAGATCCTCGTTTTGACTGATTTTAATATAAATCTTTACCAGCTCCTCAGGCGTCCGTGTCTCCCCTTCTCTGCAGCAACATTGGCAACAAAAACAGTTTCCACAACACGCCATCTTCGCTGTTGTGTCATGCTGCGTTCAGGTTGTATTGTAAAACCGCTGAGTTTATAAGATCAAATGGGTGGAAGAACCTGAAAATAACAAATTTAGCGGGCAGTACATCGTCCAGAATGTTATATAGCAAATAATAAGTTGTTGTGTCGTAACATTTGATTCTAAATATTTGTTAATATAATTTCTAGGTTTGAATTTTTATATTCCCTATGACATCTAACTGCATCATGAGCTCCCCTATCGTCTCATGTGACGCCAAAGGCGGAAGATTGTTCAAAAGAGTCAAACCTGCGTGTAGTTTTCGCACAAGCCTTCATTCTATCATAAACACATCCCATACTCTTAAAATGCATGTATGCATACATGGTAAATTATTACCCCATTGATATTGCAAAGAAAGCAATTTAATTAGTTAACGAGCTAATTTTATAATTGTGCATATTATATTTTAATTCCCCTAAAAAAATGAATATTCCATGTTAAATGTGTTGCCCGTGGGGAAATCCGATAAAACATTCTTATGAAAAAAAAAAAAGTTTACTTTCAACATACATACATACATATTAACATTCAACATTGTCAAAAATGTGCATTCATTTCAATCAACTCAACTAAATTCAGACGCTCATACTATTGCGTGAGGTTTGTCTAGGCCTATGTTATGTGCACGATGTCATGTGCACGATCGAGTGTTTCATTTTTAGAGTCCGGGTCAGTTTCATTAAAAAATGATACAAACATCGTCTTTACAACGTTTTCACGAACCCACACGAGGATAAAACTGCGTTGCTTGCATTCGAGCTGGAGAAGAATCGGCGAGTGTAAATGCAGCACGGTGTCATTGACGCCCACCACACGGCATCACTGCTTCGGGCACTAGGGAGCTCTCTGTTTTTTTGGGGTTTCCCACGCTGCCCCAGCTAATGCACAGTCTTGGGTGGCAGGCGGTCTGTGAGAGGGAACAGACTTTAACACAACACCGGCAAGACAACCGGCAGGTGGAGGTGGGAGACGCACTGTTTGCCTTTTCCTCCCAGCATAAACAGAACGTAACTGGGTTTAGCTTCAGGCTCGGTGCGGCACAATGTAGCCTGAGTTACTTCTGTGTGTCTTTCGCCCAATGGGTTGACATCGCTCGTGGGGCACGTAGCTAACGTTAGCCAAGAGAGCTAGCAAGGTTCTAAATAAGTTTACCACCATACTTTGAATGTGCCTGTGCGCGCGCATGTGTGTTAGACATGGGTATAAAAAGAGCGGCTGGTGGCACTCGGTGGCACTTTGTGGGGTCTTAAGTTACCCCAAACATCTGTCCAGAGATCAGCCAGTTTACAGCTAATGTTTGTTGTGAAGTGATCGTTACGGTAGGATATGGGGGCCGGGGGGTATTCTGGACTTTCAGAATGTAGCTAGTTAACTTAAATTTGAATTTGCCCCCTAATCTGTCAAGTTACGAATTTATATTGCGAATTGTTGAACTTTTTCATCACGTTGGATGAGATGGTACTTTGTCAACAATATTCGACACACTTTTTAATAGGCTGTCGGTTATACGTTCCTTCCCATGTAAAAAAAAAAAGGTTGCTCTCATGTTGTCTAAGTAACGTTATAGCTGAAGATCTCATTATTGACGGAAATATTTGTTTTATGTATTTTTTTTCTTCGCAGTATAATTTGCCAGCATGGTTAACCAGGTTCAGCGAGCGGACGGGAGTTTGCAGTCATGCAAGAGCGACTCCAGCGGGGCCAGCAACAGCGGGGAGAGCTCCAAGGAGAGCTCCCGGTGCTCCACGCCAGTGCTGGACGCAGACCGCTCCGACAGGCTGCGGGACAAGATGCGGAGGAGGATGGAGTCCGGAGACCGCTGGTTCTCGCTGGAGTTCTTTCCTCCCCGCACCGCCAGTGGAGCTGTCAACCTCATCTCAAGGCATGTGAAATCAAAAAAAAAGCTGAACCCAACTACATGGTTAAAGGATTTGGTGAGAAGTTGTCAGGCTATTTAATGAATAACGTGGTATTGGCACAAACTCCACATACTCTGATAGTCTAGTTCAACACTGGTAGACCAGTAGCTCCAAGATGATTTTTGTAATCCTTGCAGCAACATTTTAGATAGCTTAGTTAGCTTGTATGTTACAGTAGCCCATTGTTATATATTTTTTTAAATAAACCTTTATATAACCTTACTTATAGTAAGTCGCTTTGGATAAAAGCGTCTGCTAAATGACTGTAATGTAATGTAAGTCCCGTTGAGATTTAAAAATCAATTTTTCATACACGTAAACCATTAAAACATACAATATCAATAAGACAATTACAATCATCACATTAACACTTGTCACCCAAGAAAAAAGACATCTGGACTATTTGTTTTGTCATTTTTCTTCAGATTCGACCGTATGGGCACCGGGGGGCCCCTGTTCATTGACATCACCTGGCATCCAGCAGGGGACCCGGGCTCAGACAAGGAAACCTCCTCTTTGATGATTGCCAGCACAGCGGTCAATTATTGTGGCCTGGAGAGCATCCTCCACTTGACCTGCTGCAACCAGAGCAAAGAGAAGATCACTGGCTATCTGGCCAAAGCTAAGCACCTGGGCCTCAAGAACATCATGGCACTAAGGGGAGGTAGGAGAGATGGCGCATGTTTACATTCTGTAAATCCCCCTGTAGGAGGGGTTGTGCTATCAACAAGGAGTTGTTTGCTCCATTGTTTCTTCCGGTTTCCGTTCACAACAGAGTAGCTCACTTGCTTCTGCCAGCCCTTCTTAGTGAAGAGGAGAGGAACGGTAGCTTTGCCTGAAGAGTGTGGTGTAGAAATGTACTGTTGAAGGCAGGCTGCTGCTTCATTTCTTTAGTGCACTTTTAAATTTTACTTTGTGTTGTGCTTCCAGTGTTTTAGCGGAGGTCAATGGGCCGCTTTTGACAGCTGGTATAACTAACAATAGATTTATATAGATTAGGCTTTATATTTCCCTGTCCTGCTGATTTGTTAGAGATGAGCCTTGGAGATCCTTTTAACATGTGGTATTCTGACCTCTCCACAGACCCAGTGGGAGCAGACTGGGAGGAAGAGGAGGAAGGCTTCAACTACGCCACCGACCTTGTTAAACATATCCGATCAGAGTTCGAGGACTACTTTGACATCTGTGTTGCTGGTATGTTCTCAGCCTCCAGATCAGTGGAGGGCAGTTTAAGTGGAACTCCATTTGAAGCGTCAGTCAGTGATTTTGATCTGTCTGTATGTCCAGGCTACCCCACAGGCCACCCAGAGGCAGAGAGCTATGAGGAGGATCTCCGACACCTGAAGGAGAAGGTGGACGCCGGAGCAGACTTCATCATCTCCCAGCTGTTCTTCAGGGCAGACACTTTCCTGAAGTTCCTGGATGACTGCAGGGCGATTGGTATCACCTGTCCCATCCTACCTGGAATCTTCCCCATTCAGGTGAGTCACTGCTGCTTCCAGGAACAGTAATACTGTTCTCATTGCTGCTGAACATAAACAATACTGAGAAGAGTCCTACTGAGAAAAGCATGTCCATCCTGTTTTGCATAGCTCCGTATTCTCTTTGTTGTTTTGGTCGTCACTCCCTTTGTTTGTGCAAGCAGAGTTTGGCCAATTAAAGATCAAGGATTGTTAAACATTTTTCTCACAACTCAAATTTCCTTTTAGTTCTCTGTCTCCCACACATTAATATACTGTGAGGATCAAATGTGTTGCTCAGCTTCAGTAATTAGGTGAAATAAAATGAAGAGTACATTGGCAGACTAAATCTAGAAGATTGTACAGTTGCTAATATGTTATCAGTCGGGTAAATAACAATAGGTGGATTAATTATCAGCAGTTTATCATGTGAAAATGTTGTGATTGAGGACAGGCTGAACAGGGCTTTGTTTGAGAGAAAGCAGGAGAACATTGATAAAGTGTTGCCAATAGCCTCATTTCAAAGAGTTCCTTGTGCTGCTGCTGCTGTAGGACTTTGTTTCGTTGTCCTCTACTTTGTCTTTCTACTTGTTTTTAAACTTCCCAGAATTTGATTCAGAGTAATGGTGAACTGATGAATTTGCTGGCTTTATATGAGCTTATCTCAAAAACTCTCAGATATCTGGGTAGCCCGACATCATTTCCTGTGTGCAACCTGAAGGTTTTACCCCAGAGGACATTGTCATGGCATCTGCCTAACCCCCAACTTGTCATAACCCGGCTCCTAGGTCATGATAAGTACGGAAATGGACACAGTGGATGACAGTTCATTAAATATATTTATTACAATGACGTAAACAACTAAAAAAGTGCTCACCACAAACCTGAAAAAAAGTCTTAAAGACTCCATAGATTTAAGATGCAGTGAGGCCAAATTCTTACCTGCAGCCAACCTCTCTATGTGTACCCTTAAAGAAAAGTGTTATCAATTTGTTTCAAACAGACCATCCACTGGCATTAAGCTGGGCTTTACCTGTTCCTCTGCAGGGTTACCAGTCTCTGCGTCAGCTCGTCAAGCTGTCGAAGCTGGAGATACCAGAGGAGATCACCAGAGTCATCGAGCCCATCAAAGATAACGACGCTGCTATCCGTAACTACGGAGTCCAGCAGGCGGTGGAGATGTGCCGCGTGCTGCTGGACAGCGGCAAGGTACCAGGCCTCCACTTCTACACGCTGAACCGAGAGGTCGCCATCATGGAGGTTCTCCGACAGCTGGGCCTTTGGATAGAGGACCCCAGGTCAGTCATCCCGCTGCCTGCTTATAGGTGCTTTGAGCCAAAGTCAGAGGTAGTTGGGGAGTTTTAAGAAAGGAAATGCCATAGATCTCTTCCTATTGGTAAAAACTAGAAACATTTCCTGCAGGGTCCTAGTATCGACAAAATACTACAAGTACAACAGAGCAGAGTGATGTCATGACAAACCAGTAGAAAGACTGCATGGTGATCTGTTGCACTGGAGATCCTGTCAATGTTTACGGTAATATCAATGTTCCACTCTGGTTATAAAACATGAGACCTACAGCAGCTAGATAATTAACGCAGCCTCTGTTCAGTCCAGATTACTTTTTAACCCTTTTCGATCACATCACTGGTCATATTGGGGACCAGTTTAACAATATAATAATAAATATGCGGGGAAAAAAGACAAATAAAATTTATTTATTTTTTTTAATTTTTTTTATGTCAAAATCCAATCATCTTTTCTCCCTGTAGAACACAATGAAATGTGCTTACGTAAGCTAGTACCAATTATTTCCACCAGTAATATGATGACGTCCATCCATCCCTCATAATGAAACTTTTAGCTACATTGGAGGTGTGTGTGTGGAGCCTCAGTTTTCTGTAGGTCCATATCACACTACACTGTAACCCCGTCCACTTTTAATGGTCTACTTCCATGTCACTGGGACTTTAAATGTTACATGTTGTTATTATTTATTTATAAGAACAAATATATTAGTAACATTACTTTTTAATTCAATGCTAATTCACATATTTTCCCTGATATGTAACATACAGCTTTTATTATTGGTTATCATTACGTCAGTTTGTATTTCTGTTTCTTTATATTCTTGTGCTGCCTTAAGTTCTTGGAACAGTAACTGCTGCAGTAAATTAACTTGAAATCAATAATTTCATCATATTCCATCAGACATGCTGCTCTCTGTATCCTGAACCCCGCCTCTATCATAGTTCGATTGGAAAGTCATCCAGGATCAGCATTGTTAGGATGAGTGAAGCCAGGTATCTCAAAGAGCCTGAGCAGCTCCTTGTTTGCCTTGATTCAAAGTGGTTCAGTGTTTCAGAGCTTGTGTTCTCTGCCAGGCGGCCTCTTCCCTGGGCAGTGAGTGCTCATCCCAAACGGAAGGTAGAAGATGTCCGACCCATCTTCTGGGCATCCAGGCCCAAGAGCTACATCTACAGGACCCAGGACTGGGACGAGTTCCCCAACGGCAGATGGTACAAATGCACATGAACTCAAAAGATTCTATCTCCTTGTTAATGTGGTTTATGTGCTAGTGAAGAATGATGAAGCCTACTGTCAAATGACTAAAAGGTGTCCTGTCGTTGATGTCTTCAGGGGAAATTCGTCATCTCCAGCCTTTGGCGAGTTAAATGACTACTACCTGTTCTACTTAAAGAGCAAGTCATCCAAAGATGCTCTGCTGCAGATGTGGGGCAATGAGCTGATGAATGAAGAGAGCGTCTATGAGGTCTTCACCTGCTACATCACTGCCCAACCAAACTGCAACGGACACAAGGTAGGCCAGCTTGCTCTGCCCATGACTTCTAACATTCCTCAGAGGGAGCATTGATGACATGTGTTCTGCTGTGTCCTTGTTACTTAGTCTAAGTTAGTCTGAATGTGGACTTTAGTGAGAGCTGAAAGATGAGGAAAACATACAGATGTTGTTGGGTGGTATGATGATAGAGATTGAGACATTAATATCCTGTTAATTCTCATCCAACTAACTTGGCTCTCGGAACACAGTTTGATAAGCTAATCCTGGATAAAGTTATGTTGAACAGTGTGCTTCTAAAGCAGTAGACATGCAAAACCACGATCAGTGCTACGATTAGTTAAGCAGATTCAACTTTAAATTATATCAAAAAGTTTATCTTGGTGAACATTTTCCAATTTAGTTGCAACCTAGAATTAAAATGGATTTTTTTCTTGTTGTATTTTATATAATCGACCTTCACAAAGTAGTCACACTTGTGAAAAGTAAATAAATAAGAAAAAGGTTCAAAACAAAAAAATGGAGCATGCGTATGAACTCACCCCAATTGTTGTCAGATGAACAGAGCACCATCTAATTTACTATTATAAAATTGAAAAAATATGACACCACGAAGAGAGGACCAATACTCACATTTATCAGAGAGGCAACAAAGAGACCACAGATAACCCTGAAGGAGCTGGAGAGCTCCACAGTATCCATCCACAGCACCAGCTTAAGCCGCCCACTCCACAGAGCTGGGCTTTATGTTTTATTAAGAGTGGCCAGAAAATAGACACTGCTTAAAGAAGAAAAAAAACATGTTTGGAGGTCACCAAAATTCATATGGGAGGCTCCAAACATGTTTTTGCCTTGTTGGTCTTTTATCAGAGGCTGAACCGATTTTAGCTTCTGTTTCTAAAGATGAACCAGACAGTGATCAGACGACCACAGCAGTACGGGGACAAGATCATTTGGCGTCCTTCAATGTTGTTACTATTCAAAAGTTACTATTCAAAAGATTGTAACCAGAGAAGAGGAGCAGAAAAGTGAATTAACAAACTTTCAATTGAATTCATTTTGTAGAGCCCAAAATCACAAATTTGCCTCAGAGGGCTTTACAATCTGTACACATATGACATCCTCTGTCCCAGAACCCTCACATGGTTGCAGGAAAAACTCCCCCAAAAACCCTTTAACGGGGGAAAAAAAGGAAGAAACCTTAGGGAGAACAACAGAGAAGGGATTCCTCTATCAGGATGGACAGAAGTGTGATACATTTTGTGTACAGAATGAACAACATCTGCTTCCTGTCTTGATGCTGAGCTAGGCTAACCATGTCCTGACCCCAGCTCTGTACACATGAGACGGATGTGCTGCTGAAAATCTCACTCTCCGAAAGAGAGCAGTGCTTCCCAAAATGTCATCCCATAGTTATGTAGCATCAACTGTCTTCAAATGAGACAGGACACCGTGTTGATCACAGGCTAAGGTTTGCACTGCTGCTAGGTGATGTGTTTGCCATGGAATGACGAGCCTCTAGCCCCAGAGACCAACCTGCTAAAGGACGAGCTGGAGAAGGTGAACAGACGAGGTGTCCTCACCATCAACTCGCAGCCCAACATCAACGGCAAACCCTCCGCAGACCCCATCGCAGGCTGGGGACCTGCAGGAGGCTACGTCTTCCAGAAGGTAGGAGCACTTTCGCTTGGGGGGGGGGGCGGGTTATCAACATATATTGATATGCTGTCTTGTTTGAAATCCAACAGGCCTATCTGGAGTTCTTCACTTCCAGTGAAAATGTGACCGCTCTCCTCGAAGTACTAAAGAAGTATGAGCCCCGTGTCAACTACCACATTGTTAATGTGCACGTAAGTGTGACCAGAAAGCATCATCATTGTGTGTGAATTTGTGTTATTGAAATTGTGTTATTAATATGTCCCAATGAATGTTTGGTGTGCAGGGCCGAAACCTGACCAACGCCCCCGACATGCAGCCCAACGCGGTGACGTGGGGGATCTTCCCCGGCAGGGAGATAGTTCAGCCTACTGTAGTGGACCCAGACAGCTTCATGTATTGGAAGGTAAGACGGTGATTGTCCTGCTGACGTGCAGGAATTCAGGAATGTTCTGCAGCTTTTGCAGGGGAAAAAAGCTCCAAAAACACAGACTGTGGTGGTGGTTGTTTTCTCTACTGTTGATGGAAGTACCATCATCGCTCAAATGTTATGTGTCCATCCTAATGATGAAGGTGTGCCTTTTTTGTAATGAGTGGAACCACACTGACTTAAAGGAATAGTTGAAGAATATGAACGTCTTCAGGCAAACTCACAATGAGCCAAGGATGTAGTTTAAATACCTTATTTAGTTAGGTTATTAGTTCAATTATAATTTAGTCTGTTAGTTAATCTAGTTAAAAAGTACTGCAAGAGAACGGCGACCGGCTTCGACCCACACTGGGTCCTCCTCAGAGCGTCTCTCTGATACGCCCTAAACCTGGGGGACCAAATTATGCAGATCTTTTTTTTAAAATAAACTAGGATATTGCCTGAGCACCGCACATTGCACATCCTAGTTAAAACACTGCATGTCGACTAAATTTAGTGAAACGATGTCTGGCACAGAAACCAATTTCTTACCATTTCTGTTTGTCATATCTTAATACTAGACAGATTTACATCTTACAGTTACATTTGCATCGTAATCTTTTAAGACCACGAACAGAAACCAATATTTGGAGATTTCTGGCTGTTTTAACTTTACTAAATTACAGATCTACACATAACATCTAGTATTTAAAGTAGGAACTTAGGCCATGCAAAAGCAGCAGATCCAGAAATACTTTTTTCAATATGTGGACACACCAATAAACTACTGTAATGTCAAACAGTTAAGTACGCTGCGTAGATATGTTGATGGAAAATCAATTTTCTATCACATGGGGTTTTCTGGTCAACAAACAGATTTCCTTGCAGTGAAACTGGTTGAAAACTGCATTCACAATTGTTTGGCCAGTGACTCCTTATGTTTTTCTGTATATATGGGCCACAACCTGAAATGTTTGCCACCCCTGCCCTGAGCTAATAAAGGCATTTTGACTACATCCTTGGCTCGCTGCTAGTGTGCCTAAAGTAAGTCCAGGGGGAGTTTTGTACTTCAACAGTACCAACACAAAGATGATCTAAACATTTGTTCTGTGAGATGTTTGTTGTTGTTTTATTAGAATAACCGGTGTCTGGCAAACTGCTGTTGCTTGAATAAGAAATGGCAATACAAAATAAAATGTCATGTAGTTTAACTCTGTTGACAGGTTAGGACTCCTCTGAGCGATCAGCACTGATGGGAGGGTTTGAGATATTCTGGTCAGGTTGAGATCCCTGCTCACACTGATAAATACTGGCCCGAACAAAATGTTATCAGAAGCACAATGTGTTTGACACTAGCAGTTTTAGGACTATTCGATGTCCTCTGACCGGCCTACCAGATGTCCCCTTCGTCAAACCTGTCCCCATGTTTCCCTCAGGACGAGGCCTTCGCCTTGTGGATCGAGCAGTGGGCGAAGCTGTACGAAGACGAGTCTCCTTCACGCATGATCATCAAGTACATCCACGACAACTACTTCCTGGTCAACCTGGTGGACAATGACTTTCCTCTGGAGAGCTGTCTGTGGCAGGTCATCGATGATATGTTCAAGATGCTCGATGCACCTCCAGAGCCTGAAGATGGAACAGTCTCTGAATAAAATAAAACAAAATCTGTTTTTAGGGACAGAAAGAACACTATGGAATTGTTGATATTCTATGCATTGCTTAAAAAAAGCTGCTACTTACAATACAGAGCATAGCATAGAGTAAGAAGTGTACCTCGTGGTATTTTTTTAAAGATTTTTTAAAGAGTTTATGAATTTAACATTGGAGTGAATTGAAAATGGATGCGTACTGTCTCACCTAACCAAAATGTGAAACACTGCATCTCTTTGACCTCCATGATCGGTAGCTTCATCCTCTGCAGCACTCCCTGCTGATAAGATACACCTGTGCTCATACAGGTTAGGGGTTGACCCAGTCAACTTTCCTTATGGACAGATAAGGAACTGAAAAACAACCAATAAGACAAATAACCCTCTTTAAATGAATTGTGGCCACGCAAGAGTTTTTTACTAAATGTTTTTATTTTCATAGTTTAAATGCTGTATTTGAATTAGATTTTGAATGATGTGGACTGTTGTGGTATAAACCTAATGTAGAGACGTGAGATGTTGTGTATGAGTGAATTCATGATGATGCTATGAAAGTAAGAGTTACACCGTCGGATGTGAGCTGCTGATGACTCTATTGTACCAGGGACATAGTTGCATATCTGCCCTCTGCCTTAACATGTTTTATATGTAAGTCATATTTATTTGTTATGCCAGCTCTCTAAAGCATTAAATAGTTTTTCTATACAATCTGCTTATCTAGTGTTTTCTTGTTTCCCTTATTAACAGTACATGAACAGTTGTTATTATAGAGATGTAAGTTAAAGTATATCATGAGAAACAAACAAGCTAGCCTAGCATCTTGATGAGGCTGTTCTAAGGCACAGTGGTGCTAACAGTCTGAAAAGGACTGCTAATGGACATATAATGTTTTACCATCATTGGCACCTTGAATATTGGTAAGCTAACATAGGCTAATTAGTTCTAAACAACAAGAATGGCCAGGGCGGAGCCAGACAGTGTAAATATTGGGGGCTCAGTCCAAACCTGGGACTCTACATCATTCAGAAAAACATGATCGTTTCCAGGAGAGAAAATCATCCTGTCGAGGCCGTGTCCTACTGATTATCTTTTCGTTCTCCAATTGTCATCAGCATTGCCAAATGATAACTCATTTTCACTACTGACATTTAAAAAGTGTTATTACTTTAAGTCTTCATATAGTGTATTTGGCATTAGCAGCATCACTAATCTTGAAACTTGTTTTTGTACTAGGCTGCAGTAGAGTTCACACAATGAATGCTTAGCTGAGAAATCTCGCAGTACATTATTTGATCTCCTTTCCTCCCCTATTCTTGATTTCTTTCACTATCTGCAGGCACACATTTAGCTCTGTGAAACACTTCCTTATGTCCACAGTCCATAAGATTTGCCCGTGACAGCTGTGGCTGATGGGTGTCACTAATTTTGACATAATGATGGTGCTAGAAAAGTGAAGGGATCCCCAAAGTCATTGCAATTCATTGTAAGGGAACATGAATGTGAAATACATTTAATGGGAAAACATCCAACAGTTGTTGATACACTTTCTAAGAATCTGCAAACTCAACACCTTTTGGCAAAAGTTGCTTTTTTAATACACAATCTGGCACAATTAAGTCCATTTCTACCTGCTTGTGGCACTAAAGCAAAAGACAGGAGATCGCAAATATCCGTAGGATTAATCCTTGGGGGACCATGAATGTACAGTTGTGGCCAAACGTAGTTTCATTTTCTTCAAGAAATGGTGTGTCATTTGAACGTTGTTTTCAAATAACACACCATTTCTTGAAGAAAATTGTCAAATAAAAATGTCTTTTGGTATATGCTTTTTTCTGTTTACAAAAAAAGCTGAAAAGAACACGGAGTCCTAGCTTATTCCACACAGAAATCCCAAAATGGCCTGAACAATATTGTAGGCACTATTTTTTTGAAGTTTCAAGAAATAATTAAATTTCAAGCAGGTGATTCACCTTGAACTCACTTGTGGAATCTAATAATCAGTCAACCAGTTTAGTGTTTTGTGTCACTGCGTGTACCACACAGAGCATGGAGAAAGTGAAAAAAGTAGAGAATTCTCAAGGCTACAAGTCCATCTCCAGAGAACCTGCTGTTCCGGTGTCCACCATGCGTAATGTTTTCAAGAAGATGACTTAGGAGAAAAGTTGACCAAAGACAGCACCAAAGGATTGTTGGAATGATGAAGAAAGGAGCTTGGACAACTGCAAAACAGATTCAAGCTGACCTTCAAACACAAGTTACAAACATTTCAACTTGCACCATCTGTCGCAAATCAATAAAAGGAGATTATATGGTTCTGGTTATTCTAAAAAAGAGAAAAACAAAAAAGCCTGGAGTTTGCCAAAAGACAACTGAACAAGACAATTCCTTCTTGGAGAAGGAGTTTTTTGGTTAGTTGCTCTATGCTTACAGAAACAATATCGAAGCCTTCATAGATAATGACACTATATCAACAGAAACATAGATGAGGTTCACAGATTTTTGTTTGTTTGTTTTGCTGCCTCTGCTTAGGGGATAAAACGCTTCCATAACCCACCCTTCCTTTGAGGGGCCCCGACCTCCAATACCTTGGGGTGATAGCAAGGTGAGTCCCCAGGAAAGTACATCATTGGGAAAGAGGACAGCAAGTCTCCCAGGCCACTTTCTGCCAAGAGGCTAGCTGGCTGCTGTACTCTTCCTTGTGCAATATTTCATCATCCAATCTTGCTCTGCATGCAAATATTGGCAGTGTCTGCTGTTTCCCAGTGACTCATTTAAAACTAGCATTTGTGTTCTTCATTCGAGGTCAGAGCTGGCCGTTTTAGACTTCCAATAAGGTGAAAGTTCAGCAGTACCATAAAACAGCTCTGACCAGAACAGACTGAAGTTTTATTATGGGCAGCAACTGTTTTATCCTCAGCCATGACCTCTGACCCTGTTTTCAGCTTTTGCTCTGTAAACCAAGCCACCAGCACAGCTGCTGCCTGTCTGTGGATAGGTCTACACAGCTGCTGCTGTTTCTTCTTACATTAACCATTCTATGTGTAGGACCTGGTCTGATATTTGTCAGTAACTAGATATCATATGTACTTATATTATATATATATATATATATATATATATATATATATATATATATATATATATATATATATATATATATATGTATGTATATATATATATATATATATATATATATATATATATATATATATATATATATATATATATATGTATATATATATATATATATATATATATATATATATACAGTTTGCCCTCTATCTGCACTGTTACAAATGCAATTCATCTTAAAACTTACAGCATCTATTTCTTAAAGATTACAAAACTACAAAATTACATTTCATACAGATCACGTTTCATTCAGATCACGTTTCATACAGATCACGTTTCATTCAGATCACGTTTCATTCAGATCACATTTCATTCTATAGATGCCCATTTCCGCCACTGTGAGGAAAAAAAAATATCCTGTAAGTCATTATACTATCTCAAAATGGTGACTTACTATCTCAAAATTTTGACTTACTAACTGAGGGCGGGGTGTCACAGAGCAGAGAAGCCATGGTGGAGACAGTGAACCAGGTGAAGTAAAGATAAGGTTTGAGTTAACGACAACTACGCTCGTCACTGTAACTACAATACAACCTTTTTCAAGTAAAAGCGATATTTTCCGTTATTTTCACCGCAGTCTCACAGTATATTTTACTCGACCACAGTGCGCTGCTTAAGCTAGCAGCAAATCGTTAATAAGCTAAAGCTAAAGCTGTCTGTATTTAGCCTACCTGTTCAGCATAGAGTTTGTAACATAGTTTATATTAATAAATATCTCGTGAGAATAAGAGGGCCTTATGAGGACCCTGCATTATCTTGATGAGTAAATTTCAGTTTCATATTGAGCTTACATGATTCATATTCATAAGTAAATGTTGATTTATTTTGATTGTTATTAAATCACAGAGTGATATAAGAAATGTTTCCTACACAGTCTCCTATGATGACGTGAACATTAAATAATAATTCATATGATTGATTTATATCTGAAAACGTATTTATGTGTTCAGAGTTTTGGCCATTATACTGCAAATCAAAGTCGTGAATGTAGAGATGTATGTTGTTGTATGCAGTATGTTTGTGTTAATCTCACTCTTTCATGGCAGTGATCAGAGGAAACATCTTTTCTACCTTTGTATTTCATGCATGGAATCGTCCATTCAAACAGTTTTTGATTTGTAGGACTTTACATGCACAAAGACAGCGATGTCCACTATGAGAACTACAGAGCGCAGCGCATCCAGGAGATGACCAGGTATGTGAAGCCGTAAGAGAGAGAATGTTGAGGAAACATCTGATGATGTTTTCAGATTTCAGTACAGATATGTCTGCTTGACCTCTCCTTCTCCTACTTTTCTTCTTCTTCTTCCTCCTCCTCTTCCTCCTCCTCCTCAGTAAACTGGCTCAGAACAACCGTTTGGAGAGTCCCATTCCCATCCTGCCGCTGTCCACTCCAGATGTTGAGACTGAGAAACTAATCAAAATGAAAGGTGAAGAGGTGAGAAGCAATTTTGGCTGTTTTTTATTTCTGTTTGGAGATGGTTTTATTTTTTATGAATATATCCTAGACGAGTCAAAGATCTTTGGAGGTGAAGGTGTAGTACGATGTCCCCGTCTCAGATCGTGGCGAACTTCACTGAGCAACGATTGCATAAAGCGCATTCACCACTGAGAGAATTTTTCATGTAACTTTAAAGTAATTTAATGGTTCAACTAGTAACACATGTTGTGTGACAAAAATGATCTTACTTGAACTTAATGTCTTAAGATCATTAAACTTATTTTCTTAAGTTCAGTTGTTCACCTCATGGGTTTTAAATCACAACAGCTAATGAACTAACAATTCAGTGTTACTTCAATTAACAATTTTTTTTAATTGAGTGGGGTAACTCATATTTAATAGTGTGTAAGTAAAGTAAAGTTTATTCTTTCTACTATTATTCCATAATGACAAGATGCTTGAAATATCGCAAGTATATAAAGTTACCTTTCCATTTTAAATAGAAACACGAGCACATAATGATTATTATTTCATTATTTTTACCTGATTATGATGAAAAATTGGAACAGTTTGCTAAATGTAAAAAAAGAAATATAAAAAAATGCAGAATATAGCAATACAACCAAATTTACAGATGTAACTACGGTTGTATGAATCCTGGATGACCGCCAGAGGCAGTGCTTAACACTGAATATCTTCCATGTAGCGCACACGCAGGTCAAGTCTTTATATCAACAAAGTCACGTGTGACCTCGGATGACCCCAGTCGGGTATAAGTTCCGGTGTCATCCCTGAGATCAGTCCCTCTCGCTTACGCAGGCTAACTACCATGGTAGCATTAGCTTAGGCTAAATTTGTCTACGATTACTGATTTCTGGAAGCTTGTCGCTTTTAAAGCTTAAAAAGCTGTTCCCTGTTAGGAGGGAACGGTGTGTTCGCTGTTCGGACCGTCGAGCCCTGGACCGGCGGCTGCTCCTATCTTTGGTCATCATCATAACAACTTCGCAGATCTGGTGCCGCCCTGATGGTTTATGTGAAACACGGTCGAGGTAATGTCCGACCAGACAAGAACATGCTTTCCTCTCAAGTATGACAGGAAGTGTTTGAGTGCTAGGTGCACAGCCCGTAGTTTTAGAAAATTGACATGCTCCATGCGCCGACACTGCCCCCAAGCAGTCCTATTCTGCCACACTGCGAGGCAGGCATCTGTTGTGACAACCTCCCGCCGGAATCTTTTTGCCCTGTGATTGCAGGGGGCAAAGGGAAAGAGGGAGAGTCCAACTTGAAGTACCCTGAACTGAAAGTGATGGCTTTGAAAGGCGAAACAAAGATGGGAACAATACATTACATTATGGTCATTTAGCAGACACTTTTATCAAAGCAACTTACAATTCAGTAAGACAATCTATCTACACACCGTAGACGCAGCAGGAGCAATTTTTGGGGTTAAGTGTCTTGCTCAAGGACACTTTGACGTGAGACTAGCAGAGCAGGAGCTGGGGATCGAACCACCAACTCTCTGATTGAAAGGCGGCCCTGCTCTCCACTTATCCACAGTCACACCATGGAAATAGACACCCTTTAAGTCGACAGACGTGCACCACTCTCCTCTGGAAACAGCACGAAGAACTTCTGCTGTGCTCAACATGTGGAATGGCAAGACCTTCAGGAACTTGTTGACTCCCCTCAGATCCAGGACTGCCGCACTCCGCCTCTCTTTTTTTACGAGAAAGTAGGTTAAGTAGAACCCCCCGGGCTGTGACAGTCCACCATCTTGATTGCACCCTTGGCCAGGAGCGCAGCTAACTCCTGGCTCAGGACGAGGGCTTTTGCCAGATCGGTGATGATGGTCATTTTGACCTGGCTCAAAGCTGGGGGCCGCCGTCAGAATTGAAGCTTGTACCCCTGGGTTAGGGTGGAAACCAACCAGGGGTCTGAATCATGAGCTGTCTAGTAACTGAAATGCTGCTCGGAGAAAAAAAACAACTGGCCCGGAGACATCAGTTCCTGGACCCCTGGCCTCTGAATCTGAAGGCTTTGGGGGGGTGGGGGAGGGGGGGACTGTTAGTCTCCAAGTTCTGAGGTTGCCTGGAGGGCAAGTGGGTAGGGTCGTGTTGGTAGCGGACTTGCCTCTTAGCGGGGCACTTAGGCCAATGACGGCTACTGGGGTGAGCTAGGGGCTGAAAGGGGCCTCGTGGGACCCCTAGGTGGGGGCATGTCCCTGCGAAGACCAGAGAACTGCTGCCTAGTCTGACTAGCTGAACTGAACAGAAGAACTTCTGCTGTGCTCAACATGTGGAATGGCAAGACCTTCAGGAACTTGTTGACTCCCCTCAGATTCAGGACTGCCGCACTCCGCCTCTCTTTTTTTACGAGAAAGTAGGTTAAGTAGAACCCCCCGGGCTGTGACAGTCCACCATCTTGATTGCACCCTTGGCCAGGAGCGCAGCTAACTCCTGGCTCAGGACGAGGGCTTTTGCCGGATCGGTGATGATGGTCATTTTGACCTGGCTCAAAGCTGGGGGCCGCCGTCGGAATTGAAGCTTGTACCCCTGGGTTAGGGTGGAAACCAACCAGGGGTCTGAATCATGAGCTGTCTAGTAACTGAAATGCTGCTCGGAGAAAAAAAACAACTGGCCCGGAGACATCAGTTCCTGGACCCCTGGCCTCTGAATCTGAAGGCTTTGGGGGGGAGGGGGGGACTGTTAGTCTCCAAGTTCTGAGGTTGCCTGGAGGGCAAGTGGGTAGGGTCGTGTTGGTAGCGGACTTGCCTCTTAGCAGGGCACTTAGGCCAATGAAAGTAAAGAGATTGGCTTGATTTGATGCATCAGGCGGGTCAGGAGAAGTTGCCCCTGCGGCCTCTGTGGCCCGATGTTTGAAATGGGTAGGTTGGGCTGGATTCAACTGAGGTCACACGTGACTGTAGATATGAAAACTTGATGCGAAATTAAATATATTCAGTATCAAACACTGCCTCTGACGGTCAGTAAGGATGAAATAAAACATGAAATTGACAGAGGTACAAAACACAGAGGAGAGAAAATAGATCTAGTCATATCTCGAAAAACTTTAATATAATGTATACTTTTTTTGCACTGAAATACACATAGATTTACATCGGTAGTGTGGCTAAAACTACAAAAAACAAATATATGTAAATTCATATTATAAATATGATCAAATCAATGATTTATTATTAAAGAAGAAAGAAAGATATACACTAAGTCATCATGTCAGTTTCTTACCACAACCTGCGTGTATATGTTCACATTTTTATACAGTTAATTTACAGACAATACCATACTTTCCCCATTTCCAACTTTTCATCAATAACATCCTGAATTATTTCATTTATTTAGTTCTAGTATTTCATGACTATTAGTCAGCTCCATATAATATATGTTTTCCCTCCACATATTTAGATCCACAGCAGGGGTTTTTACCTTTTAAGTCAGAGTCTTTAGGATCTTTAATCTATTTCAGAATTAAACACACACCAGCATCAGATTCAGGATGTTTTCAGGAGTTTAACCAAACGTCCTCTCTGTCGGCAGCTGAAGAGGATGCAGGAGATGCTGAATAAGATGCAGCAGCAGATGCACGACAAAGACCAGTGATCGTCTCCCGGAGCAGAGAAGGTCTGCATCGCCATACCTCAGCTGTTTCTCTGCTGAATGACAGCGGGACCTTCAGACAACATGGGTATCACGTGTTAAGTGGTAACTCTGTCTGTACATTTATCCTCAGTTTGATGCTTTGTATAGTTTGTCTTCCTGGACGGTTGTTTGTGTTTTTTTTACTTCTACCACATTTTATTTACCTTATCATTTGACTCTATCAACTCTTAGTGTATGGTCGTATTTCCTAATTAAGTTACCTTGAACTCCCATTCACCCACGGCTTTGTGCCATTCAACCCTCTAAGTCTTTTTATGACCCATTGTGCCAGATCAGGTCAGGCCAGGTCAGGCTGACCCAACAGAGTATGCACAAAGGCCAATTTCCTCTCTTTGGACCCTGTGGTGGCGGCACTGCAGAAGTCCGCCATTGGACTGTCATGTGTTTATGAACTTACTTGTTCTCTCCTAGCTCTATGAATGTACGACTGTCTGTAGGATACATGAACTATTTCTAACCCCAAAAGACTATGTTTGCAGGATTACACTGATACATGAACTATGAATATTTGTTTGCAAGATTATAATGATATATAAGTAAAGAATATGAACTTGACTCTTCAAGCATTGACTATAATGGCACATGCATACATTTTTCTCCCACATTTGTCAGAGCCAACTTTTGCTCTTGTTGATTCCCTCTCTGATCCTCACAAATAATTTCATGTGACATTTTGTTCACATATGTCAAATCAAAATATTCTCTCCCAGCATTTTTACATGTGTTGGCTGAGCTGAAAATGCACTTATTACCAGTGGCTAACTGTGAATGGAGAGCTTTTGACATAATGAGAGGGTCGCTGCAGAGCCGGGTGCACGTGTGAGCATGCGCTCTTTAATCATATCCGCTAAATGCTGTGGGCCTATTTTTTACTATTTTATAGCCGATGCCCTGCGCTCGTGTTCAAATGCATCATGACCTCCAGTTTGCTTTGTTGCCACTGCGATAAAAATAGATCAACAATGAGGAACAAATACTGTGTTATGCTTCTGTTTTGAATGTCTCTCATTGGAAGTGAGTCTTTGCATTCTGCTTGTGAAGATGTGTGTGTGTGTGTGTGTGTGTGTGTGTGTGTGTGTGTGTGTGTGTGTGTGTGTGTGTGTGTGTGTGTGTGTGTTATTAATATGTCCCAATGAATGTTTGGTGTGCAGGGCCGAAACCTGACCAACGCCGCCGACATCCAGCCCAACGCGGTGACGTGGGGGATCTTCCCCGGCAGGGAGATAGTTCAGCCTACTGTAGTGGACCCAGACAGCTTCACGTATTGGAAAGTAAGACAAACTTTGAGATGTGGACTGAACCAAAGTTGTGGACTGATGATCTCCTGACCAGTAGGGCCATCCCCAGAGGCACCAGTGGCTACAAACTGAGCGTTTGAGTTTGGTCTTTACATCTGGACTGTCCTTCCATCACACTGGTGTCGGGTAGGAATACCTGCAGTAAACTGCCGGGAGAAAAAGTTGGAAACAGTATTGCCGCAACAATCCTGAATACTAGTATCCTTAACCCTCCTGTTATGTTTGTTTCTCAGGTACAGCAATGGTGTTCCCGGGTCAATGTGACCCAGTGCATGTTTAATCATCCAAAAAAAATCCAAATAAATATAGTTTTTACCTCATCACCAACACCATTACTAACAATTAAATCAGTATTTAGTGGAATGGAGTTATTCACTCCTCTATGTATCATAGTTCAATTAGGATAACTCACTCGTTTTCATGAAAAATACATGTTCAAACAATTTTTTAGGTACATAGGGAAAACCTAGATAGAAATTGCATTAGTCTACCATAACATCATTTACATTTTGAAACTTTCTTTTTTTGCATGAGGTGATGTAGATAAATAGAGATGAGACACCTCTGCTGTTCAGGGTCATATTGACCCGCTCACTCAAAATCAAGCCAAATGAGTGATGAGAGGATTTGTATTGCAGGTAAACTCTATGTTTATTTATAGTGTTAAGAAACAGACATTTACAAAAATTAACAAGAGATGAGCACAATGAACAAGGTGTGTGTTTGTGTGCGTTTGTCTGTGTATCTACGTATGTCTACACAGCACACCAGTGACATGTCGTCACGGTGTGCTTTGTGCAAATAAACTTTGGCACTGTCTTTACAATATTTTTGGCTGATAGTCTTGGCTGACGTGTATTGGGTGAAAATGACCACTGTATTTCACAATTTTGACACAAATGTCTCGCTTGGAGGAACAAGTATCAGTTTCCTCATCTGATGGTTCATAATCAGTACCATTATAATCTGAATTGACCTCAAGATGGTCTTCATCTTCAGACACATCCTCCTCTAGTTCACTGTCGTGATCAAGGATGTGCTCCAGAGCCTCCAGGGCTGTCATCCTTTTGTTTCTGTTGCTCATGTTGTCCTACAGTAAGCTGCTGTGTTGTATGTATCTGCAGAGTGTAATATGTTGGTAAGACTCCCAAGCAACCCCCTCTTGCTAAGTGTGGGCGGAGTTTTCCCGCGGGAAAATAAAAGGTTCCCGTCAAAGTTCTCGCACAGGTGGGGTAATGAGAAAGAGAGTGTGTGTGCGTGTGAAATTGGGATGAAATATGGTGTGTGTGTGTGTGTGTGTGTGTGTGTGTGTGTGTGTGTGTGTGTGTGTGTGTGTGTGTGTGTGTGTGTGTGTGTGTGTGAAATGGGGTGAAACATGGTGGGAGGGAGTAAGAAATACTTTGTCTCACATCATGAAAAGTAAAAAACAAATAATGCTAAAATAAAATAAATATTATTATTTCTCTACTGATCTGTGCTATTAATGTAATTTCTGTATGATTCCAATCATTTCAAGCATTTTTATAATCAAAATTGCTGAATTAGCGCATGTCCTGTTCAGAGAGGAGACACGTGAGGTGAGGCAGTGACGAGCTGTGCCTCACCTCAGATTGCGCAATCCCTCACTAACTGGGTTGAGCGCGTGCCTTTTGCTTTCTCATTGTTTGTCACCACTGTAATATTTGTAGACACTTTTATTATATGTCCTTTCTTTCCATAGAATAGGTACTGTATTTCACGTCTGTGTAGAACATATTTAGTCTTGCTGATTTGACAGAAACTGCAGTGAAAAAGCACACAGGGGAGGCAAACACTACTCTGCCTCAACGAAGAGGGCGTGCGAGAGCCCACGGGTCGGGTTTATGCTTGTTCTGTCATTGCTCTTCTTCTACACTTTTCTTCTTCTTCTTATATTTTGCTTTGACCACAAAAATGTAATATTCTATATCCAAGCTTAAAAAAAGTCTCAAAAAACAAGGAAATATGACCAAATCAACAGCAATTCAACTCTTTATACATCCGTGGTTGTTACACACATTATTGCGGAATCTCACGATTTTCGCGGGTAGTGCCTGCGAGCGCTCAGCTTCTGAAACGCTCCTGGTGGGGCAGATCTCGGCGCACACGCTCCTGGTGGAATTAAATATATACCTTACCTATGTGTGTGTAAAGAATGCTGAAATGAAATATGAAAAACAATCAGTAGTCAATGTGCAAGCTGCCAATTGAATGGTGATTTAAGCTTCTCTATTGGGTTCATATATTTGTAAATCTGACTTATGTAGTGTCAGTGCCTAGCCACGAACCTCACCGCACCTCATTGTATTTGAAATACGTATTTCAATTACTTTTGAGTATTTTGTAATTTGTATTTGATAGGGCCAATAAAAATATCTAACGTAATTTGTAACAAAATACTTTAGAGTGGAGTAATTTTGTATTTAAAATACTCAAAATACTTTATCCACGAATCAAAAAACAGTTCACGAGTTCAGTCTTCAGATCTTCAAGTTCAACAGATTGTCTGTCAAGGTAAATATTTTATCTGAGTGTGACAGATGTCAACTATCTTGATGTATAATTTATGTCTGGGTCTGGCTACATAGCCTATTGTACATACATGGTGATGGTTATAATATCAAGCTAGCAATTGATGCTAACATGCTAATGACGCTAGCATGCTGTCTAGGCTAGCGCATAGCCAGTGTTTAGCAAGTTAACTTATCAGTGGAGTAGCTAGCTATAGGAAGAGGGAGATTGGGAGCTTGTATGTTCATGATAACCTTATCAAGAGACGTCTGACCATCTAATCTTGCACTATATTACAAGTTATGCTGTATCTTCTCAATGTGAATGTCATAATGCCATATCAATTACTGGCAGATAATATATACAGCAGATGTCCATTTGTTCAAAAAACATTAAATATCCAATTTATTTTATTTAAAAGGCATATTATGAAAGTATTCTTAGTTTTATTATTTCATACATTCTACAGTTGGCCAGGTGGACAACATGCCTCAGTACAGTCAGTCTATACCAAATTGTGAGAAAACAGAAAATCCAGAAAAAAGTATTTTCTATATTTTAAATACAAAATACATGTATTGTATTTTCTGGCACCAGTATTTTGTATTTTATTTTAATACATTTATTTGAGGGGTATTTTGTATTTTGTATCAAAATACATTTTGATGTATTTTTGCCCATCTCTGTATATAGACAAGGCTGGAGAAAGCAAACGGATGCTCCAGTAGCTCAAGTTCACAACTTAGATATCGAATTTTGGTTATTTTGTTAATTGCAAATATGTTGAAGAATTTATTTTAGCTACTTTGTCTTCTGGTGGGGCTTTCTGTCAACATTTAGTTTTAAGCATTGAGTTATTTTAGTTTTTGTTATGCTGACATAGCACATATTCCTTAATAAACTTGTGTTTCGTCAAAATTACCACAAACGTATTGACAGGTAGTATTGTAGTAGTGTCTATGTCTATGGTGCTGACTATATAACGGTGCGACTTTGTTTTTCACTGATAACTGATTTTGTCCTCAGACTCTTTGTGTATGAATTGTAAGGTTTAATAGTGAGGTGAGATTACATAACTTTACAATTAATTAATATTGACTGAACTGAATTTTTGGTGTCATCTAACAGTAAATGAGCATGGTAGTCTTTCAACATATAAACACACATAATATTGACCTATCTAACATGAATCCATTATAAAGTAAAACATCTGAAAATATGACTTTGACTGATTGAGTGCGCTGATCATAGCTGTGAAACCTGGCCCAATATTGTCCATAGTGGCGGTGGTGCAAATATGTATAGACATCTATCTGTCTGTCTGTCTGTCTGTCTGTCTGTCTCTCTCTCTCTCTCTCTCTCTATATATATATATATATATATATATATATATATATAAATGTGATATATATATATATACATATATATGAATGTGATATATCGACTGAGAAATCAATTAAATGTTCTCTTTTACACTAAGATTATGAATCTGTTAATATACTCTGATTATACATCTGTTTATCTTGCTGTGATTTCCTCTCAGCCAATCAGCGCAGTGGTTCTCCTACTCCTCTGGAGGCACGGCAGCTCCATAAGATCCACTTAGTGCTGACGTCATTAAGCTGCTTACGGCAGCAGGTGAATGGAGGCAGAACTGACAAAGATTTGTTTACATCGATGTTGGACTAAATGATATTGCAGACAGCATTATGAGGACTTGTTTTTGTAGAAAGTAGAATATATACTCACCTGACGGATTATCGATCTGGATATTTCTAAGTGTGGACTTTGTGAGTGATCCAAGCAGCCGGGATGGAGTGCAGCGGCCAGGTAACTGCTGCGTCATCAGTGGGCTACATGACAATGTTGTAAACTGACTAGTTGTGTAAAGAGGCATGAAAAGGGTGCTGACAATGGTGATCCTCCACTTTCTTAAGTTGTGTGTGGCAGGTAACAGCAGCACCCATAGTATATCTAAAGTCCTAGTGAGGGAAAGAGGTAGCTCTGATAACAATATCTGAAAATAGCCCACTGCAGAACATGCACACACACATACGCACACATACATACATACATACATATTTCTGGTTCTGTCTCACCTCCACCTGCAATTAGCCTTTTGCGGCTGTGAGCAGCACTTCCATTTCCTTTATGCAGGCACTGCATTGTGGGACAATAGTGACCGCCAACTGCACACTGTAAAATGAAAAGTTTTTAGTCTACATTCACCTGCTTTAACCTCTCTCTCAATCCAATCCACTCAGCATGAGTCTAATTGATCATTTGAGCTTAGTTGTAGATTACTGCTGGTGGTTGCTTACATAGGGCAGCAGATTTCAATCTACTCTGAGCACTGTTTTTGATACTGGATTCATGGGAAGGGCCACAATGTGCCAGTAATTTTGTAGTGATGTTTTGCAGGTTCATCACAACTATACAGTGCTTTGTTTATTTTATGGGTTAGTATTACATTCCTGCTGAAGATTAATAGAGGCTTTCAAACTCCTTTTCAAATCTTCCTGCCACAGCAGGTCCACTGACACTCCTCTCCATAGATATCATACAAAGACTATATAACACACAAACAGAAAATATTATAGGAAACATCACCATATGTACTTGAGCTGGAGAGTCAAACATATTTACACTTTACAAACATAATTAGAATGTTTTACACTCTCCTCCACCATCAATGGCTGACATTGAATGAAATCTCAGTTTTATGCCAAAAGTAGAACTGAAGTGGTGAAGAGTTATGTCACAATTCAAACACTTCTAAAACCTGATGTTAACATGAATGGGACACATCTTAAAACAGTTTCAAGTTTGGTCTCTGCTGTCTTCATATTGATTTGAAGAACAGTACATAGAACAGAAACTTGTAGCTTTATAACATTAAACATTTTTCAAAGCAAGCCTGTTAAATTACTGTGGGGTGTCTTTGCTTCTGCAAACCGTACTGTAAGAAAGTGAAATAGTCTTGTTTAAACAGAAGAATTTAAACTTTAAGACCTCCACCACATGTGCAAGTTGTCTGGTTAAATGCAGACCTTTATCTCTGTTTCTGTGTCATAACAACAGGTGACACCCCAGCTGATGATGGCTGTGGGGACAGCTGTGATTGGCTCTCTCCAGTTTGGCTACAACACTGGTGTCATCAACGCTCCTCAGAATGTGAGTATTTACTGTAGTTGTGTGAGGTATGAGTGAAAAAGAAGGAAGGAAAAAGGAAAATAAATATAAAGAATATATAGAAATAAATATAAAGAATACAAACAAATGTGTGAGAATAATGACGGTGGGAAGTGGCAGTGCCATACAATAACATGTGCACTCATAATACTCAAGATGTTTTGGTGAAAGCTGAATCCATGTGATACATTCACTGCCTTCACCCAGCATTTATTTAGAGAACTAATTTAGTCCAGTTGATTCTGATTGCAGCCGCGACTGCTTTGATTGGCTCATGGGGTAAAAGAACGCCCGCTCTTACTTCTTCTTAGTTAGTTATTACGGTACTGTTCACTCCTCCTTGCTGGTAGACTACTTTGCCAGGAGGAGAGCAGACGGGAGCTCCGGTGAACTGGTCTGCCAGAGATAGGGAGTGAAATGGGGTGAGCGAGCTAATGCTAGCTCTTATCTCATTTGTGGTCTGATAAACAGTGCATCAGGACATCCATGTACCGTACTTACTTAACCAACAGTCCAAAATGACAGAAGACAACAAACCAAGATGAGCTTTATTCATATGTAATAACACTGGGCAATGGCTGTCTTGTGGAGGCTATGTGAGGATGTTTTTACTTTATTAGCATCAATACATGTTGATTTGCTTGCTAGAAGTAATCTAGCTTTGTTACGCTTGCAAGCTAGCTAGTTTTGTTGAGATGGAGTTGTAACTTACTTAGGTAACACGAAGCATTTAGTTAGCTTAGTGTTACATGTTTCATCAAAGTCACACATAAATGTAAAATGATTTTGACAAAGAATTTTACAAAAACTGACTTAAATTGCTTAGCTTTGCATTACATGCTTAGCCACTGATTAGACTGACAATCAGGAAACTCAGGGTCAAGAGTTTCCTGGCAGAGATGAAGAAGTCACTGAGCCAGTTCAACAAGCAACAAACCAATGATCTATGTGAGCTTTCCTGTCATGTTGGAGCACCTCTCCACGCCTGCATCAGACCCGTCTCGATTTAGTTCACCTTGACTGAAAAGATCCATCTAAATCTTTGGATTCTTGTGTGGTTCCACAGAGACTTTTTATTTAGGCAAGAAAAATGCACAATTTATATATGTAGCCCAGTGGAAAACAGGGTTAACTTATGTCGGTCAGTTGCCTCTGAAGGTCCTTTGACAGATATCTGAAAAGACAGGGAACAGGTTAATGAGATAATGCATGCGTTTGTTGGAGGCATTACGGATTAAGGAGCTCAAGGTTACCAGGCAAGTTAATGAACTTGTGCTTGCAGGGAACTACCTAAGGTCATGTGACCCTTTAAGGTTATTATGACAATAATGTGAAATGACCCAATGGGGAAAATTTACAAACATTATTGTGAATAATATGTATGCTGCCTTTATGTTATGGTTACTAATCTATGCTACCATGCACATTGACTTAGAACAGTTGTCCTGAACACTGCATCAGTATTAAAGTAAGACCTAAACATTAAAGGGGGGAAATGGGTTTAGCTAATGGGTCAAGAAGTGGTTGGTCCCATGTGATTCAGTAGTGTATGGTTGTATACAGGGATGTGATGTTTGGAAGTGAAGTTCGGGATGACAGCATGTAAGACCCCTACTTACACCTTGTATTAACATGCAATCTGTATTTGTATATTTTCCATCTGGACAAGGAACAACTAAGAGTCTACAGCCGTTATTAGTGGCTCTGTGAGACTGTACTTTGGCACAGCAGAGCTTTGAGCTAAATGCTATGCTAATATGCTCACAATGACAATGTTTATGTGGCAGTTTTTAGCAAGTATAATATTAACCATCTTTGTTTGGAAAACATTTGCAAATTAGTGCTGATGATAGTATTTAGTCTTTTACTCAAGCAAACTATGAGACTGTTCTAATTTTGACCTGTAGGTGGAGTTGGAGGAAAAGGAATAGGATCAACAAAGTTAGAATAGTTCATCCTCTGGGGACCATGAATGTCTGTAATCCATCCCATAGTTCTTGAGACATTTCAGTCTGAATAAAAAATATGAACATGATGATGGTGCTCCAGGAAAAGATAGGGGATCCCTGAAGTCAATAAGTGGTGGACCAAGTGACTGACCGACATTGTTGAGAGCCACACAACAAAAGCTGAGACAAGCTGGTTCAGTCTTTATTGATCTGACACATTGAGTCAGACTGTGTGTTGTTTTATGTTCTAGATTATTGAAAGCTTCTACAATGAGACGTGGAGCAGCAGATTTTCAGAGCCCATCTCTCAAGGTACATTAACAGGTCTGTGGTCGCTCTCTGTGGCCATCTTCTCTGTGGGAGGAATGTTCGGCTCTTTCTCTGTCGGCCTCTTCGTCAACCGCTTCGGCAGGTACGACTCTTCCTATGACTATAAAACTTTATTAATATCACCTGCCCCTTGAAATGACAAACACCTCTTATTTTCTCTAAAGGAAGAACTCCATGCTCATGGCCAACGTGCTTGTCTTTATTGCTGCTGCGTTTATGGGCTTCTCCAAGCTGGCCGCTTCCTTTGAGATGCTCATCATTGGACGTTTCATAGTGGGTCTCTACTCCGGCCTCAGCACCGGCTTTGTGCCCATGTATGTTGAGGAAATCTCACCCACATCTCTCCGTGGCGCATTAGGAACTCTGCATCAACTTGGTGTAGTGATCGGTATTCTCATGGCACAGGTGAGATCCTTACTGCAACTCTTGAACTATGACTGGCCTCTTCATTTCCCATCTCCAATAGCTTTAGGGCCTTTACACACAAATAAAAACCAAAGCCTTCAAATGTGAATGTTCAGGCTGCCATAGCTGGTATTCAAAGAATGGAGTCTTGAATATTAGCTGACAGGAGAAATAAAAGCTGGATAAAAAACATTGATGAGGAGAAGAATTATCTTCGATATAATGTACATATCCACAGTCATAAACCACCAGTGTGAAAGAGAGAAAGTGTTTTCAGCACAATGGTGACTTTGACATGACTCTGTTGTTGATACAGTTAGTTCTGGGGAAAGGTGCATTACAGGTTATCAACAGTTAAAATGGAGGACATTTTGAGTCTGTTAGAGACATGAAGACCTGCTTCTCTGCAGCTGAGGTCCCAACAGTACAGTAAGTAGCATCTTGGTAAACTTGGGATGTTGACTGGATGTCGACATGCACACAATAATCCAGTCATAATGAGATTAATTAAGGTATTAATGTCAGTAGGGCCGAGCCACCACATTGTGCCAATGTGATAATGCTGATAGTTGGAGTAAACACATTAATCCACACACAGCAGTCTCAACATGTGAGTCCCACCTCTCTAACTAACCAAATTAAGGTTGAGGTTGAGCTCGGAGCGCTCGTTCTTTTCCTGTGTTCTAATTCAAACTTCCAGACTGTGCAGATGTAACGGCTATGTGATCGCATTAAGTCATACCCTCCAATCTCCAATAATTACCTTAAAAAAAAAAAAAAAAGTGAATGAAATTGTGGCAGGGGAGTCAAAAAAAGAAAACACATACACACACACACACACACACACACACACACACAAATGCATGGAAGTTCACACATGACAGACATTACATTACATGCAGGTTCAACAGTGTATAAATGTAACAACATCCAAATATGTTTTTGATAAAAACTGCAAATACTTTATATAATTGTGGGTTTATATATTTATGTGTGCATCAAAAATATATTTGTGAACATTATTCTTTGTATGTGGATTTTTGAATACATCTATACAGTATATGATATATATTTTTGTGTGCATTGAAACACAATGTCGCTCACATATAAATCAATACATTTGTGTTACACATGCTAATACTCAGTGTACTAATATAAAATATGTGTAAGCAAAGTGTTGTGTGTGCTGTGCAGATCTTTGGGACTGAATCCATCTTGGGGAATGCCTTCCTGTGGCCCCTCCTGCTGGCTTTCACTCTGCTGCCGGCTGTGCTACAGTGTGTCCTGCTGCCTTTCTGCCCTGAGAGCCCCCGATACCTGCTCATCAACTGCAACGAGGAGAGCAAAGCCCGCAGCAGTGAGAGACACACACACACACACACACACACACACACACACACTCAACTCATCAACGCTTTTCTACAAGCTACTGTAGTGAAATGAGCAGAAATAAAGGTTGGTAATACTAGACCACACATATCCTGCCACATCCTGCACCCTCAGTGTGTGGCAGCTTAATGAGTCCCCCTCCAAGCTGACTTACATGTAATTTGAGCTGCTGTCTTCCAGTCTTGGTGAAGCTGCGGGGCACTGATGAGGTAACTGAGGACATGCAGGAGATGAAAGAGGAGAGCCAGCAGATGATGAGGGAGAAGACGGTGACCATACCCGAGCTGTTCCGCTCCCCCATATACCGCCAGCCTATCTTTGTGGCCATCATGATGCAGCTCTCACAGCAGCTGTCTGGAATCAACGCTGTAAGTCAAAGGACCAAAGAGGAGCCGATGAGGTCTGCCAAATGCTATGATCAAATGAAGGACAAGTTAGTGACTGTACCATCCCAAGGAAGAATATATTTGATAGGTCGTATATATATGGATTCCTCCTCCTCTCTTCCTCTGGAGGAATATTTAACCCAGTGCTACACCTTCACTGCCCTTTCACCAGGTACATGCAGTACCTGTATGTGGCATTATGTCAGAAATCACTTTCTGACCTCACCCCTTTCAAGTTTTAACCATTTTTTCCAACATGTTAACCTATAGGAGGGAGTATTACAATGGGGCTTGATTAAACACAATGGCCAACCATTCAGGAGACAGGCCCTCAAAGTTCACCCATATTGGACGACCACCCCTCCTATAAAAAATAAACATAACAGTATTGTTCTCTGATTATCAGAACGCTAACGAACAAGGTTATCCACAATTTCAATACTTTTGCAAAAACATGTTGGTCCTTAACAGTGACGTGCGGTGAGGTTCGTGGTTGGTTAGGCACTGACACTACATAAATCAGATTTACAAATATATGAACCCAATAGAGAAGCTTAAATCACCATTCAATTGGCAGCTTGCACATTGACTACTGGTTGTTTTTCATATCAGCATTCTTTACACACACATAGGTAAGGTACATATTTGATTCCACCGGGAGCGTGGGCGCCGCGATCTGCCCCACCGACCTGCGTCACCGGGAGCGTTTCAGAAGCGGAGCGCTCGCGGCCGCCACCCGCGAAAATCGTGAGATTCCGCAATAATCTGCGTAACAACCACGGATGTATAAAGAGAACAACAAACACATAAAAGGTTACTTTACCTGTCCGACGTTGAATTGCTGTTGATTTGGTCATATTTCCTTGTTTTTTGAGACATTTTAAGCTTGGATATATAATCTTACATTTTTGTGGTCAAAGCAAAATATAAGAAGAAGAGAAGTGTAGAAGAAGAGCAACGACAGAACAAGCATAAACCCGACCCGTGGGCTCTCGCACGCCCTCTTCGTTGAGACAGAGTAGTGTTTGCTTCCCGTGTGTGCTTTTTCACTGCGGTTTCTGTCAGATCAGCAACACTAAATATGTTCTACACATACGTGAAATACATTACCTATTATATGTAAAGAAAGGACATATAATAAAAGTGTCTACAAATATTACAGTGGTGACAAACAATGAGACAGCAAAAGGCACGCGCTCAACCCAGTTAGTGAGGGATTGCGCAATCTGAGGTGAGGCACAGCTCGTCACTGCCTCACCTCACGTGTCTCCTCTGAACAGGACATGCGCTAATTCAGCAATTTTGATTATAAAAATGCTTGAAATGATTGGAATCATACAAAAATTACATTTATAGCACAGATCAGTAGAGAAATATTAATATTTATTTTATTTTAGCATTATTTGTTTTGTAATGATGACAGTAAACCCTGACCGCACGTCCCTGGTCCTTAAATCTTAATAAGCAAAAAAACGTAATCCTTTTAATAGAGACACTTTACATCTTCTGAAGTTTTCATGTTGTGCTGGCTATCCCTTGAGCAACAGCAGACTTTTGAGTATGTGGTGGTTAGATCAGTCCAACACATGAATCCTTAAAGGTGCTGTGTGTAGGATCTGGTGACATCTAGTGGTGATGTAGCAGATTGCAACCAACTGCAACTTCTGCTGTGTGCCAAGTGTGTAGGAGAACTACAGTGGCCAAGGTGAAATTGTGAAACCACAAAGCGCCCTATCAAAAGCAAGTGTTTGGTTTGTCCGCTCTGGGCTACTGTGAAGAGGACATATCTATATCTATATATATCTATATATATATATATAGATATATATATATATCTATATATATATATATAGATATAGATATACATATACAGTATATGTAGATATATATATATATATATCTACATATACTGTATATGTAGATACAAACGAGATCCCCCTAAATGTCACACACTGTTCCTTTAATGTTGCCTATGATTTTCAGTTTCACCTAAAATATTGCATCTCATTTCCCATTTGTTTATCATCACATGACTGAAAAACAGAAGATGAAAATGAAATGACATAATAAGGTAGCCCAAGTCGTCTAAGATGTGTAGTGCAAAGTGAACAAAGTGAAGGTGTGAAGATCTCTACTTTTGATTTTGAAGCCAATAAGCACAGGCTGATGATGCTTTGCTCATCTCATTTGGACTCAGACATTATGTTCTGCCTGCTGCTATGAACGGATCCACTGATGTGAGTACACATATTTTGTAGATACACTGATGGTACTTTACATACAGTACATCGGAACTTTTATAAAACATCAAAATAAGGATATGTGCTACAAAAGCTACATAGAGGTGTACACTAGACAAGGCAAGGCACATTTATTTATATAACACATTTCATAATGCAAAAGCATCTGATAGATAGGCCTCCTTGCATAGACATGAGGAGGTGTTAAACAGTAGGCTAGAAACAGCTGAAGAGCATACTGAGAAGGATGTTCCTGTGTAATGTCATCATGTTCAGGTGTTTTACTACTCAACTGGGATCTTTGAGCGGGCAGGTGTGTCCCAGCCGGTCTATGCAACCATTGGTGCAGGAGTGGTCAACACTGCCTTCACTGTGGTTTCTGTAAGTTATAAACCCCAAACCAACACAGCCTCACATGTTTACCTCCAGGACTTTATGCCTTCATGTAGTAATAAGATACATTCCCTCCTTCTGTGCAGTTGTTTGTGGTGGAGCGTGTGGGCAGGAGACCCCTTCAGCTCACTGGTTTGATGGGAATGGCTGTTTCAGCAGTTTTTCTAACCGTTGCCATGGCGCTGTTGGTAAGTGTTTGAAATCATCTTATAACTGTAATTATTGTAATAATGGGATTTTATGATGATGATCCCAAGATTTATAGTGACTGAATAACAGCTTCAGACTTCTATTGTAATGATACACTGCATTGGGCTTTTGAAATAATGTGAGTGATAGACTGTGTGGTGTTCTGTGTTCCTCAGGACCAGGTCAAATGGATGTCCTATATCAGCATTGTGGCCATTTTCAGTTTTGTAGCCTTTTTTGAGATTGGCCCCGGCCCCATCCCCTGGTTCATTGTGGCCGAGCTCTTCAGCCAGGGGCCCCGGCCTGCTGCCTTTGCCGTTGCTGGTTTCTCCAATTGGTCGGCCAACTTCTTAGTGGGGATGGGCTTCCCGTATGTTGAGGTAAGACAGCTTCTATTCAAATGATATTGTCATATTAAATTTATCCTCAGTCCATAACTTTAGCTTGTGCCCATAATTCAAAAGAAATGATGTTATGCCTTTGATGTCCGGCAGCAACTCTGTGGCCCATACGTCTTCATCATCTTCACGGTCCTTCTGCTCGGCTTCTTCATCTTCACCTACTTCAAGGTTCCAGAGACTAAGGGCCTTACCTTCGATGAGATTGCAGCAGGATTTCGCCAGTCAGCTGGTCAGGGGGCTGACAAGTACTCAGCCCCTGAAGAGTTCAACACCCTCAGGGGGGACGACCCTGACCTTTGAAAGCTGCTGTACATTCACACACTTAGGTACACTTTTAGGACACTGCTATCGTGTTTGAAATTTCCCATAAACTAATGCTAGGGTCGTTACATTAGAGCTTTAGTCTTCATACAGACGGTAATAAAGATGATGACCTGACCGACGACATCACTGGTTACTATGGGCTCAGTCTGTAGGAAGTCTGTTTTCAGCACTTGCCATGCTGACAAGAATGGCATCACATTTAAAATGAATTGAGTGAGTAAATGAAGTGAGTGAGAGGCCGGGATGTGCTGCAGCAGAAAAAACAAGTTGGGTTAAGACTCCTGCTGACACATTTCTGCATCACTATGCATCCGTGAGCCTCTTTGTACCCAGCCACACCACTTAACAATTTGTTTTGTTTCAGCTAAACAAACTTTACAAACTCAAAATGAAGTTATCATTTAATTATTTTCTTTACTATGTCAATTGTTTTTGTTTTATCTTTATTATTTTCAATCAATGAACATATTTTTCTGGAGTAAATGGCTTCATAATAGCTGAATCTAGAGTGAGAAACTCATACTGTGTATTGTAGCCTTTGTATATGTACTGTATGATTAATTAACTTACTGAAGTCAGTATTCCTCTGACATTTACATAATATATTCACAGTTACATTTATATATTTACTGTGTTCCTATGTAATGTCTCATTCAAACCAATGGATACCTAAAGAAGGGACGTCATTTAAAACAAATGTATATTAATTAAAACACTGAAATTCTGTGTATGTAAGGTTTGCTGTCGCAATGAAACGATTTCTTCACACAGATCATTAACATATAGCAATCCATAGGAAGATTTATACATTTATATAGATGGATTGTAAAGTTGCTAAATTCAAGTCAACACATTGTGTTTGAGAGACATTACAGCAGGAGGACTTTGTTTTTTTACAGAATGAATGAACTGTGCTGTGATTTGTACATGATGAAAGGGTTGTGTTCTACAGATAAACCGAACAGTGTTTTAGAAAATAAAGGATATAACAAACAGAAGTTACATTTGATTTTTGTTTCCGCTAATGATGACAACCACCTTCTATAATAATTCAGTGAACACTGTAGGGTGAGGGTAGTTGGATGTATGTTTAAGATATAGTTTAAGGATTGGGTAAAGCTCATCAGTCGTAATGATGTCATGATTAATTACAGTATTAAGGCCTCTGAGAGGATGAAAGAAATCGTAGAGAATAAAGCCACACTCTTTTTGATACATAAAAAATTAGATTAGCCTCATTATTTAAAAAAAAAGTCATATCACAGGATTATGTTTTTGTTTCGCAAGGATATTTGTGATAAAATAATGTCACATTTTTAAAAAAAAAGACAATGTTAGTTATATTATTGTTTGTGTAAAAGTATTTAGTGTGTTAAACAATAACACACTAAACTTTATTCATGAAATTCCAGATTTTTCCCCAGTTGAAGTGTAGTTAAACTCATCATGTTATAATGATTAGTCTAAAGCTTGAGAAAAATACATATTGGAAATATGTTTTTTTTAGGAAAGAGTCCGAATTTTGAGAGAAACACACAATATCAAAAGAATAAAGCTTTAATATCATGATATAAAATCATAGTTCGTCCTACATAATTTTACATAGACTGGACATATTTCTATAGCACTACATACATCTACGTGTGTTTTTGAAGTTTGAAAATCTAGTAAAAATATTTTAAGTGTTTTTTATGCAGACACAAGCTGTTTAGCTGCTCCACAGTGTTCACCGGCTCTGTTATTGTCTGCTTGCTGAGAACTAAAAACAATGGAGGAAAGAAGAAAGTCATGATGACTGACCCCTTTTACATTACATTGCACTATTACCACCACTTGCACTATCACCTCAATTCCATTGCCATTGTTGTTTATAGGTTTATGTTCATGTGTGTATATATATATATATATATATATTAGGGGTGTAATGATACACGTATTCGTATTGAACCGTTCGGTACGGGGCTCACGGTTCGGTACGCATTACGAACCGAACAATACGTTTGAATAATATTAAATTGCTTTTGAAAAACAAAATATAGCTGAAATTGGTGGAGCCACTGCGCTCAAACATGGCAACCCTCCTGACGTAACGTGATGTCCTTCCCTGATTCGCCACGGTCCTGTCACGTGACCAAATGTTCACAAACAACAGTCTTGATTACAGATTCACGACCAGGGCCTGTTGTTCGAAACCTAGATAAGGGATTAAGCCGGGATATGTTGGTTATCCTGGCTGAATTTAGCCTGCAGTCGGTTGTTCGAAAGCTGGATAACTTTAACCTGGTCAAGTTACCATGGTGATTTATTCTCTGCAGCTAGCCTGCTCCAGACCAGGCTAAATGCCAAGCTTAGTTGATTCTGTTGTCTTATCTTTGGAGTCAGCGGCTGCGCTGATCAGAAATGAATGTGTTTTATACAGTCATTCCATGTTCTGATGAAGGCTACGCATTGGCCTCGTTTTTAAACAAACAACACGTAGGCTAAATTATTATTTTAAAAAAAGAAATAAAGCAAAACATGATCAAATTTAAAAAATAAATACATTTAGCCTATTACGATAGTTCTTTTTCATAATTGGGGCCTATTCGTGTTTTCGTCATTGTAAATAAACACCCTTCATATTGTTTGCCAGCTCAAATCTGATTTTATTGCAGTCATTACAGTAATTAGAAATGGCTGCACTTGCAAAGGTGCTTGCAATTAATTACACTACTCATTTAATCAGTCCGTCTCCAAACTTCAAGACAGCAGCGGTGCTTCATTTTATGAGAGGTGTGTCACCTTACGTCAGCATTCAGATCCGCTGTTCATTGGAGGAAAGTGTCAACACCTGTCGTCTCATCAGTGAATCTGTGATCGATCTCTGTGGTCTGCTGAAGAAAGCCGTGGCCGCGCACTTACTCGTATTAGTTAGACCTGGCTTGACAAAGCCGCCCCTCCTCAGCCTGGCTCGGCGTTCGAACAACCAATTAAGCCAGGATGAACTTATGAGACTTTGTCCAACCTGGCTTTCCCACTTATCCAATTCAATATGAACAACTGATTACAGGTGTTGTTGACCTTGTTGTCTTTACTAGCAGCTGTTGTTCAGTTAAAGTCTGCATCTCTGCGGAGGAAGCAGCTGTTAATGGAGCGATTAGTGAGCGGCGTATCAGACCTACGGAGCGGCCGTCTGAAGCCACGTTAGCGGCTTTAGGGAGGACGGACACAAAACGAAGGACTTTCCTTTTCTTATTAATGTTTATTTTGTTCTGTACAACTATGTACAACAAGTTAACACACATAAACTATAAAGGAACAAAACATGGATTGCTCTCCAGTAGACAGAGACTTCAGACACCAGCAGAGCTACAAGTGAGAACCACTTGACCACATTTATAGACCCATAATCTATTAAACCTTTATGTGTAAGTGTTGATTTTAATGTAAATGTGAGGTGAGAGCGAGAGAGAGAGAGAGAGAGAGAGAGAGAGAGAGAGAGAGAGAAAGAGAGAGACCCCCGGCACTGTAACTAAGTCTGAAAAATAAAACTTCTAAAACTTTCCAGGAAATGTGTCTGTTTGAGTTCATAGAGGAAGATTTTAGAGATCTTAAGTATCAAACACGACCTTTCATTATTATAGATTACTTTATTACTCTGTCGTATTTTTTCAAACTAAGCAACCAATCTACTTCCTGTTTACACCGGCACCATCACGGCCAGTGTACGTGAATAGTCACTGTATCACTGTATTGAAAACGTACCGAACCGTGGCACCACTGTATCATATTGAACCGAACCGAGAATTTTGTGAACCGTTACACCCCTAATATATATCTATATCTATAGATATATATAGATATAGATATATAGATATATCTATATATAGATATATACATATATATATAGATATATAGATATATACACTTTTTTGGGGGGATATATATTTATACTTATATTGTATATAAGTTAAATGTTTATACCTACATCTGTTCTACTTTTTTGCTGCCAATAAAGCTGATTCTGATTACACAGTCATTTGATTAGGTAATAAAATGTTGCGCTTGCTTTGATAAAAAACAAACCTGCAACCATGGAACAGAAAGAAGACCAATTTGTGATCAGAACCCATCAGCTCTCCATGGTGTAGTTAGAGCAGTTGAATGTAAACGGTCTACGGCAACATTAACCTCCTTCAAAAATATTTTGTTTTTTTTCTTCAAGAAGAATGGAGTGTGATGACTTTGATAGTTTTGGAAAGTTATGGCTTCATTATGAATTTTAACAAAATTTTACTGTTTGTTATTTTAATAAACAGTTGAAACACTGTGATTATACTAGAGAACATTAAACATTGCTGAGTTATTTGATATTTTAGCATGATTTATTCACTCCAGTGGTCACTCCATGCTTAGCCAAGTTAGAGGCCCCTGACTTAATCCAACATCACTATGCAATGGTTCTAAAGCTCTGTTGGTCTCCTGCTAATCCTCTGAGCACAGTAGCTATTAATACATCCACTCAGTGGAGTCAGTGGAGACGGTCTCACTGATGCCAACATGCTTGACATGTGACCTGATGTTGTGGCCACTTATTTACACAAGTTATGCAGCATGATGTCTTTATCCTAAATGTGCTGGACCTTATGAAATTGTTTTTTGCAATCAAATAGTCACATTTGCATGTAATCTGTTTGTATGTGTGCCTGAAATATTCAAACTAACGGGGTAAATAGAATAGAATATTTTATGGACCACTGCAATACCAGCATTGACCATCAGAGGTCCACAGCCACCAGGTTGAGAAACATGGCTGTAACTACCTGAGAGAGACGCTTCATGTCAACCGATGAAAAAAGCCCACATTACAAACAAATTTTGTTCACTGTTACTAACTTCTAAAAATGGTGTTGAAGGTTTGGCCTATTTAACAAGACCATCTATTGGAGGAGGATAGTGGTATAGGCTCATGCTATCTTTTTTGTTTCGGAAACAAAATAAACTGTGTAAATAAAGCTGATGATGATGATGCACATCAGGGGGAATTTGCAAAGGACAGGAGAGGGATTCTCCAAAATCACTGCGATTCATCCACTTCAAAACAATTACATTTATTAAAGCATTTCTATATTTATTAAAAGATTTCTGAATAGTTTTACATCTGTTCACTCTATTATGGGATGCCACAGTAGAGAGAACTTCCTGTGGACAGTAGAATCCATTGGCAAAATTCAACAGCACATAACAATAACATTTTTGTCTTGCTTTTTTAGCCAAGCTAGCTGCATGGATCTATGGCAAAGTTGGTGAGTTGGTCCACTACTCTGGTAAAAACAGAAATATCTTAATAACTATTAGACATTCATATTTTACAGACATTCATGGTCCCCAGAGGAGGAATCCTTATGACTTTGATGAGCCCCTGACATTTCCTCTAACACCACCATGAGGTGACATTTGTCCGTCACTGTATTACATTATGTTACAGAGAGCGATACTTAGCTAACGTTAGGTCTACCGTTACTGATGTTACGTTCAGTCACTTTAACGTTCACCGACAAAGTTAACAAACCGACCCGCTTGTTGATGACCGGAGCGAACTCACGTTAAGTGGGACTGTCCGCCATTCCGCCGTTATTTTACTGTTCTCTTTATGTATTCATTCATTCATTTACAATAAAGTCAAGTTACATACAGCATGACAAGACTTACATTAAAATGAAACAGCACTCTCGTCTGTGAGTCGTAACCTTTACAATAACGTAACAACGTAACAACGTTACTGGACACCTGTTTGTAACTTACCGTTCATTTCATTACTAAACGTTACTTACAGGAGGCAGTGATGGAAAGTAACGAGGGAAATTGCATTTACTCAAGAACGTTACTGTACTGAAGTATCATTTTGAGCTACTTGTATTTTACTTGAGTATTTCTGTTTTATTCTACTTTATACTTCTACTCGATTACAATTCAGAGGGAAATATTGTGCTTTTTACTGCACTACATTTAATTGATAACTTCAGTTACTTTGAAGATCGAGGTTCTACAAAAAAGCTCAGTTTATAAAACATATTGTGTTATAGATAGATTGTTAAAGATGAAACGACCTTGATCAGCTGATTGCTCACACAATGGTTACACTGTGAGCATGCTTCATACACTCATACTTTATGCACAGCATGTTTTCTGCATTGCTTACAATGTGTGTCGCATTATGTGGGATATATGAGTAGAAATGAAATACAACATTGATAACTATGTTTTCATGAGTGTACTATCACTTAGTTATTATTGTATGAGTGTTTTCCTTCTCTTACAATGAGCCCTTCACATCTCCATTGATACGTAGATATGAAGGCTCCGCCGTGGTGACAAACAAACACTGGTTATAGAGAGAGCCTTCTTTCACTTGTTCATGTTCACATGAAGATATGCTCAGATATGCTTGTGAAAATGCAATGTGTTAAAAGTGTTATTATGGGATGGATGGCCCCTGAGTGAGGCAGACTCAGCGGCTCATGTTGCCACAGTCTTGGAAAAAGAGGAGTGAGCGGAGCGGTATTCAGCTGCTTACAATCTGTTTATGAATATTGGTTGTTTTATGTTTTCCCAGGTTCAGGGCCAGCTCCAGATGCACCCTGAGCAGGACCAGAGAAGCTCCCTGCAGCTCTGCAGAAAGGGTCATCTCTGCATTCTGGCAGTTTGGCTGAGCCCCACCTGTTCCTCCTGCCACCAAACAGTGCAGGAGAAGCAACGCTCAAGAAGAGGACCGCCCGTCTCCTTCCCCTTCTCTTCCATCTATGGGGCTTCCTATAGTGGCTGGACCCTCACAGGTGATGTTTTTTAACTCCCCCAACCCCAGTTTACCTTCTGTGCCACCTTCCACTCACACATCTAGCCAAGCAGTTCCTTACGGTACTCAACAGTACAGGGAACAAAAGAGGAGATGGAGCAAAGTGGAACCGTCAAGAGAAAGTAGGTGAAGAAGACGGACGTGATCCTTTGCAGAAAGTGCAACAAAGACAGAAAGACAGCATCACACCTTCAGTACTTTGGGAACTGGTACTGTCCAGAGTCTGACACTCATGTGAAGAATGGAGGGCTATGCTGAAGAAGCGGGGTTGAGATGAAAACCCTCCAGCATCTCCAGTGTATGTTTTCAAGTTCTTTGCACTGTTACAGAGTTTGGCTTTACAACGGTCACTGTTTTAAGGCTGCATGTGTAAAACATTGTTGGATATCTGATCTGGGACCATCTTGTCTCTTCACTTTAACGGTCTTGTCACCTGATCAATGATCTCACACCAGTTTTCCAATGCTCATAAGCTTTATGTACACAGAATATGTTTTATTTTTTACTGTATTATCGATTATTTAAATTGTTGATTTTGATTACTTGATTTCTTCACTTTATTTATGTTGCACTTTCATTACATTACATTTTTACTTTTAGTTTATTTATACCTTAAGTCCTTTATGTTACACTTTATTATTATTGTCATTTTTGTTTTTCTGTAATAAAAAATATAAAGCTGACTTATCTGTGTTGATAACTTCTTCCTATTTATTATTAGTATTATTTAGTTATTACAACAACTTCACTCAAAAAAATTACAACTTTTAATATCTACCCAAGAGAGGATTACCTGAACTCTAAACTATGTTGATAAATAATAATAATCCTCCTATTTGTCACATTCATTGTTTGCTTCATCATCACATAAGGTTTTTGGTCTGCAGGCTTCTTAATTAAACAGTGGTGGACAGTAACTAATTCAATTTACTCAAGTACTCTACTTAAGTACAATTTTGAAGTACTTGTTCTTTACTTGTGTATTTACATTTCATTTCACTTTATACTTCTAGTCCACTGCACCTTAAAGGCAAATACTGTACTTTTTACTCCACTACATTTGATATCTTTAGTTACTTGAAGATTCAGATTAATAAAAGAAAATGTAATCACCTTTCCACCAATGCATTAACATAGGCCTGCTATGTTTATTTTAGATGCTGACGTACATATTTCTAGATGATCACGACAAGTCAAAACAGGTCCGAGCAGGACTCGAAACCGCGCAATTAGGGCGCATTTCAGGCTAATCGTGGTCTGTTACATAGACCAATGCGCTACATCTTTGGCTCAGCCCTGTTTCTATAAAACTTTGTTTCAACCATAACTCTCTGCTTATCCCTCTGACCTCCGTCGGAGTAAGGAAGCACAAACACAATGTTGCTGTTTTTAAAAGAAATTAAACATTTCTTGAACAATTTGCCTGCAGAAGTGAAGAAAACAGATTCTTCAGAGAAAGAGAAGGACAGCTTCTTTTTCCAATCCAGTCGACAGTGCCGGCCAAACGACAATTCCCTTTTTCTTTGCCAAGGAGCCCCCTCTCTGCCGAGACCGAGGCTGAAGCCAGCGCAGTCGAGTGGATTCACTACTTAAAGGACCGATCAATCCGACTAAAGAATTAATCTCATAGTAAGAGTTATCTGATGTCTGGGCTTAGTTAGGTCATTGTGTGTCATTATCTTGTTTGTTTTGCTTCAGTTACTGTCATTTTATAATGTGGTGTTGTATCCAAAACACCACGTTATAACACAACAGTATAATAATAATCGCAGAGATCGTTAATGTTGTTGTCACAGCTCTGCCCCTTCTCTCCTGTGATTCTGTCTCTCACTCACCTAATCAGCTCATTCAGTGCACCTGATAGTCACACCCGCCTCATCAGCCCAATCACTCTCACCTGCTCTCTCTGCTGCACCTACTATTTAGACCCCAGTCTCACACACACTCACTGCCAGATCGTTCTCCGCTTCTATGCAAGACCTTCCAGCGTTTCCCTGAGCGGTCTGAACGTGAGCGGCACCGACGGGGGAATCGGAGTTTCATGTTCCCATGGTGTCATTCCTGGGATATATATATATATATATCTCTCTCTATCTCGTTTCCCAGGGCAGCATCCAGATGGACCCCGCTAAAGTTGCTGCCGTCACTACCTGGCCTGTCCCTAACTCCCGCAAGCAACTTCAATGTTTCCTGGGGTTCGCCAATTTCTATCGGAGGTTCATCAGGAATTACAGCGTGGTCGCTTCCCCACTCACTGCCCTCACCTCCTCCAAGATCCCTTTCCTGTGGACCTCTGCAGCCGAAGAGGCCTTCCAGAACTTGATGTCCAGGTTCACCTCAGCACCTATCCCCCAAGTCCCGGATCCGGACAGACAATTTGTGGTGGAGGTGGATGCCTCCAACATAGGGGTTGGGGGTGTTCTTTCCCAGCAATCAGCCACTAACCAAAAGCTCCATCCCTGCGCCTTTTTCTCGCGTCAGCTTTCCCCCGCCGAGAGAAACTATGACATTGGTAACCGAGAACTACTAGCAGTGAAGCTGGCCCTGGAAGAGTGGCGGCATTGGTTGGAGGGGACCAAGCTCCCATTTTTGGTTTGGACCGACCATAAGAACCTGGAGTACACCTGCACAGCCAAGAGACTCAATTCCCGACAGGCCCGGTGGTCGTTATTCTTCACACGGTTCCACTTCACGCTCTCCTATCGCCCCGGGTCCCGCAATGTCAAGCCTGATGCCCTTTCCCATGAGTTCCAGGGGGAGGAAGAACCTACCTCTGGCTCCTTGTCCTGCCTCCTGCCAAGTAGCTGTCCTCACCTGGAACATTGAGGAGTCAGTGAGGCTGTGACTAGGGGTCAAGCCAGTCACAGCACAAGCCTTCCTAACCATTTGTTCGTCCCTCAGCGCCTTTGGTCCAACGTCCTCCAGTGGGCCCACTCCTCAAAATTGCCACCGTCAGTCTGTCCTCTGGGTTTCACCCCCAATCCAACGGCCAGACGGAGAGGAAGAACCAGGAGATGGAGACAGCCCTCCGCTGCTTGGTCTCCCGGAATCCTGCCTCCTGGTCCCACCAGCTAATGTGGGTAGAATACGTGCTCAACTCCCTGACCAGCTCCGCCACAGGCTTGTCACCCTTCCAGTGCTCATATGGGTTCCAGCCGCCTCTGTCCCCCGCATTGGAGAAGGAGGTTTCCTGTCCTTCAGTCCAGACCTTCATCTGCCGCTGCCACCAGACCTGGACGAAGGCCCGAGCAACCCCGCAACAGCAGCTAATCGACACCGCACTCCAGCCCCCATCTACCAGGTGGGTCAGAGGGTGTGGTTGTCGACTCGAGTCCAGAAAACTGGGCCCTAGGTTCATCGGAGGATCATCATCCCAGCGGCGGTGAAGCTCAAACTCCCCAGAGCCATGCGCATCCACCCCACAGTCCATGTATCCAATGTCAAACCTGTCCAGGAGAGTCCATTGGTGCCAGCTGCTCCTCCTCCTCCGCCCCCTCGCCTCGTCAAAGGAGGCCCTGTCTACACGGTTCATCGCCTGCTTCGCTCCCGCCGCTGGGGGCGAGGTCTTCAGTACCTGGTCGACTGTGAAGGATACGGTCCGGAAGAGAGGCAATGGGTGCTGGCTCGTAATATCTCCGACCCCTGAAATATAGCCAGGTTTCATCGGCAGGCAGCACCCAGAATAACCATCCAGGACCAAGACGCCTGCCAGAAAGACCCAGCAGGTTCCCTGTGCGGACTATGAGGGCCCTTCCTCCCTTCCTCTGGGGCAAAGGAATTTATGTAACTTTAAAACTGCATGGTCTGCATGGCTTTGATCCTACTTATTTGTTCATTATGTGGAAATGATATGAAACCAACAGAATGTCTGAGCTCAATTCAGCAAAGTGAGATGAACCACAGGATGTCCTTATTACAGTTTTTTCCCGTTGCTTGAACACATTTTGCAAAACTTCGCTCATTGTGCCAAAACTCTACACACACAAGTAAACATGACACAACACTGGGAAATATACCATTCACATCTGTGTCAAATTGAAACTCTACTATCAAAACTTAAACTCTGCTATCAAAACCTGACATTCCTTTGTCAAAATGTAACTCTGATGACAAAATGACACATACTTGCATCATGCATACACTTTCAGATCAGGGGGAACACACTAGTCTACTTTATATAAAACACTGCAGTCTTTGATTTTCACTGTTTATTCAGAAGGCATATTTTCAGGAGGCACATTTTCAAACAAGCAAATAGGCCTACTCAATATTGTACATTGCAGTACAATATTGTACAATAATAATATTTGGTTATTGCAGTAACATGAATTCACATAAAGCAAAAAAGAAAATAATAATAATAGAAAAAACACTATACTGTAAACACAGAAAATCATGGCAATTGTGCATACGTGGGCTCATGGATCCCGCCGTCTGTTGGGGTCTGGCCACAGGGCCTCATCGACATCGCAAGCAATGTCTTCTCCGGCTAGGCACCGGGGAAAATATCCCCTTGCATGACAAAACCATCCATGGATTGCTGTCACCTGAATGTCGCCACAGGCCTGTTCCATTGCCTGCAGAAGAGGCATGTGGGCATGTGGTTGGCGGTCATATACACGCCATCTCCAAGCCGAAAATAATTCCTCTATAGGGTTTAACAATGGTGAGTAAGGGGGCAAGTATACCACTTCTAATTGATTGTGGTTGGTGAACCAGGCCTGGACCAGAGCAGCCCGATGGAAACTGACATTATCCCATACCACCACAAACCTGGGCTGATCTGGTCTGTTCAGTACAACTATATTATGGAGAGCATCTAGAAATGTGAGTATATGTTGGCTATTGTATGGACCTAGTTTTGCATGATGATGCAGAAGCCCTCGAAGGCTTATGGCGGCACACATTGTGATATTTCCCCCGCGTTGCCCCAGGACGTGCACAATTGCCCTTTGGCCAATTACATTACGACCCCGTCGTCTTGTTTTGCTCAGGTCGAATCCAGCTTCAATGAAAATGAATTCATGAGGCTGTGCAGCTCCATCCATGGCCAAGATTCTCTAACAAAAAAGAAAACATATTACTGTACTACAGTGCTACACATACAGAACCCTCACCCCATCACACAGGTACCTGTGTAGCTCTCCGAATGGATCCATGTGGTACTGATATGGTACATATTCAGCTGCTACTGGATTTCAGAAATACTGTATTGTAAATGTAAAGGACAGTTACACTTACCCGTACATATTCAGCTCGAAGTCCTTTGACCCTGACACTGTTCCTCTCAAATGGGACCCTGTAGAGCTGCTTCATGGTGATGTTGTGTTCTCCCAAGATGCGTCTGATGGTGGTGATGCTCACATGGTTTATGTTGTTGAACACTTGCCTGTCTGCAAGTATTTTCTGTCGTAGCTGGTGGAGACGGATGGCATTGTCTGCCCTCACTAGGTCCACAACGGCAAGTTCCTGCTGTTGTGTGAACAGGCGTTGGCGTCCTCCCCCAGAAGGTCTTCTAGTCATTCTAGTGAAATACAACCACAAATTGTCATCGGTTTGCTTCTTTTTCTTACAGTACTTTAATGTATATACTGTATCGTCCACTGTACTGAAACATTTCATAAGTAATCATGGTATGTTTCACAAAAATTACCACTTTGGCTGCAAAGGGAGCATTAGCACCCTGCAATACCCTGTACACGTGATGTGGTAATGTGATATACTGTAGTAGAGTGCTGTAAATACCATCTGAGTAGAGTAGAAGATAGAGAGGTGAAGACATACCTGTTTTCTAGTCGGAATGTTCTTATTACAGATGCCACTGTGAAGCGGCTTAGATGTGGGTGGACTCTCTGCCCAGCTTCCCTCATAGTCAGGCCATGGTTGATGACATGGTCCACCAAAGTTGCTCTTATATCATCAGAAATAGGGGTCCGTGCATGGCCTCCTTGACCTTGTCCTCCTCCTCTTCCTCTTCCTCTTCCTCTTGCTCTACCTCTGCCTCTGCCTCTCCCTCCATCCATGCTTGGAAAGTTCTTGAAATGGCTAAACTGAGGGCTTTTTGTAGCTGGCTTATTGGTGTTCAGTTTTGCAAGTAAGTGCCTTCAGGTGTGTATTTGAGTAGTTGCAATTACCCAATTACAATTATGTGTATTGTATTTTGGATACATGTGTTTTCCAAATGGCACCCTGAGATTTCATTTTTGAACGAAGTGTCTTATGTATGACATAGAGTGTAGTATACAGGACCAAGTGTGTCGCATAAAGGAGTAAGTGTGTTGCAGAATTGCAACTAGAGTGCAAAGCAGCGCTTTTGTTTAAGGTATGGGTACATGTGTTTGAGGTATGGTAACAAAAGCTTCAAGTTGTGTTACTTTAGTCCAAGCATGGGTCTATAGTGTTCAAGCAACGGGCAAAAACTGTAATCTGTTAATGTATGTCTGTCCATCGATCAGGGAGAGGGATCCCTTCTCTGTTGCTTTTCCATTCTTTCTCTGTTCAAGGTTTTTTTTGGGCGACTTATCTGAATTGAGGGTCAAAGGACAGAAAATGTTGTACAACGCATAAAGCCCCTGATGCAAATATTGTGATATTGGGCTACATAAATAAAATGTTTGTTTTATTTTTTTTTATCTGCAGAAAAGTGAGTACAAAACAAGTACATAAATGACTAAAGAAATTATACAAAGTAAGGGACAAAAACAAAGGAGACAAAAGCAGGCTAAGGAAAATGACATAGGTGTGTGTGTGTGTGTGTGTGTGTGTGTGTGTGTGTGTGTGTGTGTGTGTGTGTGTGTGTGTGTGTGTGTGTGTGTGTGTGTGTGTGTGTGTGTGTGTGTGTGTGAGAGAGAGACCTGTTTTATTTTGTGGAAGTGACCAACTAAATCAATACTAGATCTAGATCAATCTCTCACTAGAGCTACATTCAAACTGCTAAACACTACTGTAATATATTCATTCAACAGTAGAGTAATTTTCCATTAGAGTCCTGCATTGAACATTTCACTGATATACAAGGTTAGAAGTACTTTCTGCTCCTGTAAAAGTGCTGGTGCTGGTATCTTTATCCAACTTCTGTCAAAAAAAATGTTTGTACACTATTAATCATAGAATTGAGCAGTCAAACCTCCACACACACACACACACACACACACACACACACACTCAGCTGAAAGTGTGTTCCTGTGTGGAAACAATACACCAAAATAACCACGGAACGTGTGTGTCCTGGACCATCTGTTGTTTGCAACAGCTCCGCTCACTTCGGATTCTTCATGGGAATGCTGGTTTATATATTCATCTTCCATATTGATCTAATAGCTAGCTTTTTCCAGTTTGCTTCTAATACAGAGCTGGCCACCAGCAGCCAGGCTCTTATGTAACCCTGTGCTGATCACCTCACCATATTTCCACTGTTACCACAACTCAGAGGCAGGGAGTGGGAAAAGAGTTGAAACATGGAAACAATTCAATAGGCCCAGTGTGTATGAGATGGCCATATAGGAGCCTGACAAATTCCCTGCAGAGCAATCCATCACCAGAGCAGAGGCCTAGTGCAGAAAGTCACAGTTAACTTGTTTTCTTTTTATGGAGAGGAAGAGGAGTGTCTCTGCATGTGACATCACAAGAAACTTGAAACCGTCATTTTCAGCAGCCCTCCTACTCACTGCCTGCTCCCACATTTGCTCCCCTCTCCCTAACCTTTCTCCGAGACGCTCTGTGCTTCTTTTCTCTAGGCTCCAAAAACAGGCCAGTGTGACTATTCTCTCATTTCAAACTAGACCTCTGATCCCAGGACTTCACCACACAGATCCCCCCCTCTGCATCAGAGAGTCATCTGGGTCTGCTTCTGGAGATACCGGTAAGTCCCTCACTCCATTCTTCTGGCTGAGGTGGAGCCGCTCTGCTGCCACGTGGGTTGGCTACTTGAGGGAGGTCTGCCCAGGAAGAGCGAGGACCCAAGGCAGAAGAGCAGAGGTCTGTTAAGCAGTGCTCAGAGGCTTTGATTTTAAAAGTAGTTGTATGGTCAGGTTCAGCAGCTGTGCTCCAGATGTGAAACAAGTCCAGTGAGATCATAGTAGACCTACTCAAAGTTACTTCACTTTCCAGAAATGAGCTTGAAAATGATTCTGAATTTTCTATTCTATTAACAATTTCAGTTTTGTTAAGTATTATTTTCCAAATGAATTATGGTAATGAAGTCAGAGAGGGACTGCGGTATTAACATACTTTGCGTGACAGTGAGATGTCTATTATTGTTACTGTATGCCATTTTCTAAGACTTTAGGTTTTAAATGGTAAATGCCAGTTTCTAAGTATAAATAATTTTATAATTTTTTTATATTTGTAGAGTAAGAAATAAGTGAAGAAAAAAAATATAATGGTTAATTGCTTTAATGCATTCATGACATGTATATGTATGTTAACTACTATACATAAATGTAAAAAAACAAACAATAGAACTCTGAAAAAAGTTTTGCTGTTAAGGTAAACATGAGCCTCAGCTGATGCTTGATGTCATACTGTCTATTGTCTATTGTAGAACTCTAATAGAGCACACTTTTTTAAAATGACACATGAAAAAGGTGACAGTATTACATAAGCTGCAGATCTACACAGTCCATGCTTGGAAAACAGGGCAGGGCCTCTCTCTGGCACACATTGTACACTTTCTGTTCCCTCTCACCTCACTCTATACTGTCCCGGTGAAAACAGTGTCTGCGTGCTGTGTATGTCAAAGGCTTGATTCTGTTTCTGTAGGCATATAAAAATGTTTTTGCAATGACCCACTGAATGCACATGCAACACCACCAAGTCTAAAATAGAAGTTTATGTTTACAATTGTACATTCGTCTTTGCCCAAAACGAATTGGCACCAAACTCTTTAATCTGATTGGTGCACAGGGTGGGTGGGTGTACCTGCATCACAAGGAGGTGGATAGTATGAGGTGAGCAGGTCACTTATCTTATTTACTGTTTACAATGTTTAAACTGATCCACTTCATATAAAAAGCAGGTTTAAACAACTTTTTGATCATGTGTGAAATTTGCTGAGCTACAGAAATGCATCATTCATCCAAGTTGAGATGTTCTGATGTAATCACAGTTAAAAGAAAGTTCAGAACCCCAATCAGTGTCTTTTTAACATGCTGGAACACATTTCTGCTAATTCAGCGTCAGTTTTCAATTTGAAATCTTGAAAGTGATGATATTGAGCACACAAACCTCATTCCAGAGTAAAGGTATCTAAAGGAAGGTTTGTTCTGATTGCCACCATCTGTAAAACGACAGGATAATAATTTTAAACATAAATCTTTGATTTCTATCTGTGAAACATGAATACAAATATAGTAATGCCAATAAAGTGCATGGAAATGTAAAATTCATCTCTGCATAGGGGCAGTATTTACAAATAAAGTCCATGTGACAACTACTGTACAAAATGTCAACGTCTGAGGAACCAGCTCAGCAGTGTTTGAACAGGGAGGTCATTCTCAGCTGTTATCACTGTGTCTGTCGTTCATGAGGCCTACAGGGACGAGATATCTACAACTGGAGCCATCCAGACTTGGCATCTCTCCGGCCTCTTATCTGTAGAGACACGTTGCTTTTCACTCGGTTTAGGAAATATTGTGGCCCACAACACAGAACGTAATTCTATTATATTACTATAATAGAATTAATTCTGGCATGTTCGTTTCTGTTGGTCAGTTGTATTATTTTTTTATCAGCAAAGAGCAATTATAGATTCATTTTTAATATTTAGTTTATGTTTTTATGACTTTTGTAAATTATTATGAAATATATCGCTAAAAAAAGAAACCAAATTTGAATAATGCAGCTCCCAGAATTAGATTCCATACCAGATTTTGATTTAATAAAATCTAGGGCCGAATTCACTCACCTGGAGGTGCAGGGTAAAAAGGGACAGTAGGCAGCTATCAACATCTCAGCACACAGGCCGTCCTCCCTGAGACAATATCTGTACAGGTAATTTGTACAGCAAGCTTATTACCAGGGGGAAATTAGGCCAGGTCCGGTACTCTGTACCACTAAAAAATTCAGGAACAGGGGACAGCAGTTGTCTGGCAAAACCTACATCAATCCATTACAATAACATTTAGAGACTAGCTGGTGAAAATAGTGGAGCATTTAGTGGCTGGAGACAGATATTTCCTCAGGAGTTGGTGGAGACCTAAATCAGAGCTAAAATATGTATAAATAGGCAACTGTTTGCTATCACGTCAGACATATCAGCTTTATGAGAATAACATGTCAGTGTGTAGGCCGTGTGCTGGGATTGAGCAGTGGTGGGCCTTCAGGGCCAGCAAAGCCTTCTCTGCTGGCCTAAACAGAATCACAAAGTTATAGCTATTTTATAATTTAATAATTTTTCATAAATACACTATGTATTATAATTCTTTTTCCCATTAGCTTATTTTCTCATTGCACAGCTACTGTCTTCCTCTGTTGCTCTGCTTCCAGCCTGCAGCGCTGCTTCCAGCGCAGCTTGTTTTAAGTAGAGCTTTTATCCAATCAGATTTCACCTCGATGCTGTCTCTAGGTAATAAGAGAGGCCCGAGGCCTTCAGACTCACAAGTGAATGCCTTTGCAGTTTAAGTAAATGGGGACGATATTGTTGATTGTCATAGTCTTCAACCAATCATATCTTTAGTTTGACATGTTGGGCGTATTCTTTGACGTGCCAGAGCCTTCTAGCTGGCCTACAAGTACGTCAGCATTAACGAGCAGCTCAGTATTAAGGTGCAGCTCTGCAGTAAGGTGCAGCGTGCGCCGTGATTGATCAGTGGGCGAGCGCATGACGAATGTGAAACTTAAGGAAGCTGGCATAAGTTAGTTGGAGTAGTAAGAGTTCAAATTGAAAGATATGGAAGAAATTATGACATTTTTAGTGTTTTGCTTTGTGTAGTTTATTTATATTTTTACCTAGCTTTGTTTTTTTAACACTCAATGGCTGAAGGAGGAGGAGAAACAGATTTAGCGGCGGAGTTACTGACAACACCTTTCTCAAGAAGGACATTTCAGGAAAAGCTGGACATTGCAAGAAATGGTCAGTCAACCCCACAGCTAGCAGCCCTGACCCAGCCAGGAAAATGAATTGTATGAACGGTGTTCCTGGCTGACAGCGTCAGAGAAGGTGTACATTGTATGGCTGGGAATGTGTTTCATTTTAACTGAGCATCTTGTTGTTTGGAGCTACACTAACTTGAGGATGCCATAGCACGGCAGGACACTTACAAGCTATGGTGCTTTTGAAAACTTTTGGAGAAACCCGAGTGGATCAACAGATCAACGAACACGTTTGCAGGGAAACGGAACTCCACAACTGCGACCCGCCCATGGCCGGTCTGTGGCGGCCAGTGGCCGCGCCGGCGGAGGTGGGACCCCGGCCCCCCAGACCGCAGTGGCCGTAGCAATGGCCGTAGCAGTGGCATCATATTGAGGTTATTAGGAGGTGGTTCAAGTGTAGTAGGACAGCACTGAAGGCCCAGGTATAAAACGGCCACTGGGGTTGAGGAAGGTAGTGTGACAGTGAGGAAGTCGTCTTAAGAGATGGATGACATACGGAAGTTTATGGACGTTTGTCAGGATCCAGCGGCGTAAGCAATCAAAAATGTTCAGGCTGCTCTTACAGCCAAAGGACAGACACATGGTAGAGTAATATGCACCCTTCCAAAGAACACCAAAAAGGTACCGGTAGTCAGGGTGGATGGGAAGGACTTTGAAGACGCTGGTGACGTCTGCCTTAGGCGACCAGGCTCCTTGACCTGCGAGGCAGATGAGGCATGTAGCGTGATTGATTGTTGTGTACTACATGGTGTCGTCCAGGCTTGGAATGAGGCTATTGATGCTTGGGACGGTGGAGCCCTGCAGTAATGAGTCTATGAGAAGTGTCTTTTTCCCTGAATATTTCATACTAGTTACGCCGAATGGACTGACTTAAATATGGGGAAAGGTGGGCTAGGGAGTGGACCGATCATGAATGCGTCTTGAACTTCCTAGGCCTTCCTATTGACTGTTTTTGGCTCTGAGATGGCTGATTGCAAATTTTGTACAGGAGGATTCTGGCTTAACCTGCAAACCTGGGTGGAAGCCATGTGTGAAACCTTGTATAAGGAAACTAATGAACTGGCGGTCTGTGTGGACTGGGGCCATTAAAATCCACATCATCATCCTCATCCATTTCCTGATTCGCTTCCCTAATCCAATCCCAGACCAGTTTATGCCAACTGCCAAATCCAAAATCCAAAAAGCCAAAATATTTAAGCTTTGTTGTCCTTGTTTTTAGCTCTAGGTCTATGTCTGTGTGTACATTGAGAGCAACAGAAAATCAGAGACAAAGTCCTTGAATGTAAACACACTGACAAATAAACGATTTTTCTTGTTCAAGGATTTTTTGCCATATTTTTTCATATCTAAATCAGGAGTGTACGGATAGATGGTGTTATATATTCTACAGATTGTAAAGACCATTTGTGGTTTTATAAATAAAGTTGACTTGATTTGAAATGGAACCTTCAGCATGCGTTTTAGTATCCGTCAATAATTTGGTTTTAAATAAAGTTTGGTCACTGTCTTCACCCAAGTCATTGGGTGTCCAGATGTAATGTCTGGTTTTGACAAACACTAATTTAAACAAGTTTATTATTTTTTCACTGTGGGCCAAAGCCAGCGGGGATAAAAAATACGCTGTAGCAGTCCCCACACAGTAGTGGGGAACTGCTACAGAACTAAAGCAGTTTGATGAGGTCAGTGTTCTGTAGTCAATATGACGCGATAAATGTGCAAACATTCTCCATGAGCTGTTTTGAAAATTCGTGTTTTGTTTCTTCTTTTGCAGATTTCACCTTTCAATCCCTTTTCAAAAGAATTCCATCTATGTGACGGAATCAGTCCACATATGTCCCTGTCATAAGTATGGAGCTGCAGAAGCTATCGAATGGAAATCACCACCATGACGCTGCAGTGCCTGTGGAGGGAGGGTATGTTTACTGCTGGGAATTCTTGCTGAATTAACCATGTTCATATAATTTCAAGTTGTGCAGTGTTTATTTTTTGGTTTGTGATGGATATTACAGAATGGCACCAGAGGAGGAAAAGTTCCTGCAGCAGAGTGATGGATCAAAGAGACCTCAGTTCACAGATGTGAGTATGAGACAAAGGCAGAGGCCATGCATGAGTTCATTTGCACAGTAGAATTCAGAACAACATTCCACATTTATTTTTTATTTGCAAAAGTTTTGTTCTCATTATGTTCTGAGGTACTCTATTAAAACTGTTATGGAGGAGTGTTGGATCTTAGTCTACAGATGGTAATTAATGTGTTTGGATGAAATGTCCTCTATACACCGGGCCACATGGCTTATGGTCAATTATGACCGACAGTTAGACACCTCATCAGATCATTACATCTAATTCCTCCTTTTTCTCTATTGTATTGAATCCGAGCACCATTCTCAAGTCGACCAGCAGCAGCCTGTGCCTGGTTCACTCATTCTGCAATAACTCTTTATTTAACAACTCTTTATTTCAAAATAGAGAGAGAGAGTTGTACTCTCAACCATTTTAATGAATATGTCATTTTGTGATAATGAGAGAAGGGTATAGCAGGGTTTCTTAAGTCAAGATGAGGGCCAAATAATGCCGGGAAGATCATCATTTATTTGCCATCCTGTCTTCTGTCCGCCTGTCTTCTGTCCGCCTGTCTTCTGCCATCCTGTCTTCTGTCCTCCTGTCTTCTGCCATCCTGTCTTCTGTCCGCCTGTCTTCTGTCCACCTGTCTTCTGCCATCCTGTCTTCTGTCCTGCCATCCTGTCTTCTGTCCTCCTGTTTTCTGCCATCCTGTCTTCTGTCCTCCTCTCTTCTGTCCTCCTCTCTTCTGTCCTCCTGTCTTCTGCCATCCTGTCTTCTGTCCACCTGTCTTCTGTCCTCCTGTCTTCTGCCATCCTCTCTTCTGTCCTCCTGTCTTCTGTCCTCCTGTCTTTTGCCATCCTGTCTTCTGCCATCCTGTCTTCTGTCCTCCTGTCTTTTGCCATCCTGTCTTCTGCCATCCTGTCTTCTGTCCTCCTGTCTTCTGCCATCCTCTCTTCTGTCCTCCTGTCTTCTGTCCTCCTGTCTTCTGCTATCCTGTCTTCTGTCCACCTGTCTTCTGCCATCCTGTCTTCTGTCCTCCTGTCTTCTGCCATCCCGTCTTCTGTCCACCTGTTTTCTGTCCTCCTGTCTTCTGTCCACCTGTCTTCTGCCATCCTGTCTTCTGTCCTTCTGTTTTCTGTCCTCCTGTCTTCTGCCATCCTGTCTTCTGCCATCCTGTCTTCTGTCTCGGTTTTGAAACATATCCCTACGTTTAGATAACATAAACCTGTAGAGCCAGTTACTGGCTCTTACTAGAGCCAGTTATGAGTGAAGTTATGAATATTATATTCCATTTCTGCCAATTAATCCCCCTAAATGTTACACACTGTTCCTTTAAGGGCAGTTTTCTTTTTCAATGAATTCAACTTTATTAAACCTCACTCATATTTTAGTATGTGCCATGTCATTAACATGTCAATTAGTACATTTTGTAGTGATCTAAGACCACCATCGTTACCTAATATTGTGTGTGTAAATGTTGTTTTACTATACACATATTGCAGCGATAACTAAACCAAATTGTAATAATCCAGACAGTACGGATTTCTCCCCAAAATAGAATGCCAATATAAAAGAGTTGCATGTCAAAGGATGCTGTGGAGGACATGATAGCATGAGTTGACACTACACACTATACATGAATTGTGATGTCATGTCATCCTAACATGAAGTCATTATTGCTATTGTGTCTTAGAAGTTAATATTCTAGTCTTGCATGTTTTCCAGTTTGAGGGTAAAACCTCCTTTGGGATGTCCGTCTTCAACCTGAGCAACGCCATCATGGGCAGCGGCATACTGGGTCTGTCGTACGCCATGTCCAACACCGGCATCGTCCTTTTCCTGTGAGTACCAGAAATATACACACTTCGGTACAGGGAGTTCAACACACCCACACACACGCTCTGTACCTCAGTAGACAAACAGACACACGAGAGGAGACACGGTCAATATTATGTCATGTATAGTTATGAAGTATTTTAAATTACTAGAATGGCCAATAAATGTTATTAAACATTAATAGACAACAATGAGGTGATTTGCCTCTAATCTGTAATGCAGAATGCTGGACTCTTCATTACCAGCTGCTGGTAATGTTTTCACAAAATGTTGTTCTGGAGACACCTACTGTAGTAGGAAGTACCACAGACTGTCTACCTGACTGTGTGTGTGTGTGTGTGTGTGTGTGTGTGTGTGTGTGTGTGTGTGTGTGTGTGTGTGTGTGATAAAAAACACAACAGTCTAATAACTAGAAAGGTAGACTCAGTAGATCTCCGCAGGTGGGTCCATTTTTGTCAAACCCCCGTCTAGACTGCAAGTGTATTAGAAGTGTTTTCACACAAAAGATACGCTCTCATTTTATTCTATGCTGATTACTAGTGGCCCCTACCAGCTGGGGGCCGGATTAGGGTAGTGAATGAGGAGTCAGCCGTCAGCAGTCAATCATTTGCAGTATAAAACAGTCAATAAAAGGTGTTTTGAGAAAGGTACTTGAGCATGCAGCCATAAGTAAGCACCCAAAATATTATGCAGTCTGGTGCAGCAATATAGAGATGCACACTCACATGCACAGAGATAATAAGCATGCAGGGACTGTTCACTCTAAATTATGCAGCCTTTCAATTTGGGTGCAGCAAGAGAGAAACTAATATGAACTGTATTTGTGGTAAGCTGGCTGGACAACTGAAATTCCCTTTTTACTTGGCTCCCTAAAAACGACATATCGCCAGTAAAAGCCAGACTGTAACAGCTGTCTGCAGCTTTTAGAACTTATTTCCGAGGCTTCAAAGAAGAATACGCTTTTTCTAAACTATAGCCCCAAAGCTGTTCAATACACAAAATACTGAAATCAATCAACATATAGGAATGACATTAATGACATTACCTACCATACCTGTTTGTGTTTTACAGGATCCTGCTGACATGTATCGCCTGTCTGTCCTGTTATTCCGTACATCTGCTGCTACGCAGTGCTGGAGTTGTGGGTGAGGCTTCATAAATGTGGAAAATATTGTCAGAATTCTTTTTGTCTCGTCACTTCCCCTCTCTTGTATCAGAGGCCAATTCAGCTAGTAGTCCTGTACATGTGTCAGAATGTCTGCAGTCAGTCAGGTAACATGGTTCTTTGTTATTGCTCTCTTCAGGTATTCGTGCCTACGAGCAGCTTGGCCTGAGAGCTTTTGGTCATCCAGGGAAGATCATAGCAGCTGTCATCATCACGCTACATAACATTGGAGGTAAATACACCTGTATATAAGTAAGGTAACTGTCATATGAGTAGGTGGGGATCATACCTCTTGCCAAGGGAACCAGATGTGCCAGAACATCCCAGTTTTGATGGAGCATGTAAAGACATGTGGCCATGTACACTAATAAACACTCTTTCTTCAGGCTGTCTATGCTTTCCTCCCTTGCAGCCATGTCCAGCTACCTGTTCATAGTCAAATCTGAGTTACCGCTTGTCATTCAAGCCTTTCTTGGCCAGACATCCAGCTCTGGGTGAGTACTGCTAAAATCTTTGAAATTAACAAAATGTATGACATTCAATATCAGTTTCATCTGCGTGTGCTCATTCCAGAGATAGGTCCATGATAAAAGATGAAAGAGAAAAAACAACGTGTCCGTTTCTCTGTACGTTTTGACTACCCTACTCTCACATCTTACAAATATGTAGTTTAATTTGAAGAAAAAAAAGAATGTAAATCAAACAGGAGGAAATTATGCATTTGTTGGGGATTATCTCTAGCAATGGATCTCTCCACATTTGGTTCTATAGTGACAAGTTCAGTCAGCCAGCTCACATTTGATCATAGACTGTATATAAGAAGTGGTCATAGTCCCGTGACGTCACCCATTGGTTTGTGGATTACAATGTTTACTGAGGGAATAAATCAAGTGAAAAGTATAGTTGTGGCTCAGGAAATACTATGAACAGCAACAGAAGGTGACAGCATACAAAGCTTTCAGGTGAGGGCTATGGCGGCAAATTGGTGAGCAGAGCGCCACCATGATCAAAAGGGTGCGTTGAATATATGTTGCAGTGAGAGGAGTATGTCACATGAATGTAGCAGCTGACTTGACTGTCTGAACTAGCTCTCAGGCTTCCCTTCTTGCAGCAGGTGTGAAGGACTGAGTCAACATAAACTACATCGTGTGTTCATGGTGATGAAGGATCCTTTCAGCCAGTGGAGCCAGACAATGGAGCTCTTTGGCAAAAGACATGTCAAGCTTTGATAGACACACAGTAGTGGTTTGTAGATATGTTCATGGTTGGTTGAGTCTGAACATGAGATGTGTTCACAACACAGAATATCAGCCTTATCCTTTAATAACATGTGTAGAAATAGCTATTTAAGTTAGACAAAGCAATTACAATACAAACAACATCTCCACGGGCCTAGAGACTGGTCACAGTTCACTTGTGCTCAACTTTGTCCTGGGAATCTGTATGGTCAGCCAATAGAAAGGCATTGAGAAGAGCCATTACCCTGCTTTCACTAACAAAGGACCACGGCAATAACGGTATGAGTGATGAGGGATGTAGGGTAGGGATAGAGGTAGGGGGATGAAGGGGTCGAGGTAGAGGAATGAAGGGATGTAGGGGTTGAGGTAGAGGGATGAAGGGGTCAAGGTAGAGGGATGAAGGGATGTAGGGTCGGGATAGAGGTAGAGGGATTAAGGGGTGTAGGGGTAGAGGGATCAAGGGGTCGAGGTAGAGGGATGAAGGGGTGTAGGGGGTAGAGGTATGTAGGGATGAAGGGATGTAAGGAATTGGGGGAATGGAGACCGTAGAGTGGGGGCCGTCTCTTTGGAAGCTCTGGTGGTGCAGAGTTCCCTGTTGTTCCTGTAATCCTGAAAGAGAGAGAAAATAGAAAGACAAAAACGGGGTTGGGGGAGGGATGTGAAAGCAGAGTCGAAGAGGAAGTGAACGGGTTCGTTGTGCTTAAATACTTTGTACACAGGAAATGAGCCCTGTTCTGGGCGTGGTCCCTGTTCCTGAACTAAGTTTGTGAAACTAAATTTATACAAAATTACATTACCAGACTAGAAACTGCAGCATCACTCTGCAGTTTGTGACTGCTCAGTGTGACTTCATTGATTAGAACTGACCTGGGATCTGACTCTGCGAGGCATTTTGCTGAACAGGAAACTAATATGACCATTGTTACGTGCTGATATACTTGTTTTTAACTCAACTTGTGAGTGGGCATCATAGATTGCATTCCTTGTTGTTATCTCAACACTAACAATATGGTGACTTTCTATTGTGTCGCCATCTTTAGTTCTGTTTACACTGTACTAAAGAAAAGATTGCTTAAACCTCAGAAGTAAACTCAATGGACCAAGGCAAGTATGTGAACAATGACTCCTACATCACAGCCACTTGTTGAAGTGTATGAATTGCTAAAAAGCAAATGTATCACAATTTCACTGTACTTAACTTCCTGCCCCCGGGACAAATGAACAGATTGTCATTTCAGTAAAGAACTGACCTCTAAATGCAGTCTGAGAGTCTTTTTACATATGTACATACGTATGTTGAACTTTGTGTGATGTCTTGTGTCCTGCACAGCGACTGGTTCATGAATGGAAACTACCTGATCATCATCGTCACTGTCTGCATCATCCTCCCACTGGCCCTGATGAAACACCTGGGTATGCCACTTCCTCTCAGTTTGATCATACTCAATAATTCCTCAGAGTTATGCTTTTGACAAGGCCATTGATTATTCAAGAGAACTTAACCCCTCTATTCTCTTATGTAAACAGAACTTAATACAATCTTCACATCTTTGGCTTTGTATGAATGTCCTTTCTGTCTGTCACTTTGTGTCGTCTTGCTGTTGTGTCTTAACCAGGTCTCTCTTGAGAGTGAGACCCCTTGTAGACATAGGGCGATATGAAAATCGATAATCCTAATAATTGTGATTCACGTTATTATTTTGATAATCATCAAAAATATTATAAACACTCCAACAATGGCACTGCAACATACTGGAATCACTTGACCTTCCATTTTGTTAAGAAACAAATAGTATTATGAATACTTTTATTGCATCACCGATAGGACACGTCTTTTTAGTGAACATTCTTTTAGTGAAAAACAAATAAGCAATCCTAAATAAGGAAATCATAAATCATAAGGTCTCCATGCATGAATTAACACCACATAAAAATAGCTACATTGATGTGCAAGTCTTTTCTTTCTTACATGATCATTTCTTTATTTTGAAATCAAGCTCTATAACAGCTCTAAGAGATTGATAGCTTTCTCAAGTCACTCATGTGACAATGTTCACATTTATCTTCATACTAGAAATTCACCAGGATCAACTTATTGTGAGGTTTTTTTAATCACAATAAAATTGTACAACGTCCCATCCCTAACCTTATGTCTCAATACCCGTCTAAATAAAGGTTAACTTTTTTTTTTAAAGTCATGTAGGTGACAAAAGATCTATTCTGCTGTTTTTTTTGTAGCAGCGTGCCGACAGTATGTGTTTGTCCAGAGATGTGTCTGAGGGTTGTCTTCTTGGGTCCTGCAGGGTATCTTGGTTATACCAGTGGCTTCTCTCTGTCCTGCATGGTCTTCTTCCTCTCTGCGGTGAGTGTGTGGGTCTTGTCACCGAGCATTACTTTATGGCTGTTGTCACGGCACAGGTGGTTGTGGAGAAATGGTTAGGGTCCATGGCATATACTGTGTGCTTGTTGCAACCGTGACACTTTAAAATCTCTTTATTTATCATGTTATAGTTATATGTCATAGTGAGAGTTATTAGGTCATGCTGACCATGTATTTGTATTCTCTTCTGGTATTTAGATGTCCAAATGTTATGAAATGTAATTCAAATTGTAAAGTTTTGATTCAAAACTTTACAAAACTGCATTATTGAGGCAGAAGAATATGTTTAAAAAAATAAATAAATAAATAAAGCAAAACCATTTTCTCACATGCAAACACCATATCAAATAAGTATAGAATAAATGTGATTCTGTGTATTATAACACAGAATATTGTGTATTATAACACAATATTCACAAGTAGCTTTCTACCTGCTCAGCAGCCAACAGCAGACAGTTAGCTGGTGAACATAGTGGAGCATTTAGCAGCTAAAGAAGCAAATATTTCCCTCATGAGTTGGTGGAGACCAAAGACTAAAAGGAGAGTAAATATTAGACCCTCACAAATCCAAATTAATGGTAATTATATCAGCTGGATGCATAACAAGCCAACTGCTTGCTATCAAAACAATAACTTCATGAAGGAAATAATACGTCAATGCTGCCCCAAAAATCAACTCAAATGCTTCTATAACAAAATGGATAGAAGGTCCTTTTCTGGAAAATTCTCAATCAATCGCGTAATCTTTCAAGTTTACTTTTTCTTTGTAGAAAAATGAAAACTAGTGTGGTTTTAGTTTATTCTCCTCAGTGTCTCCAGGTTGAATCCTTGTGGCTCTAGCTGGTTGGACATGGATGAGTTGCCGTCAACAGCTGCTGTAGTGCTGCCTTTAGGAAGGTTTACACTAGGTGATATAGACACAGAGATAATGTAGATAACTAAACTAACTAAAGCAACATGTGTTTTGGAAAGATTCCAAATAATACTAAAATATATGTTGTTTTGAATGAAGAGGTTTAAAAAGCTTCAACCACCTCACAAGGATCTGCTGGCAGGCTGGTGCTCTTAGAACAAGGTCAATGTTGTGTCAGTAAAGACTTCGGAGATTTCAGGCAACAAATTGTATTAGTCAACTACTGTTTCAACGCTACTTCATCTGTGTCTGAGATTTATCTTGTTTTTTTTACCAAAGGCAGAACAGGTAGCATTTGTTCTCCCTCCTCAAGCTCTCTTTCTCTGTTCCATCAGGTCATCTACAAGAAATTTAACATTGCTTGTCCTCTGGAAGTGTTTGGCAATTACTCTGTGAACACAGCCGTTTCAGAGGACACGTGCACTTCCAAATTCTTCACCATCAACCAAGAGGTCAGAGATGAACTCCTTGAAGGCACACACAAATTACCATTTGCATTTTAAGTGTTCATTTATGACGAGCTCTGTTCAGAGGACTGTGGTGTGCTCTGAACACGTGTGTGACCAGGAACTATTTGTGGGTGCATCAGATTACGCATACACGGCTGGACAGGGCTCGTGCACTTCCTGGAAAGCAACCTAGTGAATTTCCTCTGACTTGATTTGCAGACAGCGTATACCATCCCCATCCTGGCATTTGCTTTTGTATGTCACCCTGAAGTGCTTCCCATCTACACTGAACTGAGCAAGTAAGACACACACATTATTAGATTCTTACATTCTTCACATACTGTACACAGCATATACATATTGACAGTAACATAAAGACAGAACGGAATACCCTTTGGTGCATACCCTTTCTTGCTTTTTAAGTTGCACTCAAAGCCCCAAAATACTACCCCAACTTGCCGTTAATGAAAATCACAGTTCACAGTTTAAGGATGATTCTGCTTTACAACAACTTGGGTCTTATTTTTGTTGTTTTTGCCATCACTTCTGTCAGTTATAATGAAATCTGGGAAAGCGACAACATTGCTAAAAAGAAGTCAGATGGGTCCAGAAACACAAGCAGTCAGGAGATCATCAGACAAGCTGGAAGTTTATTCAGACTATCTAAACCAGTGAGAGCACCTAAAATGTCTAACCTGGGTGTTTGTTTACAACCTGTCCAACTGCATCTTTAAATATAACCTGTATTGCTACAAACATCTGCCATCTTGTTCCCCTAAAGCCCAACCAAGAGAAGAATGCAGAATATTGGCAACGTTTCCATCCTGGGCATGTTCACCATGTATTTTTTCACCGCCACATTTGGCTATCTGACCTTCTACGGTATGAGCAACGTCTCATTAATAAGTCAAATGCATAATCTCAGTCTAATGATAGTGAGGTCTCACATGGTGTGTGTGTGTGTGTGTGTGTGTGTGTGTGTGTGTGTGTGTGTGTGTGTGTGTGTGTGTGTGTGTGTGTGTGTGTGTGTGTGTGTGTGTGTGTGTGTGTGTGCAGAGAACACTGAAGCAGAGCTCCTCCATACCTACAGTAAGGTGGACCCTCTGGACACTCTGATCCTGTGTGTTCGCCTGGCCGTCCTGGTGGCCGTCACTCTGACTGTACCTGTGGTCTTGTTTCCTGTAAGAACATGTCTGGCCTTCACACACACATCCACCTGAAATTCTCTGACACTGACCTGAAAAGCCTGTGCCTTTTTTTTCTAAATTACATACAAAAGTAAAGTGGACAGGGTTCTGTGAACTCTCACTTCTCAAACATGTAAAGGCCAGTCTCTAAGAAAGGCCAGGTAAGAACATGTCAATCAGGAGAGACTTCTTTAGAATTTAAGAATAATTTATTACACATGCATCAAATTTGAATATTGCGAAGTCTTTGGCGATTGGACTCCATCCTGAAGTATGATAATCGAGGGGTAATGATGCTGTGGTCAGATAAGGCAGAATCTCCCCGGAGTCCAGACACTGGTGGTGGTGAAGATGATGATGAGGAGCATGGTTGACTGGAGGTGACTGGGGTGGAGGAGGGTCACATCTGCTTTGAGCTGAAATGACAACTGACAGCAGCAGAGAGAACACTTTTTATTGTTTGACAGCAACGATGTGATTGGCTTAAGGAAACTGTGCAGAATCTGGTTGGTTAATTGAACGCCCCCAATCAGCTGAGTGAAGAGAGTCTTCTGACTGAATTTATGCTTAAGCTTCATTTAGAGGAGGTGGACGTAATAGTTCACTTGGTTTATTCAGTATAATGTACATTTCCACAGCACATATTTAGGCAGTACAACAACATGGATGTATCCACTTCTATCTACCTTCTGTAGATGTTTCACATTAAAAGACTACGAGGTAAGGAAGAGAGTACCCTTAAGCTGCGGGGAGGCTTTTAATGTGAAACATCTGTGCAGGAAGCTTTACTAGATACTGCTCTCATTGTCACTGGGATAGTTTACTGGGACAATTAATGGAACTGAGCCATCGTTAATGTTAATAATTTCACCTGAACTTTTGGACAAGTTAATGAGGTCCATTGAGATTATTATGAGATCTTTTGTTGTAATTATGAGATAAGTCGTAATTATGAGATATGGAAGTCATAATTACAATATATGGCTTCCCTTTGTATTTATTTATTAGTTTGTTTGTTTATTTATTTAATTGTTTATTTGGTGAATGCTATGCACTTCTGTACTTTTCCAACATTTGTAAATGCCCCAAATGGACTTGGATTCTACTGGTTGTACTATCAGCAAAATTTCTAACTTATCACATCCATATTTTAATTCTGATGAATCATCATGCGTGATATAAAATATTCCCTTGCTGCTCTGCTCTGATTTCTGACCTACAGTTCTTCTGGTGTTTGACACTCTGACTTGATAGCCGAGCAGGATTGTGCGTTCTAACGTCTGTGTTTCTGTCAGATTCGTCGTGCCCTCCTGCAGCTGCTGTTTCCAGGGAAGCCCTTCTACTGGCTCCGTCACATCGCCATCGCCATGTGTCTGCTCTTTGTTGTCAACCTGCTGGTCATCCTCGTTCCAAACATTCGGGACATCTTTGGCATTACTGGTGGGATATTAGACTTGGAAGCATTAAAAGAGCCTGAACAAAAGGGGGCATTTGTGAAAAGAGACATTGCTCTCATTTCTGTTTTTTTAATAGTTTTCTCCCATTAAATAATCTTTTCCAGAATATATATATTTTTTCTATTTGCCATTTTGGAGTTCAATATCAATTGAGAGCAAGTGTACATCAGCCTGCGCAGTATAAAGAGCAGACTTCAGTTTTGTGGAGGGTTGTTCCGGATATGTTCTATTATTCAGTTCTTGGTTCTTGTCTGGCTTCTTGTGTGAAAAACAGTTGACTTTAAAATACTACTGTTGGTTTATAAAGCACCCTCATCTGCTGCTACTTTCTGAGTTTGGAGTTATCTTTAAAGTGAGGCTACATAACTTTTGCTGAATGGCAAAGGTAGAGAAGAATCATAAAGTCCGAGAAATGATTCAGTAAGATCAGTCACACAGCAATTACTATCTAAAGTCTGCAAACAGTAGCTAACATTAGCCTCCATAAGCTACTGGTCATACCTGACCAAGTAAGACTGTAGCAGCAAATCCCCTGAGGGTATTAATTTGGCGAGGATTTGTTTTATTGCTGATGAGTTCAACTCTTCAGTTGTAAGCAGAGAATTGTGTTATTTCTTCTTTCAAAAGTTATATAGAATCACTGTAAAATAAAAGCTAAAAATGTTCTATCAAACCAAGAAAAATTCATGACACAGTTGGCCAAAGCACTGGAGTTTCAGCAAAGTACAGATTCACTCGTATTACAATCAACAGCTTTCTTTGAGATAAATTCTGTTTTACAATGAAATGATTTATTGTTCCTCCTCTGTGTCTAGGGGCAACCACTGCTCCCTGTCTGATCTTCATCCTTCCTGGACTGTTCTACATTCGCATCATCCCTACTGACCAGGAGCCCTTGAACTCAAGACCAAAGATTCAGGTAGGTGTTTGTCTCTCCCTGACTGGGAGGGGTGACCCAACAACAGAGTTATTGGACGTAAAACTAAGTGGACCTGGTGATTCTACATTGTCATATTTTCTTTGGGTTTTCAGGCTGCGTGTTTCACAGCGCTGGGTTTCATATTCATGACCATGAGCATGACATTCATCGGGCTTGACTGGATGAGTGGAGAAAAACGAAATCTCGGCGGCCACTAAAGTGTACCCTGAGCCCTACAGCAGCCCAGATTCAACCTACTGCTAGAAGGCTCAGGGCTTTTGTTGGACTGTTTTTATTAATCATAAGGACAATCCGTTCCTCCAGAGTGATGAGAGGAGCCCAGTCTTGTCCCGTGACCCACCCAGGTTGACATATACAGCATCCCTCACAGGTGGTGTTCTTCTGTTCTACATGATGAGCTGACAAACATGTTAACCATGGAAGCCCTTCAATCATTCAAAGCAATCTGTCTTAACAGAGGCTAAATGTGGTGTAGAATAACAGAAATGTTAAAAACATGTCTTTAATTAAAAGCTAAGTTCGATAGAGAACATATATTTGGTATGTGCTTGATAAAAATACTATTCAACAATAGATCCCATCATGGTGTTCATCTGAGAGTATGAGGTTATTAAATAAATTCACTTCAATTAATGTAGTGTGTACTGTGAGTCTGCAGAGCAGTATTTGGTAAATTGGTCAAATTATTTTGGTTTATATCAGCGAAAAGTCAGACATGACGTGTATGCAACTGTGAACCAATTCATTTGTGAATTTATTCTGGATAGCATATGTGGATATTGTTTAATAAAAATTCACAAAAGATTGAATGTGTTTGTTTTGTACTGTATATAGCTTCAATATAAGTTTGTTGTATTATATTTTCTGAACTGTGTGGTGGTAATCACAAATTAATATTACAAATAAAAAGCCATTGCATAGGATTTGAAAATATATGAAAAATACATTGTTTCATATGCATAAAAAGGTAGTGGGAAACACAAGTCCACGTCCCAACTCTGCTGGCTGTATCGGGGAACAACCATTGCCATAAAGACTGGTTAAATATTAACTGGAGCTATGTTATCTCCGACTTTAGTGGCCGCTGCTTGCTCCAAGGTCAATGGTTTGTTACTCTGTCGTGGCATCTTCAAAACACTCTCCTGTCTCCTTTTGAACCATTGGAGCAAGTGGAGTCAAAAATGCTGTCCTTGAAGACGCCCGTATTGCTTGCTTTAGCCTAGACTAAGCACAGTGGTGTATATTAAACTGTATACATGCCTTATGCACTTTATACATGTATACATGCCTTATGCACTTTATACATGTATACATGCCTTATGCACTTTAAACATGTATACATGCCTTATGCACTTTATACATGTATACATGCCTTATGCACTTTATACATGTATACATGCCTTATGCACTTTCCGTGCATAAGGCATGTATACAGTTTCAGGAATACTAATGTCAGTATACAGCCTAACCCCACCTTTATCCAGAAGGTTATAGGTTTTTGCTCACCCATATAACTGTCCACCTTTTACGCCCCCCTCCCGCCTTTCTCCTACAAGGACCAGTTATTTGTGACTTGGGCGAAGCCACATATGCCAAAGCCTGTGTCCAAGCAGCGTATTTCCCACTGGATAGTAGGGGCTATTGCCCTGATACATCCTATCAAGGGTCTCCTGCCTCCCGCTAGCCTGCATAAGAACTCTACCAGACGTTTAGCTAACTTTGGGGCGCTCTTTAAGGAGTAGTCTATTTAAGAGGTCTGTGTGGCTGCATGTTGGGCCTCGCTCTGCTAGATTTTATAGGTTGGAAGTCCTGGCACAAACTCTGGCACATTCAGTCCCCAGTGTGGATTCTACTCAGATCATAGCTCCTCACGAGTGAAGGGGACAGTTGCCTTCTTTACTGGCATGTCTAGCGACCAGGAGTCAGTATTTTTCCCATAGTGAGACATGAATTGAATGCTATGAAAGAGAACTTAAGGTTATGGATATAACCCCGGTTCTGTTTAGCTATTGAAGCGAGGAAGCGGTGAACTTGTTTTGAATGAGAGCTGACACTATGTCAGCATAATATATATATAATATATATATATATATATATATATAATATATATATATATTATATATATATATAATATATATATATTATATATATTATATATATATATATATATATTATATATATATATAATATATATATATATATATATTATATATATATATATATATATTATATATATATAATATATATATATATTATATATATATAATATATAATATATATATATTATATATATATTATATATATTATATAAATATATATATATATATATTATATATATTATATATATTATATATTATATATATATATATATATATATATATATATATATATATATATATAATGCCCTCCTGCTCAGGGGTGACCTGAAAAAGGCATATGACACATCAAGTGGTTTTGATGGTCCTATCCCCTTTCTGTCCAAGTCGAATTGTTGTCCTCGAGTGAGACACTGAGACACCTGCTCAGGGGTGACCTGAAAAAGGCATATGACACATCAAGTGGTTTTGATGGTCCTATCCCCTTTCTGTCCAAGTCTAATTATTGTCCTCGAGTGAGACACTGAACCCCAAATGTTTCCCAATGACAAGGCCAGTACTTTGCATGGACCGCCTGCAGCCACAGAATGCGAAAAATTATAAAAGCTCTTTGTCCGCTAATGTCAGAAAGGTGCTAATCCATTTGTAATCCAAGCATTATCATTTACCAATTAGTTTATGCTTATGGGGAGGATTGAATGACACCATATGCCAATAGAACAGCGACACTAAATCGGCATTTGACACTTAAAGAGTGGCATACTTCTTTTTGCCATCACTTTGTTCTAACTTGAGTTTTCAAACGTCAACAGCAAGTCATGAACACAAACTCAGGGAGTACCTTCCAGCAGCACGACAAGGTAAAACACCAAATAGTCTTCAATCCATTACAACCTAAATATTTGCCTACATTGGTGTTAAAAGTGCAACTGAGCAATGAGGTGTAGATGATGTCAGTAACAGTAGGTGCACTCATCATGACCAGCATCTTCTTAAGGCTGACAAGAGCTGCTCTTCAAGTTTGTAAGGCATCTTTATTCAGGCTGGTACTATATACACAACAATACTTTGCTGATGGGGCTGGATAACATTATTAATGGACTACATTCAAATGCCATTCACTCAACATACACAGATCAAATAGAATCATGACAATGAAGGAACTGCTAATGTATGAAAATGGTGGAATAATTCCCATATTAAAAATTCCTGAACAAAGATTTTAGTTTAATCAAGATATCTTATGAAAAGATTTCATACATCGATATGAATGACTTTACATTAGAACAGAGAAGGTCTGACAGCACCCTCTGCTGTCCACTGTTGTGTTTCCTTTAAGTACAGAGCAATCAGACCAGCGCATAGGCATCAGAGAGCACGTCCAGCCGGAGAAATCAGTTTGAAATGAAACATTAGTTGTCATTTTCATCCATTTATACAGGTTGTGCATTCAAATGCCAGGTTAACTCCATGGTTCCAAAGTCAGCTTGCCTTTCTAAAGAAAAGCAGGTCTCCAATGGCAACAGAGGGCGGTGTTTATGAACAACGGTCTCTTCAGTGTGAAAACTGGAGTGCTGTTTTCAGTCCCATTCCGGTCCATAGGGATCCAGGTTTTTTACCACAACTTTCGCCTCAGCAGGCAGAGCGGAGTAAACCAGAGGTTCCTTCAGCCTTCCCGGACTTTGGCAGCGAGAGCAGAGTTCTCCTGTCGAATCGCCTTGTAGTCTTCCAAAATCCTCTCCAGGTTAGCCACAGTTTTACTACCGTTTTCTGTCTCAATCTGTGGACAATTCAAGATGCCATTGAAAAATTCATTGTACAGTAAATCTCTGAACATGCTGCTGCATTTTTTTTCAATTAATTTGAGGACAAACACATCAATTCCATCTCTGTGTCCAGTTCAGTGATATTCAGGTTCAAGACATGTTTGGTTTAGCTTACAACAATCTTTGGAATTCTGGTGTACAGTGGTTAGGAAATAGAACAGGGAACAGAAGGTAAAAGTTCACAGTTGAATGGCTGATGATTTCAAATTCAGATCCTTAATCACATGTTAGAACTATGGGCACGTGGGACTATAAGTGACAGGAGTGAAATCAAAAGCTTTCAAAAAGTGTATCAAGCTTTTTCTTCAGATATCTGGAAATCAGAGATTCTTTTTGAAAAAGAGTTGAAAACAGATTTCTCACAGTGATTGTGACATGTTGGCAGAGTGATTTCAGTGTTTTATCTAAAGTCTACGTAATAAAGTTAATGTTGATTTTCATCCAAACGACAGGTAAAGAGAGGAGTGATGATGTATTGAAGAGTTGAAAGACGTGTTGTGCTATATTTAGGTAACCTGACATGAGAAATGATACTACAATAGGACAGTTGTCTTCTTTAGCCCTCGTGTCTCACTAGGTACATTATTGGCTGTGTTAATCCATGGCATAAATGCTGGAAAGGGTGCAAGTTTTATTTGATGTAATGCATGAAAACCAATGTTGCTAATCACTGACAAACCCAGAATGTATAAAAGAAAATCTATTTCCCCCTAGAATTTACTATGTGGATAGTAATTAAATGTTTGTGTTTTGTTTATAACACACACATTGTGTAATTCATATTTTGTAGTTATAATCAGAACTGAAGTTGGTTAAAAGATTGAGTGGAGAATAAAAATATAAAATGTTTTTGCAGTTTTTAAACACAGACATCTTTGTCCTCCAAGGACATCAGAGCAACTTATTTAAAGTGAGGAAAAAGGTTATATTAAGTTATATTAGCAGCAACCAAGAAGGTAATGGCCCAAAAAGGACCCCCTCTGAGACAATGGCTGGACATTGTTGAAGAGGTATGCAATATGGAAAGACTCATGTGTTATATGAAAAATGGACTGCTTATAAAACCCATCACAAAGACACTACTAAAACCTTAAGACTGAGATACTTCCAGTTGTAGCAGTATGTTTGCGTACGCTGGAACTTACTTTTGTGTCTCTACTGTAAAAACAAAAGTAATTTGTCTTTCTAGATTTGTTAAATAAACATGATATATGTCAACAAGATGGCTTTTGATAGGCTGCTCCCAGTCTTTATGCTAAACTAGGCTAACAACATCCTACAGCTCCGGTCACAAAGATGACACAAAGATGAAAGTGATAATGATCTTCTCATCTGACTCTGTGTAACCCAAAAAAAGTGTTAGTGTACAGAGTGAGGAACTGGAAATCCTACCTGCTCCTCTAGATCTCGAATCTCTCTCAAGATTGTACCGGTGTCCTCGATGGTTTGGATTAACTGATTACAGTTCTATTAAAGAATGAAAGATGGAGAGATGAAATGTAACACATTCTCTGAGAGGAGCAACAGATAAGAAGATCAATCATGATGACATACTTCATGCAGGGCTGCCAGGTACTTGTAAGATTTGCGGACGGATTCATCTTTTTTGGCATCCTTCAAATGATAAAGAAATGAATGAATTAAAACATGAAAAATTTGTTCAACAAAGAACACAACAAAAATCCTCAGGATTAAAGAGCACACATACACTTGAATGCAACAAGTATTGAAAAATAGACTCTGCTACCTTGAAGACGAGCTCATCAGTGACAGCGAAGGTTCTGTCCAGTTTTCCTGTCAGGCTGTTGATCTCTTTCTGGAGATCCTTAGTGTCTGACAAAATCTGCAAGGGAAGTGAGCACAGTGGTGCTGAGGGGATGTAACAGCTGGCACACAGCACACACTCAAAGCTCAGACCCACTGATGCAGGAACCTCACTGACATGAAAGGATTTCCCCTCAAAATGTTGCTGTTTCCTGGCCAAGGATTTTATACACCGAACTGTTGTTTTTGTCATGAATACTTTCACACAGAACTAAAGCTAAAGTTTTTCGAAGTGAGGTTCATTTTCTGAGCTTTCGCACCGTGAATGAAGGCATCAACCAATCACATTGTGATACATTTAAATCATACACTATAGTATACACCAACAGGAAGGGTCTGTGGTCCAAACCAAGAAGACTAACTTCATTAGTCCTTTCAACCAAGGACAGACCAGATCCACTCCTTCCGTTCTCTTGCATAGAAACTCAATAAAATATCTTACAGTAGCTTAGGCTATGCAACAGTTTACATCAGACAGACGCTGCTCTGGGTCAACAGGATCCATGTAGTTGGTCTTTTGCCTGAATTTTGAATGGAACTGTCGCAAATTTGCATCACTGCCAGTATGAATAGTTTTGATGGGAGTATTTTGTATTTCATGTTGTTTACCCGTCACTCTCCCGGTGTATAAAGGTCTTGATACCGCTGTGCAGAAGATTTGAGATTTTTTCACTGACTGCATATAAATCAAAATTGTCAGAAAATATCATGCGGCCTGACAGAACTCCACCTGTCTGCTTACAAACAAGGATCTATTCAAACTAACTGTGCATTTGCTTGCTTACATTATGTATTTGTTATTTCCATTAATGTCTTGTAATTTGCTAAAATATACCTTGGTAATTTCCTCCTTCTGTTTCTTGATGTTGCTGACAATCTCTAGGATCCTCTGAGTGTATGCCGACCGAGACGCGTCCTGAGGAAGATTTTCTAACTCTGTTACCTACATTGGAAAAAAACAGACACAATACAAACAGTCACACACACATTTAGCACATTCAGCACGGTGCTGGAACACAACTGATAATGCGGCTTGATTAACGTTCAAACAAGCCTGTGTCAAAAATGTAAAAAAATACACCTGTGCTAAAAAGAAACTAAAGGTTATTGGCTAGTTCTCAAAAGAATGTAAATTCAGTTCATAACCAGTTGTTTGTAGATTTCTTCCTTCTTCTTGGCCTCCTCTGTAGACACACGGATCTTATCATGCAGAGACTTGATTTCAGACAGCTTTCTGGATGACTCCAGCTGAAGAAAATGGAGAGAAATGATCAGAAACAAAAAGTGTTTGAACTGGAGCAAATGAAGACACAAATCTGTTGAAAGGCACCACTTACATCTTGGTTGCTGCAGATTTCTTTGAGTCTGCGGTGCTCGTCGATGAGTGGAGCGCGGTGCTTCTCCCATTGAGAGGCCAGGTTCACCACCCGCTTGGCACTGGCCTCCACCAGAGCCTGGAGGAAGAGACATACAGGTTTCCACTACACCCGTGTGGTCTGCTGGGTTTGATAACTGGTCTCCAGCCAGCAGTGTTCAGAGGTGTCACTCAGCCCTCTTACCTGAAGCTTCAGCAGGTTGGTGTCTGCGTCTGGCAGCAGGTCAATTGTTTTCTTCTTCACCTGCATCTTCTCCTCGTTTTCAGAGTTCCCCAGATCTCTCTGCTTCAGCTCATCCAACACCTGGACATATAACACATCACACATATGAGACAATAATACAATGCATCAGTGCAAACTCCTTTCCCTTAAAGGGACAGTGCACCCCAAAATCTAAAATACACATTTCCCTCTTATCTGTAGTGTTATTTATCAATTTGTTTTGGTGTGAGTTGCAGAGTGTTGGAGGTATCGGCCGTAGAGATGTCTGCCTTCTCTCCACTATAATGGAACTAGATGGCCTTCAACTTGTGGTGCTCAAAGCGCCAAAAATAACATTTGAGAAACCCAACAGCAATGTCTCTTTCCAGAAATCATGACTCAGTTACTCCAGATAATCCACAGACCTTGTTGGAAGCAGTTTCATGTAGGAACTAGTTTCTTTAATCATAGTTTCTACATGAAACTGCTCGCCAAAAGTTTCGACCAGTTTCTGAGTGTGTTTGAGAGAATGCTCGGATTCACAGTTGGAAGCCGGAATCTGATCAAGCTATAAAACAAATACCAGCATATTCAATATTTGCTGGTTTAGAAGAGCAGACAGCCGGGCCATTAGCTTACACATCATGTCAAGGCTACGTCATTAGTTCTCTGTGTGTGTGTGTTACCTGTGCATTAGTGACACTCATGTGCTTCATGTCTGCCGCTAGCTGTTCAACATCACTGCAGAGCTGCTGGAACTGCTGCTGGAGGGAAAGCTGCTCCTCCTGTTGACGGAGCTGGATGTCACTCTCTGACTGAGGGCCAGCGGGGATGGAGGGGCTGGTTACTGCTGCCGCCTGCTGCTGCTGCTGCTGCTGCTGCTAGACGGACATTTATTTTTACAATCAACACTTGAAATGATGAAGGCACTTGCAAATGACATGGTAGTACAAAATGTAAACCATACTTTGGCGTTTCATTTTTACCCACACACCTCAGTTAGAGAACAGGTGTTCAAGTCTTACTGCAGATAGGTTTGTTTTAAACCATGATGTGCGGCGTGGTCCTCACCTGTGTGAAGGTGAACTTCTGTGTGTGGGTGAAGTGGGTGCCCTTGGTCAGGATGTGGTCCGAGGGGGTGGAGCCTCTGAAGGCCTGCAGTAGGTCAGATAGGTCAGAGGAGGAGCGAGGACCACCAAAGGCACTTTCAGCAGAGGGCAGTGCAGCAGAACGCAGCTGCTCCTCGATGCGTTTACGCAGCCGGGTGAGTTTCCTGGAGCGATACTCCTGTTAAAAAATAAGACAAACTAATTTAACATGGTATGTAATAAACATGATCATATGATCATCTGCACTACAGTCTATACATGTTCAGAGCCTCAAAAGTACAGCGGTAACAGATAGAACTGTGTGAAATGTAAATAAGGATGTACCTGTGGTGTGAGACGAGACAAAAGTCCCTGACTGTTCCACTCGTTGTCCCACTCCTGAGCAGCACTCAGTTCAGCCGTGTGCTGCTCCAGAATGGACGCCACCACAGAAGCATGATGGGAAGGCTGGGCGGTCACAGGGGGAAGATAGTCTCGCTGGTAGTCCTTCACCTCTGAAATCACAGCACGCACACAAACACACAAACAGTGATTTCACCAGACTGAGGGTGAACTGAACAGTAGCACATCTGTGAAGCATTCTCAGCTCATTTTTCAAAGCGCTGCTCTCTCCTTGCACAATTCCCACGAAAACAGTCCACTGGTCTCAGCTCACATTCCTGCTGCATCAGACAATCTGCATTAAAACCATTGAAGATTATGAAACTAACTGAAACTAATACTTTATCAACATATAATTATGGAGTTCTTTAAACACTGTTCAACAAAAAGGCAATTGTGAATAATTACTTATGAGGAAAGTTGCTGCAAATTTGGACATTTTAGACCCCCAATAATGACAAAAACAAATCAGTAGGACCATGGTGAAACCATAGAATGTATAAAATATGGAAGTAGTCTCTGTGAAGTCATTTGCCATCTTGGCAGTGACGACACAATGTCTATCACATGGCTAATCTAAAAAGGGGCAGAGAGGTGGAGAGTCGGTGGAGCTGAGGTGGCCGGGTGGAACAGCAGAGCAGACAGCTAGCAGTTAGTCATTTTTTCATAGACTTCTATACAACTAGACTTCACTTTTTAGACCCGGAGGTTGTCGCCTGATTTTAACATGGAGGTCTATGGGGATTGATTTGCTTTTGGAGCCAGCCTCCATTGGCCATTTGAGGAAGTTTTTGGCACTTCCACCTTGGCTTTTCAACACCAGAAGTTGCTGCTTGGGTGAAACAGGAAACTCACCTGGTCAACTGAAATCATGCAGCACATGGTGACGGGCAGTAGGAGGCCTACCTTTCAGCTGATTCTTTCCTGGACCTTTAGTGCAGTGTGGCAAACTGAGAGGCTGGACATGAAAACTGTGCAATGCTCCTGGACTCTAAACAGGGAAAAATCATTAACATGTCAGAAAGCGACACGCTCTCTCTTGACAGGTTACATTTTATAATAAATAAGTAAATACCATGCATCCAGAGGCCGAGAAGTCAAAATCAAGACACAATCATTTATCACTAGGAATGTCCCGACAGAAACGCAAGTTATTTTTTGCTGCTGTAAATTTCCATTTAGAAACGCCAGGATAATTCAGTGTTACAGCGAAATGAGATTATTAAATGCCAGTTTGTATTTCAATTACATTTCTAAGAAATCGCTTTTTCCATCAGTTTGGTATGGCAGATGACCAATAATACTACAACACCCATGAACCTCGGCCACTCTCTCAGTCCTGTTGCTGATAGACTTGACACATCCCCATGTTTGTTATGTATGCATGTATTTAAAGCAGTTTTCAGACATCAAAATGCAACTTTAAAGAGTTTACTTGTGTTTCACCGTGCAGTGGCAGTCTGCAGTTAGGAGGCAGCCAGGGAACGACCAACTGGGCTTTGATTGCAGCAGCAATGGCTCTCTGGAGGACCACCGATTTACCTACAGGAAAAGACGACAGCTTTGGATGACTCTTCAATAAGTGGTAAGTCATGACAAAATGCCTTGTCATGCCAACATCCGTAGAGACAACAACATTTCCTTATTTCTGTAAGACTGTGTTACTGATTCTTACTCTTTTCCTTCATGGTACAATGTTTTCTTTCAAACCTTCCAACATGAAACAGTGCAGTTGTCTGGGGAGGATTTTGATGACTGATTTCTTATATGTGACTGACTGGTCTAACTAAAATCAACATGTACATCACACCCATTCTTATCCGTTATGATATACTTACACAGGGACCCATATATAGATCAAGATGTTGTCTGTCAATATTTTTTTGTTGTTCATACCCCAAAAAATGGTACACTGTAAGAAAAGCTGCTCACTTGTCTAGCTGCCACCTTTGTTTGGATAAAGAGGGATCAAATTCTACTTGAGGATTATGACTTACAGTCTGGTTGTTAAACAACTTACTGAAACAACCATTGAGCAGTTATTCTTGATAAAGGGTGCTTATTTCTGTGAATCAAATGTAATCATCAGTGCAAAAGTGTTATATTACCTTATAGCTGCAAACCAGGATTATAGTATGTATTTTAGGTTATGGCACAAATTACAGCGCATCTTTCTCTCTAATGACAGGTGTCATGAAACTGTGTAGAGGACATAGACTGGTGCTCTGCATACCTGTCGGCTGGTCTGAGGCCTCTGCACTTTCTCTGGGCAGCTTCTCCACCAGGAACATGAGCAGGGAGCGGATCTCTGGCTCATTGCTGTATAGGAAAGTCTGGTAGCCTATCTCTCCTTTATAACCAATGTCCTGCAAATCAATAGTTTGACGTATTAGGAATACTGCTGAGGAACTACAGGCAGTGATTCGGTGCTTCAATTGAGCTGGTACTCATACGGACACATCAGAACTTCACCCACAACTACCTGTACTTCTAATTAAGTGTCCTGGAAAGTGCTCTACAAATAAAAATGATCATAAACCTTCTGGTCAGTATGTGGTCTGTCACTACAACGGACCGAATGGAAACGGTGCTGATAATGTCCTTGACTATTCTTGTTAAAGTGGATTCAAAAAGCAAAAGAGAAACATGAAAGACTCAGAATGAAGGACTCCAAAGGGTTTTCATTGAACACACTTGCGGTCACACCTTCTTTCAAAATAACATTTAATTTAACAAAAACCTTAATTCAAACTCCACTTAAAAGCTTTTTACCAGGGCTTCCAAACACATGTCATGGTCTTCCTCTGTGGATGTAGTTTGCTCAGTTCGTCAGTTGTCATTTACAACTGAGCAAATTCAATCTAATAACGAAGACCATCAGATGTGGTTGAAAGCTCCAGAACAACCTAGTAAGTGAACTTTGAGTTTTAAAACGACTGTTTCCGAGGTCAGGAATCAACAGACATTGTTGCCTTCAGTGGCAGTCTCTCTCATTGCAATCCCTCCTTAGGCCAATGAATGACATCATGGCAGTCTACTTTCAAAGAACTATTTGTGTACACTGAAGAGCTTCTTATATCTGTTAACCATATATTATACAATAAACTTCCAATTGTTGGTATTGATTGTTATTCAGTCATATGCTATGACCTGCTGCTTCAGTGAACTGGAGCCTTTTTGTCCCGGTTTCAAACAATTACTAAAGGGTCTAATGAAGTCTTTCATCCTGAATAACTCAGAGGTGTCTTACCTGACAGGCCTGTGCCAGGCTCATGCCCACCCTGAAGCGGGCAGACATACCTGGAGGGAGGGATGTGGGCAGCGGGCTGCCCAGGCCTGGCTCGATCACCCGGATACATCTGACCACCGCCTCTACTATGAGCTCACTGCTGAACTTTTTGACACTGTCCGTCTCCTCACTCACCTCTCTGTGGGTCACACATTCATAGCGTTAGTTTGATCACTTTCACTGCTAGCTCACAACCTTTGCCTCAAATAACTCACGTCATGTGACGGGCTGACTACATGGACGCTTTCTATCTGACAGCATGTTGCTAACCAACAAACCTAATAACATGTCATTTCAACAACTCGTGGTTAAGGTGCCATTGTACACAATTAATAAAATGCTGCTGATACTTACGTCCCGACTTGTTTGAGTGCGTGAATCAAAATTTTGTCAACTTCTTCCATCGCTGAAGTTTTTTCTGTAGATATATTAGCTAACAGACAGAATTATGGCAGAGCATCTGATGCTAGCAAGGCTACGCATTACCATCAAGTTAGCTAAAATTAGTGAGGGATTCCCACGGACGAAAGCAGGCTAGAAAACTAGCTTCCATCTTCTGTTAGCAAATTTAGGAACTAGCTACTTTTTAATTAGCAAGGCTGCCACTCCTAACTTCCCTCACATAACCCATAGTAATTATACGGTGTATGAGCACCGTGCTACAAATAAGCGTTTGATATAATGAACAATTGTTCCGCATTCCATACAAATGCACCCTGACCGGGGCTATCTGCTACAAACGTAACAAATCTGACATTTGTGTGGATTGTTCAGTGTGGAAATGAAGTAATAAGGGAACTGAGCAGTGGTATTCTGGGAAGTGAAGTTTCATCTCGATTTACTCTTGGGAAGAACAAGTGGTAACCGAACAATCTAGAAATACACTTCCCAGCATGCTCCAAAAGAGGCAATCTCATGACCGGAAAGGTGCTGTATAGCAGGATGGATGCTTGGTTGCATAGTTGGGATCGGGGACGGATATGGACTGTCAAATGTGTGATCATTTACATCACCTGCTCTTAATTTCTTCTTGAAATGAAACTGACGCTCTTTCAGTGAACTGCATCCTGGAAAATAAACTATCGAAACACGGCTTTTAAACAGCACGCAAAGTGAAAACTATCACACTAGTTGTAGATTTTGTACAATCACGTGTTGTTTTGTTATATCTACACATTGCATTTTGCTTATTTAAAACTAATTTATTGTCAACACTTGATGACATTTATCTGAACTTGTACGATTCATATCCTGTCATTTTGAATATGAAAGTCTAAACTCTGCCAAGTGTGTGAAGTAGAGACTGTTCATCCTCTGAAGTAAATTTGAATTTATTCAGTCAGACAGACTATCTTTATAGTGGGGTAGAAATAAGCATATTTTCTTATGGCAGTCATTTTGGCAAGGCTCTGCTTGCCCTGAATGCTCTAAATACTTCTTCCACCACTGGTCCTTTGAATGGATGTGTAAAGAGAGTTAGTGGTGAGGTGAGGACGTGATAAAGATATGTCCAGTAGATGGCGGTAATGCAGCTAGTAAACCGTCTGTCAAATCTAAGCAGAAGAAGATCACGAAATACAAGCAACTCGGCTAGTGCTACCCGTTGCCCCCATCATGTTATTGACCATCATGTCGGTGTAGAAGGAACACAAAAGTCACGACAACCACCCTGTTGCGAAACGGAGTCTTTAAAATGGCAGGCGAGGAGGAGAGGGGGGTGGTTCGTGTCAAAGTCAAGGTAGGATGAATACGATCTGAGTAACAAATAGTCTGACAACGTCCGCTAGTTAGCTAGCAGCCCCGTTATCGTGTTTATTGAATAGTCTGTTCAGTGTTTGCTAGCTGTCGTTCAAACACACGTTCTAGTGCTAAACGTCGACATAGAGACAGCCGTCACATCGGCTGTGAGCAGTGTGTTTGGAGAGAGCCAGTCTACCCGCGTATGAATACATGTTGTTCATCGCCAGCATTTGTTGTCGCTGAATGCTGTTTATGACCGAATCATTATTTCTGTTTATCACTTTATTTGTGCCGTAATTTGACCGTAACTGCTAGTCATAACTGACACTGACAATTTTCTATAAAAAGCACGATTAAAACACAGTATGAAGATCCAACTTAAAGCTAAACCCACAGCAGAGAACCCTCACAGACTGGGCGCTGACGTCACCTGCCTGCTCAGCAAACGCGTGCGTGTATGCACGCAACAGCAATACGTGACGTCACATGTTACCTGAAGAAGAAGCATTCTGTGGCCTTTATTTCAGTAAACTCTTACTTGTTATGTAATCGCTTTACTGCATGATGCTAAATAAGATGAAACATGATGAGGATTTTCATTGGTTTTGTCAGAATTATATTGTGATTATATTAATAACATATATTTTTTTCATCTACACATTTCTGTGGTCTAAATCAACAATTAAAGGCAACCAACAAAATGAGTTCTGTTAGTTTTTGTCTTACACATATGTTATTATTGTATATTATTATATGTAGTGTATGTATATTTGGCCGGCTGTGGCTCTGGACGGTGTGTGTGTGTGTGTGTGTGTGTGTGTGTGTGTGTGTGTGTGTGTGTGTGTGTGTGTGTGTGTGTGTGTGTGTGTGTGTGTGAGATTAGATCAGATCAGATCAGAGTCTGATCAGCAGCCTCTGCTATCAGTGTATGAATGTCTGTGATTGGATCAATGTTTTCATGTACTGTTAAGCGCTTTGAGTTGTCTAGACTGAAGAGGTGCTATATAAATGCCAAGTCCATATATATTTGCCATATATTGATATCTGATCAGATATTTTTATTATCATAATGTTTATTTTAACCACATCACCCAGCATTACTATAAACAGCCAGCATGTATTGATTATGTAGTGCATTTGACATATACTTAAAATCTCAGCATGCGGATTAAAATGTCTCAATTCAGTTGGACACTGTTGTCCAGTGCAGTACAGCAATTCTTGTCTTCTAACCGCCAAAATAGTATATTTTTTTGCCACCTCCCAACATGTTTTCCCACAGTATCATGATTTTTTGGGATATTCTGCTTCTCAGAAATGTGATGGGGTGCTTCCTGTGGAGTTCCGCTCCTTTGCTGTTGATCCTCAGATAACATCACTGGAGGTCCTGCAGCACATTCTCATCAGAGCCTTTGATTTGAACGGGTAAGAATTATCACATTAGTTAAACTGTTGCAAAGACACATTATGTGTGTCAGCATTTTCTTCTTCTTTGTCTTTCAATCTAGGAAGCGGAATTTTGGTATCAGCTACTTGTCTCGAGATCGGAGTGGTGCTGAAACGTTTCTGTCTCTGCTGTCCGACTGGGATTTGGATGTTGCATTTGTCAGTGCTGCCAAACCATATCTGCAGCTCAAGATGGACTTAAAACCTTCAGAAGACAGTAAGAACACCAGTGTATCCTTGAAGCAAACTTAAAGGGAAAAACTGTAATACATACAACCAAATAAATAAATAAAAAGACATACTTTAGTTTGAGTCCATCATAGGCTTTCTCTGCTTCTAAGAATGTAACTTCTGTATTTTCAGATGGATATTTGGAGAGAATGACAATAAACCTTTCCATTTATTGAAGGATAGGTTCACAATGTTTCAAGTCTGTGTAGTCGGTGTCCATATGAACATTGAAACAGGTTTTGTTCGCTGTAATAATTCCTCATGTTCATACTTGCATTAAACAGTTTCCTCTTAATGCATTTAATGTAAGTGATGCGTGACAAAATCCACACAAAAATCCATTCCAAAGTTTATCTGAAGGTGACATTATACTATGTTTACATTTCGAGCAACAAAAGCAACGAAACGGCCAATTGTGACTAGTTACATTGACTCTCAAAGTGTGGTTAACACAAGCTGAAGAGGTTTTAACGTTTTGTTCTACGATATAAAATACATCAGTAAATATCCCTCTGGTGAATTTAGAAGCTTTTACATGTCTTTAAAAAGGCGGTGTGTCGAAATCAGTCTACTAAACATCAGCACACAGAATAGTTTGCCTTGTTGTGTTTAGGTGCGTCTCACGTTAGCTTTTTACTTCTAGAAATTGTATTCACCCTTCAAAAATCATAAAAGTGGTTTTCATTGTGAAGATTATCTTGCTGAACAATGTAAGTATCATCAGCATTTGTTTGCCAAAGAGTTTATTTTCTGTAATAATCCAAAAGTCAATGGAAAAATCCCACTGGCTGTTTGCAGAGGGAACTAGTGTGATGCTAACTTCCTGTTGGACTACAAAAATGCAAAATTCCTCTCTATAGCACTAGAGACCGGCTAACAGCATTTTATTTTCGATAGAGTGGAACAGGGTGAAACATATGAGTGGTTGAAGCTTCACCGTGTCATTAGATCGCTGAAAAAAGTTGAGAGCAGCTCACGTTTGATTCGTAGCGCGTCACTCTTCTCACACAGCGATAGTGTCAGCCATTGGTTTGTAGCAACATGCCAGCAGCTTCCATTGAAGTGAGTGTAGACTGAACACAGCATCAGGCTTCAGCACCCTGAGTTATTCAGTCTGTGTTGCTGTACAGGAACTACAGACCAGGGAAACAATCCTCTGTTATGTAAAGTTGTCTTGAGAAATATTGAACCTATCCTTTTAAGTTAGAAGTATAAGATGGTAAATGGACTGTACTTGTATTTCTCTTTTCTAGTCTTTCCCACCACTCAAAGCGCTTTAACTCTACATGTCGTAATTTACCCATTCACACACTGATGCAGGGGCTAGGTGCCACCTGCCTATCAGACTATCCACATTCAGCCTACGGGAGCAATTTTTGGGGTTAAGTGTCTTGCTTTAGGACACATCGACATGCGACTAGTGGAGCGGATCCTCTGATTGAAGGACGACCCTGCTCTCCACTTAGCCACAGTCGCCCTTCGAGATAGAGGTAAGCCTGAAATAGATTAATTAAGTCTGGTGTTTTTTCTTCAACTGCAGGTCCTGTTATGGAGGACTGGGACATCATAAGCCCCAAAGATGTGATTGGCTCTGAGCAGCTTCTCGCAGAGAGGACTAGGTCTTTGGCAAATGCAGCTCTTCCCTTCACCCAGTCTATACTTTCACAGGTTCCTTCACCTTCTCCAACCTTCCTTATACAGTCTGTTTTGCCTTCTATCCTCTGTTTGTCAGGGTCTGAGCTTACTGGCTTGTTTCCCTTATTCAGGTGGGCCGCACCCTGTCCAAAGTCCAGCAAGCCTTCAGCTGGTCTTATGGGGAAGAGATCAAGCCTTTCAAACCCCCTCTGAGCGATGCAGAGTTTCACAATTACCTCAATGGACAGGGCCAGTTGACCCGCCCTGAGGAGCTCAGACTGCGCATCTACCATGGTGGTGTGGAGTCTTCACTGCGTAAGGTAGAGTACCTGTGTTTTATCAGCCTACAAAGTACCTATTCCATGTTCTGCAAAGTTACATGGTTGGCTGTTAAATTTGATTGATTTAGATTTAGATTCTGCTTGTCAATTCTGGTTCTTACTGAATCTTAGTTGTGATTCCTGGCATAGAACTTCAGTAAGAAGAAAACCAAAATGTGTTGTAAGCAGAAAGCACCTTCATTTTCAGTAGACTTTGCCTCCTGTAACAGTGTTTGTCATAAATGATGATATAACCTGGAATTATTGAGAGAATGCCCTACTCTCCGCCTGTGTTCATGCACACACAAAATGTGCCAATTGAAGTTGTATTTAAAAATCATACATTAATATATAACATGATATCATTTCTATTTTATGACTGTTGTTATTCAGTTGAGGATTGGATTAACTGCTGCATTGTCTGCTGTTGTGGTAGGTTGTTTGGCGGTACCTCCTGAACGTCTACCCTGACGGACTGAGTGGACAGGAAAGAATGGACTACATGAAGAGGAAGACGAGGGAGTACGACCAGCTGAAGAGAGAGTGGACAGCCCGGGTCAGCCACGAGGACCTTGAATTTATCCGTGGCAATGTTCTTAAAGACGTTCTGAGGACAGACCGGGCTCATCCATACTATGCAGGGTCAGAAGACAGTCCACATTTGACTGCCCTCACAGACCTGCTCACCACTTTTGCCATCACACATCCACAGGTGTGTAGATATGTTTTATAGCTTGTTGTAAAAATCTGAATCTGCTTATTAAATCGTCCATATGTATCCTTAATGTAGAGGTTTTCAAAGAGGCGCCTCACCAGCAGGACTGTTTGGATACAGGGGTTCTATAAACGTACGCATTAGATTCAGTGTGACTTACATTTTCTCTGGATATCGGATGTTCATCGCAAATAAACTTCCATAAATCAGATTAGAAATCATAGAAAAAAAGAGGCTCTTTATAAAGTAATCCAGTGAGAGTTGCCTGTACTTCCATGCGTACACTGCAAACAGGAACTACTAACACCTGATCCCACATATCTTCAAAGCTGCCAATTTGCAGAAATTTAACCAAATAAACACCAAATGTAGGCTAAAATTACGGTGCTGAAGTTGTAGGCAATTAAGTCACTCACTGAATCCATGACAACACTATGCTTCCTGTTTACATCCCACAAAGCATTATGGGTGCTGTAGTTCATTCATATATGGATATTTACTATATATTGAAGTCCTGTAAACATACCTAGAAAAAAAGGCAGCTGATCCATTTAGTCTGGTTCTGGCCTCCCTCCAGCTGACCACAGGAACCTCTATGCATTATGGGAGACCTATTCTTCTAGTGGCAAAGTTACATTTATGCCGCATTTCCATTTCATATTACGTTCTTATTTGGTTTTCCATTGGCAAAAGTTCAAACACTGCAGACCACTAATTGGTCCAAGATAATCTGCACCAGCACATCACGGGACATCCTGCACGTCAACCTACGTGGCCAAGCTACTGACCGAGGGCGTTCCTCTGTTTGGTTGTCCATTAAGATCCAGCGAGAGAACACACTGTTTGTGTCACATTGAAGGTGATGTCATGGTAGTTTCTCACGGCGTCGCCACGACAATCAGCTAAGAATACCTGGTACCAAAGGGAGTGGAGTCGAGCAGAGCCATACCATGCAGTGGAAATTCTGCAAAAAAAAGTTTATAAATCATTGTAAGAATACAAGTGCGTATGAAATATGATTATTTCATATTATCATAACAAAACACATCCACAGATATGAATACAGATTGTCATTAACAGCAGGGGTGCAGTACTAGAGGAACAAGACAAAAGCGTGGCGGAGATAAATGCATCATTCATGCTGAAAGACATGATTACCTTGTTTTCCCAAATAAAAACAGAAACATTGGTAGTCAGGAGCAATAGTTTATCTGTCTATCCATTATTCCATGTTTGACAGTTGAGTTGTACCTGCATGTTACCTATTGGGTCATACTAGGAGTTTGTTGTGTAGGGTTGGTTTTAAATGTATGCACATTCTAAAGCAGAAGAAGAGATTGATAAATCACATACTTTGCATAGAAATGAGCGTATGCTTGATACATGTTGATACCTTTCGACTAAAAAACTTCTGTTAATGTTTTTCTTTGTAAACTGTATCCTAATGTAACTGTGTGGACTTGTTGTTTTTCAGATATCATACTGTCAAGGCATGAGTGATATTGCCTCCCCTATACTTGCGGTAATGGACAATGAGGCACATGCCTTCATTTGCTTCTGTGGCATCATGAAACGCCTGGAGGGGAACTTCCGGCCAGATGGGCAGCTCATGTCTGTTAAGTTCCAGCATCTAAAGCTGCTCCTGCAGTACTCTGATCCCGAATTCTACTCCTACCTGGTGTCCCGAGGAGCTGACGACCTCTTCTTCTGTTACCGCTGGCTGCTCCTGGAGCTCAAGCGGGAGTTTGCGTTTGACGATGCTTTGAGGATGCTCGAGGTAACTTGGAGCTCTCTGCCCCCGGATCCTCCTGAAACCGAAGTGGAGCTTCAGGGACCACCAGTGGAAACCGATGAAACCACGTCCCGCGGAGACAATCACAAGACAGTTGAGAATTGCCTCAGAGATGATAAGGAACAAAAAGAGAAGCAGCGTAGACGACATATGCTGAGGCCTTCAAGAGAAGAACCGGATATGAGCAACAATGCTGTCATAGAAGGAAAAGACAGAAGAAATGTAGGCGCTGGAAAGGGGAGCGAGAGAGGTGAAGATGCTAATCCTCAAGTGAGCATGGAACAGGCAGCTATACAGGCTCCTCCTTATGAGAGGAAAACCAGTTTCGGGGAGTTTAAATACTATACTGCCCGAAACGAAGACAGTTTTCATATGGAGGATGCTGAGCAGCCACAGGATTTGATGTCTTCAAAGTCCGTAACAAGCATTCCACAGCGCCAGTCCACCGTTGATAGTGAGGAGGACACAGGAGAGAGAACACCTCTCATAAAAAACTATGACAATGGTTTCTCTCCAATGTCATCACCTCCTCTCTTTTCTAGTGGCCTACCAATCTGGAAAACTGGCCCCACTGTGTCCCCCACATCTCCAGCTTCATCCTCCAGCTGGCCAGGTGCCTCTCCAGACTCTCCTCCAAAATCCACATCCCTGTCCACAACCAATGGAAGTGAGGCCTTACCAAGAACTGTCCAAAAAGTATTGACCTCTTCTGCCCAAATGCTCAGCAGTACAGGGATTAACTCGCCCACGACCCCCACTGTAAAAACATCAGTTGTGTCTCCAACCCACAATCGATCCCTGCTCTCTTCACCCATTTTGTCCTTTGGAAGAGGCCCTTCGCTGTCTGGCAGCAGGTCGTCCCCCAGCACCACAGCTAACACTCCCAGTTCTTTAAAGGCTGAGACCACCGGCATCAAACCGTGTTCCCTGCCGCCTCCTCAAGAGTTCGGCAAAGGGAATCCCTTCATGCTGTTCCTGTGCCTGTCCATCCTGCTGGAGCACCGAGACCACATCATCAAGAACAGCTTGGATTACAATGAGCTGGCCATGCACTTTGATCGCCTTGTGCGGCGCCACAACCTGAGCAGGGTGCTGCAGAGGGCCAAGGCATTATTTGCAGACTACTTGCAGAGTGAAGTGTGGGACTCAGAAGAAGGGGACGAGGTTAGCTCGGACTCCCCGACAACCGCTACCGCTGGTCAACACTCCCCGTCTTCAACCATCTCTGCCAGGCCCATGTACAGCCCCTTAGCATCGCCTCAGCCTTCGTCTCCCAACTCAACCTATAACCTGGCCACCACCATACCCTCCCCAACAGCTCAAGTTTTCCTTTCTCCTACTTCCTGATTCCATCATTGGCTTCCCATCCTCAGTGAACTCCTCATTAACTGTGGCCCATTGGAGGTGCAGACCTGTTATAGACCACCCTCCACATTGAATTGGGCTGTTAATGATCTTCTCATTCTGTGTATGCTTGAATACGTATGTATATTCCTTACGTCTGTAATCCTAGTTACGTTTCATTTTTCTTAGCCATTTTGTTGTCTGTCCTTGAAGAGGGGTTGAGAGAGCTTTATTTCTCATCATATCTTGCTGATGCATGAAATGTTAGACCGTGTGACGCTGGTGTCTGACAGTCAGACAGTTTGGCTGATTAACCAGAACCGACAAATGTTTAGCCACTTGGTGCATTTAGCCTTTGTTGTCCTTTTTATGAACCTTGTTTACAAGCTCCTGTTCTGTCCAATAAGCCACACACGTGTCTTAACTAAAGCCCTTAAGTTATGTTGGTTATAAACATAAGGGAAAGGATTTATTGTCAGTCTGTCAAAAGGTAAACTGATGACAACACTTGGAAACAAGACAAGGCCAGCACACATGCTGTACTTCCCTAACCTTCGTGAGTCAGCCTCTCACCATGAACCTTAAAGGCTGAAGCAACACCACATCCACAGAGTGAAACCAACGTAGAGAGTGCTGAGGTCACAAACGGGGCGAACATAAGTGATGTCAAAAGGGTGTTTTGCCTTTGACAGCGATATAAATCCTCTGCTGTTCTCAGAGAGAAGTAGAGCTGTTAACTGTCTAAAACCTTCACAGGAAAGAGGGATGAGACCTCTGGTAGAGTGAGGAACTATATTGACATGGTGCTCACTTACGAACACCAAATATTTAGAGGGGAAATCCACTGATGTTACACAGGAAGTCCTACTCACCCTGTGAAAACAGAGCTTTGTCAAGTCGAAAGCAAAGCAAATTTTAGGAGCGGTGTTCAAAGTCAACAGAAAGACAATGTTTCAACTTATCCCAGCGCATATGAATCTACTTCATAGACAAACGGAGAAAAGAGGAAAAAGAGAGTGCAGGAAATAACTGAAAGCTGGCTGTCCTGGGGTCAGAGGTTCATTCCCACAGACGGGGTCCATGCGTCCGTCGCTAGCTTACAGCTAACGTTTGTATGTTTGTCAGTAAATTGGCTGTTTGGGGCGAATAAACACAGACCGTATAAACGGCCCAGCACTCAAACTCATGTGAAGGATACAAGGCAAAAAAGGTGCTTCATTTTCTATCTGAACACGTGTTGAGAAAATAACCCTGATGATGTGAGGGTCGTCAGAGTTCTCTCAGTTTGGGCATAGAGACTACACGTATGAGAGACGGCCCTCATTACAAGCTGGGGTTGCACAGTTTACCATGCAGGGAGGGTTGCATTATGGGAAATGGTGGATTCAATGGGGGGTTTTTGGAGCTTAACCCAGTCACTGCTGTCTGCCTCTGCTGCTTCCATTTTAACGGTTCTTTTAAAATGTCTTTTACATGTCCCTCAATTTTATCAAAGTGCAATACTAGTTCACAAATTCAACATACATTGCCCAAAGCTGTTTGGTAACCGTGTTTCCTTTTAGTCTACTGAATCTGGATGTGGTGGCATAATACCCGGAGATATGGGTTGAAACAGAACAGTGTTGCCGTGGCTCATATATTCCACCACTACTACATTCATACTGTTTATGATTTATGCTGTAGATGAGCCCAAATGAATCAATGTGTCCTCTTTAACCTGTCATCGTGTTGCTATGAGCTTGATATTTTTGTCATTTCTGCTATCACCAAAACCAAACTTTCTAAAGGTTTAATGTTTGAATATCGATTACTGCTTCTGTAAAAAAGGGATTCCATTATTTTTATTTTTTTCCCCAAGTGCACCATGGGTAAGGTGAGGTAGAGAGGACAATTGGGACAGAGGTCTCAAGCTAAACTCATCAGAGATTGTGGGTCAGTGCAATGAGTATGTATCAGTGATATGTTCACATGGGCATTTTAATTTGAGCAAAATAATTCTTATACAGCCACAGGTGTTATTTTATTGTTTTGTTTTTGCTTTTCTAACTTTGAATGTTACTCAGCCGATCACAACTGAGAACTGCCAACACCTGTTTTGTGAAGTCCGACCCCCGAGGAGCAGATGAGGCTATTCATGAAGTAGTGAACCTAACCGTGTCACACTAAGGATGTGTGGATGCAGTACTGTAGAGACACTTTGATGCTGATCTCCATTGTACAGATACCATTCTGGTAATATACTGTATGTGCTGGACTCATACATTCAAACAGTAGTAAAGTAAGTACTGTACAGTATTTAATGCTATGTTGGGTCATTATTCAGAGATGTATCATTTTAGCACTTTGGCTATTGCTGTTTCCCAAAGACTGTCTTTTTTTCTGTTATGATTTCAAATGTTTCTCTTAATGAGGCTACTTCAATGCACAATTGCAGGTATCACTTACTGACAGTCTTCATACTAGCTTTGCGTGGTTACTGATGAGAAGGGAGTGCTGTTTGATTAATATCTTTATCATTTTTTGTGTGTAATAGACATAAAGAGGAATAGGATGTGATGCCACTTGGCAAGAAAAAGGTGCAACATTTTGGCAGAAAAGTGCCTCACTTGTTTAAAGCCTTGATTTGTATTTCCTTTAGTGCTCTTAACATCTGTCTACATAGTGTCATCATGGGCTGACTGAACAGCCAGTTAAAGGGCTGAGAGACGTTTGAGGTCAATGATTGGTCCACAGACATTGATTTGACTGGCGAGCTGTGACTAACCTCTGATGGATTTTAACAGGAGTGCGACTGGATTGTTTCAGTGATGCATGATGTTAACTGCAAAGGAAAAGCTATTAGGAAATATCACAGCATCCAACCAAATTCTATTTACTACTACATGAGTCTTTTCTTACTGTCTCACCAACATTTTTGGAAAGCCATTGATTTATTTTTTAAACATTTCTCAGTAAAGAAGTATGATATACAAAGTCTAAAAAATGAAATGGATTAAGACAAAATTATGAGATACTAAATCTAAATGTTGACACACTTTGTCAAAATTCTGATAATAAATTAACAAATTATAACTTAAATTATTATTATAAGTCAATATCTCAATTTGGACCTACAATAAGTGTATGCTTGTTATTCCTAACTTCTAATAAAGCAGTAAAGGTGTATTATCTATGTAAAGTTATAGTGAAGTAGTAATGAAGCCAACGCTTCCTGAGTGTGTGTTGTCATCAGAGCTGCTCCCTGCTTGCATGCCATGCGTGCTTGTTAGTGCATCTGAGCATGCCCCACTGGTTGGCTCACGCTGCGGCGGTTACTGCTGATAAACACACAACCAATCACGTTGTCGCGTAAGCGCAGAGCCCTCCCTCCGGTTCCCCCTCAGGTAAACACTGTTAGCCTGTCAGCACTGCTGCTGTTGTTTGCACCGTTAGCGCTGTTAGCACAATTGGCTGCAAGCTGCTGCCCCCATGTTGAGAGCCGTATGGAGCCAATCGATGAGCTCTGAAATCAGCATTTTAAAGCTTTTTTGGGGGGCTTACAAACTTATAAATAAAACTGGCCAAAGGAAGTGGAGATGTTCCAAGCGCCTCAGATGTATCTTCAATTTATTCCAAACCAAGCAGACGTCCATCTTGGCTTCTATCAAGATGTAATTTAATTTTCCACTGTAGTGGACATCATGCATCCGAAAAGTTGATCCTGTCTTTCCATTTGGTCCAAAATGGATCAACGGTAACAATGATTGAAGTTTTCATTTGTGGAATTGAAAGGGCTGAAGAGCTGTCCTCAAATGTTAAAAATTCATACAAATTAAACTTGTAACACAAGAAAGCAACCAGTCAGCAACGGTATGCTCATGTTGAACAATAGAAGTAGTTTTTGTTTGTCTGTTTCTTTTCGAGGTATGAAAATGTTGACAATGCTCAGCCTTATTTGTTGTGCACTATGATATGAATTAAGTTAACGTAGATGAGACGCAGGGCAGGGTTGTAGCATTGCAGAGAGAAAATCATTCATACACATGAATTATTTGTTAATAAATCTTGAGATGAGTTGTGATAGCCCCCCCAAATCTCCCAGCTCATTGTAACATGGTGCACCAGAACAAAGTTAGGGAATGTATGTTAATATTGTCAAATTTGTTTATTTGCTTTTCACAGCATTGTTTACCTGTAAGACTTTATTTGTGATTTTGAGTGGCCTATATTATATTTTCTCAGTAGTCTGTAATGCAGAAGGCTGAACAGGAAGTGTGATGACTCCACCTCTAATTGGGAAACCCCTTTTTGACTTTGCTTCTGTTTTAAGCAGAAACTAAAGTAATTATCATGTCTTTGGAAAGACCCTTATGATCACTATGGTTCTTACTCTTACATTTGGTTTGGCCTCCTTTGTATATCAGTATTTAGTAGCTTATTTACCTAGAACTGAAGTATCTGGACTAGCTGGACTATGAGCTATCAACATGTGCATTTACAAAAAGATTTGTTTATCTCATTAAATGAATGATATATGTGCACAAAAGTTAAACTTTTTAATCATACATTACACAACAATGTTACAGATTGTATATTGAACACAAATAAATAATCAATGCAACTGATTGGGTGAAGGATGATTGTGTTTTTCAATTGAATGAAAAGTTGACAACAGTGTATAATTTGGAGATACGGTGTTGATAATAATAAGAGATGTGAACTTGAGTCACTGGGATTTGGACTTGGGTCGAATCGAGTCCCTGTTTTGATGAATTGCAATTTGCAACTTGACATAAAATAAATGACTTGAGACTTGACTTGAGACATGATGACTTGAATGACTTGTCTTTGTTCATTTAATGTTTTCAGTTTAAATATGAAATATTAAAAATGTTTGACGATGCCAATGGTATCTGTGTAACATGGTGTAGCAAGCACCCACTGGGATTAGCATCGTCATGACAGTAAGGCTATAACGAAGACCAACATTTTGAATAATCCTCTGGGGACCATGAATATTGTTATATCCTTATACTTGTATGGCAATTAGCCAGTTCTTGGGCAGACCTGAGCGAGACCACACCACACCAGGAACAGAAGTCAGTCTGCATTATGGATGATACTGAAAACCTGACTAAAGACCGGAATTCTAGTCAGTAGCTTACAATATATTTAAATAGCTTGTTACATCTACATCAGATTCCTGAGGGTACATTACCGTCGACCACCTCCTGGTGGCAGTAATACTCCCTTTAACTTTTGAGGAAATTAAGAAGAAGAAGACTTAACCTTTTGTTTCCGGTTCCGGGTCTTTACTATCTTTCACAAACAGGTAAAATGTTGACCCGACTGTCGCGGTTCGGGCCCGCTTTTCCCCGGTTACTCTCAAATCCACCGGCCCGGTTCGTCTCTCAGTCAAAACCGACCGGTGCCGCCGGTTCGACCGCTGTGACGGAGCTGCACCCAGCCGCGGAGAACACTGGACACAGTGAGGTCAGCCCGTATGTCAAGGTGAGTTTCTCTCCGTCCTACGATCATTTAGTCTTCGTAAACGTCTACTAACCGAATAAAGTTTAGGTTTATGTCTTGTACGCAGACATGGAGACGGTGGTTACTAGACTGACAATATAAAATGCTGTTACTCTAAAATACCTAATGTTGGACCCGCAGAGAAACGTATGAGCTAGGTAACATTAGCTAGCTCGAGCTACACACACGTTTGTGTACATCAATAACTTGCAAATTCAGCGTTCGTAGCTTTAGGTTGTTACGACTGTCACAGTGGGTGTCTCTGTGCTTCTGACACATACAGTCGTACACTGATCACATCACATATTCACTAATGCATCTAGATTAAAGCAGACTCATTTTTATTTGTCCAGGTACTGAGTCCAAACAAGCTGAGCCCATTCTGAATCTGAAACATGCTTTTTTTTAATGTAACAGTGATGTGTTTTATTGTTGAATAGAACTGACGCCATTGACAACACTACATGATTTTGCACACACTAAATTAATTTCCTGTCAATATTTGGTTGAGGTACATGCACGGCTACACTAGTTTGGTAAATGTATACGACTGTTATGTGTTATGCCGGCAGATGTGTGCATCAATCCTCACATCTATACACAACATTTTTACATTGAATGTTTAAAAAGACAGATGTCAGTTATTGTATTTGTACTATTAACATTATTGATTAATTTTACACTACACAATCATGTGCAACGGATTATGTGTACTCTTCCTAATTGAAGTGTGCAGAAAATTGTGCTTGAGTCCCTGCACTCTCAGGAATGGACCCGTTTGAGTCTGAGTCAGTAAGTGCAGGGGATGTCCAGACATTTATATTCAGCCATTATGTTCCATCTCAGCTGTGTAGCACACACACACACACACACACACACACACACACACACACACACACACACACACCAGGCAGATTCACACAGGTGTCAGATTTTTCCATGGATTTGTGATTGACTTTAGTCTGACAATATTCAGCACGTTGGAAATGTTCTTGTCTCCTTCTCTAATAGTACTAGTCAGTAGACTTGTTAAGACTATTCCTGTGTTGTTGTAGTGAGTATGGACATTGACTAAGTATCAGTTGGGTCTTCTAGATACAGCCATGTTAAACCTAAAGTCACTTTGATAACACTCAAATGACAGTCGTTCAAATTATTATGGCTCCTCTTGGAACAAGTGGCTGATTTATGAAGGTCTGTACTGTATCTGAGTTTCCCAAAAAAAAAATCTGGGGATACACTTTTTAACGATGACCAACCATTGCGACCTAATTCACAACATGCCTTATCTATAATAATAAGAATAATCATAAGAAGAGAGAATTTGTCTGTAAATGAACATTCCTGATCATCTTCATTGCCATTTCCTCATCATCTTATACGTAATCTTGAAAAGGTAAACCAACCATTTAGAGGAGATGTATGTTTGATAAATCACAACTTTGTTTAGTTATTGAAAATGTATAAACATGTGAAATACTTTATAAATGAGACCAACTAAATGCATTAGGTAGAATCTTCATTTCCTCTCTTCAGTTAAACAAAGAGAATGTACACTAGTCTTTCATATTAGATTCAATATTTAATGAGTAGATTACAATTATCAGAAGAATACAAACATTTAGGCTCCCTCGTGTGGCTCAAAGGTGTAATGCAGAAAGAAATGTTAAATGAAAGACTGGAAGAAATGTCTTCACTTTTATTTGGGGACCCGTATAAAATCTCCTGCGACCCACCAGTGGGTCCCGACCCAGTGTTTGGGAATGGCTGCTGTAGCTGATGCCCCTCCTCTGTAATTGTCAGAATCCAGATTACCATGGCTTCTCCAGTGACCCTGTGGTGGATGAGTGGAACATGAGGGTGGGCTTCTTCTTCGGCATCTCAGTGGCTCTCGTTATTGGGGGAACGTTTATCCACTATTTACCAGACCACGGGTGAGTTCTCACTTCCTCATCTTCTCACATCTGCTATCATTTTTGCTGTCAAATATGAGATGATGTGTCTAATGCCACGGTGACGGTTCTGCTGAGCCATGGTTTTCTGTTAAAGGACACGGTGAAAGTGTCATGCTATTTTTTTTATGTTTTTTTGCTTCTTTTTAATACAGAAAATACTTGACTACATCACCTGACTACATGTTTCAAAAGCAGACTCGACACTCATCACATGGTCCTGATAAAGCAGATTAACTGTTTTGACATTTTTAATACATAGTACCTGAAGATGTTTTTTAGCATTGATTGTTGCTTGCTTTTCAGCTTTTTGTGGTGGTCTTCAGCCCCAAGTGACCACTCGCCCAACAGTCAATCTGAGGTTTATTATTATTAATGTTTAGTATTGAAGGTTTCTCTTCTTTTTTGTCCTTCCTCACTCCCTCCTTCTCTCTCTTCATCTGTCATTCCAGCATGCGGCAGTGGGCCAGAAGGGAGGCGGAGCGTGTGGTCCAGCAGAGAGAGAAGGAGGGCCTTCCTCTCATAGACCAGAACTATTACGACCCACACAAGATCGTTCTGACCACAGCTGGAGAGGAGTAGGATGTCCAGCATCCACCTGCTCCATTTCATGATTAATGTATTTCACTATGACAGAATAAATGATGTACTTGTTGAATTGAGTCATTATGTGTGGACAGTGACTTCTTTAAACAGCAGTGATTGGACCTTTTTCAGTGTGACTAATGGATACACATCTACTCCAGTCCATATGAAGGTGGGGTTAAAAAATATCGACCTCATGTTTTAACTTTCATTATGTGTGACGACACGTTCCCAAGTAAAATTGAACATAAACAGAAGAGATTCATCTGATCAATGTCTTTATGAAAAGATTTACAATAGCAGATGCAATATAGACAGCTCCAGCACAATACAGCAGGAGGTGAAGTAGAACCTTTGTAGTTTTTGTCTGCATTAGAAAAGCTGACATCTAATGAATAACCGATATCTAGCATACAGTATACGGTGTCTAAATGTATATCACGTTACCACTTCCAGTCTGACAGTCGGAGCCTTCAGAAGACCAGAAAGCCTTCTGAGTGTGTTTAAGTATTCTCTGTGTGAACCTATAGAAGTGTCTGTGCTTCTGAATATTTGGCTGATGGCTGATTGTAGTTATTGGTGTTTTTATTGGTTTAAAAAATTTGCAAAGCAAAGAAAAGTGGAAACGAGTATTTACAAATTGACCGTAGTTACCTGATTACCAGATTAACGCACATGTGTTTTTTTTTAATATGAAAATATGTAGTCGTAGGAGTCGTACATGTCGATGCCTTTCCTGCTGGAGACGCCTCACATAGCAGACCGGCCTCCTCAGCTCCAACGCTGGTGTCAACACTTTTGTGTTCATTATTCCGGGAGTATTTGAACGCAGCGCAGTACGTAGTTAAAGCGCGCATGAGCAGAACGCGCCTGAAATCGGCAAGCTGGCGCCAAGCTCAGGCATGTCCAGAGAGTAGAGGAGGACAACTTCTCAGTTCACAATGAAATGTTAACTTTTAAAATGTGTGACAGTTAATCTAGAGCCACTACCAATTTTCACATAGTGCGTCATTTTCAGCGCTACGTTAGTTAATGCTGCAGCTGTTAGTGAAGCTAAGACACTCACGATGTCTTCACTAACTCTGAATGGAGTGACGGTGAATTTCCCTTTTCCTCCATATGACTGTCAGAAGGACTATATGGGCAAAGTGATTGAGTGTCTTCAAAAGGTAACGCGGAGTCCCGTCATGGGTTAACCTACATGTAATGTCTCTCATTGGTTTAGATTGGTGTAGCGTTAATGTTGCACTTGTAAAAGACGTCATTCTTGCTTCTTGTGGACTAAGAGCTCTGTCATCATTTACATTTTCATCCAAACAAACCGCAGAGCACAACAAGTCAAGAGCTGCTTGATCTCCAGGTCACTGGAAGTGGCAGAATCACCTAAACTCTGACTTGTGAAACATCTTACTCCTTGTTCTGTCAGGAGTTAAAATCAGCTGAGTTTGGCAGATGCTCTCTTCAAATATGAAACCTTCATGTGTACATGTGTGCCTGTTTGTTTCAGAAGCAAAATGGGGTTCTGGAGAGTCCCACAGGTACTGGTAAAACTCTGTGCCTGCTGTGTGCCACCCTGGCCTGGAGAGAGCACTTCAAGGACACCATCTCTGCCCGCAAGATAGCAGAGAAGTTAAACGGGGAGGAGATGTTCCCCAACACACCCATGTCCTCCTGGGGGACGGCTGCTACAGACGGAGCCACACCAAGTATGTTCACATGATTTCACCAAGTCTGTTCACATGATTTCACCAAGTCTGTTCACATGATTTCACCAAGTCTGTTCACATCATTTCACTAAGTCTGTTCACATCATTTCACCAAATCTGTTCACATCATTTCACTAAGTCTGTTCACATCATTTCACCAAGTCTGTTCACATCATTTCACCAAGTCTGTTCACATCATTTCACTAAGTCTGTTCACATCATTTCACCAAGTCTGTTCACATTTCACCAAGTCTGTTCACATTTCACCAAGTCTGTTCACATCATTTAACCAAGTCTGTTCACATGATTTCACCAAGTCTGTTCACATCATTTCACCAAGTCTATTCACATCATTTCACTAAGTCTGTTCACATCATTTCACTAAGTCTGTTCACATCATTTCACCAAGTCTATTCACATCATTTCACCAAGTCTGTTTACATCATTTCACCAAGTCTGTTCACATCATTTCACCAAGTCTGTTCACATCATTTCACCAAGTCTGTTCACATCATTTCACCAAGTCTGTTCACATCATTTCACTAAGTCTGTTCACATCATTTAACCAAGTCTGTTCACATGATTTCACCAAGTCTGTTCACATCATTTCACCAAGTCTATTCACATCATTTCACTAAGTCTGTTCACATCATTTCACTAAGTCTGTTCACATCATTTCACCAAGTCTATTCACATCATTTCACCAAGTCTGTTTACATCATTTCACCAAGTCTGTTCACATCATTTCACCAAGTCTGTTCACATCATTTCACCAAGTCTATTCACATCATTTCACCAAGTCTGTTCACATCATTTCACCAAGTCTGTTTGCATCATTTCACCAAGTCTGTTCACATCATTTCACCAAGTCTGTTTCTCATCAGAAGGGTGGCTTTGCTCTCTATGGTATTCATGTAACTCTCATGTAATTATTATGTGCTGTTATTGTTTCTCAGCCTACTACACAGATATTCCCAAGATCATATACGCTTCCAGGACTCACTCTCAGCTGGCACAGGTTATCGGTGAGCTAAAGAACACCTCATACAGGTAAACAATGTGGTTCCAAACAGTACAAGATGCACTTCATGCCAGTAAAGCCTTTTGTTAGTGCAGTGCCTTTTTCTGACGTACAACTTCCCTCTCTGCTGATTCAGTCCAAAGGTGTGTGTGCTGGGATCAAGAGAGCAGCTGTGTATCAACCAGGAAGTAATGCGACAGGAGAGCAACCACGTCAAGGTGAGCAAACTACAACCCTGGTTTGTTCACGCTGTAAGATTACATGCAAGTACTCTTGTTTTGGGTCCTGTGTCAGCTGAACTGTCCTAGAGAATCCTCCACATTTCTCCCAGTTCATTGTCTGTGTTGTTGAGATTCGAAGCAGAAACAGTGAGCTGGGAGACTAGTCAGAATGGGGGAGTAGTCTGGGGCTTTGGGGTCTCTAAGAAGACATGGAAAGTTGTTGTTCTGGCATTGGCGGTAGAAAGGGGGTATTGAACCCATGTGTACAGGTTTCATTACATGCCTTGTTGTGGATTCCATGCTATCACCTGTTTTTCAGGTCCACATGTGCAGAGGAAAAGTTTCCACCAGGTCATGTGTCTACTACAATAACGTTGAAGGTAATGTGACAACACGTTTTAACGACATACAGTCGACATCAGGGAGGCAACACTGAACGACTATAATGAGCAAACCGGGAGGACTAATCTCTGTTGGTTAAACACTACTTGTATCCTTTTTCACAAGTCTTCCTTTTCCTCCTCAGAGAAGAGCACTGACAGAGATCTGGTGAAGTCTATCCTTGACGTGGAAGACTTAGTCAAGTTCGGCAACAAACAGAGGTGAGATTTGTCCATTTCACTAATGGAGAAGTCCAATGAAACAGCTGATTCATGGTGTTTGCCAAATAGATGTGTGTGGAGTGTAGGACTGCAGCTAATGATTTTCATTATTGATTCATCTGCAGATTATTTTCTTTATCAGTCATGTGGACTATTCAATGCAGGAAAAAACACAATTGTAGCTTCCTAAAAACCCAACTTGACTTCCATTAATATCTTTGATAATACAACAAAGCCCACAGAATCACTGTGACAATCCCCTAACAATACCCCATTAACCTCCCCAAATACATTTGGAGCCATCCAGCAAATCCCTACCAGCCACAAGGGCCGAGCTGTGGCTGCCTACTAAACACTGTAGCGATACCTTAGCAACCACCCTGATGATGAGGATGCACCCAGAACCCCCCCTCTGACCGGCAACTGGTTCTAAATAGTTAGACGGTATTTTTAGGGTTGTTCTTGTATGGGTGCTTCAAAAAAACCAGAGGCCTGTTCTACGAAGCGGGATTTGGGGTTAGTGAGGTAACTTCAGGGTAACTCTGGCTTTCAGTTCCACGACAGAGGTTCACTTCTTACTGGGGTGTATCGCCATGGTAACTGATGCTGAACACCTAACCTGCTCCAGAGCTGGTGATGTTCCAGATAAGAGATCAACTTGTATAAAGGCTCCGCCTACTGACCAATCACAGCTCAGTACGTAGAACGTACATTAGTATTACAGAAATACGAAGATGTTAAAGTCATAATTCAGACTAACAGCAGCACAGTTTAAACAGGCAAATGCAGAAAGGACAGCTGGCAATAAATCACTGACTGTGTGAATGTGTAAATGAACAGATTTATAATATCAATGCTTCATCTATAGCGCGATAGATCGGACTATAATTTCATGTGTGTATTATATTAAGTTCATGTGTTGCAGATGTATTCTGATGGCGTGCGACAATATTTTAGCCGTATTCCTTCATCTGTAACTCCGGCGGTGTGAAACAGACAAATCAGTATATATTCTCTCATCATATATGCATATCATATATTCATTATGTGTGAGCCGTGTGTTGCAGTGTGACGTGTTAGAGTCCTGTCTTACAGTCACAGACTGGATGCAGCGTTACTCTGCTGCGGTTACTTTAATGTTTGCTGTGGGTTATTATAAGTTATGGAAGGAAACCTTCTTACCATGAATTATGTTTTTATATTTATTTGAATTGTTACCAAGTCTGTTTCACACCAGCGGCCTAACAGCTGAAAGAATAAGAATACATCCAAGCAACACATTAACTTAAGAGAATAGACACATGTAATTATAGTCAGATCTATCGTGCTCTATATGAAGCAGTGATATTATGAATCTATTCATTTAAACACATTCACACAGTCAGTGATTTCTTCCAGCTGTCCTTCCTGAATTATGTGTTTATCTTCTACGTATTCCTCTGATATCATAGTTTTCTCTTTATTTGTAAAATGCGCCCCTCTGCTGACAGCAGACTTGTCCAAGGTTGTGATTGGTCAGATGCTGCAAACAGGCGCTCACTACCAGATTGAGAGAACCTGGTGGATTTACCGAGTTGATAACCAGTTTCGTGGGACCGTTTAGAGGGGTCACGGCTGTGAGGGTTAGTTAATCACAAGATACCCTGTGTATGTTGAACATGCTCCGTAGTACAGGCCTCTGGGAGTGACATCAGCGGATCGGTAAATATGGTTTTAGTGCAAATTCTTTCTTTTTGTTTTCTCTGTTCATTCTTTTTTCAATTCACTCAGTCATGCATAGTCTTTAATTTATTTAGGCGTGACATTTGTTGTCAGGGTGATATTAATGAGTTTATACAGTATAGTCACTATGCTCTTGTACATATTGCTGTTGCTGCTCTAGAAGCATCTAGAAGTTTAGTTGTTATGTCCTTTGTGTAAAGACAGACCTCTAGGGATACTAAGATGGCTCCTACTTTTTTCATGTACTACATACATTTCAATTCAAAGCTGACCGTTTTCCTGCAGGGTCTGTCCTTACTACCTCTCCCGGTCCTTGAAGCAGCAAGCAGATGTCATCTTTATGCCTTACAACTACCTGCTGGATCCAAAGGTGAGCTGATTCACAGATGAGTGATGGCTGTGAATAGAGAGAAATTATTTCTTGGTGACGTCAGTGTCCCCGTCCGTCCACTCCTGGTTATAATGACACTTTCTCCTCCTGTTTCTCCGCCTGTGTTGTAGGAATGGATTTCTAGTAAATGTAGGGTTTGACCTGTTGAGTAGTACCACCATAACACTACGAGGATGTCTCGTACACTATAAGACCGCATGATGCTTTATTACCAATTTACCCAAAGTAATGGCTATTACATGTTTTCATTTCCTTGGTGATTGATGGTGACACAGGGGGGATTACCTCGCCTCACTACTGACAAGGTGACCACTTCTAGCGGTAAATGAGTTAGTTATTGCCACTTAATGTTTTTTCTTCTCATAGGAGCTTAATTACTTCATTTCAGCAGAATCACTGTGATCCATTGATGGTCTTAGGAGGGCTGATAAGCTAGTGTCCAGAAGTAACAAGTATCCAGTTAGTTAAGCAGCAGCATTGTCTCGATCCACAAACACGATGGTGGCTAACTCGCTAAACACGATGGTGGCTAGTTTGTGTAGTAGCCCTGTGAGTATTCACTATGTCATCAAGCTGCCACCTAAATGAACTTCACTTTAAGTGTCCCAAACAAGACTTTATCTGTTAGCATTGACGAGAGATTACAAGTGTAGAAGGGTTTGTTTAATAATTATTTGTACTGCATTATAAAGTAGATTAATGCCAAGTTCACTCTACACAACTTACAAAGTGGTCAGAGCTCTGTACTGTTCACACTACACAACTTGCTTATCATCGAGATTCTTGAAGTTGTTGTGGTTTTCATGCTACATGACTGCTGGTATTTAGGTCTTTTCCTTGGTTCCACAGAGCCGCAGAGCTCACAATATCGAGCTAAACGGAGCCGTGGTCATCTTTGATGAAGCTCACAATGTGGTAAGTCTCTGTCCTGGACATAGTTGATGATGATGAAGTTCTCATAGAGAGGCGAATGTCCCACCATATGTTTCTGTTGTCTGCAGGAGAAGACTTGTGAAGAGTCCACATCATTTGACCTCACTCCCTATGATGTAGCCTCAGCCATCAGTGCTGTGGACAGGCTGCTGGTGGAGCAGTCTAAAGAAGCCACCTTCTCTGAAGACTTCAATGTCGAGACCCTCAACTCTGGTCAGAATGCTTATGAGGTTGCACACATGGGGGCTGGGCTTTATGGCATTTCATTGTCACAAAATTAAAAATGTATTTGAATGTTAGCAAAAGAATATTCTTACATATAATTACATATTTTTATTTATATATATAACAGGTCATGTTTTTCGGTTTCAGGTTTAAAAGTGAATATAGAAACCATTGCTAAGATCAAACGTAAGTATTCTTAAAGCTATAAAGAAAATAAATAAGCTTTATTTCAGCACTTGCAGGGGATGCGTTTTAACAAACTGCTTTTGTGTGCTTTGACAGAGATACTTCTAGATCTGGAGGCTGTCATTGATTCCTATGATGTTCCAAGTGAAAAAGGCATCACAAAATCTGGAATGTATGTAAGAGTGATAATAGATAGTGAGCAGAATGCTACGTTCTTTCCGTGTCAATGGATCAGGCCTTCTGTCTAACAATCCTTCCAAAACACATGTTAAGTCATACACTGCTTAGGTTTTCTGTACACACGGAGTCACCTGCCTCTTATAAATTCTTTGTACTGGACAATAAAGAGACAGTCAGGGATAGTGATGTAAAATAGGACATAAAATGAAGTATGAAAGGCTCACATCTTATATCGTAATTAGATTTCATCAACACTCATGGCGTCTGTTATTTCATGCCATCTGCGGGATGTTGGGCTATGGAGTGACATTATTTTACACAGTTGTGTAAGAGGCCCAAACCAGACTCCAGTGGATGTCTTCCTTGTGACTTGCCACACAAAGTCAGTTGAATATGGATTCTGAAGGAGAATTGTCTTCTGTCCATCTCAGCTTCATCTATGAGCTGTTGGAGAGAGTCCACCTGACCTACAACAGCAAGACGGCTGTATATGAAGCTCTGGAGCAGATCACTGGACACTTATCAGGACGTCAGTATGGCTTCATCTCTCCCTATTTTTCTTTGTCACATGATTTAGCTTTCTGCTGTCTGATTTTTTACATGGCGTCTCATTTCCCTTCATGCCACATATAAGTAAGAATGTAACAGACAACACAGTCTGCTGGCTATATCGGCACACCCTGTTATGTGTAGAGGTTTGTATAATGTGTGACACGTGTTTCTCATCAGAACCGGGAATATTCCTGAACACTAGTGGACTGCAAAAGCTGGCTGATATCATACAGGTATGCTACAAGTTTTTAGATTACACTTTCTACATTCTATTCCTGTGAGTCAGATGTACATCAGTCTCATGTATGTGTAAGTACAGTCAGGACCTGGTTAGCCTAGCTTAGCATAAAGACTGGAAGCCGGGGAAGCAGCTAGCCTGGTTCTGTCTAATTTAAGAAATTTACCAACCAGCATCTCTAAAGCTCACTGATTAACATATGTATTTAATTTGCACACAAAGAGAAATGAAACAGATCATGGTGCTGGAACTTTATTTTTTGGTGAGTCAGGTACAGTGACTGCAGTTTCCCTTTAGTGTTGTTGCCACACTTAAACTCAGGTTTAGGATCATGTCTGGTCTATACAGAGACCAAAAGTAAAACCTGCTCTCATCTGACCACCTGCACTACAGCCAGAGACACTGCACAGACGTACGAAGACATGAAGTCATTTGATTTATATTGATCTTCTTATTTCACTCTTTGGGCAGAAAACAAAAACACATTTCCCAAATTGTCTGCAGTAGCTTACCAGGTTTGTTGCTGTACTTTGAACCTGACAAATTTGACCAAAATGGTAAAACACACTGATCCATTCAGTTTACTGCAGCAGCAATGCTTCTTTCTTTCTTTCCTTTCCTCGTAGCTGGTGTTCTGTGGTGAACCTTCAGAGAAGGACAGACAACAGCAGATGCAGACCAACACGGCTCATTTTAAGGTGCATGTTCGTTAAGAGACACGAGTGTCCATATGGAAAAATGTGCATCTCCACACACTTATGTCGACAGTGATGTCAGCAACCATTTCTGTCTGTTTGGCTCAGGTTCATATCCATCGAGACAAAAGCTATCACAAGAAACCACAAAGTACTGATGTGTGGGCTTCATCTTCATCTTCATCAAAGAAACAAGGTGATGATACACAGCCTGTGGCATGCTGGGTTACAGTATTCACACAGTGACAGCTGTGGAAGCATTAATCCCCTTACTTAGTCTTATTCAAATTAGATTTCAGTTCAGAACGCCTTGTTCAAATACAGTCTACCCCAAGACTAAACAGACTTATAGCCTCTATTTAACTTCAATCCTGTCTAAATGAATTGATGAACATAATGCCATGATGTGTTGTGTTTGCTTTTAAATATTTAGTTTAGTTAGTCTGTACTTTCTCTCATATGACCTATGAGGAACCCTGGTTAACTGGACCGTATGTGTGTCTTTGCTCCTTGTAGGTAACATCCTGAGTTACTGGTGCTTCTCTCCAGGCTTCAGCATGCAGGATCTGGTGAATCAAGGTGTTCGCTGCATCATTCTGACCAGTGGGACCCTCTCTCCCCTCTCCTCATTCACCTGTGAGATGAGGATGTAAGTCACCTGTCGCTCCTCAAAGCTCGTTTTACCTACAGAGGTTCAGTGTTGTAGTTCTTCAACACAGACTTTAGTGGTCTGAGTGATCAAACACTACAGCTCAACACTGTGAACTACTGCTACTACTGTCAGTCTCAATCCCTTCTCAAACAAGAGTTACATATGTGACTCTGAATCAGGCTGACACTGGAAGAATTACACAGTGTTTTTATACGTCTTGATAAGAGGGCGTGGCCCAGATCGGCATGAAAAGACATTGGGGCCTATTTCTGTGGAGGTGCAATCTCCAGCGCTCAGACAGTTTGGTATTTTCCTGACCAGGATTTTGGCTTTCCCTGTCTTTGTGGTATTTTGGTGCCCAGGTGGGAAGATAGGTTCATTGGTATGAGGCAGCACAAAGTGAGTTGTTGGTATTCTGGTGGACAATAAGTCTTAAACTATGCACTGAGAATAGACGCCACTATATACTTTGAGAAAGTGTTCATACATAACAGAATAATGCTTAAGATATAAGTAACACCACTAACCAGAAGATGTGTTTATATCGGTGTAGAACAATGACCTTTCGTGGTGTTAAAGCAGGAACCTCAGTAAATCAGTCGGCATTGATCTGCGAATGAGTAGGAGTGACTCAGCTGCTTTTTACCTTGTGAAAAGTTTCTCCTTCAGTTCATTAAATTCCTGCAGCATCTGAAGGCAGCAGGACATATATGTGGATAAATCTGCAGCGTCTGATTTAAGATGTGCTATCACACTCTGACTAATTTGATTAAATAACATGTGAATGACACCAGGCTGCTACAAAACTACACAGCCCTCTACACACACCAGACAGGTCCATTATAACTTGTTATTCTGCCTGTTGATGCTGTAGACCTTGGACTACAGCGGATCAAATTACCTCATCTCCAACTTCTTTTGGCAAAAGTGGTTTGTCATGTTTTTTTGGTGAAATGTGTAACTGCATGTGAATTGATGCGGCCATACAAACAACTTCATCCACAAGTTTTATTTTCATACTTATAGCATCACGTTTGTGGGTGGTCCGTCTGTTCGTCCTCATGTACATGTGTCCCATTCTCATGAACCAGATATCTCAGGAACACCTGGAGGGAAGTTCCTTAAAATTGGCACAAATGTCCACTTGGACTCAAAGGTGATCAGTCAAATGTCCAGGTTGAAGGTTTTGACCTCACAATTGGCTATAATTCAAAAATGAATTGGCTTGACAATAGGGCCGGGCGATGTAGAGAAAATCTAATATCACAATGGTTTATACCAAATACCTCTATCGATATGCAACAATATTGTAAGGTTGACCATTTGTGCTTTTACTAAACATTTACACAATGACAATTTCTTTTTATAAATAATCATTTGTAATGTGGATATAATGACTAAGTTGAATAATAGAAAAGCTAAAACAGTGTGGTTAGTTCTCAAAATGTCACCACCATACTGTAATGCATCCTTTAAAACCAGGCAATAACAAGACGTATGTCATATTCAGATATCCAAAATCTATAAATATGAATATACATGAACCAGAATAGCTGGTGGGTTGGAGACGCCCACACAGTCCATGGATCTATATTGTACACTATATTGTCTTGTACATGGCAGCATATAGACTACATTACAGACTGGGGGCCAGAATCGATCAAAAGTATAATAAATGGGCCGTGTATATCATTTACAAACTAAGGCCAACGCGGCGGTCCAGACTGAAATATCTCCACAGAAAGCAGAAATGAAGCTGACATAGTGCACCTTAAACTGACGGCTGAGCCAGATGAAGTGCAGTCAAAGCTTCGACAGGCAGCAACTAGCAACAGCTTAAAATGCAAAGGCGCTAACTCCGGTGACTGGTTAAATCAAAATCATCAGGAAAAGTTAGCGAAATATCTCATTTCAAACTTTAGTGACCTAGTCATTAGTCATGTTGTGGTTGTCAACAATGTGTGTTGCTCTTGCTGTTTGCTGCAGCCCGTTTTCAGTGAGTCTGGAGAACAGCCATGTGATTGAGCGGGACCAGATCTTTGTTGGCATCATTGAACGAGGTCCAGATGGAGTGCACCTAAGTTCAGCGTTTGACAGAAGGTTAGTATTCTATTCTACAGACGGTCCTCTACTTTTATCATCAAGTAGTTACACACGCCAAGCACAGTACACTGGTATGAAGCATGGTGTATCGGTGTGTCTGCCCAAACGCAAGTGAAGTCATATGACTCACACGTGGTTACTCATTCTTTTTGTAATCTTGTGAAGTTAAATATTCTGGCCTGAGCATATACGTCTACAAAACAAATTTCTTCTCTTGTTTTGATTTGTGTTGCTGAACTTTCTGAACTCAGATTCCTGTGTTTCTCATAGAATAATATCCATCTCGATACATCCCAACCATGTCTCATGTGTTCATCAGACACGTCCTTTGGAGCACTCACTTTAATAATACAATAGAGATCTACAGATGCTTTACCTTCTTGTTGAGACAATGTAAATTTAACTGATCATCTTTCCCTCTGTGACAGGTTTCTTCCTGAAAACATGGCGTCTTTAGGCAACACTGTTGGTAAGATCAAACAATACAGAAATGTTTTATTTCTGAAGACGTGTTTTTCTCAGCACCGTGATTGTTGGTCGTTAACCAAATGGTACTTATTATGTCACCGTTTGAACAGAAGGGCCAAGTGGTTTTCTTCCATTGTTTTTAATTGTGCCTCATCATTTCTGTCTCGATCATCACATGAATAAGTTGCTTGCTGTGTTCTCTCCGCAGCCAACCTGAGCCGTGTTGTTCCTGATGGTCTGTTAGTGTTTTTCCCCTCTTTCCCTTTAATGGAAAAAACCCTGGACTTCTGGAGAGTAAGTGGAGAATCAGCAGAATCATCTGTGGGAAAAGTTCTCCATATACTATATCATATTTCTGTTGATTTATTTATTTTAGATGTTCCAAATGATTGTGTGTGTGTGTGTGTGTGTGTGTGTGTGTGTGTGTGTGTGTGTGTGTGTGTGTGTGTGTGTGTGTGTGTGTGTGTGTGTGTGTGTGTGTGTGTGTGTGTGTGTGTGTGTGCGCGCGCACGTACGTGTGTTCTCTCTCACCAGACTAACGGACATGCAGATCGCATTGAGAACGTAAAGCCCATGTTTGTTGAACCTAAAGGAAAGGGCACCTTTAATGAAGTGAGTGTGGTTTTATTTAATATCTACTGAATAACTTTGAAAACCTCTGATTGGAACAACACTGGTAACATTTGCTTAAAGGGCTTGATAACACCAATAGATGTTGTCTCTCTGTCTGTTCTTAGGTTATTGACGGATATTACAACAAAGTCAATGATCCAACATCTAAGGGGGGGACATTCTTTGCTGTGTGTCGAGGCAAGGTGAGGTTACTGTGTACCCATAGATTTTGGAAAAGTCCTAAAACACTTTTATCTTGATATCATTATAACTCGGTCTCCAAAAGGTGAGATGAAGCATTTTAGATGAATAGAGTAAATTGCCATTAAATGCATTATGGATAATTATGACATCTAGAGATATCAGGCATGTTTGTTGCCATTTAAATCTATTCTAACATTCAGATTTCCATACCACATGAGCATATGGAAGAATAGAATGTTTTAAAATGTGCACAATAAGCTCTTTGTGCCTATCCATCTTTTTTCTCTATAATGCCATTTACAGTTGTGGTCAAAAGTTTACATACACTTGTAAAGAACATAATGTCATGGCTCTCTTGAGTTTCCCCGTTATTTCTACAACTCTGATTTTTCTCTGATAGAGTGATTGGAACAGATACTTCTTTGTCACAAAAAACATTCATGAAGTTTGGTTCTTTCATGACTTTATTATGGGTTAACAGAAAAAGTGATCAAATCTGCTGGGTCAAAAATATACATACAGCAGTGCTAATATTTGGTTACATGTCCCTTGGCCATTTTCACTTCAATTAGGCGCTTTTGGTAGCCATCCACAAGCTTCTGGCAAGCTTCTCGTTGAATCTTTGACCACTCCTCTTGACAGAATTGGTGCAGTTCAGTTAAATTTGATGGCTTTCTGACATGGACTTGTTTCTTCAGCATTGTCCACATGTTCTCAATGGGATTTTAAGTCAGGACTTTGGGAAGGCCATTCTAAAACCCTAATTCTAGCCTGATTTAGCCATTCCATTACCACTTTTGATGTGTGTTTGGGGTCATTGTCCTGTTGGAACACCCAACTGCACCCAAGACCCAACCTTCGGGCTGATGATTTTAGGTTATCTTGAAGAATTTGAAGGTAATCCTCCTTCTTCATTATCCCATTTACTCTCTGTAAAGCACCAGTTCCATTGGCAGCAAAACAGCCCCACAGCATAATACTACCACCACCGTGCTTGACGGTAGGCATGGTGTTCTTGGGGTTAAAGGCCTCACCTTTTCTCCTCCAAACATATTGCTGGGCATTGTGGCCAAACAGCTCGATTTTTGTTTCGTCTGACCACAGAACTTTCCTCCAGAAGGTCTTATCTTTGTCCATGTGATCAGCAGCAAACTTCAGTTGAGCCTTAAGGTGCCGCTTTTGGAGCAAGGGCTTCCTTCTTGCACGGCAGCCTCTCTGTCCATGGAGATGCAAAACAAGCTTGACTGTGGACACTGACACCTGTGTTCCAGCAGCTTCTAATTCTTGGCAGATCTGCTTTTTGGTGGTTCTCGGTTGACTCTTCACCCTCCTGACCAATTTTCTCTCAGCAGCAGGTGATAGCTTGCGTTTTCTTCCTGATCGTGGCAGTGACAAAACAGTGCCATGCACTTTATACTTACAAACAATTGTTTGCACTGTTGCTCTTGGGACCTGCAGCTGCTTTGAAATGGCTCCAAGTGACTTTCCTGACTTGTTCAAGTCAACGATTTGCTTTTTCAGACCCATGCTGAGCTCCTTTGACTTTCCCATTGTAGCGTTTGTGGGCGATTGTATCCAATGAGGCCTATTTAAATGGCCTCAGAGAAGTCACCAGTTGTAGTCACTCATAATCGCTCACAAGAAGTTAAGAGGCCATGCTATGAAGCTCATTTCATTGACACAACTTCCTAAGTCACCAAAATTGCTAATTCATGTTGCTGTATGTATATTTTTGACCCAGCAGATTTTGTCACTTTTTCTGTTAACCCATAATAAAGTCATGAAAGAACCAAACTTCATGAATGTTTTTTGTGACAAAGAAGTATCTGTTCCAATCACTCTATCAGAGAAAAATCAGAGTTGTAGAAATAACTGGAAACTCAAGAGAGCCATGACATTATGTTCTTTACAAGTGTATGTAAACTTTTGACCACAACTGTAGCTCTAAATAGTTTTTCAGTTTGTCCTGTGTATTGTTTTCTTTGTCTCTGTCCATCTTATTGCCAGCATTGCAGTTTTATCAATATTTGTACATTTTTATTTCATCAATTTCAATCAAAAGTTGTAGTCGCTCAGCTAGTCTCCTAGCTTTAGAGTAACCGAGTCATTTTCTTCGTATCACATGTAAGTTCACACAGAGGCCTCCCTCTCCCTTCACTTCTATTCATGTCTTCCTGTGCCAGGCTAGCGAGGGTCTGGATTTTGCAGACACCTTTGGTCGGGGCGTCATCATCACAGGCCTTCCGTTCCCTCCAAAGATGGACCCTCGAGTCATCCTGAAGATGCAGTTCTTGGATGAGATGAGTCGGAAGAAAACTCCTGGGCTGAAGGTGAGTGGATTGTTACCGAGTTTCACTAGAAAGGCTACCGTTGTTTCAGTGGCTCAATCATATCATGCTTGTTGTTATTCTGTCTTTGTGTGCGTGTGTGTGTGCGTGTGCATGCGTACGTATACACAGTACCTGTCTGGACAGGAGTGGTACAAACAGCAGGCTTTCAGAGCTGTGAACCAGGCCATCGGTAGAGTCATTCGCCACAAGGAGGACTATGGAGCCATCTTACTGTGTGATCAAAGGTCAGACATGGAGCTGTCAGTCATACCTGTTCCTACATACTTTGGGCCTCATGCAAGAACCAATCATGAGAACAGATTTGTTCTCAAAGGTGTGTGTGTGTGTCTGTGTGTGTGTGTGTGTGTGTGTGTGTGTGTGTGTTTTGTTTGTTTGAAGTGCAACATCCATGGTTCAGAGTATGAATGGGTGAATGATGACATGTAGTGTTAAAGCGCTTTGAGTGTTCGGAAGACTAGAAAAATCAAGTACAGTCCATTTAGCATTTCAAACTCTAGCTTTCTGGTGTGACATCATCTGGGATAATGATAATGAAGGTGCATGATTTGGAATAAGGTGATTTAGAATAACAAGACTTTTCCCGCAGGTTTAAGAGCTCTGGTGCCAGGGCTCAGCTTCCGTCCTGGGTCAGGCCTTATGTGCGTCTGTATGAAAGCTTTGGGAATGTAATCCGGGACGTCTCTCAGTTCTTCAGGGTGGCACAGAAAATGGTAGGTTCTAGCATTCACTCAGTTCACAAAATGATACAATTCCTGGCATCATCTATCATGTTGAGCTTGATTTAATAAGGGTTGTTGATGTTTGCTGTAACACCAGTGTACTGTACTCAGAAACTCATGTTTGGTTTTAGGTGCTGAAAGCGTTAGAATATATATTTATATTTTAGAATATACATCTGGAAATAATCAACAGCAACATCTTTTCCCAGAAAGTTGATCTTGTTACCATCCTGAGACCCCAAAGCACACTCAACTGTCTGATCACCGTACACACAAACCGTAGTACAGCTGATTTTTCACTAGAATACAGTCTTTACATTAACTCCCAGTGAGACTGGTCTCTGATGTCATTAAGATTTCTGTACAATAAAGGTGAAGTCAGCTTTTTGTCATAGTTTCATTTGTGCTATTTGTAGTGCCTGACTTTCAGAGGTGGAGAATATTCTAGCAAAACTGACCGTCACAAACTGAGCTTAGTAAATAAATGTAAGTAATAAACTTCTGTGAACATGTGCGATCCTCCTTTAAATTAATATGCAGAGAGAGAGACACACACCCTGCAAACACCATAATGACATGTAAACTGTGACTCTCGCCCGCATCACCTGTTGGTTAAATCCAACACGTGTATCTGTGACAGAATATGTTACCTGAAAAGGCTGTGTGTTGGCACTGCATTGTGGAAGTTGGTCCCAGTTGCATTCATCAGCTTGTACTGACTGCTTGTGCTTGTGCCAGAGGCCTGTGGTAGAGAAGAAGGCTGCAGCACAGAGCTGTAGGACAGTGTGCTCACCAGACACTCAGTCCTCTGCCTTCCCTTCCGGCTCGTCCTCCCAAAGCACTCACACCCAGAAGGCCAAGGAGCTGGACGCCCACCTTCCCAGCCTGAAGAGGAGGAGACTCAGTGAGTAGAAAGACAAAGGCAGGGTCTCCACGCCTCCTTTAAATCCACAGAGGAAAGGTTAGTCCTTCATTGATTGGTTACCTGTTGTCTGGTCTCTGTGATCAGATGAACACTCTGGAGCCAATGGGATGGCCAGGATCTGCATCGAGTACGAGTGTGAGGTGCAGGAGAGTCAGAAGAGACCAGTCAACCTGCTGGATGCTCTGGAGCGAGGGGACCACTGCGGTGGAGGGGACGATGATGCTGTCGTGGGAGAAGAGAAGGTAGCTTGTTTCTTGTGAGACTAGTGGTCTGTCCCACTAGTCTTTAGACATGTGTGGTTCATACATGTCAAAAAGAGAGGCTTTGTGGAAAAGAGAATACCTGTGTATACAACAGCCAATTTACAGTGCTATTTTCAGTGAGAACCATACTGTGTATAATAGCCTGTGTGTTTGAAGTAGGTCAGTACAACCATTACTGATGAAACAACAACATTTAAGTTGTTTCAAGAGGACTGTTCTTATTTGTTAAATTTGTACACTGTTTCTTTTGAAGGCCGACCGTTTGTCCACGCTGTCTCTTCAATGTGACAAGAGGATGGATGATGAAATGCGGGGAGGAAAACGTAAAATCAAATTGGTCCAAGAACAGGTACATGTTACATTATATACAGATTTTCGTTATGTTAGATTTAGAGGCTTAACACCACTAGAAGAAAAGTCTGCTCTGGCTTTGTTCAGCTGCAGTGAACTTAGACCTCCACACCCAATACTATTCATGTACTTTAAGCCAAAAAAGTTTGTTTTGCAGGTCCTCACATAGTTTGTAAGTGATTTAGATTTATAGTACCTGGTAGTGTTAAGGACAGGACTATCCCAATGTATTGCTGGCTATTGATTTTTAAACATCATATTTATGGTGTTTCAGATATCTGATTGTTTTTTGTTTCTTAAAAGTTTTTTTCATTGCAAATATCAACAGTGTATTTTTTCTCCCTCCTTGTTGAAGAAGTCGCGCATGTCGGAGGATGTCTCTGGGGAAGGCTCATCCAGCAGCAGGGTCAAGAGTTTCCTGGCAGAGATGAAGAAGTCACTGAGCCAGTTCAACTTTGACCGCATCATACAGGGTCTGCAGACCTACAAGAAGACTGACAGACTGGATGTGCTGCTCACTGAGGCGGCTGTCCTAACTGAGGACGCTAATACACACTGTCTGCTCCGAGGTAAGCACTACATTTTGTGGTTTGTCTGGTAGAGGGGCCCTGGGACGAAAGCTTGCCTTCATCAGTGTAGTTTTATATTGTGCTCACATCGTGCATATCCCTCAATGCTTAATGCAATGGCACAGGTAGCGATGGGGAAAGGATTTGTTTTTAGGTCTTTTAACTGAATGCCTTGATTACCAACATCAAGAAAGAGTGCAGGCCTGACCTGATCACAGATGAGTTTATATTTAGGCTGATCCAGGCATTTATAGCTTGGACTCATTTGGAGCCCTTTGTTAGTTTATTCTGTATCTGTAAGCTGTCATAAATAACCCCTCGGTGTCACAGGCCTCTACCAGTTTGTTCGCCCACATCACAAGAAGAGGTTTGATGAGAAATGCCAGCAGCTGACTGGACAGGGCTGTGGATACAAACCCAATCACTCACTGTCTGTGGACGAGAAGAAAGCACTGATGCTGCAGAGCGGTATGAAACACTCATCCCAACCCAACACTGCACTCTTCTTCATATGTTGGAAATACTAGCAAGCTTAAAGATACTAAATGTTCTCGTTAGTCTTTAAAGTTTGTGAAAATGGACATTACTCCGTCATTATCAGGTTGCTTCTTTTGTCCGTCCAACTGTCCAAGAACCCAAAAGGGTTTTCAAACATTTCAGCAGACAGAGACTGGCCATATTATTTGTTTCTGCTTGACAGTGTTGTGTCCATCTGAAATGTGTTCCCTTGTTAAGACCCTTGAATCTCTGGTTGGTGACTACTGTAACTATGTGCTGATGTAGACTGGCCTCTCCAGCCACAGCAGTCCGGTTTGGTTCCAGGACTTAGGAGCATCTCAACCACTACACTTGTTTAAAATGATATTGGACATTCTCCAGACAAAACAACAGCACTGAGCAAATGACCATGTCAAAAGGTGGACGGCTTATCTGTGTTCAAGTCTTCCTGTTGACACAGGAGTTAACTGACAGTACAGTAGGAAAGCAAGACAACATCTGTAACTGTTCTGTGTTCTTTTCTTCAAGCTACAGCCAGTCAGCCTGCTGTGGGTCTGACCTCCTCTACCTGCAGTCAGCTGAATACACAGCAGCTCAACAAAGGAGGACCCCACCTAAACCAGCAGGGACCCAGAGATCCTCAGACTGGTAGGACTTTACGTCCTTCTACCTTTGACTTCACTAATTATCAAGTATTCAGTGCAGTTTGTATATATCTAGATCCTCATCTCCTGAGTCTTAGTGCTTCTTTGATCACTACTTGTGCTGCCCATAGACTTAATGTAACACTCATTACTGGTAAGATACCAGCAGAATGGAAGTCAGCTCAGGCCATCCCTCTGCACAAAGGTGGCTCCACCTATCTCATGAACAGATGTCCACTGTCTAACATTATTTTGACATCCCAAAACCCCACCAGTCAGCACATCCACGTAATTCTTCTACTACGTGATCTAATTTTATCAGAGTTCAGCTCCGTGAAACATGACACATTTACCAGAAGAACTGAGTGAACTGTGAAAAGTTCTGCTCGATAACTAAATTTACATTTGAAATGACTGACGAGGCAAATAGTCTTCAACTGTTTCTACTCTCAGAGGAAAACCTCCTTCAACAAATTGTTAGATATAACGGAGCCGAGCTTACTCGTAAACATCTACTCCTTTTAAAAGATAGTTTATGATTTATTATGTCTCATAAACAGAAACTAACTTATTTGGCCAGCATGATTTAACATAATTCATTATTAATTTAAGATACATGTAAAGTAAGTAAGTGTGATGTTTTCCAGATAATGCTCCTCTGCCTTAATAATGCAGTTTACACATTTATACAACTGCTTATTTATGAAATCTGAGTTCTGCTGAGTGAAACATGACTCCAGATGTACCAGTAGAACTCAGTAATATGGAAAAATATTTTTTTTTTGTCGGGTAGCAAACATTATCAGTGTCTAATAACCAATGACATGCTGCCATATGGTTCTGTGGCGAGAGAGAGGTTCTTCTTCTTCTGTAGTTTCAACAGTCCGATCCGACACTGTATGCTGAGTGATCTGCACCTGTGACACTAATCAGATTTGTGTCACATGAGAGGAAAAACCTAGTGGTCATTTAGACTATAACTGTGTTCTCCCACGACAGCAGTCCGGTTTGGTTCCAGGACTTAGGAGCATCTCAACCACTACACTTGTTTAAAATGATATTGGACATTCTCCAGACAAAACAACAGCACTGAGCAAATGACCATGTCAAAAGGTGGACGGCTTATCTGTGTTCAAGTCTTCCTGTTGACACAGGAGTTAACTGACAGTACAGTAGGAAAGCAAGACAACATCTGTAACTGTTCTGTGTTCTTTTCTTCAAGCTACAGCTAGTCAGCCTGCTGTGGGTCTGACCTCCTCTACCTGCAGTCAGCTGAATACACAGCAGCTCAACAAAGGAGGACCCCACCTAAACCAGCAGGGACCCAGAGATCCTCAGACTGGTAGGACTTTACATCCTTCTACCTTTGACTTCACTAATTATCAAGTATTCAGTGCAGTTTGTATATATCTAGATCCTCATCTCCTGAGTCTTAGTGCTCCTTTGATCACTACTTGTACTGCCCATAGACTTAATGTAACACTCATTACTGGTAAGATACCAGCAGAATGGAAGTCAGCTCAGGCCATCCCTCTGCACAAAGGTGGCTCCACCTATCTCATGAACAGATGTCCACTGTCTAATCCTACAGAACACATGACCGATGATAATGACATTTCTATGCAATGTCGTAGGATGTATCTCACGCAAGTTTGGTATGTGTACAGATGGAGTGAAGATGTCTCTGTTAAGAGCATATTGTACACCACTCTACACACTTGTGGTCAAACTACAAAAAAAGCTTACAGACTTCATGTAGCTTATAATGATGCCATGAGAATATTGCTAAAGAGACTGAGATGGAGTAGTGCCAGTGAAATGTTTGTGGCTGCAGGAGTCAATACTTTCCAAACTGTTGAGAAATCTCATGTGTAAATTAATTTCTCGGCTTAATGACTCTGACAATGAGATCATAGTGGTATTAACCAACATAAGGTTTAGTAGCAAACACTACCAGTCCCAGCTGTGGAGACATTGGTACAGCTGTGTCTTTGTAAGGCATTGCTTGGCCTATGTACTTTTATTGTTTGTGCATGTCATTTTATGTATTTATCTTATCTGGACCTTGAGTCTGAAATAAAGTGTATCTATCTATCACGCAGCATTAATAAGTCTATACAAATGTATATGAACTAGCAAATTTGAGTGTATTTTGGTTGAAGAACAATGTAGCTTGGTTGAATGAATGGTTATTAAGTATGAAATGGATTCCACTATTCTCTTGTTGTGTTAATCAGGTTCTACTTCAAAGAGAGACGTCCCCGCTGCCTTTCTGGCAGATGTGAAGAAAGCCATCGGAGCAGAGAAATCAGCTCGGCTCTTTCAGGCCATTCAGAGCTACAAGAAGACGGACAGCTATGAAGAGCTGGTGACCACAGTGGTGAGCTTATTCACAGAGAGAGATGAGGACTTCAACCTTCTAATCAGTAAGTTCTTTCAAATCACGACAATGGTTTTTTGTTTTTTTCACTTTTTATTTATTTATTTTTTTCAGTTGCTGTTTCACTCAACAAAAATCACAACAAAATGATGACAAAAATAGACATAAACGTAAAAGGAAAAGGAAGGTCACCATACATTATTTTCAACCTCTGATCTGTACTTTTTGGGCCAGCTGAGAACACTACCCATCTTTTCTCTTGTATAATGTCCATTTTCCCCAGTGTTGATCATGGATCCCTGCTTTGATCCTTAGATAAAGAGTCAATTTTTCCATAGAGTGTATTTCCTCTACAATGTCCAGCCACTGTCCTAGGCTTGGAGGGTCACTTTTCAACCAGCTCCTTGTGATGGCCTTTTTACTTGCGAGTATCAACATTTTAAAGAGGTAGATGTCCTTCTTTTGGATTATGTTGCCAGGTATCAATCCCAGGTACACAATCCGGGGGTCCCTGGGAATCTTGTCGTTTAGAATCTCCTCCAGAGTCTGAATAACCCTGTCCCACAATGTTTGTATTTTTATACATGACCAGAAAAAGTGTGAGTGATTGGCATTCATCTGCCCACACTGTCTCCAGCATTACTGCTCTTTACCCAATTGTTTATGTTTTATATGTGGTGTAATAAAAAAGCGGATTAAGTTCTTCCAACTGAATTCCCTCCATCTTTTAGAGCTAGTGGAAGTATGTTGCATTCTACAAATGGAATGCCAATCACTCTTCAACAGTTTAATGTTCATTTCTACTTCCCATTTCAGTTTTACATATAGTGTGTTTCTTCCATTTCGTTTTTGTAAACTCCTGTACAGTTTGGAAATCAACTTTGAGGGGGTTTGTTTGTATGCACCTGTCAACACTTCAATCACTTCATTACCTTCTAAATCACGACAATGTTTTACACTCTTTAACGGTGTGAACGAGAACTTTCTTGTCGAAGGTTGTTTCCCTTCGCTCACTTTCGTCTTTCTTTTCTTAGGATTCAGCATGTTTATTCCTCCTCGCCATAAGAAGCAGTACAAAGAGATGTTGGATGCCTTGATAGGTCAGTCTGTCTCTGCTGCTGAAGTTCCTGCTGCGAGTGAAGACCATCAAAGACAAGGTGAAGAACAACCCAATGTATTATAGTATCATAGAAACGTGTTTGTATTTCTTTTATCCTCCTCTAGGGTTAGAGAAGAGCTCAGGGGATCTGGAAACCGTTTGGCAGTCTAGCTACTAGATGTCAAAGGTTGATAGTTGTTGGTAGTGACGGCGAGATGAAGCTTCATGAAGCATTAAAGCTTTCCATCCAATTGGTTCACTCATGGGCCGAAGCTTCATGGTGCTTCATTTGCTCTACTGTGCCATCAAGTGGACAATAAATGTAAAACAGGCAGAGTGATTATTATGACAACATGGCTTTGGTGTGTGAAGCTTTGAATTAAATGAATGATGTTTGTGATGCTCGAATAGATTCCATAAAAATGTGAAGAGGGATCCATTGTGTTTCTCTGCCCCTTATATTTCGAATCGCACAGCAAACCCGCAAACTATTTCCTGAATCAGTCACGTGGTACGGCCGGGTCTCGAGGCTTCAAACATCACCACATACGTCATCAACACAAGCCTCGATTCGCGCTTCACCAAAATCTTCCTGGATTACTCGACACACGCTTCGAAGCCTCGACACAGAAGGACACATCACTAGTTGTTGATAGTTGCACTGCACCAGTGTTGGAGCTGTTGAAGTGAAATTGGTTAAAGAATATCTTAGTATCAAGGTTTAGGAGATCAGCCAGCACTTTTGACAGAAGTTACCAGTTTCTCCTACTTCCAGAACTATGTTTGGCAAAACACACCATTGAGGTACCACTGTTCTTGCATCGAGGACATTTGACTGAATAATCGCCTGACTTGTATTCACTTTATTAACAGGGTTTGGGGACCACAATATTGTTAATAAAGTGAGCACCATTGTACAGGTATTCATTTAGATTCTTCTTACAGTCAACAATTTCCATGACATGATCCTACTCTGCCTGCGACTCTCAGCTCCAATCCCATTGGTTCCCACTGAAGACGTAAATCTTTCAAAACCCCTAAAACAATATATAGTTTAGTTTTTAAGGAAGGCTGAGTAGTTTTCTAAATCAGATAGTCATTGTAGTTTTTACCAAACATAATTTAAACAGAAGGAAATAATGTATTTGTTGGGGACTATTTTATGCAGCGGATTATCTACATTTGGCACTCTAAAGAGTATTTGAGTCAGCAGGATTTTGTATGTAGGATTAAAACAGAGTTCAATTCACAGGCGAGACAGACCCAGAAGATGAGAAGAGAGTCAGTCGAGCAGGAGAGCTGACTCCATCCACAGATAAGCTCTCATTCTGCTGCAGCAAACTGCAGAATGTGGTGGGTGCTCCGTTATGGCTGCATGCTCATGGTGACTCACGCTTTCTCAAAACACCTTTTATTGCCTGTTTTATATTTTAACTTTCTGCTGACTCCTCACTCACTACTCTTAACCAGTAGGGGCCGCTAGTGATGACACCGCTCCGTGCAAAACCAATCACCCTCAGTAGACGGCTTTATTACAGAAACCCTCAAGGAACTGGATTCACTACCGTCCATCACAGCACATAAAAACATTCAGAAACTACAAGAGACCAAAGCCCTGAAAGAAAGATCAACAGGGATATATGGAAATATTTAGTTGACTCAACTCCTTACTTTTGTCTGTTGGACTAATAACCCTTGATCTGCATAGTTCAGGCCTATCCAATTCTTCTACTCCATCGGCAGATGTGACATTTTGTTTCTCCTCTGTCAGCAAATCATGTCATGGTTACTTGGGTGCAACTGTGGCCCAGTGGTAGAGCAGGGTTGTCCTTTAATCAGAGGATCGGTGGTTTGATCCCCGGCTCCGCTAGTCCATATCCATATGTCCTTGGGCAAGACACTTAACCCCAAATTGCTCCCGTAGCTGTATGGTGTGTGAATGATTAGTTTGAGTCCTGATGGGCAGGTGGCACCTTGCATGGTAGCCCCTGTCATCAGTGTGTGAATGATGACATGTAGTGTTATAGTGCTTTTTAACTTACCAACAACGAGGTCATGGCCCCCACACTGTTTTTAAATGCTAGTTGTTTTTTGACCATAAACCGGGCAAAGATCCAAAACATTCCACCAGCTGCAGACTCATCTGCCTCCTGAGCCATAGACATAAACTGTTTGAGCGCACCATCACTGTACGCTTCACACATCGCACAGAGAATATGGGACTACTGGCTATTCACTACCAATAACATCCTCAAGCTGTTAGAAGCAATCATCCGCAGTTTCACCCAAAAAAAAAAAAATCACCATGACTTTTAAAAAAAGGTTTTGACAAAATGTGGCACAACGGAGTACTTTACAGACTACAAGACAAAAAAGAAATCTAAATAGCACTTCCTATCTATGACATCATTTCAAGCTTCCTCCACAACCGACAAATATAGATCAAGGTTTCCACTTCCCTCTCCACCCCCCTAACTTCAGAATTCGATGTCCCACAAGGTGCAGTCCTTAGTCCTCTCCTTTTTCCTGCTCTACATTTCTGACATTCACCATAAGACATGTCTTGCAATTTGCTGATGTTACTGAACTCCCACAGAACATCAGCATCCATTACATCCACAGTATGTCCGGAGTCATAGAGAAATACAGGCATAGAGCCATTCAGAACCCAGCAGTACTGTAGCTAATGGACGGACAACAGGCCACCAGAGCACCCCTCTCCATAATCCTCAAACAAACCACCAGAGATATCAAAATCCTACCACCAACAGTAGCCCCTGGATCACATTTGACTTCAACAATTTCATTCCATTTACATTTTACACACCACATACATTTAATACAGCATCTTTTCTATTCATTATTCCTTTTTTTTTTTACATTTTTCTTTTATCTTGCTTTACTTATGCACAAGAAGAAAATATTAAATATTGCCAGACTTACTGTATCCTTTATGACACTGTGTAGAATTATTTGTGGAATAAGTCATCTTTGAAATCCTCTGCTGGTAGATCACAGTGAAAATGTGGTGCAGTGTGTCAGATATGTGGGGCTGGTATTAGCCTGCATTTCTGTCTGCCACTGTGTCTTCTTTAACACTACATATTGGGTGGTAAAAGTTGGAGGTTTTACTGATATTATTTTTATTTAAACAATCTATTGGATACATTTTAACACCAACACTTCTTCCCCCTATAATACCTTGTTATGACTCCTTTTTACTTCTTTTTTTTCCAGTGTTGTCATCACCGCCTTTCAAGACACAAAGCAAGATTTCCAGTTTTTTCTCCAGCAGCCAAAGGAAGTAGAATCTGAGTTACAGGAATATTGTGTATGTATTTCAAATAGCTCATAACTGTTCCTGCTGACAAAACCATGAACTAGCCAGGCTCTGCTCTGAGGCTTTGTAATGTATCTGTACATGAGGCCAACAGCCTGTTCAGTATTCAATTGCTCTTTTTTTAAGTGAATGTCATGAAAATGTAATATGGAAAAATATTATGTTAATCTTATGTTTTTTATATTTATTCAAGCTAATTAAATTCATGAAATTGCTAGTGTCTCACTGACTCCATGATGTAGCCTGCTAATTTGTAGAATAGGGATATCTTTTGATGCCAAAGGTCACACTATACGCCACTATACGTCAATGTTGGGTTTGATCAGTGGACAAAATAACATGATTTTCATGGAAAATAAGGTGAGAACTCCAAAATTGCAGCCATGTTGCACCCCAGTTGGTTTTGCTGGAAATCCACTGAGCTGATTAGTTTTCTTTGGTTAAAAATGTAATGCAAATCCTGTCATTTCACTTAGATTCTGGCAAAATGTGAAAGCCGTCTATGGGCATCACGTGGTTTCCCTTTAGCTATCGCGATATTAGCAGTTGCACAGTACTTCCATCATGGCAGGCAGTAAGTTGGTGCTAGAAGGAAGAGTAAGTATAAAGACATTTATTTTAGGGCTCAGCGTGATTGTGATCCCATTGATCAGAACGTGGTTTGGACATTTCGACTGGGTCTTTGATTATCTGACGGAAACTTCTGGGAAGATAGTGATTTGTATCCACATTGCAGTTATCAACGGCCTCCTGCTAATCGTATACAAGGGACCTCTATACAAGGTAAGCGTTGACGTCAGGTAGCCAACTTCCTGCTTTTATTCTCATTTCTTTCTCTCGTTTTGAGTAAAGCGCACGTCAGGGTTATTGCTGTTTAGCAGTCTACATCAGGCTAATGTTGACAGCTGTCTGATGTAACTTACATCGCTATTTCAACTTTATTGTTGTGCTGCTAATGTTAGCTAACATTAGCTACCACTTTAGCTAGTTAAGACCACTAATCTTCTTAGCTGAAGAGGAAGAAGACAGCTGGCAGGGATGTCTCTAGATAAACCCTGAGCCAGGTAAAGCCTGTCGGCCTCTTCGTGTGAGGAATATTATTTCAGAAGGTAATGTGCCGTGGTCAGACTGACTGAAGCCAGTCCACAAATGTGGTCATTCGGTGTTGTTTTGCTTTGTGTCGAATGTAATTTGCTTCGACAACATTACTTGAGGTATTTTAGGAATTACCAGGCTTCCGGTACACATTCGGCTTAATAAAACCGTTATTACTGTGCCTAAAGTCGACCTAAACTTTTAGAGTTGGTCTGAATTCGAAGATGGTGGGAAAAACAACCGAATTTCCGAGTGTTGTCTTGTAAAATGTTATACCATAATATGTTAAGTATGTGTTTTTATTAACTTATTTAAAATTCAGATGTTAAGCATGAGTCTTGAGGCCTGCTCTATCAGAAAGGGGTCCTGTTACGGTCTAACCCGGGCTAATCAGTGTCTAACTCGTTCTAGGTCGCTGTGAGAGCCTGCTTTCTGGGAGTTACTTTTGGCTGTGGCTTAATTATAAGCTTCTCTGAAACCACTTGGACCCATTTTGGCTGGT